>NC_053391.1:598307742-598943003 GCF_905171765.1 Bufo bufo | reverse complement strand
CGTGAAGCCTGATTCTCTGCTATGACATGAAGACAGATTCTGCGCTGACATAAGGCCAGATTCTCTGTTACGGGACCTCTCTCTTCTGCCTGGGTGCCTGGGCCTAAATGTGTGACAGTGGCCTGTTCCAGTGGTGTGTGACGTGAAGCCTGATTCTCTGCTATGACATGAAGACAGATTCTGCGCTGACATAAGGCCAGATTCTCTGTTACGGGACCTCTCTCCTCTGCCTGGGTGCCTGGGCCTAAATGTGTGACAGTGGCCTGTTCTAGTGGTGGGTGACGTGAAGCCTGATTCTCTGCTATGACATGAAGACAGATTCTGCGCTGACATAAGGCCAGATTCTCTGTTACGGGACCTCTCTCCTCTGCCTGGGTGCCTGGGCCTAAATGTGTGACAGTGGCCTGTTCTAGTGGTGGGTGACGTGAAGCCTGATTCTCTGCTATGACATGAAGACAGATTCTGCGCTGACATAAGGCCAGATTCTCTGTTACGGGACCTCTCTCCTCTGCCTGGGTGCCTGGGCCTAAATATGTGACAGTGGCCTGTTCCAGTGGTGGGTGACGTGAAGCCTGATTCTCTGCTATGACATGAAGACAGATTCTGCGCTGACATAAGGCCAGATTCTCTGTTACGGGACCTCTCTCCTCTGCCTGGGTCTAAATGTGTGACAGTGCCCTGTTCCAGTGGTGGGTGACGTGAAGCCTGATTCTCTGCTATGACATGAAGACAGATTCTGCGCTGACATAAGGCCAGATTCTCTGTTACGGGACCTCTCTCCTCTGCCTGGGTGCCTGGGCCTAAATATGTGACAGTGGCCTGTTCCAGTGGTGGGTGACGTGAAGCCTAATTCTCTGCTATGACATGAAGACAGATTCTGCGCTGACATAAGGCCAGATTCTCTGTTACGGGACCTCTCTCCTCTGCCTGGGTGCCTGGGCATAAATGTGTGACAGTGGCCTGTTCCAGTGGTGGGTGACGTGAAGCCTGATTCTCTGCTATGACATGAAGACAGATTCTGCGCTGACATAAGGCCAGATTCTCTGTTAAGGGACCTCTCTCTTCTGCCTGGGTGCCTGGGCCTAAATGTGTGACTTTGGCCTGTTCCAGTGGTGGGTGACGTGAAGCCTGATTCTCTGCTATGACATGAAGACAGATTCTGCGCTGACATAAGGCCAGATTCTCTGTTACGGGACCTCTCTCCTCTGCCTGGGTGCCTGGGCCTAAATGTGTGACAGTGGCCTGTTCCAGTGGTGGGTGACGTGAAGCCTAATTCTCTGCTATGACATGAAGACAGATTCTGTGCTGACATAAGGCCAGATTCTCTGTTACGGGACCTCTCTCCTCTGCCTGGGTGCCTGGGCCTAAATGTGTGACAGTGGCCTGTTCCAGTGGTGGGTGACGTGAAGCCTGAATCTCTGCTATGACATGAAGACAGATTCTGCGCTGACATAAGGCCAGATTCTCTGTTAAGGGACCTCTCTCTTCTGCCTTGGTGCCTGGGCCTAAATGTGTGACAGTGGCCTGTTCCAGTGGTGGGTGACGTAAAGCCTGATTCTCTGCTATGACATGAAGACAGATTCTGCGCTGACATAAGGCCAGATTCTCTGTTACGGGACCTCTCTCCTCTGCCTGGGTGCCTGGGCCTAAATGTGTGACAGTGGCCTGTTCCAGTGGTGGGTGACGTGAAGCCTAATTCTCTGCTATGACATGAAGACAGATTCTGTGCTGACATAAGGCCAGATTCTCTGTTACGGGACCTCTCTCCTCTGCCTGGGTGCCTGGGCCTAAATGTGTGACAGTGGCCTATTCCAGTGGTGGGTGACGTGAAGCCTGAATCTCTGCTATGACATGAAGACAGATTCTGCGCTGACATAAGGCCAGATTCTCTGTTACGGGACCGCTCTCCTCTGTCTGGGTGCCTGGGCCTAAATATGTGACAGTGGCCTCTTCCAGTGGTGGGTGACATGAAGCCAGATTCTCTGCTATGGCATGAAGAGACTGATTCTCTGCTGACATGAAGCCAGATTCTTTGCTATGGCATGAAGAGACTGATTCTCTGCTGACGTGAAGCCAGATTCTCTGCTATGGGACCTCTGTCCAATTGATATTGGGTCATTTTTATTTTTTTTATTTTTATTTTAATTCATTTCCCTATCCACATTTGTTTGCAGGGGATTTACCTACATGTTGCTGCCTTTTGCAGCCCTCTAGCTCTTTCCTGGGCTGTTTTACAGCCTTTTTAGTGCCCAAAAGTTCGGGTCCCCATTGACTTCAATGGGGTTCGGGTTCGGGACGAAGTTCGGGTCGGGTTCGGATCCCGAACCCGAACATTTCCGGGAAGTTCGGCCGAACTTCTCGAACCCGAACATCCAGGTGTTCGCTCAACTCTAGTCCCTGGCCATATTATTGAAGAAAACCACAGAAATAAGATAATAATGCACTTAGTAAAGTAGATGCAAGCATTATATATGGACAAAGTCCTCACTCTGATATGATAATATCTGAGACACTTAGTCAATGTATTTTGATCAAAACACATCTAAGCCCGCCTACCAAGTGCCAAGGTGGTCTCAGGTCAGGCGGGTCCTACGCTAAACCTACCTAAGCCATTAGGCTTCTATGTTCAGGAGCGCAGACGCCGCACATATGGTGTGCTGCTCCTAGTCACCTCCATGTGCATGAAGCAACCAATGGGAGGAGGAGCAAGCACACCCATATGTACCACCTAATCAAGGCGCTCTATTGGATAGGAAGGGCAAAAGTGCAGAGGAATGCTACTCCCAAGATAAAATAGGTGCGCATTCATACTTGAAGGTGCCAATCCCTCAAGCAAATACTACAGACAAAAAAATTCCACAGAAAAAACTAAGATAAAAACATCCTGCACGATATGATATACAAATGTGTGGATGTCTGCGCGGTGACAAGGAGCAGCACACCATATGTACGGCGTCTGCGCTCCTGAACATAGAAGCCCAATGGCTTAGGTAGGTTTAGCGTAGGACCCGCCTGACCTGAGACCACCTTGGCACTTGGTAGGCGGGCTTAGATGTGAAGCTACTGGGGGCACTCGAATGATTCCCTGACGAAGAGCATCATACTGCTCGAAACGCGTTGGAAGGTTTTTTGGTGCTTACAGCAGCTAGTAGCTCAAGAGGTGACGTCATCAGCTCCCATTGCGAGCGTGAGCGTAAGTACAAGCGGAGTCTCGCTACCGGCTGGGCGAACTCCATACAGCCTGTTTTACCTGCTATTACCTCTGCGCAGAAGAATTTGCGTATATTGGAACGGCGGAGAAGGTGGTTCCCTGATTCCACATATGAGAAACAAGGTAATCTTGATGTTTGAAACTGAGGTGGACAGGTTCTACACAGTCAGAGCCAGAGGTTAATAAGGGTCAGGATTAATAGGCTGAGAGCGGTGTCTTTTTACTTTTATACAAGTGAATTATAGAAAGCGTTTGATTGCTGTAATAGCCAATAAAGGCTTTTCTATTGATTATTGAGAAGGGTGGGAATAATTTAGGACTGGACACTTTTTGCTCAAATGTAAATAAAAGCTGAGAAATGTTTTTTTTCCCACAATAATGCCTATTGTACATCGTCTTATTATCTTTTGGGAGACACCTATGTCATTTCCCGTCAAAAAATTACTAAGTGGAGTTAAAGAAAAGAAGTTCTGGTGCTGAGTGTGATTTTGTGGGAGTGATTGCAGGTGGCTGAGTGTGGTTTGAAGCAGAGATCCTTGAAAGTTAAGTTTTTGCATTTAAGTACTGCCATTTAAAACTTTTTTTTTCTCTGCTGTGTATTGCCATTTAAACCCATTTTTTTTTTCTCTGCTTGATTACGGGGAGTGGCCTGGGCAACCAGGTGCTATAAATTGAACCACTGAACTCTCCAGAGCTTGCTCTTCCTGAGGCTTGCTGTACTAAGTGGGCTTCTTATTAATTGGAGTTAAAGAAAAGGAGTTTAAGACAAGGAGCAGTAACTAAGGTTGGATACAAGTTCCTTGTGTGTTGGCTTAATTCTAGGTAGTCCTTCAACTACAGCAGACAGGGTCTAATTCTAAATCATATTTACTGTTTTACTTTTTTGCTGTTGTAATCCCCATTTAGTATGTGTTGCACAATTGACAACACAGTCCAGTGCACATCTTGCATGATGTAGGCAGTCCTGGAACAGCCGTTCGAGGGTGTATATCTTTGTTCGATATGTGAGTAGTTTGCATGTTTGGCAGATGAGGGGGAAGTCAGTCCAGGGACAGCACTGCTGCAGCCGGACATTTACTCTGCCAGTCATGGGAATGTCAGCTCCAGTAAGCAGGGAACCAGGAGAGCAGGGCAGGCCAGACAGGTGCTGGTAGTCGGAGACTCCATTATTAGGGGAACAGATAGGGCAATCTGTCACAAAGACCGTGATCGCCGAACAGTGTGTTGTCTTCCTGGCACTAGAGTTCGACACATAGCGGATCGGGTTGACAGATTACTGGGAGGGGCTGGCGAAGATCCAACTGAAAATATGTCATATTCTAGGTTCTTCAAAGTAGCCACCTTTTGCTTTGATTACTGCTTTGCACACTCTTGGCATTCTCTTGATGACCTTCAAGAGGTAGTCCCCTGAAATGGTCTTCCAACAGTCTTGAAGGAGTTCCCAGAGATGCTTAGCACTTGTTGGCCCTTTTGCCTTCACTCTGCGGTCCAGCTCACCCCAAACCATCTCGATTGGGTTCAGGTCCGGTGACTGTGGAGGCCAGGTCATCTGGTGCAGCACCCATCACTCTCCTTCATGGTCAAATAGCCCTTACTTTCAAAGTTTTCCCAATTTTTCGGCTGACTTACTGACCTTCATTTCTTAAAGTAATGATGGCCACTCGTTTTTCTTTACTTAGCTGCTTTTTTCTTGCCATAATGCAAATTCTAACAGTCTATTCAGTAGGACTATCAGCTGTGTATCCACCTGACTTCTCCTCGACGCAACTGATGGTCCCAACCCCATTTGTAAGGCAAGAAATCCCACTTATTAAACCTGACAGGGCACACCTGTGAAGTGAAAACCAATTCGGGGACTACCTCTTGAAGCTCATCAAGAGAATGCCAAGAGTGTGCAAAGCAGTAATCAAAGCAAAAGGTGGCTACTTTGAAGAACCTAGAATATGACATATTTTCAGTTGTTTCACACTTGTTTGTTATGTATATAATTCGACATGTGTTGATTCATAGTTTTGATGCCTTCAGTGTGAATCTACAATTTTCATAGTCATGAAAATAAAGAAAACGCTTTGAATGAGAAGGTGTGTCCAAACTTTTGGTCTGTACTGTATGTATACTAATGCCAGAAGTCTGACTAATAAAACTGGGGAGCTGGAATTAGTAATGTGTGAGAAGAACTATGACATAGTGGGAATAACTGAAACATGGCTGGATGATAGCTATGACTGCGCAGTTAATGTACAAGGTTACAGTCTGTTTAGAAAGGATCGTCAAAACTGGAGAGGGGGAGGGGTTTGCCTTTTTGTAAAGTCTTGTCTAAAGCCCACACTCCGTGAAGATATAAGTGAGGGATATGAACATGTGGAGTCACTGTGGGTAGAGATACATGGAGCTAAAAACAACAAAAAATTATTAATAGGAGTTTACCACCTAATATACCAGAGTCCACAGAAAATCTACTACTAGACGAGATTGACGAGGCGGCAAATCATAATGAGGTGGTTATTATAGGGGACTTCAACTACCCAGATATAGACTGGGAAACTGATACTTGTATCTCTCATAAAGGAAACAGGTTCTTGGTAATAACCAAGGACAATTACCTCTCCCAACTGGTTCAGGACTAGAGGGACGGCCATACTGGACTTAGTATTAACCAATAGGCCTGACAGAACAACAGACGTGCAGGTTGGGGGACACCTGGGAAATAGTGACCATAAAGTAATAACCTTCCAATTATCATTCAAAAGAGCGTTTCTACAGGGAGGAACAAAAATACCAAACTTCAAAAAAGCTAAATTTAGCCAACTAAGAGAGGCCATAGGCCTAACTAACTGGGACAAAGTCCTTAAAAATAAAAATACAGCCACAAAATGGGATATCTTTAAAAGCATCCCAAAATCTCATTGTGAGAGGTACATACCGTATGGGAATAAAAGGTTAAGGAACAAAAAGAAACCAATGTGGATAAATAGAACTGTAAAGAAAGCACTAAATGACAAAAAGAAAGCATATCAATCACTAAAACAGGAGGGTAGCACGGAAACACTGAAAAACTATAAGGAAAAAAATAGAACATGTAAAAAACAAATAAAAGCGGCCAAACTAGAGACCGAGAGATTAATTGCCAAGAGAGTAAAACTAACCCTAAAATATTCTTCAATTATATAAATGTTAAAAAGTATAAATCTGAAGGTGTCAGCCCTTTAAAGAGTAATGAGGGGGGAGTCGCAGAGAGCGACGAGGAGAAAGCTAAATATTTTTTTCTCCAATGTATTCACTGAGGAAAATAAACTGTCAGTTGACATGCAGAATGTAAAAATAAATTCCCTATTAAAAGTGTCCTGTCTGACCCAGGAAGAAGTACATCAGCGACTTAAAAAGATTAAAATAGACAAATCGCCAAGACCGGATGGCATACACCCCCGTATCCTAAGGGAATTAAGTAATGTCATAGCCAGACCCTTATTTCTGATATTTGCAGAAGCTATACTGACAGGGAATGTCCCACAGGATTGGTGCATGGCAAATGTGGTGCCAATATTCAAAAAGGGTCCAAAAACAGAGCCTGGAAACTATAGGCCGGTAAGTTTAACATCTGTTGTGGGTAAACTGTTTGAAGGTTCTCAGAGAGATGCTTTCTTAGAGCATCTCAACGGAAATAAGCAAATAACGCCATATCAGCATGGCTTCGTGAGGGATCGGTCATGCCAAACTAATTTAATCAGTTTATATGATGAGGTAAGTTCTAGACTTGACAGCGGCAAATCAATGGATGTCGTATATCTGGAATCTCCAAAGCATTTGACACTGTACCACATAAAAGGTTAGTACCGTATATAAAATGAGAATGCTCGGACTGGGAGAAAACGTCTGTATGTGGGTAAGTAACTGGCTCAATGATAGAAAACAGAGGGTGGTTATTAATGGTACACACTCAGATTGGGTCACTGTCACTAGTGGAGTACCTCAGGGGTCAGTATTGGGCCATATTCTCTTCAATATATTTATTAACCCTTTCGTGACCAAGGGTCATTGATGCCCTAATGTCCAGGTCAAAATTTACAAATCTGACATGCGTCACTTTATGTGGTAATAGCTTTGGAACACTTTTACTTATCCAAACCATTCTGAGATTGTTTTCTCGTGACATATTGTACTTCATGATAGTCATATATTTGAGTCAATATATTTCACCTTTATTTATGAAAAAATCCAAAATGTACCCAAAATTTTGAAAAAATTCACAATTTTACAAATTTCAATTTCTCTGCTTCTAAAACAGAAAGTCATATCTAATAAAATATTTATTACTTAACATTTCCCATATGTCTACTTTATGTTGGCATCATTTTGGAAATGTCATTTTATTTTTTTAGGACGTTAGAAGGCTTAGAAGTTTAGAAGCAATTCTTAAAATTTTTAAGAAAATTTCCAAAACCCACTTTATAAGGACCAGTTCAGGTCTGAAGTCACTTTGTGGGGCCTACATAGTGGATACCCCCATAAATGACCCCATTGCAAAAACTACACCCCTCAAGTTACTCAAAACTGATTTTACAAACTTTTTTAACCCTTTAGGTGTTCCACAAGAATTAAAGGAAAATGGAGATGAAATTTCTAAATTTCACATTTTTGGCAGATTTTCCATTTTATTGCATTTTTTTATTTAACACATTGAGGGTTAACAGCCAAACAAAACTCAATATTTATTACCCTGATTCCGCGGTTTACAGAAACACCCCACATGTGGTCGTAAACTGCTGTACGGGCACACGGCAGGGCGCAGAAGGAAAGGAATGCCATACGGTTTTTGGAAGGCAGATTTTGCTGGATTGGTTTTCTGAACGCCATATGTTTTTTATTTTTCTGCCGATCGTCTTGTGCAAGGCCTCGTTTTTTGCAGAAAGTGTTGAGGTTTTAATTGGTACCATTTTTGGGTACATAGGATTTTTTGATCATTCATTATTACACTTTATATGGCAAGGTGACCAAAAAATTGGCTGTTTTGGAACAGCTTTCATTTATTTATTTTTACAGCGTTCATCTGAGGAGTTAGGTCATGTGATAGTTTTATAGAGAAGATCGTTACGGACGTGGCAATACCTAATATGTATACTTTTTCTTATTTATTTAAGTTTTACACAATAATAGCATTTCTGAAACCAAAAAAATTATGTTTTAGTGTCTCCATAGTCTGAGAGCCATAGCTTTTATATTTTTTGGGCGATTGTCTTAAATAGGGTATCATGTTTTGCGGGATGAGGTGACGGTTTAATTGGTACTATTTTGGGGGTCATAAGCCTTTTTTATCGCTTGCTGTTGCACTATTTGTGATGTAAGGTGACAAAAATAGCTTTTTTTGGCACAGTTTTTTTTATTTTTTTTTAATAGTGTTTATCGGACTGGGTCTATCATGTGATATATTTATAGAGACGGTCGTTACGGACGCGGTGACACCTAATTTGTGTATTTTATTTATTTATTTTTTTTATAGGAAAAGGCAATTTCTTTTTTTAATTTACATTTTTATTTATTTATTTTTCATTTTTATTATTTTCACTTTCCTTTTTTATCAAGTCCCTCTTGGATCATGAAGATCCAATGGGGCTGATGGCTGTACTATACTTTGCAATGCTCTTGCATTGCAAAGTATAATACTATTAGATGCCCTGTAGGTGGCAGCACCAGATGCCTTTGCCATGGCAACCGGACGCCTTTGCAAAGCGTCCGGTTGCCATGGCAACCATCGGGCGCTGCTATCAGCGCTGCAGCCCCGATGGTTCAGAGAGGGAGCTCCCTCCCTCTATTAACCCCATGGATGCTGCAACCGCAGCATCTATGGGGTTACAGCAGAGTGTCAGCATAGAGCTGACACTCGCTGCTGATGGCGGCGGCTCAGGAATGGAGCCGCCGCCATCACACACAGCGGGGGCACAGGATCGGGGGCAGCGCTGGAATGGGGGGGGGGGGGGGGGTTGTATTGGGGTACGGCGGCTAACCTTGAGGGTGAGGGAGGCTGGGGCAGGAGGGGCGGGGAGACAGCATGGGGCGGACCGCATCAGGGAGGGACTACATAAATATGGACGGGGAAACTACTTCATCAGGGGCAGGCGCGCACAGGGGGGTGTTGGAGGAGCACAGATCGGGGGGCACAGGAAAGGGGCACAGATTGGGGGCCACAGATTGGGGGCCACAGAGACACTACCTGATTTCAGGCTGTGATCTGCAGAGCGCAGATCAGAGCCTGAAACCGGCATTTTTTCCACTGCCGCGATCCGATTGGTTAGTCTGCACAGACTAACCAATCGGATCGATTGTCGGCAAGGGGCCACTCTGATTGGTCCCTTGCCGGCATTACTGAACTGTATGCTGTCCGTGACAGCAGCAGTGCGGGGGCAGAAGCTTTAATCCAAGCGCTTTGCAGCGCTTGGATTAAAGAACTGTCTTGACGTTTATAGACGTGATAGCTGCACGGGGCATGTGCAGCTATCACGTATATATACAGATTGCAGTCGGGAAAGGGTTAATGATCTTGTAGAAGGCTTGCATAGTAAAGTAGAAATTTTCGCAGATAACACTAAACTGTATAAAGTAATTAACACTGAAGAGGACAGTATACTACTACAGAGGGATCTGGATAGATTGGAGGCTTGTGCAGATAAGTGGCAGAGGAGTTTTAACACTGACAAATGTAAATTTCTTCAAATAGTGTTTTTCACTCTGTGTAGATGTGGTAACGCAGCAAAACCACAGACAAAGGCTGCACTACCTAAATGCACGATATAGAAAGTATATTATTGGTATATAACACCACTGCTTCAATCAGTTTTTTTTTGGGGGGGGGGGGCAACTGGTAAATCACACCAGTAGAAATTATTTCTTCAAATTTGTTTTTCACTCTGTGTAGATGCGGCAACGCAGCAAAACCGCAGACAAATGCTGCACTACCTAAATGCACTATATAGAACGTATATTATTGGTATATAACACCCCTGCTTCAATCATTTTCTTTGGGGGGACACTGGTAAATCACACCAGTAGAAATTATTTCTTCAAATTGTGTTTTTCACTCTGTGTAGATGCGGTAACTAAAAAAAAAGTGATTGAGGCAGGGGTGTGATATACCTATAATATAATTTCCATATAGTACATTTGTAATTTGCAGGAGTTGTGTGCGGTTCTGCTGAGATACCGCAGCTAGACAAAGGGACAAATGCTATTGGAACAAATAATTTCAACTGGTGTGATATACATTGTGTTTTTCACTCTGTGTAGATGCGGTAAGTAAAAAAAAACAGTTTAAGGCAGGGGTATGATATATCTACCGTATAATATAATTTCCATATAGTAAATTTGTAATTTGCAGGAGTTGTGTGCGGTTCTGTTGAGTAGTGATGGACGAACATCGGCCGGGACAGTTCGCGAAACGCAAGTTCGCGGCGGACCCCATTCACTTTAATGGCAGGCAAACCTGAAAAAAATTCAGCTCATATTTTTAGCCACCAAATATGTACTTTGTAGAAGTGCACAAATAGTCCCACAACATGGACAGTGACATACTAGAGGGGGATCAATGACAAAAATTCCCCCAAAAAATATGTATCTTAATAAGGGGACATTTTTATGCGTCTTAAAGGGAAATTCTCTGAAATGTGCCCTGTTGGAGACTAGAAAATTTTTATTTTAGGCCACGGGAGTACGGGCCATAAAAATTAGGCATTCACCTGACATAAAAGAAATTCTGATTATGTGGCTCGAGGTACATTATGCGGTCAATGAATAAAACTTTTACTGTAGGCCAGTACAAATACAGGTCCCATACATATGTTTAAAAGAACTAAAAATATAAAATTGGATTAAAAACATGGCTAACGAAATCCACCCTCTTGAAAAACCACTAATGATAATAGTTGAAATTCGATAACACGTGGTCGTCACTGGTGTTGAATTCCTCCGAGGCCCCAACAATTATTCATTCACCTTACAGAAAAGAACAAATAAGTATGTGTGTAACAGGGTCCGAAGGTGCACTCGATCCCCCATTACCCGCAGACCTTTGCTTAGCTTTGGGAATGAGGATCTGTGTTTGACCTCATTCCCAGGACGGCTTTACTGCTGGGTGGCTCCCTGCTCCTAAGTCTGCCTTGAGCGCCGAGCTGATCACTCGGTGCTCAACTGGTTGGTCTGTCGGTCATGTGAAGCTGGCCACGTCACATGACCCTCACTCCCCACTATAAATACAGGCAGCCTGCTAGCCACAGGTTGCCTGTTAATTTCTAGGTTCCTGGCTATTTGTTGGACTACTGAATACTCACCTGATTCCGTTCCCTGACGATCCTTTGCCTGCTCCTCCTGTACTGCGTATCCGTCCTGGTATTGTGACCTCGGCTCCCACCTGACTACTCTCTTAGGACTCCTCTTGTACTTCTCTACTCTCCAGGTATTTGACCCCGGCTTCTCCTGACAATTCTTTGCTTAACCCTTTGTACTGCGTAGCTCTCTTGGTTCTGACCCGGTCCGTTCATGTTCTGTATTTTGTCTTGTCTGTATTCCCTGCACGTATCCTAAGTTAGGGACTGTCGTCCAGTTGTCCCCTGTCATCAGGACTCGTGAGGCAAGTAGGCAGGGCCAGGGGTGAGGGTGGAGCGCAGAGGTCACCATCCTTCCCCCTGTGTGTGTGTGGATGTGACCGTTACAATGTGGCTGGAGGTAGATTACACAGTCATTGGATATCAATTTTACAGCAGGCCAGTGGACTACAGGCCCCAAGAATTATGTAATCAGCGGACTGAAAAGAACAAGTAAGTATGTGGCTGGAGGTAAATTACACGGTCATTGGATATCAATTTTACAGCAGGCCAGTGGACTACAGGCCCCAAAAATTATGCATTCAGCAGAAAGAAAAGAACAAGTAAGTATGTAGCTGGAGGTAGATTACACGGTCATTGTATATCAATTTTACAGCAGGCCAGTGGACTACAGGCCAGAAAAATGATGCATTCAGAGGACAGAAAAGAATAAGTAAGTATGTGACTGGAGGTAAATTACACGGTCAAAAAAAGAACAAGTAAGTAGGGTTGAGCGAATCTAACTTTAGGGTTTTTTGTACCCAGACCCGAACCTGAACATTTTCGTAAAAGTTCGGGTTCGAGTTCGGTGTTCGGCAATTTAATGGCGCTTGTTGAAAGGCTGCGGAGCAGCCTATCAACAAGCGTTTAACTCGTGTGCCCTTAGAAGCCATCACAGCCAAGCCTACTAATGGCATGTATGTGATTGGCCAAGTGCAGCATGTGAAGCAGCCTCTATATAATCTGGAGTCACGTAAAGCCGCACGTCACTCTGCTATTACTAGTTGTAGGGATAGGATGCTGCTGCTGTGAGGGAGAGATTAGGAAAGACTCTGATATCTGCACTTGGTGCGAAGTCTGCGATCTACAATGTTTTTTGTTTGGGGGTGCAATGCAACATTTTTGTACCCTGCCCTGAGCCCAGTAAGACTGAAAACAAATTTTTAATCCGTCTGTCAGTTAGGTGGGCGTCGGCGACCATTTTGTGCAACAGCAGTGCACTAGCACTGCATATGTGCCAGGGACAATCATTAAATCCTGTTCTTGTAGTTCAGTGGCAAACATATACCCATTTTTAAAGTGCACCTGTACTGCAAATGTGCCAGGGGAAGGGAAAATAATACTGTCTGTGAGTTCAGGGACCAAGGGGGGGACATATCCCCATTTTTTTCTGTAAAGTACCCCTGTGCTGCATTTCTGAGAGTGAAATATAATCAGTTAAATCCATCTGTTCCAACGTGGGGTGACATATCAATTTTTTTTGTTGTAAAGTACCTCTAAGGCCTGCACTGCATATGTGACAGGCAGGCACATAAAGCCAGTAAATCCATCTGTTCCATTGTAAGGGTGACATATCCACCATTTTTTATGTAAAAAACCCCTGTGCTTCATTTGTGAGAGTGAAATATAATCACAGTTAAGCACCTCCCGACCGCCTAAAGCAGGGATGCGTCCTGCGGGCGGCTGGGTTATTCCTCCTGGACGCATCGGCACGTCATCTCGCGAGACACGAGATTTCCTGTGAACGCGTGCAAAAAGGTGCGCGCGTTCACAGGAACGGGAGGTAAACGAGTGGATCTACAGCCTGCCAGCGGCGATCATTCGCTGGCAGGCTGTAGATGCGATTTTTTTAACCCCAAGAAGGTATACTAGACGCTGTTTTGTTAACAGCGTCTAATATACCTGCTACCTGGTCCTCTGGTGGTCCCTTTTGCTTGAATCGGCCACCAGAGGACACAGGCAGCTCTGTAAGTAGCACCAAACACCACTACACTACACCCCCCCTTATTAACCCCTGATCAACCCATATTAGACTCCCTGATCACCCCCCTGTCATTGATCACCCCCCTGTAAGGCTCCATTCAGACGTTCGTATGTGTTTTGCGGATCCGCAAAACACATACAGACGTCTGAATGGAGCCTTACAGGGGGGTGATCAATGACAGGGGGGTGATCACCCCATATAGACTCCCTGATCACCCCCCTGTCATTGATCACCCCCCTGTAAGGCTCTATTCAGACGTCCATACGTGTTTTGCGGACTTGCGGATCCGTGGATCCGCGGATCCGCAAAACACATACGGACGTCTGAATGGAGCCTTACAGGGGGGTCATCACCCCATATAGACTCCCTGATCACCCCCCTGTCATTGATCACCCCCCCTGTAAGGCTCCATTCAGACGTCCGTATGTGTTTTGCGGATCCGCAAAACACATACGTACGTCTGAATGGAGCCTTACAGGAGGGTGATCACCCCATATAGACTCCCTGATCACCCCCCTGTCATTGATCACACCCCTGTAAGGCTCCATTCAGACGTCTGTATGTGTTTTGCGGATCCGCGGATCCACGGACACCGCGGATCCGCAAAACATGGACACCGCGGATCCGCAAAACACGGACACCGGCAATGTGCTTTCCGCATTTTGCAGATCCGCACATTGCCAGAACTATATAGAAAATGCCTTTTCTTGTCCGCAATTGCGGACAAGAATAGGACATGTTCTATAGGCTCTACAAAAAACGCAGTGTTCGCCCGATCAGGCCTGATCTTGTGTCACACATGTGGTATCGCCGTACTCAGGAGAAGTAGGGCAATGTGTTTTGGGGTGTCTTTTTACATATATCTCTGTAAAATGACAACTTTGTATAAAAAAATGGGAAAAGTTGTCTTTTACAGAGATATATTTATCTCACCCAGCATGGGTATATGTAAAAAGACACACCAAAACACATTGCCCTACTTCTCCTGAGTACGGCGATACCACATGTGTGACACTTTTTTGCAGACTAGGTGCGCAAAGGGGCCCAAATTCCAAAGAGTATCTTTACGATTTCACAGGGCATTTTTTACTCATTTGGATTCCAAACTACTTTTCATGCTTTAGGTCACCTAAAATGCCAGGGCAGTATAAATACCCCACAAGTGACCCTATTTTGGAAAGAAGACACCCCAAGGTATTCCGTTATTTTTTTTACGTATTTGATGTTATTTTAAGTCATTTCCCTATCCACATTTGTTTGCAGAGCACTTGCCATGCTCGTAACCACATTTTGCTGCTTTTTGCAGCCCTCTAGCCCTTTCCATGACTTTTTTTAGAGCCATTTTAGTGCTCCAAAGTTTGGGTCCCCGTTGACTTCAATGGAGTTCGGGTTCAGGTTCAAGTTAGGGTCTCGAACTCGAACTTTTTTGTGAAGTTCGGCCGAACCTGTCGAACCCGAACTTCCAGGTCTCCGCTCAACTCTAATAGGGAGGAATCATTCCACTGCATTTCTGTTGAACAGGGTTCAGTCAGGGAAGTGACAGCCTGTTTAATAGGAACAATCCTATTACACCTTGCTGCACTGACTGGCGATACAAATTGCCATTATACAGTTCTGTAATTCCAGCAAACCATTCTTATTAGGGTACAAGTGCTGTTTGTTACAGACATTAACAGGGTTCATTACAAGTAAATATCTCTACGTTTTATTTGCCCTTGTGCAGTGCAGTTATATGTTCTAAAGCAGTTTTTGGCTAGTATTAGTGGGAAATAAAAAGGCTTATTAGTTGTCGTGTGGTGAAGTGTGAAAATTACAGCCCTTTTTGTCTCGTATTAGTGGGAAAAGTAAAATATATTTGCCGCTCAGCGGTGCACTTATCTGTTTTGAAGCCCTTTTTTTGCGTGTATTACTGGAAAAAGGAAAGATATCTTTGCCACTCAGAGGTGCAGTCAGATATTTTACAGCCCATTTTGCCGTGTATTAGCGGCGAAATACAAATATATCCGCCGTTCATAGTTGTACCTGTTGTATCTGTTGAAAAGCCTTTTGTGTAAAAATAGGAAAAACTTAGGCCTAATTGCCGTTCAGTGACATATTTTTACAACCCAGTTTGGCGTGTATTACTGGGGAAGTACAAATAAATTCGCCTTTCATCACAGCAATTATCTATTGAAAAGCCATTTGTATGAAAATAGAAAAATAATTGGGCCTAATTGCCGTTCAGCAGTGCAGGGAGATATTTTACAGCCCAGTTTGCCATGTATTACTGGGGAAATACAAATAAATTCGCCATTCATCGTAGCACTTATCTGTTGAAAAGCCTTTTGTGTGAAAATAGAAAAAAATGTGGGCCTAATTGCCATTCGGCGGTGCAGTTATATATTTTACAGCCCAGTTTGCCGTGTATTACTGGGGAAAGACAAATAAATTTGCCTTTCATCGTAGCACTTATCTGTTTAAAAGCCTTTTGTGTGAAAATAGAAAAACATTTGGGCCTAATTGCCATTCAGCGGTGCAGTGAGATATTTTACAACCCAGTTTGGCGTGTATTACTTGGGAATAACAAATACATTTGCCTTTCATCGTAGCACTTATCTGTAGAGTTGAGCGAACCCAAACTGTAAAGTTCGGGTCCGTACCGAACTTTACGGTTTTTGGTACACGGACCCAAACCCGGCATTTTTCACTGAAGTCCGGGTTCGGGTTTGGTGTTCGGGATATTTTATTCTAATACAGAGGCGTTCCCATGGTGATGGGGACGCTTGAAGTTAAAATATACCATCGGATTGGAGAAAACTCTGATCCAATGGTATATTCTAAACCCGAGGTTTTCCAATGGTGATGGGGACGCACCTCTGACAGGGCGCTGCCATCCTCGGCACCTGAGGGGTTAATTCGTGGACGGCAGCTCCCTGTCAGAGGTCAAGTGTTGGGAATGTTTCTACAATGTTTGCATTGGTGGGCAGTGCGCCCCCCCTCTCCAGTATTAAAATCATTGGTGGGCAGTGCGCCCTCCCCCCCTCCCCAGTATTAAAATCATTGGTGGGCAGTGCGCCCTTCCCCCCCTCCCCGGTATAAAAATCATTGGTGGGCAGTGTGCCCTCCCCCCCTCCCAGTATTAAAATCATTGGTGGGCAGTGGCCCTCCATCTCCCTCCCATCATTGATGGCAGATCCGATCGGACTTCCAGCAGTGTGATGCTGGGGCTCCAATCGGTTACCATGGCAGCCAGGATGCTACTGAAGTCCTGTCTGCCATGGCCAATTACTCTGCAGCAATATACTTACATGCGCTGTGGCCGCCCGGCGCTCCTTCTTGTAACTCACAGGTCTGTGCGGCGCATTGCTATAAGCATAAGCAATGCGCCGCACAGACCTGCAAATTACAAGAAGGAGTGCCGTGGCGGCCACAGAGCATGTAACTATTAGGGTCCATTCACACGTCCGCAAATGGGTCCGCATCCGTTCCACAATTTTGCGGAACGGGTGCGGACCCATTCATTCTATATGGGGATGGAATGGATGCGAATAGCACACAGTGTGCTGTCCGCATCCGCATTTGCGGAGCGCGGCCCCGATTTTTGGGTCCGCAGCTCCGCAAAAGATAGAACATGTCCTATTCTTGTCTGCAGCTGCGGACAAGAATAGGCATTTCTATAGGGGTGCCGGGCGGGTGTGTTGCGGATCCGCAATTTGCGGGTCCGCAACACACGACGGACGTGTGAATGGAGTCTAATGCTGCTGAATAACTGAACATGGCAGACAGGACTTCAGTAGCATCCTGGCTGCCATGGTAACCGATTGGAGCCCCAGCATTACACTGCTGGGACTACGATTGGATCTGCTGCTGCCACCAATGATGGGGAAGAGGGCGCACTGCCCACTAATGAATTTAATACCGGGGAAGGGGGGAAAGTGTGCACTGCCCACCAATGATTTTAATACCAGGGGGGAGGGCGCACTGCCCACAAATGATTTTAATCACGGGGAGGGAGGGAAGGGTGCACTGCCCACCAATGATTTTAATAATGGGGAGGGGGGGCGCACTGCGCACCAATGATTATAATACTTGGGAGGGCGCACTGCCCACCAATGATTTTAATACTAGGGAGGGGGGGAGGGCGCACTGCCCACCAATAATTTTTATACTGAGGGGGGGGGCTCTGCCCACCAATGCAAATATTGTAGAAACTTTCCCGGCACCCGACCTCTGACAGGGAGCTGCCGTCCGCGCAATTAACCCCTCAGGTGCCGAGGATGGCTTCGCCCTGTCAGAGGTGCGTCCCCATCACCATGGGAACGCCTCGGGTTTAGAATATACCATCGGATCTGAGTTTTCTCCAATCCAATGGTATATTTTAACTTCAAGCGTCCCCATCACCATGGGAACGCCTCTGTTTTAGAATATACCATCGGATCTGAGTTTTCACGATCGTGAAAACTCAGATCTGAAAAAGCTAATAGTATTCTTTTCCGTTATAACCATGTTATTATGGAAAATAATAAAGTGAAGTTGAGGTCCCCATTGACTTTAATGTGGTCTGGGTTCGGGGTCAAGGTCAGGTCAAGTTCGGGTCCCGAACATCCAGGTGTCTGCTCAACTCTACTTATCTGTTGAAAAGCCTTTTGTGTGAAAATAAAAAAACATTTGTGCCTAATTGCCATTCAGTGGTGCAATGAGATATTTTACAGCCCAGTTTGGCGTGTATTACTGGGGAAATGCAAATATATTCGCCTTTCATCATAGCACTTATCTGGTAAAAGGCCTTTTGTGTGAAAAAAAAAAATCATTTGGGCCTAATTGCCATTCAGCGGTGCAGTGAGATATTTTACAGCCCAGTTTGCCGTGTATTACTGGGGAAAGACAAATAAATTTGCCTTTCATTGTACCACTTATCTGTTTAAAAGCCTTTTGTATGAAAATAGAAAAACATTTGGGCCTAATTGCCATTCAGCGGTGCAGTGAGACATTTTACACCCCAGTTTGGCGTGTATTACTGAGGAAGTGCAAATAAATTTGCCTTTCTTCGTAGCAATTATCTATTGAAAAGACATTTGTGTGAAAATAGGAAAACATTTGGGCCTAATAGCCATTCAGCGGTGCAGTGAGATATTTTACAACCCAGTTTGCCGTGTATTACTGAGGAAATACAAATAAATTTGCCTTTCAACGTAGCACTTATCTGTTGAAAAGCCTTTTGTTTGAAAATAGAAAAAAATGTGGGCCTAATTGCCATTCAGCGGTGCAGTGAGATATTTTACAACCCAGTTTGGCGTGTATTACTGGGGAAATACAAATAAATTTGCCTTTCATCATAGCACTTATCTGTTGAAAAGCCTTTTGTGTAAAAATAGATAGAAATTGGGGCCTAATTGCCATTCAGCGGTGCAGTGAGATATTTTACAGCCCAGTTTTCCGTTTATTACTGGGGAAAAACAAATAAATTTGCCTTTCATCGTACCACTTATCTGTTTAAAAGCCTTTTGTGTGAAAATAGAAAAAGCATTTGGGCCTAATAGCCATTCAGCAGTGAGATATTTTACAGCCCAGTTTGGCGTGTATTACTTGGGTATAACAAATAAATTTGCCTTCCATCGTAGCACGTATCTGTTGAAAAGCCTTTTGTGTGAAAATAGAAAAAAATGTGGGCCTAATTGCCATTCAGCAGTGAGATATTTTACAGCCCAGTTTGCCGTGTATTACTGTGGAAATACAAATAAATTCACCTTTCATCGTAGCACCTATCTGCTGAAAAGCCTTTTGTGTGAATATAGAAAAACGTTTAGGCCTAACTGCCATTCAGCGGTGCAGTGAGATATTTTACAGCCCAGTTTGCCGTGTATTACTGGGGAAATGCAATTAAATTCGCCTTTCATCGTAGCACTTATCTGTTAAAAGGCCTTTTGTGTAAAAATGGAAAAAAACCTTGGGCCTAATTGCCGTTCAGCGGTGCAGTGAGATATTTTACAGCCAAGTTTGCCGTGTATTACTGGCGAAATACAAATATATTCTCCTTTTATTGTAGCACTTATATGTTGAAAAGAATTTTGTGTAAAAATAGAAAAAAATTGGGGCCTATTTACCGTTTATTGGTGCAGTGATATATTCTAAAGCCCTGTTTGCTGTGGTATTAGTGGCGAAATAAAAACTATTTGATCTAACATTTGGTTATTTGATCTGACAGTATGTCAGACAGAGAAGTGCCAGGCTTTGCACAGGGGAGTGGCAGAGGCCTAAATGTTTTTGGCGCAGGCAGAGGTCACAGCAGAGTAAGGGGCAATGGCAGCAGCGGTAACTTTGAGAGGCCTGAGCCCCCAGTGTCAACTAGCGGTTGTGTCGTGACCAGCAGCCCAGCGGTTCTTAAATGGTTGACTCGATCTTTGACTTCATCAGAACGTACATCAGACACTCCCAGCCAAGAGTCAGTGGGTTCATCAGACACAACCCTTAGTTGGCATGGACCGGGAGCAGGTCCTGTGCCCTCACCTGTCCTCAACTTGCCTCTGTCCTCTCATCCAATAGGCGGGCAAGTAGTAATGAGCAGTGATGGTCAGTTCGCAGTGTTCCCCAGAGAACACATTCGGGCTGCCATCTTTAGTAAGGTAGACTAACCTGTCCGGCGATGCACAGGTAAGCCCTTACCTGTGCCTGTGCCGGTCTAAAATCAAATGCAGTCACTGGGAGCAGGTGGTTCCGAGAACAGCCGCCGGGTGCCTTCATCGGGCTGTTCATCGCTGGACTGGTGAGTCTACCTTACTAAAGATGGCAGCCCGCATGTGTTCGCTGGCGAACACTGCGAACTGACCATCACTGGTGATGAGGAGAGTGGCGTGGGAGCTGGTCAGGCTCCTGACCCAGAGATGGTTGAGTAGGACATCAGTGATGTGCAGACAGTACTACATGATGATGATGTAGCTGATCGCACTTGGTAGCTGGGTGACAAAGGGGCTTAATTTTTTTTCTTTATATAATAATGTAATATTCTAAAATATGGTGTCTCTATGATAAATCTCCAGCGTGGGGGCCCCGTGTGGCTTCTACACACTTTCAAAATAATCCTTCAGCAGGGCGAATAGATGCTGGATGACTGGGACGCTCCATGACCTTCCCAGGAGCTTCTGTTGGGAGCAGCGGTTTATTTCTGAGACGTCCGTATAGTGCGGGGAAAATGCGAAGACCCTCTCCATATCCGTGCACCACAGGATGTCCTCCTTCCCATCCATGATGACTGTGGACTTGTGATGTTTTCTCTGACGAAGAGACCAGGGGCTGGTAGTTATGGTTTGAATATTGATGAACTTTGCGACTCTTCCGGGCTCCAAGCAATCTTGAAGCTTTTATCTTCTCATTGTCTGTAGCTACTAGAGGCCTGTTCATGCCAGGCAGGTTCCCCCAGAAGTATCTGGCTCAATGAGCAGCTGATACTGCACTTGCATCAATCTTGACAGGATTCGTCTCCAGGTGGAGAGAAATAGTTTTTTGGAAAGCTTTCTCTATCGCAACAACGTTTTCGAATAACCAGAAGACTGGCCGATTCTTAGTCTTAGGCAACACTTAATTTTTGACATTTATTAAATATTTAATATTAAATTGAACCAAAACTAGATTACAATTATAAGTAACTAATAGGGTTGAGCGAACCCGAACTGTAAAGTTTGGGTTCGTACCGAACTTTAGGATTTTTGGACCCCGAACCCGGACCCGAAAGTTTGGGTTCGGGTTCGGTGTTCGGTGCTTTCTCTGTGCTTTTTGAAAGGCTGCAGAGCAGCGAATCAACAAGTGTTTAACTGTGTGACCTTAGAAGCCATCACAGCCATGCCTACTAATGGCATGGCTGTGATTGGACAGTTCAGCATGTGACCCAGCCTCTATATAAGCTGGAGTCACGTAGCGCTGCACGTCACTCTGCTGTGCTTAGTGTAGGGAGAGGATGCTGCTGTGAGACACACGTATAGATCCAGACTAGGCCGTAATTTAAGTTTTTTGCCCAAAATGGTTGTTTTTCAAATAAATGAATAGAACAACAGTATCTAAAAAGTGTATCTCACAATGACAACGCTGCTTCCACCTACACCACTATGTCCACCGCCTCATCAAACTCCTACTCCATATGGACCTCCACCTCATAAATCAAATTTTATTTTTTTGATTTGTACGTATTTTATTTTATGTCATTTCACTACTTTGTCTGTTACATTTTCAGGTGAGATTCAACAATTTTTGGGTGTGACATACCACTGCTATACCTAGTAGACAGGTTAAAGAAATTCACAAATTTGTCTGTTACATTTTCGGGTGAAATTCACCAATTTTTGGGTGTAATATACCCCTCCTCTACCTAGTTGACAGCTTAATAAATTTCACTAATTTTTCTTTTACATTTTCGGGGGACATTAAAAAATTTTTTCTGTCATAGACCCCTGCTCTACCAAGTAGACAGGTTAATACATTTCACTAACTTTTCTGTTACATTCTTGGGTTGACATTTTACAATTTTGGACGTGAATAAACCCCTGCTCTGTATAGGTGACAGGGAATAAAATTTCAGAAATTCTTCTTTAATTCATGCGCGCCACCTCCTTTCATTCAATGCTTAAACTTTAACAAGTTGTCCCACATTTGCGCTTCAATAATTTGTCCCACATTTGCACTTTAATAATTTGTCCCACATTTGCGCTTCAATAATTTGTCCCACATTTGCACTTCAATAACTTTTCCCATATTTCCGCTCAATCAAAATAAAATTTCATCCATTTATCTCCCTTGGATGTGGTCTCTCTTTCTCACGCTCCCTCTCCAGCGTGAAACCCTGATTCGCCGATAACCGTTATCAACATGGTAGGCTCAGAAAAGAACATCGAAAGTTGATAGAGAAGATATCCAAATGGATGGTGGACGTCACAGGGACGTGCGATCAGGCAGTAGTTATTTAGAGTCAACAAAGCGTCAGCAGGGCCTCTCCTGGCTAACGTTTTCAAATCCAAAATACCACAGTGACATTCCCTATAAATTTTTATTAATCATTCCAATAACAGAGCATCTTAAGAGTACTGTATTGTTATTTATCGTCACTACCTCCCCGATTCGTGAGTGGGTAATTGCCTCCGTTCCTTCAATTCTTCCGTTCACAATTAAATTTCATGCATTGATCTCCCTTGGATGTGGTCTCTCTTTCTCACGCTCCCTCTCCGGGGTGGAACCCTGATTCGCCGATAACCATGTTTATTATGGTAGGCGCAGAAAAGAACATCGAAAGTTGATAGAGCAGATATCCAATTGGATCGTGAACATCAAGGGGACATGCGAAATGGTGGGGCAGTATGTTTGCACATGCCTACATGAAATGACTGATGGTTCTGCCCCCTGCAACTTCTGGGTCTCCAAATTGGGCACATGGCCTGAGCTTGCCCTTTACGCCTTGGAGGTGCTGGCCTGCCCTGCATCCAGTGTATTGTCTGATCGTGTGTTTAGCACAGGTTATATTTCCCAATGTTTTGGGGTGTACCCTAATTTAAAAAAATAAAAATACATTTAAAAAAAAAACTGTGTAGGTTACCTCCTCCACCTCTACTGCCGCTTCCACCCACACCCACCGCCTCCTCAACTTCCTGCTCCTTATGGACCGCGTCCTCCTAGATCAAGATTATTATTTTTAATTTCTACGTATTTTATGTTATTTGAAGTCATTTCCCTATCCACATTTGTTTGCAGACCACTTGCCATGCTCTTACCACATTTTGCTGGCATTTGCAGCCCTTTAGCCCTTTCCGTGACTATTTTACAGCCATTTTAGTGCTCCAAAGTTCGGATCCCCATTGACTTCAATGGGGTTCGGGGTCAAGTTCGGTTCCCGAACTCAAACTTTTTGTGAAGTTTGGCCGAACCCATCGAACCCGAACATCCAGGTGTCCGCTCAACTCTAGTAACTAAACTTAAATTCGCCAATATAATATCCCAATCTTTTATGGAAATTCCCGGACAATCAATTTGCCAAGCCTTTTGTGCCAGAGAACGTGTATTATTAAATCGTGCCGAGCCGAGGTGGCCTCCTCATGCTGCAGACACCTCCACACTTTGTCGTCGTGCCATTCTGTGGCCTCTTCATGCTGCTAAAAGAAAGCGGGGGGGGGGGGAGAGGAGGCAGCACCAAATGTGTAGTACAGTAATAAATGATTATAATATTACGGAAGAAATGCGCTTACTTGAGTGTGTTGTGAAGAGTCACAACACCTTCAAAAGCCTTGCTGGTAAATTAACCCGACCAGCATCCGGGCGGTGCCTTGCTGCAGCCTTGGTTCCAGGATGCACTTTTTCTTTTGTGGTCCTGCTAGGCTGGATACATCAGGCAGGTGGTGCAGTAAAAGGTTATACTTTATTTGTCTACGCGTTTCGAGGGCATGGTGCCCTCTTCTTCAGGACAATCACACTATTTACCTTACTCTTCATGCTGCTGCCACCTCCACAATCTCTCGTCGTCATGCAACTCTGTGACCTCCTCATGCTGCTGACACTTCCACAATCTCTTGTCGTAGTGCTACTCTGGCCTCCACATGCTGCTGACATCTCCACACTTCGCTGTCGTGCCACTCTGTGGCCTCCTCATGCTGCTGACACCTCCACAATCTCTCGTCGTCACGCAACTCTGTGACCTCCTCATGCTGCTGACACCTCCACAATCTCTCCTCATCGTCCCACTCTGTGGCCTCCTCATGCTGCTGCCACCTCCACACTCTGTCATTGTGCCACTCTGTGGCCTCCTTATGCTGCTGCAACCTCCAAACTATGTCACCTTGCCACTCTGTGGTCTCCTCATGCTGCTGCCACCTCCACACTATGTCACCTTGCCACTCTGTGGCCTCCTGATGCTGCTACCACCTACAGACTCTGTCATTGGGCCACTCTGTGATCTCCTCATGCTGCTTCCACCTGAACACTATGTCATAGGGCCACTCTGTGGACTTCTCATGCTGTTCCCACCCTCCCCACTTCATGACTGTGCCACTATTTAGCCTTTTTGGCTTGGCTGACATCATCATTTATTTGACCTTTCTTCTGATCTGTCAAAAGGAAGGTAAAATGAGATGCACAATGGATCCTCTCTGTGTAGCAGCTATAAGGCCTGTATGGTCTTATCAGAATTGGCTTATGATTTATGATTTGGTAGCCAAAAACAGGAGTGTGTACAAAACACAGAAGACTTGCAAATATTCCGTTCACGTGTCATCTCTGTTTTGGATCCACTCCTGTTTTTCTGGCATTAGCAATACTGAAGGATTACTGACCAAATGCTAACCGAGTGAAGGTAGATGCTCAACAGACAGGATCAATTTTTTGGGGCTTATTGTTCTGACAGATCAGAGGAAGGGCAAAATTATCAGTGACGTCGACACGAACTTACGGCTGACACTTTCTCCACTCTGTCGGGGGGCTCTACTTGTTTAAGCATTTAATAGAACAGGTTCTGTAGACATCTATATGGAATCAGCTGACGACGGTGTAAATGGAGTGCACTCTTTCATGCTACAGTTGGATCTTGGGCCTCTGCACAGTTCTTTATACCTGGCGCTAACATCGACCTGTAAGGCTGAGTTCATACTTGAGTTATTTGTTCAGTTTTGGCCTTGTGACTGCCCAAATAAGTGAAGTGTGCAGTGATTCTAAGAGTGACGCCTGTCATCTGCATGTCATACGAACTCACAGTATTATTTCACTACCAAAGCAGACTCCCTATTGCAAGCATTTTACAAGATCATTATTAAACTATTGAAGAGAATAGGACCAATGCTGACCCCTGTGGTACCCCACTGGTGATGGTGACCCAATGTGAGTGTATACTGTTATAACCAACCCTCTGTTTTCTATCACCAAGCCAGTTACTTACCCACATACACATATTTTCTTCCAGTCTGTGCATTCTCATTTTATATACTAACCTTTTATGTGGCGCAGTATCAAATACCTTGGAGAAGTCAAGATATATGACATGACATTCATTGACCTATAGTTTCCAGTCTCTTCTTTTTCTACCCCTTTTTGAATATTGGCACCACATTTTCTATGCAACTATCCTATGGAACACTCCCTGTCAATATACAGTTCTTAGATATCATCTTAGGATGTGGGGTGTATGCCATCTGATACCGGTGGTATGTCTATTTTAATCTTTTTAAGACACCGCTGCACTTTTTCCTGGGCCAGATAGGCCACTTTTAACCTCTTAAGGACATAGGGCGTACAGGTACGCCCTTGTGCCCTGGTACTTAAGGACACAGGGCGTACATGTACGCCCTGTGTATTTTCGATCACTGCCGTGCGGCCGGCAGTGATCGGAACCCGGTGCCTGCTCAAATCATTGAGCAGGCACCTAGGCTAAATGCGCGGGGGGGTCCCGTGACCCCCCCATGTCGGCGATCGCGGCAAACCGCAGGTCAATTCAGACCTGCGGTTTGCTGCGATTTCTGCAGTTTCTGGTCCCCGCGGTCCCTGACCGCGGGGATCAGAAACTTTATATGCCTAAAAAAAGTTTTATTCACCCCCCCCCCTGCACCCCCGAATGATTTTTATGGTGGCGGGAGGTGCAGGGGGAGGGTTGCGGGTGGTGTGGGCGGTGCGGGAGGCGGGCGGTGCGGCAGGCGGGATCGCGATCCCCCGCCCGCCTCCCCTTGAAAATTCATTGGTGTTCAGTGGGTATACCAGGGTGCCAGCACATTGCTGGCACCCTGGTATAAACGGCTGACATCTGCGATGCGATGTCAGCCGTTTAACCCTTTCCATACAGCGGTCCGTACGGACCGCTGTATGGAAAAGGTTAACAGCGCAGGGAGCTCCCTCCCTCTCCCATCAGGGGGCAGCTGTGCCTTTGCAGCCCCCCGATGGAGAGGGAGAGAGCCCCCAGACAGCCCCCCGAGAGATCCCCTCCTTACCCTTCCCCGTCTGCGAAGTTCTGAGCAGACGGGGAAGGTTCCCATGGCAACAGGACGCCTCTCAGGCGTCCTGCTGTCCATGGTGCTGAACAGATCAGTGCTGAAAGGCATAGATCTGTTCAGTGTAAGTAAAATACAGTGCAGTACAATATATATTGTTCTGTACTGTATTATACAGACATCAGACCCACTGGATCTTCAAGAACCAAGTGGGTCTGGGTCAAAAAAAAGTGAATAAAAGTGAAAAAAAAGTAAAAATCAAAAAACACATTTATCACTGATAAAAAATGAAAAAAATAAAATTCCCTACACATGTTTGGTATCGCCGCATCCGTAACGACCTGATCTATAAAACGGTCATGTTACTTTACCCGAACGGTGAACACCATAAAAATAAAAAATAAAAAACTATGATGAAATTGAAATTTTGCCCACCTTACTTCCCAAAAAAGGTAATAAAAGTGATCAAAAAAGTCGCATGTACGCCAAAATTGTAACAATCAAACCGTCATCTCATCCCGCAAAAATCATACCCTACCCAAGATAATCGCCCAAAAACTGAAAAAACTATGGCTCTTAGACTATGGAGACACTAAAACATGATTTTTTTTGTTTCAAAAATGAAATCATTGTGTAAAACTTACATAAATAAAAAAAAAGTATACATATTAGGTATCGCCGCGTCCGTATCGCCCGGCTCTATAAAAATATCACATGATCTAACCCCTCAGATGACCACCATAAAAAAATAAAAATAAAAACGGTGTAAAAAAAGCCATTTTTTGTCATCTTACGTCACAAAAAGTGTAATAGCAAGCAATCAAAAAGTCATATGCACCCCAAAATAGATGCCATTCAAACCGTCATCTCATCCCGCAAAAAATGAGACCCTACTTAAGATAATCGCCCAAAAACTGAAAAAAGTATGGCTCTTAGACTATGGAGACACTAAAACATTTTTTGGGTTTTAAAAATGAAATCATTGTGTAAAACTTACATAAATAAAAAAAATTGTATACATATTAGGTATCGCCGCGTCCGTGACAACCTGCTCTATAAAATTACCACATGATCTAACCTGTCAGATGAATGTTGTAAATAACAAAAAAAAAAACGGTGCCAAAAAAGCTATTTCTTGTTACCTTGCCGCACAAAAAGTGTAATATAGAGCAACCAAAAATCATATGTACCCTAAACTAGTACCAACAAAACTGCCACCCTATCCCGTAGTTTCTAAAATGGGGTCACTTTTTTGGAGTTTCTACTGTAGGGGTGCATCAGGGGGGCTTCAAATGGGACATGGTGTAAAAAAAAACAGTCCAGCAAAACCTGCCTTCCAAAAACCATATGGTGTTCCTTTCCTTCTGCGCCCTGCCGTGTGCCCGTACAGCGTTTTACGACCACATATGGGGTGTTTCTGTAAACTACAGAATTAGGGCCATAAATAATGAGTTTTTTTTGGCTGTTAACCCTTGCTTTGTAACTGGAAAAAAAATATTAAAATGGAAAATCTGCCAAAAAAGTGAAATTTTGAAATTGTATCTCTATTTTCCATTAAATCTTGTGCAACACCTAAAGGGTTAAAAAAGTTTGTAAAATCAGTTTTGAATACCTTGAGGGGTGTACTTTCTTAGATGGGGTCACTTTTATGGAGTTTATAATCTAGGGGTGCATCAGGAGGGCTTCAAATGGGACATGGTGCCAAAAAAACAGTCCAGCAAAATCAGCCCTCCAAAAACCAAATGGCGCACCTTTCACTCTACGCCCTGCTGTGTGGCCGTACAGTAGTTTACGGCCACATATGGGGTGTTTCTGTAAACAGCAGAGTCAGGGCAATAAAGATACAGTCTTGTTTGGCTGTTAACCCTTGCTTTGTTAGTGGAAAAAATGGGTTAAAATGGAAAATTAGGCAAAAAAATGAAATTCTCAAATTTCATCGCCATTTGCCAATAACTCTTGTGCAACACCTAAAGGGTTAACGACGTATGTAAAATCAGTTTTGAATACCTTGAGGGGTGTAGTTTCTTAGATGGGGTCACTTTTAGGGAGTTTCTCCTCTAGGGGTGCATCATGGGGCTTCAAATGGGACATGGTGTAAATAAACCAGTCCATAAAAATCAGCCTTCCAAAAACCATATGGCGCACCTTTCCCTCTACGCCCCACTGTGTGGCCGTACAGTAGTTTACGGCCACATATTGGGTGTTTCTGTAAACGGCAGAGTCAGGGCAATAAAGATACAGTCTTGTTTGGCTGTTAACCCTTGGTTTGTTAGTGGAAAAAATGGGTTAAAATGAAAAATTAGACAAAAAAATTTAATTCTCAAATTTCCTCCCCATTTGCCAATAACTCTTGTGCAACACCTAAAGGGTTAACAACGTATGCAAAATCAGTTTTGAATACCTTGAGGGGTGTAGTTTCTTAGATGAGGTCATTTTTGGGTGGTTTCTATAATGTAAGCCTCGCAAAGTGACTTGAGACCTGAACTGGTCCCTAAAAATTGAGTTTTTGTAAATTTCTGAAAAATTTCAAGATTTGCTTCTAAACTTCTAAGCCTTATAACATACACAAAAAATAAAATATCATTCCCAAAACAATTCAAACATGAAGTAGACATATGGGGAATGTAAATTCATCACAATTTTTGGGGGTATTACTATGTATTACAGAAGTAGAGAAACTGAAACTTTGAAATTTGCAAATTTTCCGAATTTTTGTTAAATTAGGTATTTTTTGGTGCAAAAAAAATTATTTTTTTGACTCCATTTTACCAGTGTCATGAAGCACAATATGTGACGAAAAAACAATCTCAGAACGGCCTGGATAAGTCAAAGCGTTTTAAAGTTATCAGCACTTAAAGGGACTCTGGTCAGATTTTCAAAAAATGGCCTGGTCCTAAGGTGTAAAAAGGCTGTGTCCTTAAGGGGTTAATAGGGAGTTTATTTTGATACTCTGCATTCCATCTGACAGTTTATAGGCCTATAATTCCCCCCCCCCATATGCCTGTGCCCCTCACATCTTGCTCCATGGCACCCGGGTCGCTTCTGTTGCCGGATGTTTTCATCCGGGCGATGGGGAGATGCAGCAGCGGCGGCTGTGTCGGCATTAGAAGCGGGGAGGGTGCCAGGGAGCGGGGTGAGTACAATCTGTGTGAGGGGCCCGGGCATATAGGGGGGCAATATAGGCATTGGATAACCCCTTTAGTAGCTTCGCTTTCACCTCATCGTTCTCTGCAACTCCCCCCTCATCATTCTGTAAAGGGCCAACACTTTCAGGTATTATACTTTTTACCATTTATAATTAGGGTTAGTTTTATACTCTTTGGCAATGAATCTCTCTTCAGTTTCACAGCTTTTATTTGTCTTTTACATATTCAATTTTTTTCCTTAAAATCTTTAATGACTTTCTTGCGACCCTCCTGTTTTAGTGATTTAAACGCTTTCTTTTTTGTCATTTATTGCTTCCTTTATATTTCTATTTATCCACATTGTTTTTTTTTTTTCTTGTTCCTTACCCTTTTATTCCCATAAGGTATAAACCTCCAACAATTAGATTTTAGGAAGCTTGTAAAAACATCCTATTTTGTGCTGCATTTTTTTTTTTGAGGACACTTTCCCAGTTACTGAGGCCAATGGCCTCTCTTAGCTGGTCAAATTTTACTTGGTTTGGAAGTTTTGTGCCTCCCTGAAGAAACACTCTTTTAAATGGCGGAAGGTTATTATTTTATGGTCACTATTTCCCAGGTGTTCCCCAACCTGCACATCTGTTGTTCTGTCAGGTCTATTGGTTAATACTAAGTCCAGTATGGCCGCCCATCTAGTTAGATCCTGCACCAGTTGGGAAAGGTAATTGTCTTTGGTTATTGGCAACAACCTGTTTCGTTTATGATATATACATGTTTCAGTTTCCCAGTCTATATCTGGGTAGTTGAAGTCCCCCATAATAATATCCTCCTTATGATTTGCCACCATCTATTTCCCTTAGTAGTAGATTTTCTGTGGACTCTGGTATATTAGGTGGCTTATAACAAACTCATATCAGTATTTTACTATTGTTTTTTACTTCATTTATTTCTACCCACAGCGACTCCACATGTTCATGTCCCTCACTTATATCTTCATGGAGTGTAGGCTTTAGACAGAACTTTACATAAACGCAAACCCCTCCTCCTCTCCGGTTTTCACAACCTTTTCTGAACAGACTGTAACCCTGTACCCCCTCCTACAATGTAATCCTCCCCCCAGTCACTAGTTTAAACACTCCTCCAACCTTCTAGCCATCTTCTACCCCAAAACAGCTGCCCCTTTTCCCATTGAGGTGCAGCCCATCTCTATGATAGAGCCTGTAGTCAACAGACTAGTCAGCCCAGTTCTCCAGGAACCCAAACCCCTCCTTCCTACAGCAGTTCTTGAGCCCCTTGTTAATCTCCCTAATCTCCTACTGCCTTTCTGGTGTGGCTCGTGGTACAGTTAGTATTTTGGAAAATACGACTTTTGCCGTGAGCTTGTGGGTTTTTGCCAGCCCCTCCCAGTAATCTATCAACCTGATCCGTGATGTGTCAAACTCAAACGCCATGAACACAACACACCATCGTCTGCATGAATGTATACAGTATATGTGTACATAATATGTTAATATGTGCATGATGTGTAAATGAGCTAGTAATGCATATAGGTGTGTGTGCATATATGAGTGTAATGTGCATATGCAAGCATAATGTATATATTTATGCGTAATATGCTTATACTTGTCACACGGCCTGCACAGGGGTCATTTTCTGTAAGTGTCCATCCCTGCTGGTGATGTAATACTATTAAAAGTGAACTCATAGTAGTCTTACACCTGTTTGATAGTGTTTTCAGCAATTTATTCTTGGAAACCTTGAAAAATGTGATACTGATGTGTTACCCAGCACACTGCGATTAGATAACAATGCTAATACTGTGTCATGGGTAGTACAGGGAAGGAAAGACAACCAAAGGGAACCACAACAAAACAACAACAGACTAGGCCCTAAACCTAGGGAACAAAGAGGACACCTCCTAGTAATCCCTGATTCTCTCCCTAAGCTGCTAACAACATGTGCAAATCCCAAAGGTAGAAATTCACATGCACAGGAACCTGAGACTGCTGAAACACTGCACCAAACCCTCAGCTTAGGGAACAGGGAAAAGAGGCAACCGGCTGATTCCAAACTGAAGGAGCCAGTGTCTCCCTGAGGCCCAGTCAGAACAGACACAACAGGAAAAGGGAAAGTACTTAGCTTGAGAAGCAACTGGAATAGGAGAACCACCACACAAGCAGAGCACTCCAAAGAAGAACTATCAGCCGCAGGGAAACAAGTGAGAGGCGGAACATATAAAGAGCCACCTGACTGATAATGAGCAGCATCTGAGAAGGGGTGGAAACCTGTCAGCAACAATGAAAACAAGAGAGATCTGTCAGATAGACTCCTGAATCTTCTGTCTATTTGAACTTCTAAGATCACTTCCAGGGCTGGCAGTGACAGTACCCCCCTTCTACGGGTGACCTCCGGGCACCCAGGACCAACTTTATCAGTGTGGGCTCTCTGAAAGGCCTTCAGAAGCCGACTGGCATTCACATCAGTAGCCGGGACCCACATTCTCTCCTCCGGACTGTAACCCTTCCAATGAACAAGGTATTGAAGGGAACCCCGAAGGACACGAGAGTCAACTCTGGAAATTTGAAACTCCAGATTCCCGTCAACCATGACAAGTGTAGGTGGCAAGGAAGATGGTACAGCAGGTTCCACATAACTCTTTAACAAAGATTTATGGAAGACATTATGGATCTTCCAAGCTTGTGGAAGATCAAGGCGAAAAGAAACCGGATTAATAATGGCAGAGATCTTATATGGACCAATAAATCTTGGACCTAACTTCCAGGATGGCACCTTAAACTTAATGTTCTTAGCGGACAACCACACCAAATCACCCACATTCAGGTCCGGACCAGACACACGTTTCTTGTCAGCCATACGTTTTTACCTATCGCCCATCTTTTTTTAATTGATTAGAATTTTCCACCAGATAGATGACAAGGAAGTTGCAAATCTCTCCTCATCAGGTATACCAGAGGAACCATTCCCAGAGAACGTACCAAACTGAGGGTGAAACCCATATGCACCAAAAAATGGTGACTTATCAGTGGACTCCTGACGATGGTTATTCAAAGCAAATTCAGCGAAGGACAAAAATGATGACCACTCCTCTTGATTCTCAGCGACAAAACAACTCAAATATGTCTCCAAATTCTGGTTAGTGCGTTCAGTTCGTCTGTTCGACTGAGGGTGAAAAGCAGAAGAGAAAGACAAACAAATCCCCAGGCGAGTACAGAAAGCATTCCAGAATCTGGACACAAATTGAGTCCCTCTATCAGACACCACATCAGAGGGAATGCCGTGTAATTTCACAATGTTATCAAAAAATGTCCAAGCCAGAGTTTTGGCATTGGGTAAACCAGAAAATGGAATAAAGTATGCCATCTTACTGAAAAGGTCGACCACCACCAAAATCACTGTCATCCCCGAAGAACTGGGCAAATCGGTGATAAAGTTAATAGACAAATGCGTCCAGGGACGGGATGGGATGGACAAAGGAAGAAAAGATCCTGAGGACCGATTATGAGTCACCTTGGCACGTGCACAGGTCTCACAAGCTGCCACATAGCCCTCAACACTCTTCCGTAAACCCAGCCACCAGAATCTCTGAAAAATCTGATCAACAGTGGATCTGCTCGCAGGGTGTCCAGCAAGGACAGTATCATGATGTTCCTTAAACACCTTGTGACGAAGTTCAGAAGGACCAAACAACCTTCCTGGGGGACAGGAATTATGGGCCTCTCCCTGAACTTCCAACACCTCCGCCTCCAGTTCAGGATAGAGGGCAGATACAACCACCCCATCAGCCGAAATCGGACCAGGATCTTTAGTATCCCCCCTATCCCCCAGAGAAGCTACGCGACAAGGCACCCACCTTGACATTCTTGACCCAAGGGCGGAAAGTGACAATGAAATTAAATCTGTTAAAAAACAAAGACCAAATGGTCTGCCTTGGGTTCAAACGTTTAGCCGATTCCAGGTAGGCCAGATTTTTATGATCGGTAAATACAGTAATAGGATGAATCGCTCCTTCTAACCAATGACGCCATTACTCAAAGGCCAACTTAATGGCCATCAACTCTCTATTGCCAAGATCATAATTTCTCTTGGCAGAAGAGAGTTTTTTTGAAAAAAAACAAAAAAAACACAAGGGCACCATTCGCCAGGAAAAGTACCCTGCGACAGAATTGCACCAACTCCCACTTCTGATGCGTCCACCTTAACAATAAATGGCTGAGACACATCAGGCTGCACCAAAATGGGAGCAGAAGAAAAACATTTCTTTATAGTGGAAAAAGCATGTAACGCCTCTTCCGACCAGATAGACCAATCCACCCCTTTCTTAGTCATGTCAGAGGTTTAACAACAGTGGAATAATTCAAGATACATTTTCTGTAGTAATTGGTAAACCCCAAAAACCTCATAAGCGCTTTCTGATTCTCGGGCAGATCCCATTCCAAGACCGCATGGACTTTTTCGGGATCCATGCGAAAGCCCGAAGCGGAAAGCAGGTACAGTAGCCCAGAAAATGAATCTCTTGAACAGAAAAAACACACATTTTTCTATCTTGGCATATAACTTATTCTCCTGGAGGATCAGCAAGACTTGTCTCAAATGATCCTGATGACTCTCCATATCGGGCGAGTAAATCAATATGTCATCTACAGTAGGTATACGACAACAAACCTTCCCACCAAATGATGAAAAATGTCATTGAGGAAATGTTGAAATACTGCTGGGGAATTGGTCAAACCAAAAGTCATGACCAATTTCTCAAAATGACCCACCGGAGTATTAAAAGCTGTCTTCCATTCATCCCCCTCTCTGATTCTTACGAGACTATATGCCCCTCTTAGATCTAATTTAGAAAACACCTTAGCCCCAACAATCTGGTTGTACAAATCTGGGATCAGGGGAAGGGGATAAGGATCACAGATAGTGATGCGATTCAACTCTCGGAAATCAAGACAAGGTCTCAATGTCCCATCTTTGTTCTTTACAAAAAAGAACCCCGCTGCCATAGGTGACTTAGATGGCCTGATGTGTCCCTTTGCCAAACTCTCAGTAATATACTTTCGCATAGCAACTCTTTTGGGTTCAGAAAGGTTATACAACCAAGACTTTGGCAACTTAGCTCCGGGAATAAGATTGACAGGGCAATCATATTCTCTATGAGTGGGCAACTCCTGATCCCCACTCTCAGAGAACACATCAGAAAAATCTGAGAGAAACGGGGGTAATATCTTAGTGGAAATCCCTGTAAGAGATGTGACGAGACAGTTGTCCATACAAAAATCACTCCAGCCCTTGATGTGTCTCGCTTGCCAATCAATGATAGGATTATGTTTGGTCAACCATGGCAACCCTAGCACCAGAGGAGCCAGAAGACCCTTCATTATAAACAAGAAATACCCTCAACATGAGAATCCCCCACCCTTAAATGGATATCCTGCACCATGTGAGTCAAAGATTTTTGATCAGGACAAACTGGTGATCCACAAGGTTAACCCCTGCCCCGCTGTCCAAAAATACCTCCACATCAATATTTTTGGAATCTAGCGCCACCCTGGCAGGCAGGAGAAAACGGGTTCTACCGGTAAAAGATAATAGCATGTTCTCACAGAAGTTCTTATCACCAGGGTCTGGAGAGACCCGTCCCAATTGCATAGGTTCATCTACAAACATGGGCTCAGGTGTCTCAGAGGGGACCGACCTCCCTTCAGGTAATATGTTCCGAGAGAACGGAGTCTTGCACCTTTCCCTCAGACGTCTATCAATTCGTACCACAAGAGACATGGCAGCTTCTACTGAAACAGGATTTTCATGGAGTGGTAGGGCATCGTTTAGTCTCTCAGATAGCCCCTGACAGAACTGACTCCAAGGACAGGGTCAATCCATTCAGAATCAGTTGCCCACCTCCTGAATTCAGAGCAATAAGACTCAGCAGACCGATTTCCCTGTTGCAAGCCGCGCAACATAGATTCAGCCAGAGAAACTCGGTCTGGGTCGTCATAAATAAGTCCCAGGGCTCTGAAAAAATCTTCCACCGACCGGAGGGATTGGGATCCGGTCGGCAAAGAAAAGGCCCAGGATTAATGTCACCTTTCAATAAAGAAATAATGATCTCCACCTTTTGACTCTGGTCACCAGAGGAGTGAGGGCATAAGCAAAAATAAAGTTTACAAGCCTCCCTGAACCGAACGAAGTTGTCACTTCCTCCGGGAAATCGGTCCGGGAAGGTGATCTTAGGTTCAGAGCAGGTCTGGACCCCACTGACACCTTGCAACAGATCCACGGAGGTCTGCTACCTCCAGCGACAACCCCTGCATGCGATCCACCAGAGCAGAGCCTGGATCCATGACAACACAGAGCAGGGGAAACAGTAACGTTATTCGCAGCTGATAATGTCACGGGTGGTACGGGGAAGGAAAGACAACCAAAGTGAACAACAACAAAACAACAACAGACTAGGCCCAAAACCTAGGGAACAAAGAGGACACCTCCTAGTAATCCCTGATTCTCTCCCTAAGCCGCTAACAACATGTGCAAATCCCAAAGGTAGAAATGCACATGCACAGGAACCTGAGACTGCTGAAACACTGCACCAAACCCTCAGCTTAGGGAACAGGGAAAAGAGGCAACCGGCTCATTCCAAACTGAAGGAGCCAGTGTCTCCCTGAGGCCCAGTCAGAACAGACACAACAGGAAAAGGGAAAAGTACTTAGCTTGAGAAGCAACTGGAATAGGAGAACCACCACACAATCAGAGCACTCCAAAGAAGAACTATCAGCCGCAGGGAAACAAGTGAGAGGCGGAACATATAAAGAGTCACCTGACTGATAATGAGCATTATCTGCGAAGGAATGGAAACCTGTCAGCAACAATGAAAACAAGAGAGATCTGTCATAATGTATGACATTAATGCTTTGTGTTTTATGCATTCTTTATAGTACAGCCCTACTTAGCTTCAAGTGAATCTTTCCCTTTTATTTTGTAGAGCTGAATTATCTAAGACTTCTTTCACACCCGGTGTTCCAGCCAGCAGGTCTGGCAGACAATATTAGGAATTGGCCAGTAAAACATTGCGTGCAATGGTATTTGTCCAGCTGAATCCTGACATATTTGCCGGGTAGTGGCCATATCTCTGCTTCCAGTACTGTCCAGCAATGCCGGATCCAGAGAGCTCTGGCAGACTGTTCTCTGCAGGAACAGCCTGCTGGGACCCCTGCCAGCAGCGTGAAAGTGGCCTAATAAACTTGCTTGACTTTGTATTCATAGTAATTTGACATGAATCTAACATTCAGATTAACTGCAATATTCAAGAACCTCCATACAGAACTGATATTGTGCATTGTTTTGCCAGTTATGCCTTAAAGAAGGTCTCTCGACTCTCCTGAAATGTCTGTAACTACTTGCACCAGATCTTCGATAAAGATAGTGACAGCCGGCCCGTCACAAGCAAATGGATGAGGTAAGTATGATTTAGTTTATTCATTATTTTATTTTACACTCTATTATTACTATCAAATGCCGCGATCATGTATGATCGCGGCATCTGAGGGGTACAATGACGGAGACCGGTGCAATCACTGCTCCCTGTCATTGCACCCACTGCTTACAAATAAATGCGCTTCGCAACGAAGTCATTTGTCACGAAGCAATTTTTTTTGTAAAATTCGGCAAAGCAATCCATTTTTTTTATACTTCATTCATCTCTACTTATGACTCTATGTTCTGCCAAAGATGGCAAGACTGGGGCAATTGTTAGTCCCCCACTGCCAAATCAATCCATTTGCACCCTGTGATCACATTACAGAGGGCCAATGTGGTGACAGAAGGAGTTCTCTGGGCCCCAATGTTGATTTCATGCACATATCTTCTCAGGTGATCATAATATCATACATTTACGGCATTTTGTGGGACACACATGCGGCAGGTGACATGCATGTATGTAATTTGCCATTAAAGGTTTAAACTCTACTCGATAAACATGTATACAATTAATCCAAAAAACAGTTTCAGACAGTAAATCGTTTTATTTTCTCTGTAAAGTATGTTATAGAATTAGAGATGCTTGAAGTGTCATTATACTTGTGCCTTCAGCATGTTGCATTCATGTTTACAGGTTCTGAAAAAAAAAAATATAAGGATTAGGTTACCTAGTCCAATTGGCTCTTGAAGGGTCATATGACATCAGAAAGTCTCTTAACCTCTTCCTAGCCACCCCATGTAATTTACATTGGTGGTCGAGCATTTAAAAATGGCGCCTGCTTGCAAACGGAGCAGGCACTATAGTCGCCGGGTGCTTGTTGTTTAAAAAAGCAGGCACCCAGGACTAATGCATGCAATCAACGATAAAGTCGATTGCATACACTTAATCCCTCAGATACCGTGGTCAAATGTGACCACGGCATCTGGGAAGTTAAAGACTGGGAGCGTACGCTCCCGGCTGTGTTCCAGCTCCCTCCAGCAAGGATTGGGGTAACTTGATGTAGTGTGCAGGGCTGCCTGTGGCAGGGCTACATAGGAACTTATGGGGTAATTTATCAAAATGGTGTAAAATAGAACTCTCTTAGTTGCCCAAAGCAACCAATCAGATTCCGCCTTTCATTTTTGACAGCTCCTTTGCTATGGGCAACTAAGCCAGTTTTACTTTACACCAGTTTGATAAATGACCCCATTAATGTAATTCTCATAAACTCCAATGTTAATGCATTGTTTATGAGAAAAGCAATCTAATGAGTTGCTTGTCAAACTTCTCTAGGTGAACTATTAAAAAGTGTTAAAAAAAAAGAAAACAAAAGTTTTTAAAAATATTGAAAAAATAAAATATAAAAATTAAAATCAGCCTCTTTGCCCAAAATTATAATAAAAATACATAAATAATAAAAAAAAAATAAGCATAATTTCGCTGTGTGTGGAAATGCCTGGGAGTAAAAAACAAACAATAAAAAAAAAGCGAAATCACCCAGTCTTGAAATGGTTAAAAATCAATGGTAATCAAATAAACTTCAATCCGAATTCTGAATATGAAATCTGAAAATCTGAATCCATGTTTTTGTTAATTTGAATTGAGCAAATTTTTGAGTCATTTTATTTCAGATCAAAGGACACGAAAAATGGAGGATCACATGACCTCAGGGAGTTGTGTTGGCATACACACCGACAAACATTTGCCGCCAAAAAGAGAAACATTTTCAGACCATTTTTTAAAAGCATAAAAAAATCTTATAGTGCGGTTTGTTTTTAAAGAAGTTGTTGGTTAGCAGCCATCCATTTACCCATAGTCATATATTTTGTTTTGTCACTTTAAAATTACTAATGCTAGCTTGGCATTAAAGAGCCTGAAATGAGCTGTGTACAGTCCTAGGAGACCCCAGAATGTCATTAATAAATCTTCAGGGCAAATGGAGCACTTTCAATTCATGTCATATTTTTTTGGACCTGTATTGAATGGTCTGACTGATTCGGTCAAATAGAATCTGAATTGAATTTTAAGAAATTTGCTCATCACTATTATTAGACAATATTTTGCTCTTATGCATTAATCATTCTATTGTCTATGATTTGCTATACATAGGTTGGCTTTCATCAGTGCATCTTATTGTTCCCAAGTACCAACACCATATATTACAGAATTATTCTTAGGCAAAAGAAAACCTGTTTATGACTTATGTACTACAAAACTTAACTTTTTTATATATTGAATAAATATTATCACTAAACCTCAATCAAATTAGACAATTCTCCCCTTTATACTTATTTTTGGCTAAAAATATTTTTTTCAATTAGCCTTTATTAAAAATATTGAGTTGTTCTGTCACAAAGGGTTAAATCTGTTTCTAGCTGTGTGACTGGTACTTTCACTTTGTGCTGGTCATCTGATAAACCTTATCTCTAAACTACTAAGAGGTCATGACACCTATTAAAGCTATAATGAGTGTTTATAATGTCAAAGAGCAGAGATAAGGAGTCTGTCTGCTTCGGGTCTCACACAGGAGAAGGAAAATCAAAAGGGTGCTACTAGAGCATGTCAGCTCTGTACAGAAAAAGGACGCCATATTTCTAATAGAGACCAATTTAAAAAATATTTTAACCTTCTCTACATAATAAATTCCACTTGCTGTGACGCAACCCCTTTAATGTCAATATACTTGATCTAGGTCTATAGCAGTGTAGAGGCCAATGTCAGTAGATCTGGTGGTCTTTTTCAGTTAGGGGGACTATTGTTCTATGACAATGAAGGAGTTAATGTAAAGATTTCTGATAGCCTAAGGAAAATATTAAATTTTAACATTCCTCATGGAGGGCACTGAAAGGTTTAATTTTACAATACCTAGGCTCCAGTGGTAACTCTTATCTCCAGGCTCTAGCATTGCACTGGCTGTAACATCCTGTTTCCTTTCTGCACTGATCATGGCAATGAATGCAGGGAGAGCATAGAGATGACTGTGCAGCGATAACTCTACAGCTGCACAGTTTTCTCTATAATTGGACAGAGTGATTCATGATCACTCTCTACGATCATTAATCAATTTCTGCTACCTGTATTGTTACACCACTGATAAACAAAGAAAAGTAACTGTAACTTGTTCTATATTCTTAGTTGGATACTACTGAAGGAATAAACTACTTGTAATATTAAGTTATCATTTATAACCATGAATTGAAACTTACGCTGTTGATCCAGGGGATGTAAGCAGACACTCTGGTGAACACTGTGGGTTTCAGGTAAGCATTGCATCCACGGGAAGACACAAAGCTTGTCACACCATGGACTTGCGGGACACCATTGACAGCACAGTTTAGAGGTCCTCCAGAATCTCCCTATAAGATAACAAGTGGGAAGTACTGGCAACAATTGTGCTTTTGTACATTTCAATATCTAATCATTTCCAATAAAATTATTGGTTAAAATATGTCTCTTTCTGTAAATTTTCAATTCAGTAAACGTTACCTGGTGTCTGGCCTTTACATTTTATTAAAGCTCTACATTCTTCATAGTAGAAGATAGACAGGGGTGTAGCTATAGAGGAAGCAGGGAAAGCGGCTGCTTTGGGGCCCAAAGTATTATACAATGACATTATATACAAAAACACAGTAGAAAATGGACAGACAGCCGCTTTTGTGCCTCATCTGAAAGAGCGATTGCAGCGTCCCACTACATGTGTGTGGGCACTGCTTAAAAGCACTTTTTTCCCTAAGAATTGTATTATGCTATGTTATGTAATTTATACATCCCACCACTAGATGGGGATAGCACTTAGGTCCTATAAATACTTAGGTCAGGCCTAGTGAGACAGATTAGATTAGTGGATTAGTGGAATTCAATTTAAAAGCAGAGTTGAGAATGCAGAGTGAAGACTCCACACCACAAATTAGTGAGTGGAGCCAACTTCGCTATGTGGTAGTACCAAGGTGTGAGGCGCAGAAGAGCGTTTTCCTTCTGTGGCCGGACTATATACTTGTATCTCTGACCAGTAGGAGAGAGTTTGCCTCCCTGGAACAGACCCAAGCATCAGAAATATTCATCGGTGATAATAGCCGTTATTTAGGGCCACAGACACCTTTGCACATGGTGGAGGACTTATAGCTTCTGGCAGCCACACCATAATTCTGGGAAACAGATTAGCTACCTGTCCCAATATTCAGCTTGGAGGGAAAGGACAAGGTATAGGACTGAGCATACCAACTGAAGTAAGGTACTCCATAACCACAGCCTAAATCAGAGCCTAAGAAAGCCTATAAACAGTGGATTCACAGATTAACTCTACTGCTAACCAAAGACTGCATTGTGATTGATGTACCTACTGCAACTGGAACCAACATCAGTAAAAGTTGTGAATTCCATCTTACCACTGTCTACCTCATTATTACTACTATTGGTTGTACCACCATTAACGGTACTGGCGTCATGACAAATACCATCAAGGGACTCAGCCGCAACAAGCACCCTAAGCACCCCTAACATCAAGGGCACCTCAACCACCATCTTGGCTGATGCTTCCCTACCACAGAGCGTGCCCCGGAGGATTTCGTGCTGTCCACCTCAACACTGTGCTGCCAGCCCAGGGAGGCTGCTAACCGTGAGTAAACTGATGAACTGTGTTGTTAATTGGCCCCTCATCGGTCCACCGTGCACCTCATGTGTTGCCCCTGCGCTACTGGCTGGCTGCACGATCTTGACTAGTCACAGGAGTGGGGGTTGCACGGGAGGAGGGGGGTTGCAAATATGTTCCTGGGAGGGGCGGTGGCCCCATTCAAAAATTTGCTGTAGGGCCAAATTATTTCTAGTTACGCCACTGAAGACAGATCGTCATATTTTAAATTCTTTACAACCCCTTTATAGCTTTAAACATTTTGAAAATAAGATATTATTTTATATATATATATATATATATATATATACACTCACCTAAAGAATTATTAGGAACACCATACTAATACGGTGTTGGACCCCCTTTTGCCTTCAGAACTGCCTTAATTCTACGTGGCATTGATTCAACAAGGTTCTGATAGCATTCTTTAGAAATGTTGCCCATATTGATAGGATAGCATCTTGCAGTTGATGGAGATTTGAGGGATGCACATCCAGGGCACGAAGCTCCCATTCCACCACATCCCAAAGATGCTCTATTGGGTTGAGATCTGGTGACTGTGGGGGCCATTTTAGTACAGTGAACTCATTGTCATGTTCAAGAAACCAATTTGAAATGATTCGAGCTTTGTGACATGGTGCATTATCCTGCTGGAAGTAGCCATCAGAGGATGGATACATGTTCTCATTCTGTTTACGCCAAATTCGGACTCTACCATTTGAATGTCTCAACAGAAATCGAGACTCATCAGACCAGGCAACATTTTTACAGTCTTCAACAGTCCAATTTTGGTGAGCTTGTGCAAATTGTAGCCTCTTTTTCCTATTTGTAGTGGAGATGAGTGATACCCGGTGGGGTCTTCTGCTGTTGTAGCCCATCAGCCTCAAGGTTGTGCGTGTTGTGGCTTCACAAATGCTTTGCTGCATACCTCGGTTGTAACGAGTGGTTATTTCAGTCAACGTTGCTCTTCTATCAGCTTGAATCAGTCGGCCCTCCTCTGACCTCTAGCATACACAAGGCATTTTTGCCCACAGGACTGCCGCATACTGGATGTTTTTCCCTTTTCACACCATTCTTTGTAAACCCTAGAAATGGTTGTGAGTGAAAATTCCAGTAACTGAGCAGATTGTGAAATACTCAGACCGGCCCGTCTGGCACCAACAACCATGCCACGCTCAAAATAGCTTAAGTCACCTTTCTTTCCCATTCTGACATTCAGTTTGGAGTTCAGGAGATTGTCTTGACCAGGACCACCCCCCTAAATGCATTGAAGCAACTGCCATGTGATTGGTTGACTAGATAATTGCATTAATGAGAAATAGAACAGGTGTTCCTAATAATTCTTTAGGTGAGTGTGTGTATATATATATATATATATATATATATCCCAAAAATTAGAAAATGGCCAGACTTACATTGCATCCGGCCTGGACTCCGTTACCACCAGCACACACCATGGTGGTCTTCACAGTGCTGCCCCAGTAGGAGCTGGTGGAGCAGGTGGAGTGGGCAACGACGGGCAGAGGGGCCTGCTGGAGGATGGATGGCAGAGAGCCACCAGCTACAATGAAAGAGTCATAATTTTTAGTATTCTTTAACTGACATGCTAAGCATACATGACATTTATTAGAGTAATTTTGTGGACACGGGGATTATACAATTTTTTAACAAAATATTACATTGCCTTTGTATTCAGTGTGGTACATTCTGGTAAAAACTGATGGAGATTCATCAAAATAAGTCCAAGAAAAAAGGGGAGCAGTTTCCCATAACAGCCAAACAAGTTAATTATTTCATCTTCCAAATGGCTTTTGAACAATGAGGGCTGGCAATATGATTGGCTCCTCTGTTTTTCCCTTGCATTATATATGAATCCATAATAAAAAGGGCTTTTTATTAAGATCATAATAATTAGAGATGAGCGAAATGAATCCCACAAAGTGGAATTCAATCCGAATTTCAGGATAAATTCAATTCACCTAGAAGCCGAATTTCCTTGTGCTTCGTGTCAGCGAATTGAATTATCCTGAAATAGTATAAAAAAACAAAACAATTCAAACTTTCCGCCTCTATTTTCTCGCAACGGGCCACCAGCCTCCATATTGCTTGAAGATCTCGACCGGAATCCCGTGCGGCGCGACATTACATCATGACGCCGGCTGGCGTGATGGCGTAATCTCACGTCGCACTGGATTTTGGCCAAGATCGTCAAGCAAGATGGCGGCGGCCGGCCCGTCGCAAGCAAATGGAGGTGGTAAGTTTGATGTAATATTTTTTTTTTGTGTTCATTTTACACAGTTTTTAAACTCAGATGCCGCGATCCTGTATGAACGCGGCATCTGAGGGGTACAATGACGGGGGGCGGTGCTATCGCAGCTCCCTGTCATTGCACTCGCTACTTACAAAAAATGCGCTTCACGACGAAGTAATTTGTCACGAAGCAAATGTGTTTTTTTTTATTCGGCGAAGCAGCCGAATCGAATTTTGAAGAAATTCTCTCATTTCTAGTAATAATGTATTCCAGACATACTGGTTTCATAAGTAGACTCTTCAAGAAAACTCTAAATTACAACTTACTGCTGGTTCTTCCCCATCCTGAAATGATGCAGTTGTAGTTATTGGCAAGAATGGCACCATCGGCTGGCAGTGTGGCTAGTTTAACGTAACTGTTTATAGTTGCACTGGATGCCAGATGAAGGATGGCAATATCAGAACTGAAGAAGAAAACATTATAAGGATAAGAATCTGCTATACTTGTGTGTACATAGTGCATAACAATATTACCCTGACACACATTGGATCAATCACAACTATATACTTACCTATTTTCTGTTATAAACTTTGAGCCAAATAAGCCTTTCCCCAGACACTCCTCAAACCTGTTGATGGGGTTTACACAAGCCCCACTAACTTTCTGAACAGGAAAAGCCAATTGTCTCTTCAATTCAGTACAATCCCAGCAAATTTGGGACTGCTGGCAACTATGCACTAAAATACCTTTAATCAACAATAGTCAGAATCTAAAATGGTGACCTCTCTAAATAATTGATCTCTCCAAATCATGTTGCTTTGCTTTTTAGCCTTATGGCTGCCTGACTTGTAAATTTGGCTTTCCAAGAGTGAGCTGGCATAGAAGTATGAAATTGGTGGCACAGGTAGATATTTGTACAGAGAATTATGAAAGTGTTTAAATAATTCAGGTGTATATTTATAGATGAGCTTCTTACATAGCCCGTAAGGTGGGACCTTATAAGCTACACAAACAAGCACTTTTGGTAGCTCTATACTCTGTGTCATTACTTTCTCACCCATATGTTTACCATTCTTTTTCCCCTGGTAGGCAATATATTCTTGGTTCTCCGAGAAGGTTGTGTTAATTGGTGACTGAAATGTGCAAGAACGCCACATTGGGTTTTTTGCATATATGCCTAGTTTTTCTTCCATATGTCAAACTGGTATAGGATCAAGTGATATTTTATGTGACTACCTTTTTGTAATGGTATATAGGGATTTCTAAGGACAGGTACTGTGGAGTTGCCCTTTTCAGGGTAGAGGCTGTGCAATTTAAGGGCTAGCTAAGGATCTGACTGTTATCCCTTTTTCCTTACAGCACCTATTGGAAATACAGGTGATGATCAACACATGGACCCAATCAGTCCTCCACAGGTAGATGAGCATACACCTCTATATACATGGCAAAAGAAACCTAAGGTGGTAAGGGATCTTGGTCCAAATTTTGTTTTCATTCCTTATTATCCTCAGCCGTGTATGGAATTTGTAACACATTCCAAAGAAGGGCTATGGTTTTGGTGACTGCTAGAGTGCTAGTGTTAAAAATGGGATAAGATACCACAGTGGCTTTTACATTTAGGTAATAAAGATTTTGTTTTAGATGTTTGAATATTGTCCGTTAATTGCACATACTTTATAACAATACTTGGATGAGTATTTTTACTCTCCATTTTTCACCTCTTTCTTTCTCTGTACCACTGTTATCCCCCGCAGTTCAAATTGATGGACATACTATATGTCTTTTTTCACTTCCACAATATAATAATCACTGCACATCAGATCTGTTAAACTCTTCAATGTATTAATTGACATACAATATATGATTCCTTCAGCCTTTCAATTGCAGTGAATTGTTTTCAGCTTCTAGATTTCATCGGATACGTACCCAGCAGCCACATTGTTGCTATTCCAGCCTGCGTGGATACGAATTCCTGACACTGAGATAACTTGTTCAGTGCCATCGTTCTGGCTCAGGTTGTGCTCTCCCAAGACCACCCGGTAGGTGTTGGTACTGATTGAGAGATATGAATAAGTAAAGCGACAGAATATATATTCACTATATAAAGGCATGCAATGGTTATAAATACAGGTGATGATAAAAAAAAAATGCTAATATTGTGATCTGCAGTAAATATATTTTTGCATTTAAAGAGTCATTCCTAGCAGGCATAATAGGAGTCACTAGTACAGGTAATGTATACTAAACTTAACTTACAGTAGTTCACCAGATTAAGTATTACCTGTCCACACAGTGAGCAGCCGTCATCACACGGTTAATACGGATCAGAGAGCCTCCACAAGTGTGGTACCAGCTGGTACCTGAGCGATACTGGAGGGATACCTACAAGATGAAACACATTGGGCTAGTTTTTCAGCAATGTCACACAAATCAGTTCTACATGCATGTAAACATTTTTGATGCAATGCTGTTTTGGAGCATAAGGGTAAAATAAAATTGTAATCAGTTTTGTAAGAAACAAATGTCATTAGATGTCGATAAATAGGTTATATTATTCAGTTAACAATCATCACACTCACTCCTGCCTTGCCCCATTTGAAAAACAATGTGAAAAAGTCATGCCTATTAAAAAAAGAAGTCAGATGGATCCTGATGAAAGAATCCTATGACAGAAGGATCAGACTACACACAAGGTTTGTTTGTAATCTGTTACCATGGATACTCATTAGCACAAAAGGTAGCAAAATGTTAACACTATTTACAAAGTTGTTTCACTTCTTTATGTTAGAGACTTCAGGTCAATAAATAATTTGGTTTAAAAAATGTACATAAACTTTACAGTGGCCATCCAGACATTCCTCCTACAGTGGCAGATGAATGGCCATTCATAAAATACATGAACAGGCAAAGTCCACCAGAGCAAAATATATATTTTTAGTAGCTCTCCATTCAGGTTGATAGACTTCCATTAGAGTTGAGCGAACACCTGGATGTTCGGGTTCGAGAAGTTCGGCCGAACTTCCCGGAAATGTTCGGGTTCGGGATCCGAACCCGATCCGAACTTCGTCCCGAACCCCATTGAAGTCAATGGGGACCCGAACTTTTGGGCACTAAAAAGGCTGTAAAACAGCCCAGGAAAGAGCTAGAGGGCTGCAAAAGGCAGCAACATGTAGGTAAATCCCCTGCAAACAAATGTGGATAGGGAAATGAATTAAAATTAAAATTAAAAAAATAAAAATGAACCAATATCAATTGGACAGAGGTCCCATAGCAGAGAATCTGGCTTCACGTCAGCAGAGAATCAGTCTCTTCATGCCATAGCAAAGAATCTGGCTTCATGTCAGCAGAGAATCAGTCTCTTCATGCCATAGCAGAGAATCTGGCTTCATGTCAGCGCAGAATCAGTCTTCATGTCATAGCAGAGAATCAGGCTTCACGTCACCCACCACTGGAACAGGCCACTGTCACACATTTAGGCCCAGGCACCCAGGCAGAGGAGAGGTCCCGTAACAGAGAATCTGGCCTTATGTCAGCGCAGAATCTGTCTTCATGTCATAGCAGAGAATCAGGCTTCACGTCACCCACCACTGGAACAGGCCACTGTCACACATTTAGGCCCCGGCACCCAGACAGAGGAGAGAGGTCCCGTAACAGAGAATCTGGCCTTATGTCAGCGCAGAATCTGTATTCATGTCATAGCAGAGAATCAGGCTTCACGTCACCCACCACTGGAACAGGCCACTGTCACACATTTAGGCCCAGGCACCCAGGCAGAGGAGAGAGGTCCCGTAACAGAGAATCTGGCCTTATGTCAGCGCAGAATCTGTCTTCATGTCATAGCAGAGAATCAGGCTTCAGGTCACCCACCACTGGAACAGGCCACTGTCACACATTTAGGCTCAGGCACCCAGGCAGAGGAGAGAGGTCCCGTAACAGAGAATCTGGCCTTATGTCAGCGCAGAATCTGTATTCATGTCATAGCAGAGAATCAGGCTTCACGTCACCCACCACTGGAACAGGCCACTGTCACACATTTAGGCCCCGGCACCCAGACAGAGGAGAGCGGTCCCGCAACAGAGAATCTGGCCTTATGTCAGCGCAGAATCTGTCTTTATGTCATAGCAGAGAATCAGGCTTCACGTCACCCACCACTGGAACAGGCCACTGTCACACATTTAGGCCCCGGCACCCAGACAGAGGAGAGGTTCATTCAACTTTGGGTTGCCCCGCAATATAATGGTAAAATGAAATTAAAAATAGTATTGAATGAGGAAGTGCCCTGGAGTAGAATAATATATTGTTAAGGGGAGGTAGTTAATATCTAATCTGCACAAGGGATGGACAGGTCCTGTGGGATCCATGCCTGGTTCATTTTTATGAACGTCAGCTTGTCCACATTGGCTGTAGACAGGCGGCTGCGTTTGTCTGTAATGACGCCCCCTGCCGTGCTGAATACACGTTCAGACAAAACGCTGGCCGCCGGGCAGGCCAGCACCTCCAAGGCATAAAAGGCTAGCTCTGGCCACGTGGACAATTTGGAGACCCAGAAGTTGAATGGGGCCGAACCATCAGTCAGTACGTGGAGGGGTGTGCACAGGTACTGTTCCACCATGTTAGTGAAATGTTGCCTCCTGCTAACACGTTCCGTATCAGGTGGTGGTGCACTTAGCTGTGGCGTGTTGACAAAACATTTCCACATCTCTGCCATGCTAACCCTGCCCTCAGAGGAGCTGGGCGTGACACAGCTGCGTTGGCGACCTCTTGCTCCTCCTCTGCCTTCGCCTTGGGCTTCCACTGGTTCCCCTGTGACATTTGGGAATGCTCTCAGTAGCGCGTCTACAAACGTGCGCTTGTACTCGCGCATCTTCCTATCACGCTCCAGTGTAGGAAGTAAGGTGGGCACATTGTCTTTGTACCGGGGATCCAGCAGGGTGGCAACCCAGTAGTCCGCACACGTTAAAATGTGGGCAACTCTGCTGTCGTTGCGCAGGCACTGCAGCATGTAGTCGCTCATGTGTGCCAGGCTGCCCAGAGGTAAGGACAAGCTGTCCTCTGTGGGAGGCGTATCGTCATCGTCCTGTGTTTCCCCCCAGCCACGCACCAGTGATGGGTCCGAGCTGCTTTGGGTGCCACCCCGCTGTAAACATGCTTCATCCTCATCCTCCTCCACCTCCTCCTCATCCTCGTCCTCCTCGTCCTCCAGTAGTGGGCCCTGTCTGGCCACATTTGTACCTGGCCTCTGGTGTTGCAAAAAACCTCCCTCTGAGTCACTTCGAAGAGACTGGCCTGAAAGTGCTAAAAATGACCCCTCTTCCTCCTCTTCCTCCTGGGCCTAAGTGTTTTCTCAAGGAGACATAGAAGTGGTATTGTAACGCTGATAACGGCGTCATCGCCACTGGCCATGTTGGTGGAGTACTCGAAACAGCGCAACAGGGCACACAGGTCTCGCATGGAGGCCCAGTCATTGGTGGTGAAGTGGGTCTGATCCACAGTGCGACTGACCCGTGCGTGCTGCAGCTGAAACTCCACTATGGCCTGCTGCTGCTCGCACAGTCTGTCCAGCATATGCAAGGTGGAGTTCCACCTGGTGGGCACGTCGCATATGAGGCGGTGAGCGGGAAGGCCGAAGTTACGCTGTAGCGCAGACAGGCGAGCAGCGGCAGGGTGTGAACGCCGGAAGCGCGAACAGACGGCCCGCACTTTATGCAGCAGCTCTGACATGTCGGGGTAGTTGCGAATGAACTTCTGCACCACCAAATTCAGCACATGCGCCAGGCAAGGGATGTGCGTCAAACCGGCTAGTCCCAGAGCTGCAACGAGATTTCGCCCATTATCGCACACCACCAGGCCGGGCTTGAGGCTCACCGGCAGCAACCACTCGTCGGTCTGTTGTTCTATACCCCGCCACAACTCCTGTGCGGTATGGGGCCTGTCCCCCAAACATATGAGTTTCAGAACGGCCTGCTGACGTTTACCCCGGGCTGTGCTGAAGTTGGTGGTGAAGGTGTGTGGCTGACTGGATGAGCAGGTGGAAGAAGAGGAGGAGGAAGCCGAGTAGGAGGAGACAGGAGGCAAAGAATGTTGCCCTGCGATCCTTGGCGGCCGAAGGACGTGCGCCAAATAGCTCTCCGCCTGGGGCCCAGCCGCCATTACATTTACCCAGTGTGCAGTTAGGGAGATATAGCGTCCTTGGCCGTGCTTACTGGTCCACGTATCTGTGGTTAGGTGGACCTTGCCACAGATAGCGTTGCGCGGTGCACACTTGATTTTATCCGACACTTGGTTGTGCAGGGAAGGCACGGCTCTCTTGGAGAAGTAGTGCCGGCTGGGAACAACATACTGTGGGACAGCAAGCGACATGAGCTGTTTGAAGCTGTGTGTGTGTCCACCAGCCTAAATGACAGCATTTCATAGGCCAGTAGTTTAGAAATGCTGGCATTCAGGGCCAGGGATCGAGGGTGGCTAGGTGAGAATTTACGTTTTCTCTCAAATGTTTGTGAGATGGAGAGCTGAACGCTGCCGTGTGACATAGTTGAGATGCTTGGTGACGCAGGTGGTGGTGTTGGTGGTACATCCCATGTTTGCTGGGCGGCAGGTGCCAACGTTCCTCCAGAGGCGGAGGAAGAGGCCGAGGCGGCGGCAGCAGCAGAAGAGGCCGATGCGGCGGCAGCTGCAGAAGAGGTAGCAGGGGGAGCCTGAGTGACTTCCTTGTTATTAAGGTGTTTACTCCACTGCAGTTCATGCTTTGCATGCAGGTGCCTGGTCATGCAGGTTGTGCTAAGGTTCAGAACGTTAATGCCTCGCTTCAGGCTCTGATGGCACAGCGTGCAAACCACTCGGGTCTTGTCGTCAGCACATTGTTTGAAGAAGTGCCATGCCAGGGAACTCCTTGAAGCTGCCTTTGGGGTGCTCGGTCCCAGATGGCGGCGGTCAGTAGCAGGCAGAGTCTCTTGGCGGCGGGTGTTCTGATTTTGCCCACTGCTCCCTCTTTTGCTACGCTGTTGGCTCGGTCTCACCACTGCCTCTTCCTCCGAACTGTGAAAGTCAGTGGCACGACCTTCATTCCATGTGGGGTCTAGGACCTCATCGTCCCCTGCATCGTCTTCCACCCAGTCTTGATCCCTGACCTCCTGTTCAGTCTGCACACTGCAGAAAGACGCAGCAGTTGGCACCTGTGTTTCGTCATCATCAGAGACGTGCTGAGGTGGTATTCCCATGTCCTCATCATCAGGAAAAATAAGTGGTTGTGCGTTAGTGCATTCTATCTCTTCCACCCCTGGGGAAGGGCTAGGTGGATGCCCTTGGGAAACCCTGGCAGCAGAGTCTTTAAACAGCATAAGAGACTGCTGCATAACTTGAGGCTCAGACAGTTTCCCTGATATGCATGGGGGTGATGTGACAGACCGATGGGCTTGGTTTTCATGCGCCATCTGTGCGCTTTCTGCAGAAGACTGGGTGGGAGATAATGTGAACGTGCTGGATCCACTGTCGGCCACCCAATTGACTAATGCCTGTACCTGCTCAGGCCTTACCATCCTTAGAACGGCATTGGGCCCCACCAAATATCGCTGTAAATTCTGCTGGCTACTGGGACCTGAGGTAGTTGGTTCACTAGGACGTGTGGCTGTGGCAGAACGGCCACGTCCTCTCCCAGCACCAGAGGGTCCACTAACACCACCACGACCATGTCCACGTCCGCGTCCCTTATTAGATGTTTTCCTCATTGTTTCCGTTCACCACAATTTTGAGAATGGCAAATTTGGGAATGCTTTTTCAACCCAGAACAAAAAGTGTGCTTTTACGGTCACTACAAATAACTTGACCAGCTAAAACAGTGCAGATTTGGTTGAATAGAGATGTGAGACCTGTTTTTTTTTGCGCTGTGTGACAGGTATAGGTTTAATCACAGAATCACACTTCTATCAGCACGCTAGCGTGTGTCTTAGGTTTTTCTGAATGACACTATCAATACCTTCAATGTAAGATTTTCTTTTTGGGATAGATTTCAAGTAGGCCTCAAATACCAGAAACTAGTTATTTTGAGAATGGCAAATTTGGGAATGCTTTTTCAACCCAGAACAAAAAGTGTGCTTTTACGGTCACTACAAATAACTTGACCAGCTAAAACAGTGCAGATTTGGTTGAATAGAGATGTGAGATCTGTTTTTTTTTGCGCTGTGTGACAGGTATAGGTTTAATCACAGAATCACACTTCTATCAGCACGCTAGCGTGTGTCTTAGGTTTTTCTGAATGACACTATCAATACCTTCAATGTAAGATTTTCTTTTTGGGATAGATTTCAAGTAGGCCTCAAATACCAGAAACTAGTTATTTTGAGAATGGCAAATTTGGGAATGCTTTTTCAACCCAGAAAAAAAAAGTGTGCTTTTACGGTCAATACAAATAACTTGACCAGCTAAAACAGTACAGATTTGGTTGAATAGAAATGTCAGGTCTATTTTTTAGGCGCTGGGTGACAGGCTCAACTTGCCCCTGATGTAATATATGGCCAAAAAATAACCACACTGTTGATGGTTAAATGCACTTGGGTGACACAGGCTCAGCCTGCAGCTGATGTAGGATATAGCACAAAATAACCACACTATCGATGGTTAAATACACTTGGGTGACACAGGCTCAGCCTGCAGCTGATGTAGTATATGGCCAAAAAATAATCAGACTGTTGATGGTTAAATGCACTTGGGTGACACAGGCTCAGCCTGCAGCTGATGTAGTATATGGCCAAAAAATAACCAGACTGTTGATGGTTAAATGCACTTCGGTGACACAGGCTCAGCCTGCAGCTGATGTAGGATATAGCACAAAATAACCACACTATCGATGGTTAAATACACTTGGTGATAGCTCGTGCTGGCGCACCACAAGTCACAAAATGGCCGCCGATCACCCTAGAAAAAAAGTGATCTAAAAACGCTCTGGGCAGCCTCAAAAAAGTGAGCAAGTCAATAATAGCACTTCAATGATCCACAGCTGCAGATCGATCACAGAATGAAGTCTTTTGGAGGAGTTAATCTGCCTAATCTCGCCCTAACGTCGCAGCTGCAACCTCTCCCTATACTGATCATAGCAGAGTGACGTGCGGCGCTACGTGACTCCAGCTTAAATAGAGGCTGGGTCACATGGTGCACTGGCCAATCACAGCCATGCCAATAGTAGGCATGGCTGTGATGGCCTCTTGGGCCAAGTAGTATGACGCTTGTTGATTGGCTGCTTTGCAGCCTTTCAAAAAGCGCCAAGAAAGCGCCGAACACCGAACCCGAACCCGGACTTTTACGAAAATGTTCGGGTTCGGGTCCGTGTCACGGACACCCCAAAATTCGGTACGAACCCGAACTATACAGTTCGGGTTCGCTCATCCCTAACTTCCATATGAAAAAATGGTTGTCCCAGTGAGATAACCCCATTTGGTTGAGCTTCTGAATATACCGGTATCTTTTGTTCTGGTGTATTTTTGTAATATTTTTATGCATTATCTTGTACAGCAGCAATATAATTGCTATAATCATTTTAGAATCACTTACCTGCCATGGCCAGGCATTCCTAGCTGCATTTGATCCTCCTACTACACGTGCATTGTCTTCAATGTCTTCAATGTAGCGAATATTTTCACTGCAATGTCCTTGGTTGATGTAGCATGGCATTAAAACAAAACCAAAATTTCCATTTACAATTTAAATTTAAAATTTTTAAAGTTTTCTTACCATATAGTAAACCTATTGAATGGGGCCATGCTCATTCCCTTATTGCAGGGGATGAACAAAACCATTCACAAGAGGTCACACCCCCACTAATAAGAAAGTGGTGTCATGTCTTAGCTAAGCATCTATAATTATGTTAGTAAAATGATGTTTTAAATCATATGTAGAAGGTTCAAAATTAATAAAATACTTCTACTTTTACCTTTATACCAGTGATTGCATGGATTAAATAAGAAGATAAAATACTGTGCCCATTATTTATTAACCATTTGGGCTGGGTTCACATCACCGTTTCCTGCTCTTTTAATCCATCCAACAGAAAAATAAAAATTGATCCTTTATTTTGAGCATCAGTTGTGCTCATTTTGCATCCATTTTGTCAGTTCCGTCAGAGATCCGTTACTTTATACAAGATAAAGCATCCCTGATGGATCAGGTTTTTTTATTTTTTGTTCAGTGGCTTGCAAAAACATTGAGGCTCCTGAGTACAGCAGGCAGATAGAAGAGAGGCAAATAGTATAGTCATAAATATGTTACAGTAGTAGTAAAGGAGTATATCTGTGCATCTTACCACCAAGGACAAATGCAGAAAGTAGAAGCAATGTCAGCATCTTGAATCAATTGTAGTTTGGTGTGGACTGGAGGGTGACAGTAATTCTGCAATCGCCTTTATATTGCTTGCTGTCCCAAGCTTAATGCGGTGGGAACGCTGTCAGATGTTTTATTTGTTATTGTATTTTCATCAAGGATTCTTTGATTAATTGAATGGACAGCCGTTATATAAAAACAAGTAAAGATAGGATGTACTCCAGGAATCTGTGGAAAATGATTACTTTTTCAAGTCCTATATGCTGGGTTGTAAACACCTGGGCTTCGGAGCCTGTTGGGACCAAAAAAGTCAGTTTTCTCTATAGGAGGAGACCATTACTATAAATTACATATTATAGTTCAGGGGGGTCTGGTTACAGATTTTCCATTGGGGCCCAGGTGCTGAAAGAATAACAATTTTTTTTTATACATTTTTGTTAACATGTCCCTAATGCCCTAATAACAGTTTTTGTAATATACTTCATTAATGTATTTTGTATTTTTAATATACTTTTCCCTCCAATATGCGCTCCTGCCCGTACTCCCTGTGCTGTGGCCTCATTGATAAAGTGTAGACTCCATACTCCGTACACCGCTGAGAAGTCAATTTTAAGCGCACAGGGAAAGGTGCGCTTTAGGGAGGTAAAACTGTATTCAAAATACAAAGTACATTAATAAAGTATATTACAAAAATTGTTATTTAGGCATTAGGGACATGTTAACAAAAAGGTATTCAAAAGTTTAGTTATTCTTTAAATTTATCGCACTGTCTGGTTCTGATAAATTTTACCATCCTGAGTATTGGCTGAACCCTTTTACAATATGTTTGGAAGCTGGGAAGTCAAAATACCTCACCAGGACACTGCTTATTCCTATAATGTTAATAGATTTTGGCATGTAGTCGGTATAGAAGCAAAGAAAGAGCGCAACATAGGGTAGTATGTTCCAGAAAAATGGAGCTGGTTGATAGAATGAAAAAGTGGAGGCTCACCTTAGGGAGTTGTGCTAGGAATAGGCACAACTCTACTGTAGACTTGTAGGAATTATGTATCCAAATGTTGGGTGTGCAGCCGTAGCGTCCAGAAACTTCAGGAGATGAGGCCCAATCCTCTCCAAAGGTACTGTAGTGTGGATGTAGCAGGACCACAAAGTGGCGCAATAACACTGCTCAGGACACTTGTATAAAGGATGAGAATCTTCTTCTTTATTGAGTATTCTTTTGTCAGGCAAAACTACACATTTCGGGGATACTTAAATCCCCTTCATCAGGTTAAAAAAGACTCAAACTACACAAAATACAAAGTACACTAATGAAGTATATTACAAAAATTGTTATTAGGGCATTAGGGACATGTTAACAAAAATGTATTCAAAGGTTTAGTTATTCTTTAAATGTATTGCTCTGTCTGGTTCTTAATAATTTTATCATCCTGAGCATTGGCTGAACCCTTTTACAATATGTTTGGAAACTGGGAAGTCAAAATACCTCACCATGACACTGTTTATCCCTATAATGTGGCAGCTCAACAGGGGCACTGATAGCACTAGGAATCTGAGGCACATGCCCTAGACCTATGGCACAAATCCCTGAGTGAGTGCCTTTGCCAACTATATGGATATTTGCAGGATGTCAGTGTCCTGATGCAGGCGGTGCTGCATGGAGAACACGTCACACAACTGAGTGTATAGAACATGCCCTGGGGGAGCATAACACTTTCATACCAACTGCTAGGATGTTGAGTATATGGGGAGAGGTGCTTTGGAGCAGCAGGAGGTTGTGTATCCTGCATGGAGACCACCAGTATTTGACCATGTAGGACACAAGCTAGCATGCAAGGTGTTCTGCCCAGAGGGTTAGAAAATGATTCTAGTTCATTCTGCGAGAGTCATGGTATTTCTCAAGTGGTTAGTGTGGTTATAACACCATCTAGCGGTGTTAAGTTGTATTACACTTTGTTTTTCTGTTACAAAGACTGCTGCATTGTGGGTGGTGAACTGCATTGTGGGAGTGAAAAGCATCCTGGGAAAGAGAAGCTCCAGTCTCCAGGACACATCAGCAGAGCTGTCCTTTTGCATATCTCCTTCTTAAACTTAACCATCCTTATAAAAGCATATCTGATGAGAGATCTACCTTTGTTTCAGGGATATTGTGTTATGCAGAGCTGATCAGCTAGTTATAATTGTTACTCAGTGAGTTGTTACTACTGTGAGTTAGCCATGTAATCTTATGTACAGGCAGCCATTTTACCATATGCTTCAGTGTTAATGCAAATGTTGTAGTACATGCTATCAATACTTATACATGCTATTTGTATTCTTGTAGTTTTACCAAACAATCCTGTTTTAACAATAAACAAGTTACACTACAAAGAACAGTTCTCTTATTTGGAAGACAGGAATGCACACTGTGTGAATGTGTATGAAGACAGAACAGTAAAATAGATGCTAGTCACCAGCGATAGTGGATCTGACTATACGAAGCTGCCATCACACACGTGGTCCTGCGTACAAGATTGGAGCGGTTGCCATACAGTCACAAGAAGTGACAGTGCAGCCCCCAACAAGTGCAGCACGATCCAGACCATGCTGAAGTCCATTTCTAAATAGGCCAAGTCTGCACAGAGACATTAAGCAGCCAGCAAAAGGCACACAAAATCCGCTAGCCAGGCATCATCATACAAGACCAGGTCATGAGCAAGCTGATCTAGCAAGGAAAAAGCTGCTCGCCGTGCAGAAGTTGAAGCTGCAAAAGTAAGGTCTTCCTTTGCTGCACAAGAGATGCAACTAAAGAAAGAGAGAGCATTAATAAAAAAGGAGAGCATGCCTGCAAGCATCAAAAGAAAAAGAGAGCGCATTACTGGAAGAGGAAAGAGCACGCCTGCAAGCATCACTGGAAGAAGAGACAGCATGCCTCCAAGCGTCACTGGAAAAACTCGCTACAGAGAAAGAAGCGGCAGCCGCAGTAGCCAAAGCAGAGTTCCTAGAAGCCTTGGAGTTCCCCAAATGCGAGAAACACAGCAGAGTACTTGGGCCAAACCTAGATGAACAAGATCCAACACAGCGTGTCTCAGAATACGTCCATCAGCATCCCAAGACAGAAGATGACGATGATCCAGAATATCAGACAACTTGTACAGAGTGCCAAAGATCCTACCTTGAACCGCATTACCTCGAGCAGCACAGTATGCAACAAAGCGATGCTGACCACAACTATCGCCTTACAGAACAGAAGCTACAACCATCGCTTCAACTTAAAGGGACAACCTTCACGTCAGAACAGTATTATGCAGACTTCCCTAAGCCAGAAACACCTAAAAGGTATAGTGATACACCACACATGCAGCATAACAACAAACCGCTAACCAGTAGTGTTGGACGCGAATATTCGAAACGCTAATTTTAATTGCGAATATCGTCACTTCGAGAATTAGCGAAGATTTAGAATATAGTGCTAAATATTCGTATTATCGAATATTCTAGATTTTTTTTTCATTAGAAACCCATTCTTGCTTGTGGGCCAATGAGAAGGCTGCAAGGTCTTTGTCTGAGCTTAGGCTACTTTCACACTTGCGCTTGATCGGATCCGTTCTGAACGGATCCGATCATATTAATGCAGACGGAGGCTCCGTTCAGTACGGATCCGTCTGCATTAATAACTTAGAAAAATTTCTAAGTGCGAAAGTAGCCTGAGCGGATCCGTTCAGACTTTCAATGTAAAGTCAATGGGGGACGGATCCGCTTGAAGATTGAGCCATATGGTGTCATCTTCAAGCGGATCCGTTCCCATTGACTTACATTGTAAGTCTGGACGGATCCGCACGCCTCCGCACGGCCAGGCGGACACCCGAACGCTGCAAGCAGCGTTCAGCTGTCCGCCTGGCCGTGCGGAGGCGAGCGGAGGCTGAACGCCGCCAGACTGATGCAGTCTGAGCGGATCCGCATCCATTCAGACTGCATCAGGGCTGGACGGAAGCGTTCTGCTCCGCTCGTGAGCCCCTTCAAACGGAGCTCACGAGCGGACAGCAGAACGCTAGTGTGAAAGTAGCCTTAGCAACATACCTAGTAGCGTTGAGCGCGAATATTCGAATAGCGAATTTTAATCACGAATAACAGCATTTCGAGAATTTGCGAATATTTAGAATATAGCGCTATATATTTCTAAAATCGAATATTCCAGTTTTTTTTCTTTTTTTTTTTTTAACATAGTACACATCAGGTGATCATCCCTCCCTTCTTCTAGCTTGTAGGCCAATGGGAAGGCTTTGTCACAGCTAAGCAACATCCCTAGCAACCAATAGAAAAGTTGCCTACCCCTTAATATTGCTGAAAATTCGCAAGCGCAAATATATTGGAGCACTCTATCTACATATAAAGCTATTATAATGTTCTGCCGTGCCAACCATTTTCTCCAATCTCAGGAAACTTATACTAGCTTGAAAAATGTAGCATAAGTGACCCACACCTGTATTTCGCGCACATTACGCGAATATTACGTTGCTGATTTTCGCAATCAAGAATGAAATCTCGAAATATAGCGAATTTGAAAATTGCCCCTGCCAACCCCTTACTATATAAGAACCTCCCCAGCAGCCATTTTCTGTAGTTTTATGGAATTCTGAGAGAGACAGCAGTGTCATTGCTGTGCTCTGTGCATTGCTGTGTCATTACATTAGATAGTTAGTTAGTTAGTTAGTTAGTTAGTTAGTTAGTTAGTTAGCTAGCTTATATATATAATACAGATAGTTAGTGGGAGATAGTCAGTGTAGGTTAGATCATGATATAGGTTCCAGTGCAGGGTGTTAGGTAGTGTGATTCTGCTGTCCATACATACATGCTACAGACATAGTGCTGTGATGTCACAAGTTCACAACCATACTGAGTGCACCAATCAGTAATATGTAGTCAGATCTGCTAAAATGTGAAGTTGCAAGTATTGCGCAAAAATATGCGCATTATTAATTGCCGATTTGCACAATCGCAAATATATTGGAGCACTCTATCTGCATATAAAGCTATTGTAATGTTCTGCCACGCCAACCATTTTCTCCAGTCTCAGGAAACTTCTAGCAGCTTGAAAAATGTAGCAACAGTGACCCACACCTGTATTGTGCAAGCAATACACGCATATTATATTGCCGATTTTCATAATCAAGAAAATTATCGCAAATTCTCCAATTCGCAAATATATGACAAATATTCGCGAAATATCGCAAATTCTACTATTGCCCCTGCCGCTCATCACTACTAACCAGGCCGCCATGGACTTCGCTAAGTTCTTTGCTAAATGGGAGCTGGTTACCAAAGGACTTATAAAGTTCACTGATCGCCCCAAGAACAACAGGGCATGGCGAGTCTTCTTCCAGAATGCCATAAGGGACTTAGATCTTTCCTGAAGTGAGGAGTTAGATCTCTTGGTAAAGTGGCTTGGAAGCAAGTCTGCTGAACATGCCAAAAGAATCAGAGACATTAATATAAACTATTCGGGCAAAGGCCTAAAGATGGTGTGGGAAAGACTTGATGAGCGTTATGTGTCAAGCTATAGAAAATGCTTTATATAAGAGAATTGATAATTTTCCCAGAATAATGGGTAGGGGTTACCAGAAGCTCAGGGAACTCAGTGACTTGTTGTTAGAGGTACAGGTTGCTCAGGTGGAAGGAGATCTGCCAGGGTTAGACTAGTGATGAGCGGGAGGTGCCATATTCGATTTCGACGAAATTTGCGAATATTCGTCTCATATTCGTCGAAATCGAATATTCGTCATTATTCTAGTTATCGCGATTAATATGCGATTCAAATAATCGCGTATTGCTATTTTAACTTAAGGTAACTTTCCTATTGGTTTGATATCTAGAATTAGCGAAGATGACGAATATGACGAATGTATTCATCATATTCCTCAAAACGAAGATAACAAAGTATTCTCCATCTTCGTTTTAGCTCCATATTCGTCAACTTCGCTAATTCTAGCAATCAAATAGGAAAGTTGACTATAGAGACAGCTGTGTTTAATTCGCAATGCGATTATATTACTTTGCTTTTTTTTTTAATAAATAGAATAATTATAATAATTATCAAGTATTATAATTATTTTATTAATTAAAAAAAAAAAGCAAAGTAATATTATCGCATGGCGAATTAAAAACTTAGCTGTCTCTAGTCAACTTTCCTATTTGATTGCTAGAATTAGCGAAGTTGACGAATATGGAGCTAAAACAAAGATGGAGAATACTTCGTTATCTTTGTTTTGAGGAATATGACGAATACATTCGTCATATTCGTTATCTTCGCTAATTCTACCAAGCCAACCATAGTAAACCAGGTCTAAGTTGAAATCGCAATGCGATTACTTCAAGTTATATTAATCGAATTGCAATTTCAACTTAGCACTGCTATATTCCATATTCGTTAACTTTGTTAATTCTAGCAAGCTGACCCATTAGAAACACAGCTCTAAGTTGAAATCGCAATGCGATTACTTCAAGTTATATTAATCGCATTGCGATTTCAACTTAGAGCTGTGTTTCTAATGGGTCAGCTTGCTAGAATTAACGAAGTTAACGAATATGGAATATAGCAGTGCTAAGTTGAAATCGCAATTCGATTAATATAACTTGAAGTAATCGCATTGCGATTTCAACTTAGACCTGGTTTACTATGGTTGGCTGGGTAGAATTAGCGAAGATAACGAATATGACGAATGTATTCGTCATATTCCTCAAAACAAAAAAAAAATAAAAAATAAAAGAATATTCGAAATAGCGAATTTATAGTGCTATATTCTAAATATTCGCGAATTAGCGAAGTGCCGATATTCGCTAAAAAAATTCGCTATTCGAATATTCACGCTCAACACTAGGCTAGACTTCCTGGACACCGCCAGAGGTGTCCAAAAAACTCCCTTACAATCTACAGGAGAAATGGATCACGCATGGTCCCATGATAAACAGGTTTATAATGTACCATTTCCCCCCTTCGTGGTGTTTGTAGACTTTGTTACTCAACAGGCAAGGATCAGAAACAATCCCAGTTTTGATTTTACATTGTCATGTTCCACTGCCCCTGGTGTCAAACCTCATAAACACCAGTGGCAGTCGACAAAACTAACGTTGCCTCCACAGGTTCTCATTACAGGCCGTTTAAGTCTTCTCAAGAAAAGAACATACTCAAAGAAATCTTACCAAAGAATGCCCCTTGCACAAGAAACCACATCCTCTACTAAAATGCAGAGCCTTCAGGGAGAAGTCTTTAGAAGACCTGTTAAATAATATGTGATATAATATGAATTGATATTTAATATAAAGTATGTATTACACTACACAGTGACACAATTTATAGTGATACACAAGGGTGATGGGAGGTTTGTATAGGAACGTCAAGACCTATATTTGAAGACTACCATACATGACAATGTATAAGCCCATACATTAGTAAAGACACGCCTGTATCTATGGTATAAATTGACTGACAGGGACAGACAAGGGGTGGTCTTCTTACACTCAATCTTGAGTCTGTTGCGGGTCATTGTTACTGGAGAAAATGAAGAGAAGACACATGGAGCCTTGAGAAGAGAATTCCTGATGTTCAACAATGATACTTCAAGGACTATCAACATTCACTCATGGACAATAGATTAAGACTTTTCCTAAACTATTTCTGTAAGTAATCAACTCTTATGAAGACTAAAAATAAATCGCATTATTCATTTTTTATATAACTCTTGTTGAATCCTGGTGATGAGTCCTCCGGGTGTTCTTAACTCCAAATAAGCATACACTAGATTTGGAGAGGATTACCAAATCAGGTTGATATATTTTTCATACATAAATATTTTACATTTGGAGACATATTACAGGACCTCAAAGAATTTCTCAAAGAAAACAACATCTGCTTTGGGTGCTGCACTACAACATCGCACTTCGCCAGGAACTGTAAGGTCAGTGTGACATGCACAGAATGCGGCAGCACAGAACACAACACGGCTTTACACCCTGGACCACCCATCTCAGGTATCACCCCAAGCAGAGGAACATGACGAGAAGCAGGTAGACACCGACATAGACAACGCAGTAGTCACTTCTCACTGTACAGAGATCTGTAAAGGACTTGCAGGAGGGAAATCCTGCTCAAAAATCTGCCTTGTCAAAGTTTATCCGGTCAGCCACCAAGATAAGGCGATCAAGGTTTATGCAATCTTAGATGATCAAAGCAACAGGTCTTTAGCTAAATCCACCTTCTTCGACACCTTCAACATAGTAGGGCCCGGTTCTCCCTACTTCTTAAGGACATGTGCTGGTATCGTTAAGACGGCGGGGAGGAAAGCAACTGGGTACAAGGTAGAGTCCATAGATGGTCTGACCTGCTTGTCACTGCCAACCATACTGGAGTGCAATCATATACCTGAAAAACAGTCTGAGATACCTACGCCAGAGGTAGCAGCATACCACCCCCACCTGAGGCATATAGCTAACCTGATACCAGAACTCGACTCAAAAGCCCAGATAGTCTTACTCCTTGGATGAGACATACTACAAGTTGATAAGGCTAGAGGACAGATTAATGGTCCCCAAAATGCTCCATGCGCCCAGAGACTTGACTAAGGATGAGTCTTCATAGGAGACGTCTGTCTGGAAGGAGCACACAAGCCGACCTCAGTCAACCGTATGCTCACCAACACACTTGAAAATGGACGCCCTTCCCTATTCCAGCCATGTCACAGTAGTTTCCTGATAAAAGAACTGCCACACAGTGCTCCTGTGCCTTGTCCTTTCGCAGATACCTCCTGTGAAGACCACGCCTGCGATGGTGAGCAAGATCACTTAGGGTGCACAGTGTTCCACAGGACAATGGAAGACAACAGGATTGCAATGTTCATAGAAGACAAGATGTTCTTGGATATCATGAATCAAGGAATAGTAAAAGATAAGTCAAAAAGCTGGGTCGCACCTTTACCGTTTAAACCCCGGAGACAACGCTTACCTAACAACAAAGAACTTGTCTACAGTCGATTCATCTCCCTTAAGCACAAACTTCAGAAGACACCAGAAACAAAAGAACATTTGTTTACCTTCATGGAAAGAATATTCCAGAACATCCATGCTGAAATGACTCAGAGGAGTGCTGGTACTTAACCATATTTGGCAGGACAGATACAAGTAGTATTCGACTCGAGCGCCAGGTGCAAAGGTGTCTCGCTAAATGATGTCTTACTGTCTGTTCCTTCTAGAGGTACTTCTCCGCTTCCACAGAGATTCCATAGCATTTATGGCCAACATACAACAGATGTTCCACTGCTTCCTCATCAAGGAAGAACACAGAAACTACTTGAGGTTCTTCTGGTACCGCAACAACGACCCCAATGAAGACATTGTAGAGTACCGAATGAGAGTGCATATCTTCGGAAACAGTCCTTCCCCTGCAATCGCTATCTACGGTCCCAGACATTCAGCCCAAGAGGGTGAAACAAAGTATGGGGTGAGATGTCAGATCCTTTGTGGAAAAATATTTCTACACGGACGACTGTTTGAAATCCACACCCACGAATGAGACCGCAATCAGTCTCCTGAAAAGGGCTCAAGACATGCTCTCTTTATGTAATTTGAGGTTGCACAAGATTGTCTACAACAGCTGTGAGTTAATAGAGGCCTTCTCACTCCAAGACCATTCAAGTGATCTAAAATACTTGGATCTGAGCACTGACTCCCTTCCCATGCAATTTTGCTCTGGGATTCACCTCCCAAATCAGCAAGGAAGAAAAGCCCTTCACAGGCAGAGGTGTTCTGTCCACCATAAACAGCTTATATGATTTGTAGCGCCTGTTACTATCCAAGGCAAAATTATGTTAAGAGACTTCACCACAGAGATCTGATTGGGATGAATTGCTTCCCACGGAGAAAAAGGACCTGTGGACAGTCTCTCGAAGCTTTGACCAGCCTTCACGTTGCACGACCCTATGCTTCCGTGCCATAAACTGAAATCAAGATGCAAAGACGACTGTATATATTCTGCTATGCTTCAGTCAAGGCAATTGCTGCTGTAGCATACCTAACGACTATTGATGTCAAAGAACGATGCCATATAGGATTTGTCATGAGCCAAACCAATCTAGTGGCACTCCGCAAACACACAATTCCCAGTCTGGATCTGCGCTGCTGTGATTGCAGTGAAGTTGGCTGAACTTATAACATCAGGAATGAATCTGGAAATCGAAGAGGTCGAGTTTTATATGGACAGCAAGGTAGTCCTAGTATATATTTGCAATGAAACCAAACTCTTTTATACATCTGCAATCAGGTGCTAAGGATCAGGAGATCCACTTGTCCTAAACATTGGCACTACGTGCCTACACAGCATAATTCTGAGGACCACGCGACTAGATCCGTCGCACCAAGCCACCTTAAGGACACAACATGGTTTACAGGTCCTGCATTCTTGTACCGTTCAACGTCTTGTAGCATCGGATCCGACACGTTTGAATTGGTAGTCCCAGATGCTGATGAAGAAATCCGACCTGAAGTATCTGTTCTACGCACAGTGACTTCGGACCACCAACTCAAATCCCATTGTTTCGACAGGTTCTCCGCCTGGATGTTGCTCGTTTGTGCTATAGCCTGTGTAGTTCATATAGCTCAGTCTTACAAGTTGACATTACCTGTGAGCCAGAAGCCCTGCAAAGGTTGGCATCACTGCAAACACGCCTTTAACACTCCCAATATAGAAAGGTCCAAGAGTATAATAATTCGCACTATACAACACGAATGTTATGCTAGAGAAATAAACTATCTCAGCAAAGGCCAAACAGTCTCCAAGGATAGTGCTTTGAAAAGCCTCGATCCCACCATTGACCAAAATGGGTTGCTAAGAATGAAGGATCTAGTAGTGGCATCTGTTGACACCAGACGGGGAGTGTTCTGCCCAGCAAGGTTAGAAAATGATTCTAGTTCATTCTGCCAGAGTCATGGTATTTCTCAATTGGTTAGTGCGGGTATAGCACCATCTAGTGGTGTTAAGTTGTATTACAATTTGTTTTTCTGTTACAAAGACTACCGCATTGTGGGTGGTGCACTGCATTGTGGGAGTGAAAAGCATCCTGGGAAAGAGAAGCTCCAGTCTCCAGGACCTTCTTAAACTTCACCATCTTTGTAAAAGCATATCTGGTGAGAGATCTGCCTTTGTTTCAGGGATATTGTGTTATGCAGATCTGTTCAGCTAGTTGTAATTGTTACACAGGGAGTTGTTACTACTAGCTAGCCATGCAATCTTATATACAGACTACCGTTGAGCGGACACCTAGAAGTTCGGGTTCGAGGAGTTTGGCCGAACTTCGCAAAAAAGTTCGAGTTCGGGACCCGAACTTGACCCCGAACCCCATTGAAGTCAATAAGGACCCGAACTTTGGAGCACTAAAATGGCTCTAAAAAAGTCATGGAAAGGTCTAGAGGGCTGCAAAAGGCAGCAAAATGTGGTTGTCACGGGGTTCCGAAGGTGCACTCGGTCCCCCATTGCCCGCAGAACTGTTGCTTAGCTTTTGGAATGAGGTTCTGTGTTTGACCTTATTCCCAGGGCGGCTTTACTAGCTGGGTGGCTCCCTGCTCCTAGTCTGCCTTGAGCGCCGAGCTGATCACTCGGTGCTCGACTGGTTGGTCTGTCGGTCATGTGACGCTGGCCACGTCACATGACCCTCACTCCCCACTATAAATACAGGCAGCCTGCTGGCTACAGGTTGCCTGTTAATTTCTAGGTTCCTGGCTATTTGTTGGACTACTGAATATTTACCTGATCCTGTTCCCTGATGATCCTCTGCCTGCTCCTCCTGTACTGCGCATACATCCTGGTTTTGTGACCTCGGCTCCCACCTGACTACTCTCTTAGGACTCCTCTTGTACTTCGATACTCTCCTGGTATTTGACCCCGGCTTCTCCTGACCATTCTTTGCTTAATCCGTTGTACTGCGTAGCTCTCTTGGTTCTGACCCGGTCCGTTCATGTTCCGTATTTTGTCTTGTCTGTCTTCCCTGCACATATCCTAAGTTAGGGACTGCTGTCCAGTTGTCCCCTGTCATCAGGACTCGTGAGGCAAGTAGGCAGGGCCAGGGGTGAGGGTGGAGCGCAGTGGTCACTACCCTTCCCCCTGTGTGTGTGTGGACGTGACCGTTACAGATTAACAGGCCCAATAACCACTGTATCATGAATCCTCTTACTACCCTGACTGACCATGTCTCTAACTTGACACAGAGGGTGCAGGAGCTAGGAGAGAAACTCCGTTCTTGTGAGTTAGGGCAAGGTTCTTCCACTCCTCTGTCCTCCAGTCCATATTTTGAACCCCAGATCAAGCTCCCAAAACCCTTTTCTGGAGACCGGAAGAGGTTTCTCTCCTTTAAGGAGAATTGCAAACTCTACTTCCGTTTGCGCCCCGTGTCCTCCGGTCCCGAGAGCCAACGCGTGGGGATTATCATTTCTCTACTACAGGGTGATCCCCAGGACTGGGCATTTTCGTTACCTCCTGGGGCCAGTTGTCTAACTTCTGTGGAGGGGTTTTTTCAGGCCCTGGGTACTGTCACGGGTGTATGTGAGCAACAATAGTAATACACAGTACAGAGCTACTGACTGGACCCAGAACTAGGGAGGATAAAGGGTGACCCCTGTCCGACCCTCAACGCTCTCCCTATTCTGCTAAAGCACATGCCCGGATCCAAATGGCGGAACGAGGCATGCCCACGTGCCTAAGACTAATGACCCCTGTAACCCCTACAATAGTGGAAGGGGCACGGCCACCAGTGCCCTACTCAGTATATGGAGGGAACCGTGGCCACCTCAGATCCAGTCAGAAAATAAACAGGAACACAACAATGTCTGCACACTTAGCTGAAGATGTTGCAGCCGCAGAGAAGACGGATCCAAGGACAGGCTGGCAATATCCGGAGTGCTAGCTGCAGCAGAACACAGGTCCAGTGAACTGATAGCTACAAGTGAAGAAACTAAAGCCAGAGCTACAACTGAAGTGAGAACTATAATCCACATCCTATCATAGGAGGAGGGGTGATATAAAGAGAGGGAAATCAAACACATGAAGGACAGCTGTGGTGAAAGAAACCAAAAGTAAACAGAGTAGTGAGAACTCCTCCCAGCTCTAGTAGTGACATCATCACAGGGGTGGAGAAACAGAGCTGTGAGAACGTCCCAAAGCTCTGGTAGTGACAGGTACCCTCTATGACGAACCAGACAGGGCCCTGGTAGCCGAGACAGCTCTTAGGGCACTGGTTCAGGGCCATCTCCCTGCGGAGGAGTATTGCACCCAATTCAGACGGTGGTGTGTCCCCTCAGGATGGAATGAACCAGCCCTGAAGAGTCAGTTTAGGTCTGGTCTATCTGATAATTTAAAAGATCTATTGGTCAATTACCAAATTCCTGAGACCTTAGAGGAGATGATGACCCTAGTTGTCCGACTTGACAGACGAGTTAGAGAGAGACGACAAGAACGACAGTTCTGTTCTCAGATGGTGGTCCAGCCAGAGGCCTTTTCCAGGGACAACACTGAGGTCTCCACCGAGGAACCCATGCAGGTTGGCATGACCCGGGGTAATCTTCGTCGCAGACGCGGAGAGTGCTTCTACTGTGGAGATCCTGGCCATTGGATCAACAAGTATCCTAAGAGGGACCTCTCTGACAAGTCTTCTAAGGCAAGACAACCTAAAGACCAGGTACACCCTGATTTTTCTAAAGGTAAGCTTTTGGTACCCATAACAATTTCTCTGGGGGTTAATAAGTGGCCGGGTAAGGCCTTTATTGACTCCGGTTCAGCGGCCAGCTTTATTGACTTTGAGTTTGCTTGTAAATTGGGTATTCCAATGTTTGCTTTACCCACACCTATCCATGTCATGGCTATTGATGCTACTCCCCTGATTGGTGGTACGGTGAGGTCATGTACCTCTGAAATTTCTCTCTCCGTGGGTGTGTGCCACTCTGAGAGATGTTCTCTTCTAGTCCTGGAGAACCTAGGTGGTACTAGGGTTGCCTTGGCTCCGTTTACATAACCCCACAATTGATTGGTCCAAAGGAGAGTTGGTGAAATGGGGACCTAAGTGTGACTCATGCTTGTCCGTGGTCCAGGCTGGGGTTTCAGTAAGGTCTAATACATTATCCTCTGTTATTAAGGAATATTCTGATGTGTTCTCGTCCCTTACTCCAGAGGTTCTACCCCCCCATAGACCTTATGATTGCGCCATAGAGCTAATTGAGGGTGCCGAATTTCCTAAAGGTCGAATTTATAATCTTTCAGGGCCCGAACGCAAGGCTATGGAAGATTATATTAAGGAGAGCCTTGCTAAAGGGCATATTAGACCTTCAGTCTCTCCTATGGGAGCAGGGTTTTTCTTTGTTAAAAAGAAGGATGGTGGTCTTAGGCCTTGTATTGATTACCGGAGATTAAATAAAATCACTGTCCAAAATAGATACTCTCTCCCATTGATTCCGGATTTATTTAACCAGGTTTTGGGGGCAACCTGGTTTTCCAAGATTGACCTGAAAGGGGCATACAATCTAATCCGAATCAAGGAGGGAGACGAATGGAAGACAGCGTTCAATACTCCGATAGGACACTTTGAATATCAGGTGATGCCTTTTGGACTCAGCAATGCCCCAGCTGTGTTCCAAAACTTAATGAACGATATTCTTAGGGAGTTCTTAGGTAAATTTATTATTGTCTATCTTGACGACATTTTGATATTCTCTCCTGATTTCGAATCTCATGTGTCCCATGTCAAACAAGTATTAGAGGTGTTGAGGGAGAACCAGCTATCCGCTAAGCAAGAGAAATGTGTCTTTGGTGTACAGGAGATACTGTTTCTAGGGCATGTTTTGACTCCTCACGCCTTTAAGATGGATCCTGGTAAGGTTTTAGCAATTAAGGAATGGATAAGGCCTTCATCCTTAAAGGCTTTACAACGGTTTTTGGGTTTCGCTAATTACTACCGTAAATTTATCATGAATTTTTCTGTAATTGCTAAGCCATTGACCGACCTTACTAAGAAAGGGGCGGATTTGGAGAATTGGTCTACCAAGGCCATTTCTTCATTTGAAACATTAAAAAAGGCATTTAGTAGCGCTCCCATTCTGATCCAGCCTGATCAGGAGAGACCCTTTATTGTGGAGGTGGATGCGTCCGAGGACGGCGCAGGAGCAGTCCTTTCACAAGGTCCTGCTAGCCTCACTAACCTGAGACCGTGTGCCTTCTTCTCTAGGAAATTCTCTCCCACGGAGAGAAACTACGACATAGGGAATAGGGAGCTGTTGGCCATTAAATGGGCATTTGAGGAGTGGAGACATTTTTTGGAGGGGGCAAGGCATCGAGTAACTGTTGTCACTGACCATAAAAACCTAATGTTTCTCGAGTCCGCTAAGAGGTTGAATCCCCGACAAGCCCGATGGGCTCTGTTTTTTACCCGTTTTGATTTCTCCATTACGTTCAGGCCGGGAAGTAAAAATGTGAAGGCAGACGCATTATCTCGGAGCTTCCATTCTTTTCAACCCACTGAGACGCCGTCTGAATCCATCCTACCAGCAAACATCTTCTTAGCGGCTCTAACCCAGGATATCTCGGCTCGCATTAAGGCTGAACAACATCTGGCACCGGTATCCACCCCAACAGATAAGTTGTTTGTTCCCGTACAATTTCGTCTCCAGCTGTTGGGTGAGTGTCACGATTCTGCCTTTTGTGGACATCCGGGTATTGAGGGCACTAAGGATCTGGTTTCTAGATCTTATTGGTGGCCCACTCTGACCAGGGATGTCAAGTCCTACGTGTCAGCCTGTGAGGTTTGTGCCAGGTCTAAGACACCTAGGACTCGCCCTGCTGGTAACCTACGACCCCTACCCATTCCCAGTAGACCCTGGTCCCATATCTCGATGGACTTTATAACTGACCTACCGCTGGCGGAGGGTAAGACTGTGGTTTGGGTAGTGGTCGATAGGTTTAGCAAGATGGTTCATTTCATTCCCCTGTCTAAACTTCCGAATGCTAAAACCCTGGCATCTATTTTTGTGAGAGAGATTGTTCGTTTACATGGCATCCCGGAAAATATTGTTTCGGACAGGGGTGTGCAGTTTGTGTCCAAATTCTGGAGGGCCTTCTGTCAAAGATGTAAAATTTCGTGGTCTTTTTCTTCCGCCTACCATCCTGAGAGTAATGGGCAGACTGAACGCCTTAGGCCTCCTGCACACGACCGTTGTGTGCACCCGTGGCCGTTGTGCCGTTTTCCGTTTTTTTTCGCGGACCCAATGACTTTAAATGGGTCCGTGGAAAAACCGGAAAATGCACCGTTTTGCAGCCGCATCCGTGATCCGTGTTTCATGGCCGTGAAAAAAATATGACCTGTCCTATTTTTTTCACGGCCAACGGTTCACGGACCCATTCAAGTCAATGGGTCCGTGAAAGAACACGGATGCACACAAGATTGGCATCCGTGTCCGTGATCCGTGGCCGTAGGTTAGTTTTTATACAGACGGATCCGAAGATCCGTCTGCATAAAGCTTTTTCAAAGCTGAGTTTTCACTTCGTGAAAACTCAGAACCGACAGTATATTCTAACACAGAAGCGTTCCCATGGTGATGGGGACGCTTCTAGTTAGAATACACTACAAACTGTGTACAAGACTGCCCCCTGCTGCCTGGCAGCACCCGATCTCTTACAGGGGGCCGTGATCAGCACAATTAACCCCTTCAGGCACACTGGCCACCAATGTTGTTAATGCTATAGAGGGAGTGGGGGGGCGATGGGGGGCGCACACTGTGCCACCAACGATTTATTACAATAGAGGGAGGAAGGGGGGGGGGGCGCACACTGTGCCACCGAAGATCCGTCTGCATAAAGCTTTTTCAAAGCTGAGTTTTCACTTCGTGAAAACTCAGAACCGACAGTATATTCTAACACAGAAGCGTTCCCATGGTTATGGGGACGCTTCTAGTTAGAATACACTACAAACTGTGTACAAGACTGCCCCCTGCTGCCTGGCAGCACCCGATCTCTTACAGGGGGCCGTGATCAGCACAATTAACCCCTTCAGGTGCGGCACCTGAAAGGGTTAATTGTACTATCATATCCCCCTGTAAGAGATCAGGGCTGCCAGGCAGCAGGGGGCAGACCCCCCCCCTCCCCAGTTTGAATATCATTGATGGCCAGTGCGCCCCCCCCCCCTCTATTGTAATTATTCGTTGGTGGCACAGTGTGCGCCCCCCCCCCTCCCTCCCTCTATTGTAATAATTCGTTGGTGGCACAGTGTGCGCCCCCCATCGGCCCCCCTCCCTCTATAGCATTAACAACATTGGTGGCCAGTGTGCGGCCTCCCATCCCCCCCCCCCCCCATCATCATTGGTGGCAGCGGAGTTCCGATCGGAGTCCCAGTTTAATCGCTGGGGCTCCGATCGGTAACCATGGCAACCAGGACGCTACTACAGTCCTGGTTGCCATGGTTACATAGCAATAGTACAATAGTAGAAGATTCATACTTACCGGCTGCTGCGATGTTCGTGTCCGGCCGGGAGCTCCACCTACTGGTAAGTGACAGCCTCAGGTCTGTGCGGCGCATTGCTAAATGAACTGTCACTTACCAGTAGGAGGAGCTCCCGGCCGGACACGAACATCGCAGCTCCCAGGTAAGTATGAATCTTCTACTATTGTACTATTGCTATGTAACCATGGCAACCAGGACTGTAGTAGCGTCCTGGTTGCCATGGTTACCGATCGGAGCCCCAGCGATTAAACTGGGACTCCGATCGGAACTCCGCTGCCACCAATGATGATTCTTTTACTATTGTACTATTGCTAGTAACCCGCTGCCACCAATGATCGGGGGGGGGGGGGGGGGATGGGAGGCCGCACACTGGCCACCAATGTTGTTAATGCTATAGAGGGAGGGGGGGGGGCGATGGGGGGCGCACACTGTGCCACCAACGATTTATTACAATAGAGGGAGGAAGGGGGGGGCGCACACTGTGCCACCAACGATTTATTACAATAGAGGGAGGAAGGGGGGGGGGGCGCACACTGTGCCACCAACGAATTATTACAATAGAGGGAGGAAGGGGGGGGGGGGCGCACTGGCCACCAATGATATTCAAACTGGGGAGGGGGGGGGGTCTGCCCCCTGCAGCCTGGCAGCCCTGATCTCTTACAGGGGGATATGATAGTACAATTAACCCCTTCAGGTGCGGCACTTGAGGGGTTAATTGTGCTGATCACGGCCCCCTGTAAGAGATCGGATGCTGCTAGGCAGCAGGGGGCAGTCTTGTACACAGTTTGTAGTATATTCTTGCAGCGTACTCAAGTTGTGTGTAATAGGTGTTTCTGGGTGATGTAGTGCAATATACACTAACCTGGTACAGCTGACTCTCTGCAAGGGCAGGTATAGGTAAGGATAGTTTGTGACGCCAGTGCCAAGTAAACGGTGGCACGCCGTTTGCGGATGCAGGAATAAATTGAGGAAACGTAGTCTTAAAACAGAACTCCAACTTTAGTAGTTTTGCAAGCAGAGACAATATTGGAAATGCAGTTCCTAAGCATACAGTCGATTTTGCAATTCGGTCGATGCAGGCAATTCAGTTATAGCAGGGTAATTACAGAGTGTTGAACACAGGACTTGCAGCACAGGAGCTTGCACTCTAATTCTGTCTGATCCTGGAATACAGCAATTCTTCACCAAGGCCCATTAACCTAATTCTGGCTTTATATCCTTGGCTATGGCTTCTATAAGTACCTCCTCTGTCTTTCTGAGTACCTCTGGCTTTCCTGATCTTTGCCTCTGTCTCTCTCAGCTGCTGGAAACTTCCTCAGGTTCTTGATCTAACATATTCCTGTTTCTGCATATGGGAATTCAGGAGGGAATCTTCTCCTGGACAGCAGGCTTCAGGCCTGGACTTGTCTCAGACATTGTCTAATCTCCAACTGTAGATTACAGACACTAGACTCCGTCTGCCTTGCACTTCCCTGTCTGGCCTTATATAAACTAGGGCTCCCTAGCTCCCTCTAGCGACTAGAAGCTGGAATGACACCCCTGCAGGCCTGTACATGCAAGTTTCACAGCAACAGGGAAACACATAGCATTGCATTACATGACATTTTATAAAACTGACATATACCAACTTCTCCATAATTAAGGAGGGACGACAGCACACCAAGTGACACTTTGGTAGTGACGGGTATTACAGTTCCCGTACACTACATACCCCACTGCTTTAAGCTGAGTACGACCTCGTACTCCATCATGGGTTGCCCAACTGGAATCTCTACCTGAAATAGAAAATAGAGACATGCAGGCATACATACATGTAATTCATCTGCATTTATATTTACATCAGGTCCAATTGGCAAAGGTGAAGGGTAGTGACAAGGGGCGTCGTTCTCTTCTCTCAGGATAGTGAATGGAACGGGGGCGCTGACCTGGCACAGCGTAACATTATAACCAGGATAGTCCATGACAATGAATAAGTCCATGATAGAACAGTAGGAAACGGTATAAAAGTTCTTGGAGGCTCAAATAACAAACATGAGTCCGTACCCAGGTTATTTCTCATTAAATCACAGAGGCTCTCATGCGGTGGAGTCCATCCCTGGGCACAATACTTTTAAAAGAGTAAGAATCTCAGAGGCTCAGGTACTTTTGAGTCTGTCTCCGGGCACGGTTCCTTAGTATGAAGTTGCACAACAAACGGACAGCAAAGACAAGTGCTGTAATACCCCTGATCAACCTGAAAAGGGGGTGAAGGGTAAAAGGTGCAACTAAGGAACAGGCACAACTTGGCGTGGGGTAACAAAAGCAGGCAGGAGGTCCTGGAAACAAACGTGGCCTTGCTGACTTTGTAATTTCAGTGGTCAACACCTACCACTGAGCCGTGGACAAACTGGCAGCCGCAACAAAGGACCAGAAACATAGGACCCCTGTCCTGAAAGGGTTAACATCACTCCTGATGAAATCAATCAAAGGCCTAGCAGGCTGATTCACAGTGAAATATTGTAATCACTTGGCTCCGCTGGCAAGTATCGTCTGTAGTAGTCCTCTACAGGAGGATGGGCCCACATAACAGTGTCAGGGGGCAGCTGTAGAGTAAAGGGGCCCCTAATAGGTATTGGCCCCATAGGCATAGGGGTGGACCCTCTGATGGACCGTGCCGGCCCTGGCATGATCACTGCAGGGTGTGACGTGCTTGGCACCGCCGCAGCAAGCGGTCCGGTGCTCTGGGTGCAGCAGTTTACGGCAATCGCGGGTCCGGTCTGGGGCACTGACGGAGCGGTGGCTACAGAAGGCGGTCGGCGGGTGGTGACAGGCACCCTTACCTCATCCTTCCTCGGCGGTGTCTGGATCCTGGCGGTGTATGTCTTGCGCAACTCCCGCAACTTCTCCTCCAGCCGGACGATCTGCTCACCGATGCTGTCTGTGTCGGAGTCGCTGTCCTCTGCTGGCGCCGCCGGCGCAGGTACAGTCACCGATGACGCGGACTCGGCCTCTGCAGGTTCTGGCGATGCGTCTGGTCTCCGTCCCATCCGGATGTTCTGGAAGGTAGCACTAAGTCCTCTTAACTGCTCCAGCTCAGATATTGTCTTCTCCCGACGAGGCAGCTCGGGGGAAGGGTAAGGGCTCACCCATTTTTCCAACACGGTTGGCTGCCAGAAGACGTTTGGCCCAATGAAGGAGCTCCGCTCCTGAAAGGCGTGATGGGCCGGCTCTGGAGAGCGTTCCGGTTCTCGCTCGCAGCCAGAGTAGTCTTCTCTTTCTTCTGCCTCCCAGTCCTCAGGTGCTCGCTTGGGACGGGTCACAGCAGTCGCATAAGGGCCTCGTAGGCTCTCGGCAGGGGTGTACTCCACTTCCTCTCCCTCGCGGAGGCTGTGCTGGTACGAAGGGAGGTAGTCTCTTTTGACAGACCTTCGATTAACATAGAGGTCTCTGCCAGTTAGATAGTCCTGAATAAACCCGTAGCCACGGGGTTTGTCAAACGATAGCACCACTCCCTTTCTCCTTTCCAGGCGGGGTTGGGTGTGCGTATGCTTCTCATGTATGGTCTTGGTTAGTTCCTCATAGACGATTTTAGTCTTTGTATTCCGCTTTATAGCGGCCTCTCGGATCTCCGCCATCAGGGAGGACCATTTAAAATATGGTTGGAAAAAGTCCCTCCACGAGCCATAGTAGGGCTCGGGTTCTTTCTCCCTTGGGCGGCAGGCGGGTTGCTCCGGTCCCGGAGCGTAGGCCGGTGGAGCCTCTTCTAGCTCTACACCGATGTCAGTCATCTTTTCAATTTCAGGTGCGGACGCTGCAGCAACACTCTGCTCACAATCCAACATGCTCGATCCTTCTGAGGAGAGCGATAGGGTCGCGTCAATTAGAGTAGCCAGCTCCTCCCATTGCACTGGGAGGCCGCCCCCCAGGTATTCTAGTATAGGGAAGGCGGTGTCCATGCTGGCAGACATGCAAATGTCCAGATAAGCCGTGGCGCCTGCCCTTGACCTTCTTCCCGCTTTTTCCTCAGAAAGGCGCCAATTTTTCCCGCCTTTTCGGGATGAAGGTGACGCAGCAGTAAATTCAGCAAGCTCAGCGGCCATCTTTAGGTACAAACGCTGTCTATTCACTGACGGCAAGCAGGAATGTTTAAAGTCCACAAAACCACACTCCAATGCGGCGATTTTCTTCCTCTGTGTAGCGCAACACTGCACAGCGCTTTTTAGAGGTTTTTGGTACACTTTGGGTACGATTTTCAGTCCACAAAGTCCACTTGAATAAAAACAGGTAAATTGTCACTTTGGTCACAGGGCAACTGTATAAGGCACAAAGTTCACGCTTCTTGCACTAGAAAGCGTGCGTATCCTGTTCGTGACGCCAAAAGAGATGTGCAGCGTACTCAAGTTGTGTGTAATAGGTGTTTCTGGGTGATGTAGTGCAATATACACTAACCTGGTACAGCTGACTCTCTGCAAGGGCAGGTATAGGTAAGGATAGTTCGTGACGCCAGTGCCAAGTAAACGGTGGCACGCCGTTTGCGGATGCAGGAATAAATTGAGGAAACGTAGTCTTAAAACAGAACTCCAACTTTAGTAGTTTTGCAAGCAGAGACAATATTGGAAATGCAGTTCCTAAGCATACAGTCGATTTTGCAATTCGGTCGATGCAGGCAATTCAGTTATAGCAGGGTAATTACAGAGTGTTGAACACAGGACTTGCAGCACAGGAGCTTGCACTCTAATTCTGTCTGATCCTGGAATACAGCAATTCTTCACCAAGGCCCATCAACCTAATTCTGGCTTTATATCCTTGGCTATGGCTTCTATAAGTACCTCCTCCTGTCTTTCTGAGTACCTCTGGCTTTCCTGATCTTTGCCTCTGTCTCTCTCAGCTGCTGGAAACTTCCTCAGGTTCTTGATCTAACATATTCCTGTTTCTGCATATGGGAATTCAGGAGGGAATCTTCTCCTGGACAGCAGGCTTCAGGCCTGGACTTGTCTCAGACATTGTCTAATCTCCAACTGTAGATTACAGACACTAGACTCCGTCTGCCTTGCACTTCCCTGTCTGGCCTTATATAAACTAGGGCTCCCTAGCTCCCTCTAGCGACTAGAAGCTGGAATGACACCCCTGCAGGCCTGTACATGCAAGTTTCACAGCAACAGGGAAACACATAGCATTGCATTACATGACATTTTATAAAACTGACATATACCAACTTCTCCATAATTAAGGAGGGACGACAGCACACCAAGTGACACTTTGGTAGTGACGGGTATTACAGTTCCCGTACACTACATTCTAACTAGAAGCGTCCCCATCACCATGGGAACGCCTCTGTGTTAGAATATACTGTCGGAAATGAGGTTTCACGATCTAACTCATATCCGACAGTATATTCTAACATAGGGGCGTTCCCATGGTGATGGGGACGCTTCAAGTTAAAATATACCATCGGATTGGAGAAAACTCCGATCCGATGGTATAAAAGGGACTCCAGACTTTACATTGAAAGTCAATAGGGACGGATCCGTTTGAAATGGCACCATATATTGTCAACGTCAAACGGATCCGTCCCCATTGACTTGCATTGTAATTCAGGACGGATCCGTTTGGCTCCGCACGGCCAGGCGGACACCAAAACGACTTTTTTTTCATGTCCGTGGATCCTCCAAAAATCAAGGAAGACCCACGGACGAAAAAACGGTCACGGATCACGGAAAAACAGGACCCGTTTTTGCGGACCGCAAAAAAATACGTTCGTGTGCAGGAGGCCTTAATCAGTCTGTGGAACAATTTCTGAGGTTGTATGTTGCTAATGACCAGCAATTATGGGTCAAATTCCTTCCGTTGGCTGAATTTGCTCTGAATAACCGTGTCAATTCTTCTGCTGGGGTCTACCCTTTCTTTTGTAACCATGGTTTTCATCCCCGTTTTCATTCTGGGTCGTCCGTCTCCTCCTCTAACCCTGAAGCTGATAAACTCTCCTCCGAACTGTGCACTGTTTGGGCCCGGGTTCAATCGAACCTAGAAAAGGCTCAAAGTTCTCAAAAACTCAAGGCCGATAGGAGACGTTCAAGGGGGGAGAACTTTCAGGTTGGGGATAAAGTATGGTTGTCCTCCAAGAATCTATCTCTCAAGGTAGCTTCTAGAAAATTTGCTCCTCGTTTTATTGGTCCATATAAGATCACGGAGGTGATTAACCCGGTATCATTTAGGTTGGAGCTGCCCGAGTCATTCCACATTCATAATGTGTTCCATAAATCTCTACTTAAAAAATATTTTGAACCGGTAGTACCATCGAAAGCCTCGCCTCCGCCGGTTCTTGTTAATGATGCTGTCGAGTATGTGATGTCTAAAATAGTGGATGTCAGGAAGGTGCGTAATTCCTTGCAGTACCTGATTCACTGGAAGGAGTATGGACCTGAAGAGAGATCTTGGGTACCTGCCAGGGAGGTTCATGCTCCTAGACTTGTTCGTAAATTTCATTTAGAACACCCTGAAAAGCCATCGCCTGAAGTCTTGGGTCCGGTGGCCCCTCGTAAAAGGGGGGGTACTGTCACGGGGTTCCGAAGGTGTACTCGGTCCCCCATTGCCCGCAGAACTGTTGCTTAGCTTTTGGAATGAGGTTCTGTGTTTGACCTCATTCCCAGGGCGGCTTTACTAGCTGGGTGGCTCCCTGCTCCTAGTCTGCCTTGAGCGCCGAGCTGATAACTCGGTGCTCGACTGGTTGGTCTGTCGGTCATGTGACGCTGGCCACATCACATGACCCTCACTCCCCACTATAAATACAGACAGCCTGCTGGCTACAGGTTGCCTGTTAATTTCTAGGTTCCTGGCTATTTGTTCGACTACTGAATATTTACCTGATCCTGTTCCCTGACGATCCTCTGCCTGCTCCTCCTGTACTGCGCATACATCCTGGTTTTGTGACCTCGGCTCCCACCTGACTACTCTCTTAGGACTCCTCTTGTACTTCGCTACTCTCCTGGTATTTGACCCCGGCTTCTCCTGACCATTCTTTGCTTAATCCGTTGTACTGCGTAGCTCTCTTGGTTCTGACCCGGTCCGTTCATGTTCCGTATTTTGTCTTGTCTGTCTTCCCTGCACATATCCTAAGTTAGGGACTGCCGTCCAGTTGTCCCCTGTCATCAGGACTCGTGAGGCAAGTAGGCAGGGCCAGGGGTGAGGGTGGAGCGCAGTGGTCACTACCCTTCCCCCTGTGTGTGTGTGGACGTGACCGTTACAGTGGTTACGAGCACGGTAAGTGCTCTGCAAACAAATGTGGATAGGGAAATTACTTAAAATAACATAAAATATGTAAAAATAAAAAATAATAATCTTGATCTAGAAGGAGGGGGTCCATATTGAGTACAAGGTTAAGGAGGCGGTGGATGTGGCGGTGTAGGTGGAAGCAGCGGTGGAGGAAGGTGAGGTAGCCAACACTGGTTTTTGGTTTTGTTTTTTATTTTATTTTTTTAATTAAAATTTGGGTAGACCCCAAAACATTGGGAAATATAAAAAACAAAACAAAGAGAAAGTGCGCTGGAGTACAACCATGGCTGGGTGAGGCCAGTATACATGTCTATTCTGCACAAGGTACGGACAAGTCCTGTGGGATCCCTGCCTGGTTAATTTTAATGAAAGTGAGATTGTCCACGTTGGCTGTGGACAGGCGGCTGCGCTTGTCTGTGATAACCCCCTCCTGCCATGCTAAACAAACATTCAGACAATACACTGGCTGCAGGGCAGGCCAGCACCTCCAAGGAGTAAAGGGCAAGCTCAGGCCATGTGCCCAATTTGGAGACCCAGAAGTTGAAGGGGGCAGACCCATCAGTCAGTACGTGTAGGCGTGTGCACACATACTGCTCCACCATGTTGCTGAAATGCTGCCTCCTGCTAAGACGTTCCATATCAGCTGGTGGTGCTGGTTGTTGTGGTGTGCTGACAAAGCTTTTCCTCATTTCGGCCATGCTAACCCTGCCTTCTGAGGTGCTGGCGGTGCCCCAGCTGCGTTGGCAACCTCTTCCTCCTCCTCAGCCTTCACCTTGTGCTTCCACTGAGCCCCCGCTGTCAGGTGGGAATGCCATCAGCAGCGCGTCTACCAGCGTGCGCTTGTACTCGCGCATCTTACGATTACGCTTCAGTGACGGAATTAAGGACGGTACGTTGTCCTTGTAACGGGGATCCAGCAGCGTAGCCATCCAGTAATCAGCATAAGTTAGAATGTGGGCAACTCGGCGGTAGTTGCGGAGACACTGCAGCATGTAATCGCTCATGTGTGCCAGGCTGCCCAGAGGCAACGAAAAGCTGTCCTCTGTGGGAGGTGTATCGTCTGTGTCCTCTGTATCCCCCCAGCCACGCACCATTGATGTCCATGAGCTGGTCTGGGTGCCACCCTATTGTGAACATGATTCCTCCTCCTGCATCTCCTCCTCCTCATCCTCCACCTCGTCATCCTCTAGAACTGTGCCCTGGCTGGACAATTGTGTACCTGGCGTTTGTGGGTGCAGGAACCCACCCGCGGAGCCACTTGGAAATGACTGGCCGGAAACCCTACGAAATGATCCCTCTTCCTCCTCCTCCTCCTGTGCCACATCCTCTTCCATCATCGCCAGCAGCGTTTTTTCAAGGAAGCATAGAAGTGGGATAGTTACGCAGAGAACGGCGTTATCGGCACTGGCCATGTTGGTGAAGTACTCGAAACAGCGCAACAAGGAACACAGGTATCGCATGGAGGCCCAGTCATTGGTGGTGAAGTGGTGCTGTTCCGCAGAGCAACTCACCCGTGTGTGCTGCAGCTCAAACTCGACTCTCGTCTGCTGCTGCTCGCACAGTCTGGCCAGCATGTGCAAGGTGGAGTTCCACCTTGTGGGCACATCGCATATGAGGCAGGAAGGCCGAAGTTAGGCTGCAGCGCTGACAGGCGAGCAGCAGCAGGGTGAGAACGCCGAAAGCACGCACAGACGGCCTGCCCTTTATGCAGCAGCTCTGACATATCGGGGTAATTTATAAGGAATCTCTGCACCACCAAATTCAGCACATGCGCCAGGCAAGGGGGGTGCGTCAAACCGGCTAGTCCCAGAGCTGCTACGAGATTTCGCCCATTATCGCACACCACCAGGCCGGGCTTGAGGCTGACTGGCACAAACCACTCATCGGTCTGTTGTTCAAGGCCCGTCCACAGCTCCTGCCTGGTGTGGGGTTTGTCCCCCAAACAGATAAGTTTTAAAACTGCCTGCTGTCATTTACCCCTGGCTGTGCTGAAGTTGGTGGTGAAGGTGTTACGCTGACTGGATGAGTAGCCGGTAGAGGATGAGGAAGCGGAGTTGGAGGAGGAAGCAACAGGAGGCAAACTGAAGCGCCCTGCAATCCTCGGTGGTGGAAGGACATGTGCCAAACTGTTATCCGCCTCAGGCCCAGCCGCCACTGCATTTACCCAGTGTGCTGTTATGAAGATATAACGTCCCTGACCGCGCTTACTGGTCCACGTATCTGTAGTGAGGTGCACCTTGCCACAGATCGCGTTGCGCAGTGCACACCTGGTTTTGTCCCCTACTTGGTTGTGCAGGGAAGGGATGGCTCACCTGGAAAAGCAGTGGCAGCTGGGCACGACATACTGTGAGACAGCCACCGCCATAAGGCCTTTAAAACTATCCGTCTCCACCAGATGGAATGACAGCATTTCAAAGGTCAGTAATTTAGAAATGCTGGCATTCAGGGCTAGGGATCGCGGGTGGGTTGGGGGGTACTTCCTCTTCCTCTCCAGTGTTTGAGATATGGAGAGCTAAACGCTTCCGTGGGACATTGTGAAGATGCTTGGTGACCCAGGTGGTGGTGTTGCTGGAAGATCCTCTGTTTGCGGGGTGGCAGGTGGCACTGTCACTCCAGAGGTGGATGAAGAGGCCGAGACTGCAGCAGAAGAAGAAGCAGGAGGAGCCAGAAACCTTTCTTGGTTTTTGAGGTGTCTACTCCACTGCAGCTCGTGCTTAGCACTTAAATGCCTGGTCATGCAGGTTGTGCTCAGGTTGAGAACGTTTATGCCTCGCTTCAGGCTCTGATTGCACAGCATGCAAGCCACTCGTGTCTTGTCGTCAGCACATTGTCTGAAGAACTGCCACACCAGGGAACTCCTTGGAGCTGACTTTGGTGTGCTCGGTTCCTTGCTGCGGTGGGCAGTAGCAGGTGTACCCAGCTCCCTTCTTCTGCTGTGCTGGTGGCTCTGTGCATCCACCGCCTCTTCCTCCGAACTACATAGGTCACTCAAATCCACAAGTAGATACTAGTAATAGTAGATACTAGTAATAGACACAATGCAGACTTCAACACACGCTCCAGCAGGCAGCTGTTATAAATCCACTCCTATGGACGTCTCCTGCAGCGTCTTGATACCAACCGAAAACTTCAATATACGGCACCAATTCCTTCACAAGACAAAGAGACACATAGCGCAATACCCAAGTGGTAAAAGTAAGTATCCAATTTATTGTACTTACAAAGTCCATGTGATAAAAGACATTTCATAAAATCACACCCGACCCGGGTTTCGCCTTAGGCTTCGTCAGGGGTTGAGGAACTGAATTCCCTCAGACTCAGTGTTAAATATCCTTCCTAAATTGCTCTAGGACAACACCCAAATTCCGATTGGTCCGGAGGGCGGGTGACATGCATTAAATACCACAACACTAAAAACATCCATAATACAAAAATCAATCATACACAATATCAGATAAAAAACAAATTGCAAACATTATCCACATGTGCTTCGCATGGGCAATACAAAAAAATTAAAATATGACAGAGTTTACACAAACTGTGCAGCCTGCAATTATGACATGCAAGCTGCCTTAATATCCCATTCTATGTTGAGGCCGTGTGGTAGGAGGGTGCCCATCTCATATATCCACTCTGCTTCTCTTTTGTTTATCTGTTTAACAGGGTCTCCCCCTCTCCAGTGTCTCCGCACCAGTTCAACAGTACAGAATCTTAAACCGCTTAAATTTTTCTGGTGCACTTTTTTATAATGCGCTGAAACACTGTGGGTCTGCAGACCCTTCTTAATGTTTCGGACGTGTTCAGCAATGCGGGTTTTTAATTTTCTTAGAGTACGACCTATATATTGTGTCTTGCAGGGGCACTCTAACAAGTAGACTACCCCCACTGTTTCACATGACAGATTCCCTTTTATTTTACACTCCTTATGTTTTGATGTTGACGTCACCATACTCGTATTGATGTTTTTCTTGTCTTCCTTGGCCCTATTTTTACATCCTATGCAAAAGCCGCACCATGTGAACACATCCCGATGGATGCGGGATCCCTTTTCTTTATTAGGGCATCCATGTACGATCTTATTCCTAACAGTTGGAGCCCTTCTGAATATAAGGGGGGGTTTGTGTGGAATCAAATCCCCTATTACACCATCATTCTTAAGGACGTTCCAATTTTTGTTAATAATGTCCCTAATACGGGGGCAGTGGACAGAGTAAGTGGTGGAAAAAGCAAACCTATACCGATCACTGTAATCTTTCTTTTTAAAATGATCACTGGTTTTTTCATCTTTACTTGTTACACTGACATCTCCTACTTCCTCCCTTTGTTTAAACAGCAGATCCTTTGCATATCTTTTCTCCCTAAACCTTTCGAGGATTATGTCACTTTGTGATTCAAAATCATCAGCCTCAGTACAGTTGCGTTTAATGCGCTGTAGTTGCCCTTTAGGCACATTTTGGATCCATGGTCTATAATGGCAACTGCTCCTGTCAATGTAACCATTGAGATCTGTAGGTTTAAAATAGGTTTTTGTTTTTATCCTCCCTTGTTCGACCGCAATTTCCAGATCCAAGAAATGGATCATCCTCTTGCTAATATTCTCAGTGAATACAATATTCCAGGGGTTATCATTGTTATTTACAATGAACTCTTTAAGCGCGGTTTCTGTGCCACGCCAAATACAGATACAGTCATCGATATACCTCTTCCATAATTGCAGACAGCCTGCTTCATTCTCCACACACACCAGTGGGTCAATGTAAAAATGTTCCCAGTATGACATAAAAATATTCACAAAACTGGGTGTGAATTTCGCACCCATCGCAACACCCGATACTTGCAAATAAAAATGATCCTCATACCAAAAATAATTATGGGTAAGGCAGTATTTATTGCAATCCACAATAAATGTTTTATGCTCCTCACTCATCTTCTCATCCTGGTCCATATAAAAACGTACACCCTTTAGTCCTATTTCATTGGGTATTATGCTGTATAAGGAAGTAACATCAAGTGTCACCATATACGTATTGTCTGGAAGTGCACTAAACCCCCTAAGGATTTCCAGGATCTGTCCCGTATCTTTAAGGTAGGAAGGGATCGTAGACACATATTTCTGTAAGAATATGTCAATATATTCTGAGACCCTACTAGTTAAGGAGTCCAACCCTGGGATTATGGGCCTCCCTGGCGGCTTTTCAGCGTTTTTGTGTACCTTAGGGAGATAGTATATTATTGGAGTTCTCGGGTGAGCATGGTTGAGGTATTGGAATTCTTTCTTATTTAAGATACCTTGTGCAAAGCCCCTATCAAGAAGGACCTTAAGTTCACTTTTGTATTTGACGACTGGATCTGTTCTTAATCTCTTATATGTATTGTCATCACTGAGAATTCTAAGCATTTCCGTATTGTAGTCCACTTTATCTAAAATTACGACCCCCCCCCCCCCTTATCAGCTGGTTTTACCACCACTAGTTCGTTCTTTTCCAAGCCCCTTAAAGCCTCCTTCTCTTTCTTACCCAAATTATCTATAACTCTGTCTCCATATTTGATTTCATCTAATCCTTTTAAAACGCCCCGTTTGAAGGCCTCTATACATTCATTGTCCTTATTTACTGGATAAAAAGTGGATTTGTTCCTCAAGTCTGTGTAGATCCCACTATTGTCTGTTTGTGTGGTCTGTATGGGGTTTTTCATCAGATATTTACAAATATTCAATTTCCTAATGAAACGATGTACATCTAAATAGGTCCCAAATCTATTCCCTTTATATGTGGGAGCAAACTTCAAACCCTTATTCAGGACCATCGTCTCTTCCTTGGTAAGGATATGGGAACTGAGATTGTAAATACCTACTGGTTCACCCGACCTTTCTTTGCGGATGGACTTGTTGTGTCTCTTACCTCCCCTTCTCCCCCTATATCCCTTTTTTTATTTCTCGGTGTTTCTACTTTTCTTTGTGGCATTGGGAAAGTGTTGACAATACAATCACCATAGGAGAAAGAAATGAGGTTGGTTTACAGGATAGCAATAATGACGAGAGGAGAAACATGATCCATAGTGAAAATTTTCCGCACCAGATGACAAAAGGCAGGACCAGCCCAATACCACAAAGAAAAGTAGAAACACCGAGAAAGAAAAAAAGGCATATAGGGGGAGAAGGGGAGGTAAGAGACACAACAAGTGTGAGCGGGAAGGCCGAAGTTACGCTGTAGCGCAGACAGGCGAGCAGCGGCAGGATGTGAACGCCGGAAGCGCGCACAGACAGCCCGCACTTTATGCAGCAGCTCTGACATGTCGGGGTAGTTGTGAATGAACTTCTGCACCACCAAATTCAGCACATGCGCCAGGCAAGGGATGTGCGTCAAACCGGCTAGTCCCAGAGCTGCAACGAGATTTCGCCCATTATCGCACACCACCAGGCCAGGCTTGAGGCTCACCGGCAGCAACCACTTTTCGGTCTGTTGTTCTATACCCCACCACAACTCCTGTGCGGTGTGGGGCCTGTCCCCCAAACATATGAGTTTCAGAATGGCCTGCTGACGTTTACCCCGGGCTGTGCTGAAGTTGGTGGTGAAGGTGTGTGGCTGACTGGATGAGCAGGTGGAAGAAGAGGAGGAGAAAGCCGAGTAGGAGGAGGAGGCAAAGAATGTTGCCCTGCGATCCTTGGCGGCGGAAGGACGTGTGCCAAACAGTTCTTCGCCTGGGGCCCAGCCGCCACTACATTTACCCAGTGTGCAGTTAGGGAGATATAGCGTCCCTGGCCGTGCTTACTGGTCCACGTATCTGTGGTTAGGTGGACCTTGCCACAGATGGCTTTGCGCAGTGCACACTTGATTTTATCCGATACTTGGTTGTGCAGGGAAGGCACGGCTCTCTTGGAGAAGTAGTGGCGGCTGGGAACAACATACTGTGGGTCAGCAAGCGACATGAGCTGTTTGAAGCTGTCTGTGTCCACCAGCCTGAATGACAGCATTTCATAGGCCAGTAGTTTAGAAATGCTGGCATTCAGGGCCAGGGATCGAGAGTGGCTAGGTGGGAATTTACGCTTTCTCTCAAATGTTTGTGAGATGGAGTGCTGAACGCTGCCGTGTGACATGGTTGAGATGCTTGGTAACGGAGGTGGTGGTGGTGTTGGTGGTACATCCTCTGTTTGCTGGGCGGCAGGTGCCAACGTTCCTCCAGAGCCGGAGGAAGAGGCCGAGGCGGCAGCAGCAGAAGAGGTCGAGGCGGCAGCAGCAGAAGAGGTAGCAGGGGGAGCCTGAGTGACTTCCTTGTTTTTAAGGTGTTTACTCCACTGCAGTTCATGCTTTGCATGCAGGTGCCTGGTCATGCAGGTTGTGCTAAGGTTCAGAACGTTAATGCCTCGCTTCAGGCTCTGATGGCACAGCGTGCAAACCACTCGGGTCTTGTCGTCAGCACATTGTTTGAAGAAGTGCCATGCCAGGGAACTCCTTGAAGCTGCCTTGGGGTGCTCGGTCCCAGATGGCGGCACTCAGTAGCAGGCGGAGTCTCTTGGCGGCGGGTGTTCTGCTGTTGCCCACTGCTCCCTCTTTTGCTACGCTGTTGGCTCGGTCTCACCACTGCCTCTTCCTCCGAACTGTGAAAGTCAGTGGCACGAAATTCATTCCATGTGGGGTCTAGGACCTCATCGTCCCCTGTATCGTCTTCATCACTGACCTCCTGTTCAGTCTGCACACTGCAGAAAGACGCAGCAGTTGGCACCTGTGTTTCGTCATCATCAGAGACGTGCTGAGGTGGTATTCCCATGTCCTCATCATCAGGAAACATAAGTGGTTGTGCGTCAGTGCATTCTATTTCTTCCACCGCTGGGGAAGGGCTAGGTGGATGCCCTTGGGAAACCCTGCCAGCAGAGTCTTCAAACAGCATAAGAGACTGCTGCATAACTTGAGGCTCAGACAGTTTCCCTGATATGCATGGGGGTGATGTGACAGACTGATGGGCTTGGTTTTCAGACGCCATCTGTGCGCTTTCTGCAGAAGACTGGGTGGGAGATAATGTGAACGTGCTGGATCCACTGTCGGCCACCCAATTGACTAATGCATGTACCTGCTCAGGCCTTACCATCCTTAGAACGGCATTGGGCCCCACCAAATATCGCTGTAAATTCTGCTGGCTACTGGGACCTGAGGTAGTTGGTTCACTAGGACGTGTGGCTGTGGCAGAACGGCCACGTCCTCTCCCAGCACCAGAGGGTCCACTAACACCACCACGACCATGTCCGCGTCCCTTACTAGATGTTTTCCTCATTGTTACCGTTCACCACAATAAGAAAAAAATTATTTGGCCCAATGTATTGAATTCAAATTCAGGCCTTTTTTTACAAGCACCTAACACTATCTGGCTATCTATTTAGGTACCGTATTACACTAATACAGGCATAGCAGTAACGACAGATTTAGCTGAATATAAATTGTAGGCCTAGTATTTAGCCGCTGGGTGACAGGTATACGTTTACGGACAGAATTAGACTTGGAAATGCACGGTAGCGTGTGTCTGAAGTTATTGAGGATGACCCTATCCGCACCTTCAATCTAATATACCCTTTTATGGATAGATTTAAAGTAGGCCTGATAGAGCAGAAACCACTGATTTAGGGAATTGCTAAGTTGGGAATTGTATTCAACCCAGAACAAAATCTGTGCTTTGGCGGACACTAAATAAATTGACCAGCCTCAGCAATAAACACAGATTGAGCTGAATATAAATTTTAGGCCTATTATTTAGGCGCTGGGTGACAGGTATACGTTTACGGACAGAATTATTTAAACTTGGAAATGCACGGTAGCGTGTGAAGTTATTGAGGATGACACTATCCGCACCTTCAATCTAATATACCCTTTTATGGATCAATTTAAACTTGGCCTGATACAGCAGAAAAAAAATATTTAGGGGATTGCTAAGTTGGGAATTGTATTCAACCCAGAACAAAAACTGTGCTTCGGCAGACAGCAGACAGTATTACAATTGGCTAGCCACAGCTGAAACACCAGATTTAGGGTACTGCTATTTTGACCAATTGTATTTTACCCCTCAATAAAATAGCAAGCACAGCCAAGCCCCTGATGTAGGATATAGCAAAAAAATAACCACACTTTGATGGTTAAATGGACTTGGTTTCAGCTTGTGCTGGCCCACCACAAGACACAAAATGGCCGCCGATCACCCAAAAAAAAAAAGTGACATAAAAACGCTCTGGGCAGCCTAAAAACAGTGAGCAATTAAATAGCAGCAGTTCAATGATCCACAGCTGTAGATCGATCACTGAATTAAGTGTTTTTGCTGAGTAAATCCCTGCCTAATCTCTCCCTAACAGAAGCAGCTGCAACCTTTCTCCCTACACTGATCATAGCAGAGTGACGTGCGGCGCGACGTGACTCCAGCTTAAATAGAGGCTGGGTCACATGCTGCACTGGCCAATCACAGCCATGCCAATAGTAGGCATGGCTGTGATGGCCTCTTGGGGCAAGTAGTATGACGCTTGCTGATTGGCTGCTTTGCAGCCTTTCAAAAAGCGCCAAGAAAGCGCCGAACACCGAACCCGGACTTTTACGAAAATGTTCGGGTCCGTGTCACGGACACCCCAAAATTCGGTACGAACCCGAACTATACAGTTCGGGTTCGCTCATCCCTACCTACGACCCCTTCCTACCTTAAAGATACGGGACAGATCCTGGAAATCCTTAGGGGGTTTAGTGCACTTCCAGACAATACGTATATGGTGACACTTGATGTTACTTCCTTATACACCATAATACCCAATGAAATAGGACTAAAGGGTGTACGTTTTTATATGGACCAGGATGAGAAGATGAGTGAGGAGCATAAAACATTTATTGTGGATTGCATTAAATACTGCCTTACCCATAATTATTTTTGGTATGAGGATCATTTTTATTTGCAAGTATCGGGTGTTGCAATGGGTGCGAAATTCGCACCCAGTTTTGCGAATATTTTTATGTCATACTGGGAACATTTTTACATTAACCCACTGGTGTGTGTGGAGAATGAAGCAGGCTGTCTGCAATTATGGAAGAGGTATATCGATGACTGTATCTGTATTTGGCGTGGCACAGAAACCGCGCTTAAAGAGTTCATTGTATATATCAATGATAACCCCTGGAATATTGTATTCACTGAGAATATTAGCAAGAGGATGATCCATTTCTTGGATCTGGAAATTGCGGTCGAACAAGGGAGGATAAAAACAAAAACCTATTTTAAACCTACAGATCGCAATGGTTACATTGACAGGAGCAGTTGCCATTATAGACCATGGATCCAAAATGTGCCTAAAGGGCAACTACAGCGCATTAAACGCAACTGTACTGAGGCTGATGATTTTGAATCACAAAGTGACATAATCCTCGAAAGGTTTAGGGAGAAAGGATATGCAAAGGATCTGCTGTTTAAACAAAGGGAGTAAGTAAGAGATGTCAGTGTAACAAGTAAAGATGAAAAAAACAGTGATCATTTTAAAAAGAAAGATTACAGTGATCGGTATAGGTTTGCTTTTTCCACCACTTACTCTGTCCACTGCCCCCGTATTAGGGACATTAACAAAAATTGGAACGTCCTTAAGAATGATGGTGTAATAGGGGATCTGATTCCACACAAACCCCCCCTCATATTCAGAAGGGCTCCAACTGTTAGGAATAAGATCGTACATGGATGCCCTAATAAAGAAAAGGGATCCCGCATCCAGGGCCCGCGTCATAACCCGGCATCCCCGGGCAAGTGCCGGGGCCCAATGCTCCTGGGGGGGCCCACTGAGCTGCTATGAGCACTTCCATCAATACAGATGGGAGCTCTCACTGCTGTCCTTTCACATACGCAGTACCCCTCTGGTGGGCCCTCTGAGCTGCAGAGACTCAGGACACGCCCCCTCTACACAGGACAGTGCTGCCTGAGGAGACTGGAGAGAGACCGCACGGCTGGAGCTGGAGCAGAGAAGTGTGGAGACAGTCTGTGAGTGAGTCTGCACTGTGACTGTCTCTTGTCTGTGGGACAGAAGGAAAGGGGGGGGACACTGCTGCTTCATTCTATTTAGTTGTGTTACTGTTTTATTAAGCTGATTGTCTCCATGACACCTGCCCCCCCCCCCCATATCCTGTCCTATATCACCCTTATGGAGCCCCTGCTGTCTCCTTTCCTCCCTCATGTATCCAGAGCTCCTGTCCCACCATCCTATCTCCTATTGCTGCCCTGCACAGACCTCCTGCCACTACTTGTATGAATCCCCCTCAGAGCCCCTTCAACCTACTTGCTGTGTCCACCCCTCCTGTCCATCCAGGGCCCCGGGCCCCTGTCTCACTCCTCTGCCTCTCATTATGGTGGCATCTGAACCGCATTCACCATAAGGACCTTCTAACATCACAGGGTCATGTGACTGTGCCCCCCACCCCGTACTGTGCCCCTTTATACCCTGCATTGTGCCCTCTTACCACACTCTGTGCAGTGCCCATAGTCATTCCCTGTACTATGCCCTCTTATACCCTTTTATCCGGTCACTGTATGGTGGTTTTATCCTTGTATGGCGGTGTTATCACTATATGGCGGTGTTATCACTATATGGCGGTGTTATCACTATATGGCGGTGGTATCCAATAACTGGATGGCCATAACTGTATCCCTTTCTGCCCACACCACTTTTTTTAGACCTGGCATGAGCGGGAAAAGATACAGATTGCGGTGTTAAGGACCTTTGCGCCACATCTGTGTCAGAAATACGCCTAATATAGACGTATTTCTATATAATAAATGACCCCCCTAATCGTATGATTATTCGGGGGGTGGGGCTAATATCTTTATATTATATAGATTCTAGTGTATTATACTGTGCCCTGTATTTTCCAGTAGAAAATGATCCTTGGGAAACACAGTCCTCATCCCTGACCACCAGGACCAGGGAGCGCTCTGTCAGTACATGGCGGCCTCCCCTCTCCGCCACGCTGCTCCGCTGTGTACTGGGGCTTATTCTGACACTAGGGCTGGGTTCACATCACATTTTTGCCATCCATTTAATGCATACTGAAAATGTATGCATTGACAGATGCCTCAGACTGATGCCGTACAGTGATGTCCGTTCACCATACAGTTCCATGGTAAAAAAACATATACGTTAACGTATGCATTTTTTACTTGACTCTGCAGGATACAAAAACGAGGAGTGGTGCACATGTGTATACATCAAACCGATAGGAAAAACGTAATGTGAACACACATTGGGGGGAGGGGGGCGTACTAAATTTCGCTGTGGGGCCCAGTCAGTTCTAGCTCCATCACTGCACATCTCCTTCTCTCCTCCAGGCCTGGCTCACTGCTGCAGCGGGCCGGAGGAGAGAAGGAGCGCAGGGAGCTGCGGTTAGTGAATGACAGGACCACCAGCTCCCCTGCAATGATAGGTATGTGAGGGGGCCACTGGGGGGTCATTCATCACACTGTGAGGGTCCCTTACACAGTATAATGACTCCCAGTGCCCCCCATTTAGTATAATGATCCCCATTGACCCTCCATTTAGCATAATGACCACCAGATCCCCCATTAAATATAATAACCCCTCGTGCCCCCTCCATACAGTATAACCCCCAGTGTGGGGGCGACTGGGGGTCATTATTCTGAATGGAGGGTCACTGTGGGGTCATTATACTGTGAGGGCCCTTTACATAGTATAATGACCCCCAGTGTCCCCCATTTAGTATAATGATCACCAATGACCCTCCATTCAGTATAATGACCCCCAGAGCCCCCTCCATACAGTATTCCCCCCGTGTGGGGGCTACTGGGGGTCATTCAGGGCCGGCTCCAGGTTCATGTGGGGAGCTGGGAGCTGCGGTTAGTGAATGACAGGACCACCAGCTCCCCTGCAATGATAGGTATGTGAGGGGGCCACTGGGGGGTCATTCATCACACTGTGAGGGTCCCTTACACAGTATAATGACTCCCAGTGCCCCCCATTTAGTATAATGATCCCCATTGACCCTCCATTTAGCATAATGACCACCAGAGCCCCCATTAAATATAATAACCCCTCGTGCCCCCTCCATACAGTATAACCCCCAGTGTGGGGGCGACTGGGGGTCATTATTCTGAATGGAGGGCCACTGTGGGGTCATTATACTGTGAGGGCCCTTTACATAGTATAATGACCCCCAGTGTCCCCCATTTAGTAATGATCACCAATGACCCTCCATTCAGTATAAATACCCCCAGAGCCCCCTCCATACAGTATTCCCCCAGTGTGGGGGCTACTGGGGGTCATTATTCTAAATGGGGGCGACTGGGGGTTATTATTCTGAATGCACTGCCACAGGTGGTCATTATACAGTGGCGGGGGAATTGGGGGTTCATTATACTGTGTGAAGGGCCACTAGTAGTCATTATACTGTATAGGGGCCACTGGGGGTCATTATACCGTGTAGGAGCCACAGGGGGACATGTCAATGTAAAAAAATGCCTCATGGGGGCCCACTGGGATTTATCGCCCAAGGGCCCACATGAACCTGGAGCCGGCCCTGCCCGCATCCATCGGGATGTGTTCACATGGTGCGGCTTTTGCATAGGATGTAAAAATAGGGCCAAGGAAGACAAGAAAAACATCAATACGAGTATGGTGACGTCAACATCAAAACATAAGGAGTGTAAAATAGAAGGGAATCTGTCATGTGAAACAGTGGGGGTAGTCTACTTGTTAGAGTGCCCCTGCAAGACACAATATATAGGTCGTACTCTAAGAAAATTAAAAACCTGCATTGCTGAACACGTCCGAAACATTAAGAAGGGTCTGCAGACCCACAGTGTTTCAGCGCATTATAAAAAAGTGCACCAGAAAAATCTGAGCGGTTTAAGATTCTGTGCCGTTGAACTGGTGCGGAGACACTGGAGAGGGGGAGACCCTGTTAAACAGATAAACAAAAGAGAAGCAGAGTGGATATATGAGATGGGCACCCTCCTACCACACGGCCTCAACATAGAATTGGATATTAAGGCAGCTTGCATGTCATAATTGCAGGCTGCACAGTTTGTGTAAACTCTGTCATATTTTAGTTTTTTTGTATTGCCCATGCGAAGCGCATGTGGATAATGTTTGCAATTTGTTTTTTATCTCATATTGTGTATGATTGATTTTTGTATTATGGATGTTTTTAGTGTTGTTGTATTTAATGCATGTCACCCACCCTCCGGACCAATCGGAATTTGGGTGTTGTCCTAGAGCAATTTAGGAAGGATATTTAACACTGAGTCTGAGGGAATTCAGTTCCTCAACCCCTGACGAAGCCTAAGGCGAAACCCGGGTCGGGTGTGATTTTATGAAATGTCTTTTATCACATGGACTTTGTAAGTACAATAAATTGGATACTTACTTTTACCACTTGGGTATTGCGCTATGTGTCTCTTTGTCTTGTGAAGGAATTGGTGCCTTATATTGACGTTTTCGGTTGGTATCAAGACGCTGCAGGAGACGTCCATAGGAGTGGATTTATAACAGCTGTCTGCTGGAATGTGTGTTGAAGTCTGCATTGTGTCTATTACTGCTGGTATCAGCGCGGTCCCTGCAACTACTTGTGGATTTTACTGTTTTAAGGAGACTGAACCTACTCCTGGATAAGGGTTCCGCTGCTTATTTGTGACTGTGCATCTAGCCCCCCCCTTTTTTTCTATCTTTAGATAGGTCACTCGCATGACCTTGATTCCATGTGGGGTCGAGGACCTCATCGTCCAACACATCATCTTCCACCCAGTCTTCACCCCTGACTTCCTTGTCGGTCTGCACACTTTCGTAAGCCCCAGCCATTGGCACCTCTGTTTCGTCATCATCCGAGACGTGCTGCGATGGTCCTCCCATGTACTCATCTTGAAACATAAGTGGTTGGGCAACGGTGCACTCAATATCTTCCGCTTCTGGGGCAGGGATAGGTGGATGGCCCTGGGAAACCCTGCTAACAGAGTCATCAAAAAGCAGAAGAGACTGCTGCATGACTTGGGGCTCAGACTGCTTGGCTGATTTGCAAGGGGGTGAGGTGAAAGACTAATGGATAGAGTTGAGCGAACACCTGGATGTTCGGGTTCGAGAAGTTCGACCGAACTTCCCGGAAATGTTCGGGTTCGGGATCCGAACCCGAACCGAACTTCGTCCCGAACCCCATTAAAGTCAATGGGGACCCGAACTTTTGGGCACTAAAAAGGCTGTAAAACATCCCAGGAAAGAGCTACAGGGCTGCAAAAGGCAGCAACATGTAGGTAAATCCCCTGCAAACAAATGTGGATAGGGAAATGAATTAAAATAAAAATAAAAAAAATAAAAAATGAACCAATATCAATTGGACAGAGGTCCCATAGCAGAGAATCTGGCTTCACATCAGCAGAGAATCAGTCTCTTCATTCCATAGCAAAGAATCTGGCTTCATGTCAGCACAGAATCAGTCTCTTCATGCCATAGCAGAGAATCTGGCTTCAAGTCAGCACAGAATCAGTCTTCATGTCATAGCAGAGAATTAGGCTTCACGTCACCCACCACTGGAACAGGCCACTGTCACACATTTAGGCCCCGGCACCCAGACAGAGGAGAGCGGTCCCGTAACAGAGAATCTGGCCTTATGTCAGCACAGAATCTGTCTTCATGTCATAGCAGAGAATCAGGCTTCACGTCACCCACCACTGGAACAGGCCACTGTCACACATTTAGGCCCCGGCACCCAGACAGAGGAGAGCGGTCCCGTAACAGAGAATCTGGCCTTATGTCAGCGCAGAATCTGTCTTCATGTCATAGCAGAGAATCAGCCTTCACGTCACCCACCACTGGAACAGGCCACTGTCACATATTTAGACCCAGGCACCCAGGCAGAGGAGAGAGGTCGCGTAACAGAGAATCTGGCCTTATGTCAGCACAGAATCTGTCTTCATGTCATAGCAGAGAATCAGGCTTCACGTCACCCACCACTGGAACAGGCCACTGTCACACATTTAGGCCCCGGCACCCAGACAGAGGAGAGCGGTCCCGTAACAGAGAATCTGGCCTTATGTCAGCGCAGAATCTGTCTTCATGTCATAGCAGAGAATCAGGCTTCACGTCACCCACCACTGGAACAGGCCACTGTCACACATTTAGGCCCAGGCAGAGGAGAGCGGTCCCGTAACAGAGAATCTGGCCTTATGTCAGCGCAGAATCTGTCTTCATGTCATAGCAGAGAATCAGGCTTCACGTCACCCACCACTGGAACAGGCCACTGTCACACATTTAGGCCCTGGCACCCAGACAGAGGAGAGCGGTCCCGTAACAGAGAATCTGGCCTTATGTCAGCGCATAATCTGTCTTCATGTCATAGCAGAGAATCAGGCTTCACGTCACCCACCACTGGAACAGGCCACTGTCACATATTTAGGCCCAGGCACCCAGGCAGAGGAGAGAGGTCGCGTAACAGAGAATCTGGCCTTATGTCAGCACAGAATCTGTCTTCATGTCATAGCAGAGAATCAGGCTTCACGTCACCCACCACTGGAACAGGCCACTGTCACATATTTAGGCCCAGGCACCCAGGCAGAGGAGAGAGGTCGCGTAACAGAGAATCTGGCCTTATGTCAGCACAGAATCTGTCTTCATGTCATAGCAGAGAATCAGGCTTCACGTCACCCACCACTGGAACAGGCCACTGTCACATATTTAGGCCCAGGCACCCAGGCAGAGGAGAGAGGTCGCGTAACAGAGAATCTGGCCTTATGTCAGCACAGAATCTGTCTTCATGTCATAGCAGAGAATCAGGCTTCAAGTCACCCACCACTGGAACAGGCCACTGTCACATATTTAGGCCCAGGCACCCAGGCAGAGGAGAGAGGTCGCGTAACAGAGAATCTGGCCTTATGTCAGCACAGAATCTGTCTTCATGTCATAGCAGAGAATCAGGCTTCACGTCACCCACCACTGGAACAGGCCACTGTCACACATTTAGGCCCAGGCACCCAGGCAGAGGAGAGCGGTCGCGTAACAGAGAATCTGGCCTTATGTCAGCACAGAATCTGTCTTCATGTCATAGCAGAGAATCAGGCTTCACGTCACCCACCACTGGAACAGGCCACTGTCACACATTTAGGCCCAGGCACCCAGGCAGAGGAGAGCGGTCCCGTAACAGAGAATCTGGCCTTATGTCAGCGCAGAATCTGTCTTCATGTCATAGCAGAGAATCAGGCTTCACGTCACCCACCACTGGAATAGGCCACTGTCACATATTTAGGCCCAGGCACCCAGGCAGAGGAGAGAGGTCGCGTAACAGAGAATCTGGCCTTATGTCAGCACAGAATCTGTCTTCATGTCATAGCAGAGAATCAGGCTTCACGTCACACACCACTGGAACAGGCCACTGTCACATATTTAGGCCCAGGCACCCAGGCAGAGGAGAGAGGTCGCGTAACAGAGAATCTGGCCTTATGTCAGCACAGAATCTGTCTTCATGTCATAGCAGAGAATCAGGCTTCACGTCACCCACCACTGGAACAGGCCACTGTCACACATTTAGGCCCCGGCACCCAGACAGAGGAGAGCGGTCCCGTAACAGAGAATCTGGCCTTATGTCAGCGCAGAATCTGTCTTCATGTCATAGCAGAGAATCAGGCTTCACGTCACCCACCACTGGAACAGGCAACTGTCACATATTTAGGCCCAGGCACCCAGGCAGAGGAGAGAGGTCGCGTAACAAAGAATCTGGCCTTATGTCAGCACAGAATCTGTCTTCAAGTCATAGCAGAGAATCAGGCTTCACGTCACCCACCACTGGAACAGGCCACTGTCACATATTTAGGCCCAGGCACCCAGGCAAAGGGAGAGAGGTCGCGTAACAGAGAATCTGGCCTTATGTCAGCACAGAATCTGTCTTCATGTCATAGCAGAGAATCAGGCTTCACGTCACCCACCTCTGGAACAGGCCACTGTCACATATTTAGGCCCAGGCACCCAGGCAGAGGAGAGAGGTCGCGTAACAGAGAATCTGGCCTTATGTCAGCACAGAATCTGTCTTCATGTCATAGCAGAGAATCAGGCTTCACGTCACCCACCACTGGAACAGGCCACTGTCACACATTTAGGCCCCGGCACCCAGACAGAGGAGAGCGGTCCCGTAACAGAGAATCTGGCCTTATGTCAGCGCAGAATCTGTCTTCATGTCATAGCAGAGAATCAGGCTTCACGTCACCCACCACTGGAACAGGCCACTGTCACATATTTAGGCCCAGGCACCCAGGCAGAGGAGAGAGGTCGCGTAACAGAGAATCTGGCCTTATGTCAGCACAGAATCTGTCTTCATGTCATAGCAGAAAATCAGGCTTCACGTCACACACCACTGGAACAGGCCACTGTCACATATTTAGGCCCAGGTACCCAGGCAGAGGAGAGAGGTCGCGTAACAGAGAATCTGGCCTTATGTCAGCACAGAATCTGTCTTCATGTCATAGCAGAGAATCAGGCTTCATGTCACCCACCACTGGAACAGGCCACTGTCACACATTTAGGCCCCGGCACCCAGACAGAGGAGAGCGGTCCCGTAACAGAGAATCTGGCCTTATGTCAGCGCAGAATCTGTCTTCATGTCATAGCAGAGAATCAGGCTTCACGTCACCCACCACTGGAACAGGCCACTGTCACATATTTAGGCCCAGGCACCCAGGCAGAGGAGAGAGGTCGCGTAACAGAGAATCTGGCCTTATGTCAGCACAGAATCTGTCTTCAAGTCATAGCAGAGAATCAGGCTTCACGTCACCCACCACTGGAACAGGCCACTGTCACATATTTAGGCCCAGGCACCCAGGCAAAGGGAGAGAGGTCGCGTAACAGAGAATCTGGCCTTATGTCAGCACAGAATCTGTCTTCATGTCATAGCAGAGAATCAGGCTTCACGTCACCCACCACTGGAACAGGCCACTGTCACATATTTAGGCCCAGGCACCCAGGCAGAGGAGAGAGGTCGCGTAACAGAGAATCTGGCCTTATGTCAGCACAGAATCTGTCTTCATGTCATAGCAGAGAATCAGGCTTCACGTCACCCACCACTGGAACAGGCCACTGTCACACATTTAGGCCCCGGCACCCAGACAGAGAAGAGCGGTCGCGTAACAGAGAATCTGGCCTTATGTCAGCACAGAATCTGTCTTCATGTCATAGCAGAGAATCAGGCTTCACGTCACCCACCACTGGAACAGGCCACTGTCACACATTTAGGCCCCGGCACCCAGACAGAGAAGAGCGGTCCCGTAACAGAGAATCTGGCCTTATGTCAGCGCAGAATCTGTCTTCATGTCATAGCAGAGAATCAGGCTTCACGTCACCCACCACTGGAACAGGCCACTGTCACACATTTAGGCCCAGGCACCCAGACAGAGGAGAGCATTCCCGTAACAGAGAATCTGGCCTTATGTCAGCGCAGAATCTGTCTTCATGTCATAGCAGAGAATCAGGCTTCACGTCACCCACCACTGGAACAGGCCACTGTCACACATTTAGGCCCCGGCACCCAGACAGAGGAGAGCGGTCCCGTAACAGAGAATCTGGCCTTATGTCAGCGCAGAATCTGTCTTCATGTCATAGCAGAGAATCAGGCTTCACGTCACCCACCACTGGAACAGGCCACTGTCACACATTTAGGCCCCGGCACCCAGACAGAGGAGAGGTTCATTCAACTTTGGGTTGCCCCGCAATATAATGGTAAAATGAAATTAAAAATAGTATTGAATGAGGAAGTGCCCTGGAGTAGAATAATATATTGTTATGGGGAGGTAGTTAATATCTAATCTGCACAAGGGATGGACAGGTCCTGTGGGATCCATGCCTGGTTCATTTTTATGAACGTCAGCTTGTCCACATTGGCTGTAGACAGGCGGCTGCGTTTGTCTGTAATGACGCCCCCTGCCGTGGTGAATACACGTTCAGACAAAACGCTGGCCGCCGGGCAGGCCAGCACCTCCAAGGCATAAAAGGCTAGCTCTGGCCACGTGGACAATTTGGAGACCCAGAAGTTGAATGGGGCCGAACCATCAGTCAGTACGTGGAGGGGTGTGCACAGGTACTGTTCCACCATGTTAGTGAAATGTTGCCTCCTGCTAACACGTTCCGTATCAGGTGGTGGTGCAGTTAGCTGTGGCGTGGTGACAAAACTTTTCCACATCTCTGCCATGCTAACCCTGCCCTCAGAGGAGCTGGCCGTGACACAGCTGCGTTGGCGACCTCTTGCTCCTCCTCTGCCTTCGCCTTGGGCTTCCACTGGTTCCCCTGTGACATTTGGGAATGCTCTCAGTAGCGCGTCTACCAACGTGCGCTTGTACTCGCGCACCTTCCTATCACGCCCCAGTGTAGGAAGTAAGGTGGGCACATTGTCTTTGTACCGGGGATCCAGCAGGGTGGCAACCCAGTAGTCCGCACACGTTAAAATGTGGGCAACTCTGCTGTCGTTGCGCAGGCACTGCAGCATGTAGTCGCTCATGTGTGCCAGGTTGCCCAGAGGTAAGGACAAGCTGTCCTCTGTGGGAGGCGTATCGTCATCGTCCTGTGTTTCCCCCCAGCCACGCACCAGTGATGGGCCCGAGCTGCTTTGGGTGCCACCCCGCTGTGAACATGCTTCATCCTCATCCTCCTCCACCTCCTCCTCATCCTCGTCCTCCTCGTCCTCCAGTAGTGGTCCCTGTTTGGCCACATTTGTACCTGGCCTCTGGTGTTGCAAAAAACCTCCCTCTGAGTCACTTCGAAGAGACTGGCCTGAAAGTGCTAAAAATGACCAATCTTCCTTCTCTTCCTCCTGGGCCACCTCCTCTTCCATCATCGCCCTAAATGTTTTCTCAAGGAGACATAGAAGTGGTATTGTAACGCTGATAACGGCGTCATCGCCACTGGCCATGTTGGTGGAGTACTCGAAACAGCGCAACAGGGCACACAGGTCTCGCATGGAGGCCCAGTCATTGGTAGTGAAGTGTGTCTGATCCACAGTGCGACTGACCCGTGCGTGCTGCAGCTGAAACTCCACTATGGCCTGCTGCTGCTCGTACAGTCTGTCCAGCATATGCAAGGTGGAGTTCCACCTGGTGGGTACGTCGCATATGAGGCGGTGAGCGGGAAGGCCGAAGTTACGCTGTAGCGCAGACAGGCGAGCAGCGGCAGGGTGTGAACGCCGGAAGCGCGAACAGACGGCCCGCACTTTATGCAGCAGCTCTGACATGTCGGGGTAGTTGCGAATGAACTTCTGCACCACTAAATTCAGCACATGCGCCAGGCAAGGGATGTGCGTCAAACCGGCTAGTCCCAGAGCTGCAACGAGATTTCGCCCATTATCGCACACCACCAGGCCGGGCTTGAGGCTCACCGGCAGCAACCACTCGTCGGTCTGTTGTTCTATACCCCGCCACAACTCCTGTGCGGTGTGGGCCCTGTCCCCCAAACATATGAGTTTCAGAATGGCCTGCTGACGTTTACAACGGGCTGTGCTGAAGTTGGTGGTGAAGGTGTGTGGCTGACTGGATGAGCAGGTGGAAGAAGAGGAGGAGGAAGCTGAGTAGGAGGAGGAGGAGACAGGAGGCAAAGAATGTTGCCCTGCGATCCTTGGCGGCGGAAGGACGTGCGCCAAACAGCTCTCCGCCTGGGGCCCAGCCGCCACTACATTTACCCAGTGTGCAGTTAGGGAGATATAGCGTCCCTGGCCGTGCTTACTGGTCCACGTATCTGTGGTTAGGTGGACCTTGCCACAGATGGCGTTGCGCAGTGCACACTTGATTTTATCGGACACTTGTTTGTGCAGGGAAGGCACGGCTCTCTTGGAGAAGTAGTGGCGGCTGGGAACAACATACTGTGGGACAGCAAGCGACATGAGCTGTTTGAAGCTGTGTGTGTCCACCAGCCTAAATGACAGCATTTCATAGGCCAGTAGTTTAGAAATGCTGGCATTCAGGGCCAGGGATCGAGGGTGGCTAGGTGGGAATTTACGCTTTCTCTCAAATGTTTGTGAGATGGAGAGCTGAACGCTGCCGTATGACATGGTTGAGATGCTTGGTGACGCAGGTGGTGGTGTTGGTGGTACATCCCATGTTTGCTGGGCGGCAGGTGCCAACGTTCCTCCAGAGGCAGAGGAAGAGGCCGAGGCGGCGGCAGCAGCAGCAGAAGAGGCCGAGGCGGCGGCAGCAGCAGAAGAGGCCGAGGCGGCAGCAGCAGAAGAGGCAGCAGGGGGAGCCTGAGTGACTTCCTTGTTTTTAAGGTGTTTACTCCACTGCAGTTCATGCTTTGCATGCAGGTGCCTGGTCATGCAGGTTGTGCTAAGGTTCAGAACGTTAATGCCTCGCTTCAGGCTCTGATGGCACAGCGTGCAAACCACTCGGGTCTTGTCGTCAGCACATTGTTTGAAGAAGTGCCATGCCAGGGAACTCCTTGAAGCTGCCTTTGGGGTGCTCGGTCCCAGATGGCGGCGGTCAGTAGCAGGCGGAGTCTCTTGGCGGCGGGTGTTCTGATTTTGCCCACTGCTCCCTCTTTTGCTACGCTGTTGGCTCGGTCTCACCACTGCCTCTTCCTCCGAACTGTGAAAGTTAGTGGCACGACCTTCATTCCATGTGGGGTCTAGGACCTCATCGTCCCCTGCATCGTCTTCCACCCAGTCTTGATCCCTGACCTCCTGTTCAGTCTGCACACTGCAGAAAGACGCAGCAGTTGGCACCTGTGTTTCGTCATCATCAGAGACGTGCTGAGGTGGTATTCCCATGTCCTCATCATCAGGAAACATAAGTGGTTGTGCGTTAGTGCATTCTATCTCTTCCACCCCTGGTGAAGAGCTAGGTGGATGCCCTTGGGAAACCCTGGCAGCAGAGTCTTCAAACAGCATAAGAGACTGCTGCATAACTTGAGGCTCAGACAGTTTCCCTGATATGCATGGGGGTGATGTGACAGACTGATGGGCTTGGTTTTCATGCGCCATCTGTGCGCTTTCTGCAGAAGACTGGGTGGGAGATAATGTGAACGTGCTGGATGCACTGTCGGCCACCCAATTCACTAATGCCTGTACCTGCTCAGGCCTTACCATCCTTAGAACGGCATTGGGCCCAACCAAATATCCCTGTAAATTCTGGCGGCTACTGGGACCTGAGGTAGTTGGTACACTAGGACGTGTGGCTGTGGCAGAACGGACACGTCCTCTCCCAGCACCAGAGGGTCCACTAACACCACCACGACCATGTCCACGTCCGCGTCCCTTATTAGATGTTTTCCTCATTGTTCCCGTTCACCACAATTTTGAGAATGGCAAATTTGGGAATAGTTTTTCAACCCAGAAAAAAAAAAGTGCTTTTACGGTCACTACAAATAACTTGACCAGCTAAAACAGTACAGATTTGCTTGAATAGAAATGTGAAACCTGTTTTTTTTTGCACTGTGTGACAGGTTAAGGTTTAATCTCAGAATCATACTTCTATCTGCACGGTAGCGTGTGTCTTAGGTTTTTCTGAATGACACTATCAGTACCTTCAATGTAAGATATCCTTTTTGGGATAGATTTCAAGTAGGCCTCAAATACCAGAAACTAGTTATTTTGAGAATGGCAAATTTGGGAATAGTTTTTCAACCCAGAAAAAAAATAGGGCTTTTACGGTCGCTACAAATAACTTGACCAGCTAAAACAGTACAGATTTGCTTGAATAGAAATGTGAGACCTGTTTTTTTTTTGCACTGTGTGACAGGTTAAGGTTTAATCTCAGAATCAGACTTCTATCTGCACGGTAGCGTGTGTCTTAGGTTTTTCTGAATGACACTATCAGTACCTTCAATGTAAGATATCCTTTTTGGGAAAGATTTCAAGTAGGCCTCAAATACCAGAAACTAGTTATTTTGAGAATGGCAAATTTGGAAATAGTTTTTCAACCCAGAAAAAAAATAGGGCTTTTACGGTCGCTACAAATAACTTGACCAGCTAAAACAGTACAGATTTGCTTGAATAGAAATGTGAGACCTGTTTTTTTTTTGCACTGTGTGACAGGTTAAGGTTTAATCTCAGAATCAGACTTCTATCTGCACGGTAGCGTGTGTCTTAGGTTTTTCTGAATGACACTATCAGTACCTTCAATGTAAGATATCCTTTTTGGGATAGATTTCAAGTAGGCCTCAAATACCAGAAACTAGTTATTTTGAGAATGGCAAATTTGGGAATAGTTTTTCAACCCAGAAAAAAAAAGGGCTTTTACGGTCGCTACAAATAACTTGACCAGCTAAAACAGTACAGATTTGCTTGAATAGAAATGTGAGACCTGTTTTTTTTTGCACTGTGTGACAGGTTAAGGTTTAATCTCAGAATCAGACTTCTATCTGCACGGTAGCGTGTGTCTTAGGTTTTTCTGAATGACACTATCAGTACCTTCAATGTAAGATATCCTTTTTGGGATAGATTTCAAGTAGGCCTCAAATACCAGAAACTAGTTATTTTGAGAATGGCAAATTTGGGAATAGTTTTTCAACCCAGAAAAAAAAAGGGCTTTTACGGTCGCTACAAATAACTTGACCAGCTAAAACAGTACAGATTTGCTTGAATAGAAATGTGAGACCTGTTTTTTTTTGCACTGTGTGACAGGTTAAGGTTTAATCTCAGAATCAGACTTCTATCTGCACGGTAGCGTGTGTCTTAGGTTTTTCTGAATGACACTATCAGTACCTTCAATGTAAGATATCCTTTTTGGGATAGATTTCAAGTAGGCCTCAAATACCAGAAACTAGTTATTTTGAGAATGGCAAATTTGGGAATAGTTTTTCAACCCAGAAAAAAAATAGGGCTTTTACGGTCGCTACAAATAACTTGACCAGCTAAAACAGTACAGATTTGCTTGAATAGAAATGTGAAACCTGTTTTTTTTTGCACTGTGTGACAGGTTAAGGTTTAATCTCAGAATCATACTTCTATCTGCACGGTAGCGTGTGTCTTAGGTTTTTCTGAATGACACTATCAGTACCTTCAATGTAAGATATCCTTTTTGGGATAGATTTCAAGTAGGCCTCAAATACCAGAAACTAGTTATTTTGAGAATGGCAAATTTGGGAATAGTTTTTCAACCCAGAAAAAAAATAGGGCTTTTACGGTCGCTACAAATAACTTGACCAGCTAAAACAGTACAGATTTGCTTGAATAGAAATGTGAGACCTGTTTTTTTTTGCACTGTGTGACAGGTTAAGGTTTAATCTCAGAATCAGACTTCTATCTGCACGGTAGCGTGTGTCTTAGGTTTTTCTGAATGACACTATCAGTACCTTCAATGTAAGATATCCTTTTTGGGAAAGATTTCATGTAGGCCTCAAATACCAGAAACTAGTTATTTTGAGAATGGCAAATTTGGAAATAGTTTTTCAACCCAGAAAAAAAATAGGGCTTTTACGGTCGCTACAAATAACTTGACCAGCTAAAACAGTACAGATTTGCTTGAATAGAAATGTGAGACCTGTTTTTTTTTTGCACTGTGTGACAGGTTAAGGTTTAATCTCAGAATCAGACTTCTATCTGCACGGTAGCGTGTGTCTTAGGTTTTTCTGAATGACACTATCAGTACCTTCAATGTAAGATATCCTTTTTGGGATAGATTTCAAGTAGGCCTCAAATACCAGAAACTAGTTATTTTGAGAATGGCAAATTTGGGAATAGTTTTTCAACCCAGAAAAAAAAAGGGCTTTTACGGTCGCTACAAATAACTTGACCAGCTAAAACAGTACAGATTTGCTTGAATAGAAATGTGAGACCTGATTTTTTTTGCACTGTGTGACAGGTTAAGGTTTAATCTCAGAATCAGACTTCTATCTGCACGGTAGCGTGTGTCTTAGGTTTTTCTGAATGACACTATCAGTACCTTCAATGTAAGATATCCTTTTTGGGATAGATTTCAAGTAGGCCTCAAATACCAGAAACTAGTTATTTTGAGAATGGCAAATTTGGGAATAGTTTTTCAACCCAGAAAAAAAAAGGGCTTTTACGGTCGCTACAAATAACTTGACCAGCTAAAACAGTACAGATTTGCTTGAATAGAAATGTGAGACCTGTTTTTTTTTGCACTGTGTGACAGGTTAAGGTTTAATCTCAGAATCAGACTTCTATCTGCACGGTAGCGTGTGTCTTAGGTTTTTCTGAATGACACTATCAGTACCTTCAATGTAAGATATCCTTTTTGGGATTGATTTCTCGTAGGCCTCAAATACCAGAAACTAGTTATTTTGAGAATGGCAAATTTGGGAATAGTTTTTCAACCCAGAAAAAAAATAGGGCTTTTACGGTCGCTACAAATAACTTGACCAGCTAAAACAGTACAGATTTGCTTGAATAGAAATGTGAGACCTGTTTTTTTTTGCACTGTGTGACAGGTTAAGGTTTAATCTCAGAATCAGACTTCTATCTGCACGGTAGCGTGTGTCTTAGGTTTTTCTGAATGACACTATCAGTACCTTCAATGTAAGATATCCTTTTTCGGATAGATTTCAAGTAGGCCTCAAATACCAGAAACTAGTTATTTTGAGAATGGCAAATTTGGGAATAGTTTTTCAACCCAGAAAAAAAATAGGGCTTTTACGGTCGCTACAAATAACTTGACCAGCTAAAACAGTACAGATTTGCTTGAATAGAAATGTGAGACCTGTTTTTTTTTGCACTGTGTGACAGGTTAAGGTTTAATCTCAGAATCAGACTTCTATCTGCACGGTAGCGTGTGTCTTAGGTTTTTCTGAATGACACTATCAGTACCTTCAATGTAAGATATCCTTTTTGGGATAGATTTCAAGTAGGCCTCAAATACCAGAAACTAGTTATTTTGAGAATGGCAAATTTGGGAATAGTTTTTCAACCCAGAAAAAAAAAAGGGCTTTTATGGTCGCTACAAATAACTTGACTAGCTAAAACAGTACAGATTTGCTTGAATAGAAATGTGAGACCTGTTTTTTTTTGCACTGTGTGACAGGTTAAGGTTTAATCTCAGAATCAGACTTCTATCTGCACGGTAGCGTGTGTCTTAGGTTTTTCTGAATGACACTATCAGTACCTTCAATGTAAGATATCCTTTTTGGGATAGATTTCAAGTAGGCCTCAAATACCAGAAACTAGTTATTTTGAGAATGGCAAATTTGGGAATAATTTTTCAAACCAGAAAAAAAAAGGGTTTTTACGGTCGCTACAAATAACTTGACCAGCTAAAACAGTACAGATTTGCTTGAATAGAAATGTGAGACCTGTTTTTTTTTGCACTGTGTGACAGGTTAAGGTTTAATCACAGAATCAGACTTCTATCTGCACGGTAGCGTGTGTCTTAGGTTTTTCTGAATGACACTATCAGTACCTTCAATGTAAGATATCCTTTTTGGGATAGATTTCAAGTAGGCCTCAAATACCAGAAACAAGTTATTTTGAGAATGGCAAATTTGGGAATAGTTTTTCAAACCAGAAAAAAAAATGTGCTTTTACGGTCGCTACAAATAACTTGACCAGCTAAAACAGTACAGATTTGCTTGAATAGAAATGTGAGACCTGTTTTTTTTTGCACTGTGTGACAGGTTAAGGTTTAATCACAGAATCAGACTTCTATCTGCACGGTCGCGTGTGTCTTAGGTTTTTCTGAATGACACTATCAGTACCTTCAATGTAAGATATCCTTTTTGGGATAGATTTCAAGTAGGCCTCATATACCAGAAACTAGTTTTTTTGAGAATGGCAAATTTGGGAATAGTTTTTCAATCCAGAACAAAAAGTGTGCTTTTACGGTCGCTACAAATAACTTGACCAGCTAAAACAGTACAGATTTGCTTGAATAGAAATGTCAGGTCTATTTTTTAGGTGCTGGGTGACAGGCTCAACTTGCCCCTGATGTAGTATATGGCCAAAAAATAACCACACTGTTGATGGTTAAATGCATTTGGGTGACACAGGCTCAGCCTGCACCAGATGTAGTATATGGCCAAAAAATAATCAGACTGTTGATGGTTAAATGCACTTCGGTGACACAAGCTCAGCCTGCAGCTGATGTAGTATATGGCCAAAAAATAACCAGACTGTTGATGGTTAAATGCACTTCGGTGACACAGGCTCAGCCTGCAGCTGATGTAGGATATAGCACAAAATAACCACACTATTGATGGTTAAATACACTTTGTGATAGCTTGTGCTGGCGCACCACAAGTCACAAAATGGCCGCCAATCACCCCAGAAAAAAAGTGATCTAAAAACGCTCTGGGCAGCCTCAAAAAAGTGAGCAAGTCAATATTAGCACTTCAATGATCCACAGCTGCTGATCGATCACAGAATGAAGTCTTTTGGAGGAGTTAATCACTGCCTAATCTCGCCCTAACGTCGCAGCTGCAACCTCTCCCTATGCTTCAATCAGCAGAGTGACGTGCAGCGCAACGTGACCCAAGCTTATATAGAGGCTGGGTCACATGCTGCACTGGCCAATCACAGCCATGCCAATAGTAGGCAAGGCTGTGATGGCCTCTTGGGGCAAGTATTATGACGCTTGTTGATTGGCTGCTTTGCAGCCTTTCAAAAAGCGCCAAGAAAGCGCCGAACACCGAACCCGAACACAGACTTTTACGAAAATGTACAGTTCGGGTTCGCTCATCCCTACTAATGGACATTGGCTGCAGGTGCTAACTCTGATCTTTCAGCAGGAGACTGGGTGGGAGACAATGTGAAGGAACTGGAGCCACTGTCAGCAACCCAACCTACTATCGCCTGTACCTGTTCTGGCCTCACCATTCGTAAAACCGCATTAAGACCGACTAAATACCGCTGCAGGTTCTGTCGCCTACTCGCACCTGAGGAAGGGGTTTCACTTGTGCGTGTAGCTGGCACAGATCGACCACGTCCTCTCCCTGCAACAGACTGTTGGTAGTCACTTATAGGAAGGGAAAAGGGGAAAGGGGGAACCAACTAACCCTTGGCCCCGACATACCTTCCCACCACAAATGACACAGACAACCTTGTCAAGTTTATAACTTTTATTTAACGATTTTGTTGGGTGGTAGTCGGCCACAGCTAATTCTTTAAACGGCATAGCCATAGCTGAGCCCATGCGATCCGCCGGCCGCTGAACTCCCAGCGGGCGGATTACGCCAGTTCACCTGCTCAGCATCCATTTTCTCTTTACCAGCCGCCAGCTGTGACTTAATAGCATGCCCCAAATAACAAGACCTTCATGACCAAAACCCACATCGAAATAAACCTCGTACCCAAACATTAGGGAGGGAGGGAGGGACACAGCGCTTCTGCAAAGAGGAAGAGGGAGGGGACGCAGAACCTTATAAAGGGGCACTCAGCAGCACGCCCCTTCCTGCCAGCAGGATGCTGCCGTTAACCCCCAATACACCATAACCATAACCAAACGAATGGGGCCCTATAACAAGGATAGGGAAACTAGGAAACAGGGGAAGGGGGGGGACCCACAGTCCCTGTACACCCTCCCAATATGGTCAGGTGTCCACCAGACTGTTGGTAGTCACTTATAGGAAGGGAAAAGGGGAAAGGGGAAACCAACTAACCCTTGGCCCCGACATACCTTCCCACCACAAATGACACAGACAACCTTGTCAAGTTTATAACTTTTATTTAACGATTTTGTTGGGTGGTAGTCGGCCACAGCTAATTCTTTAAACGGCATAGCCATAGCTGAGCCCATGCGATCCGCCGGCCGCTGAACTCCCAGCGGGCGGATTACGCCAGTTCACCTGCTCAGCATCCAACTTCTCTTTACCAGCCGCCACGGAGGAGACCCATCCTCACACAGGGCTCCGACCACCACCCAACAAGAACATGGCCTGTTCAATCCCGTCCTGGATACCAGAGAGAAAAATGTCCAGGCCGATATCGGACAAGTGAACACCATCCGGCCTCATCAATGATCGATTGTCCCCCTCCAACTGCCGATGACGAACAACTACTCCTCCGCGGGATCTAACAAAATGGGACATGCGAGCATTCACCGTCCGCCTGCACTTCTCGATGGCCTCACCATCCCTACCACTTTGCCATACCGCCCGATGTACAATCTCGGACCAAACTAAAATGACCTCCCGGAAAAAGGATGGAAAACGTTCCAAATCAGCCCGCATGAGCGTCAAGAGCTCAAGCAACGGCACTGACCCGATGTCGTTGACCATCTGAGGCCCCGGATACCCCTCCACGACACTCTCACATCACTGAAGCCCAGAGATCTCCCGCCGGGTCGACATTCGGCTCTCTGCGCTGCCCAGAAAATGTAGGAATGACCCACCATCCACACCGTCGGACCTACTGCGCCTGTGAAGAAACAACCATTAAAACCGCGAAACATGCATTTTTTTTAATTTTTTTAAACACATATACCCAGCCTCTTTCCATTCTTACTGTTCTATAACAGGTCCGGTCTAATATATCTCGCGAAACAAGCAGACTTCCACCTACCTATCCTCATGACCTCAGACTCTGGCAAACCCGCCCTAGCGGCTTCCGTCGCCGCCCCAATCCGAAAAGAATGAGTGCCAAATTCCCTGGGATTCATACCAGACAACTCCAGACATGACTTAAAAACCGAAGTGAACTGGAACTTAGTCAGAGGGGAGCCATCAGCATGCGCCAAAAAGTTATGTCCCGGACCTCGCATGGAGCTATAACTAGACGTCAGCCGAACCGGGCATGACACACCGGGAACCGGGTGGAGAGGGATCCATGACCCGCTACCAAACTGGTCCGTCTTGGAACGACTCACCCTGATCCGCAATGCGCCATTACCCAGGACCACGTCAGCACAAGAAAGGCCACCTGGTTTGCTACCAGACGGAGCAACCAGCTCGCCGATCCGTAGCGCTGCAAAGAATGCTATACTGAAACTAGCAGAAAACAACGCAACCTCAAACGGGGACCGACAGGCGTCAGAAAGCTTAGCAATGAGTCTGCCTAACAGGTTAAATGATACCGGGCGCCTACATACACGGTATACAAGTTCCTTCCTCCACCCCCGAAGAGCCTGGCTTATAATGAATCTCTTGGTAACAACCGGCCAATCACGCAACTTAAAATGGAAGGCAACCCCTGACAATCTACGCTGCGCCACCGAAGCAGACACCCCGCTAGCGCGCAATTGCAACAACCATTCAACCGTTACCTCAAGGCGGAGATCATCACTGGACGCCACATCTCTCCCCCCCACCATGCTCTCCCATTCCCCCCACGCCTTACCATGCGCCTGCCAAGTTGCAGGGGAAACCGAAGCCTGAACCAGCGGCATTAATTGTCGTCCACCAAGAGCCATAGGTGCTGCGGGCACTCCTTGCCTTCCAGATCTGCCTCCGGGTGAAGGGACCGAAACTCCTGCCAATGAAAACGGGAAAGAGCATCAGCAATCTTATTCTCTACCCCCGGAACATGACGGGCCCTGAAATAGATGTTAAACTCGAGACACCTAAGCACCAAATGCCGTAGCAATGACAAAACCGGGAGAGAAGAGGAAGAAAGACTGTTAATACCATAGACCACCGACAGATTATCCGTCCAAAACGAAACATGTCTATTGGATAAACTCCTACCCCAAAGCTCAACCGCCACAATAATAGGGAACAGTTCTAACAACGTGAGGTTACGGCACAACCCAGAGGAAGACCACGACACCGGCCATGAGGCGGCACACCACTCGTTCCCAAAAATGGCGCCGAAACCACAGGATCCCGCGGCATCAGAAAACAGACACAATTCCGAATTAGGAACCACTTTGGACATATAACACGTATGCCCATTAAAAGCCAGCAAAAAGGATCTCCAAACCTTTAAATCATCTTTCAGAGACCTAGTAAGCCTGATATGATGACTAGGGACTTTAACACCACACGAAGCCAACGACAACCGCCGTGCAAAAACCCGCCCCATGGGCATCACCCTGCACGCAAAGCACAGAAGACCTAACAAGGACTGAAGTTGAAGCAGAGTAACCTTCCTAACGGCTAGGAAACCATCAATCAAGCCAAGAAGCTTCTGCAGCTTCTCGGCGGGAAGTCTAAAGACCATCTCTATCGTGTCAATCTCAATCCCCAGGAAAGACAAACGTGTCACAGGACCCTCCGTTTTCTCAACCGAAATGGGAACCCCGAACTGAGACATCCTCGTCAAAAATTTGTCTAACAGGAATCGACAACCGCCCTCCGGACCAGGGGAAACAAACAGGAAGTCATCTAGGTAATGTAAAATAGATGTAGACCCAGTGTCGTAACGAACAACCCATTCTAAAAAGGATCCGAACATCTCAAAATAATGACACGATATAGAACATCCCATTGGGAGACACGTGTCGTAGTAAAACAAACCATCTACCCGGCAACCTAGCAAATGAAAACAATCAGGGTGAACCGGAAGGTGGCGGAACGCCGATTCTATGTCTGATTTCGCCAAAAGAGCCCCCCTACCGGCTTCCCTAACCAACTCTACTGCCCTGTCAAATGACACATATGACACTGACGCATCCTCTGGGGTAATGGCATCATTCACAGACGAGCCCTTGGGATGAGACAGATGGTGTATCAACCGAAACTTACCCGCTTCCTTCTTAGGGACCACCCCGAGCGGAGAAACCCTCAGGTTGGGGAAAGGCAACTCAATAAACGGGCCCCTCATACGCCCCAATTCCACCTCTTTCTCCACTTTCTCCCTGAGAACATCCGGAAAGTCACGAGCAGACCTCAGATTATCTGACAAAACCGGACAATGACTCAAAATTAAGGGAATAAAGAACCCCTCTGAAAACCCCGCCCTCAGCTGCTCGGCCGCCTGCCTATTGGGGTAACTGTCTAGCCAGGGGGACATCTCGGCTACGCTCACTGGAGTTCTTAAGCAAACCCTGCTCGCCCGGTTTGGGGGGTCTAATGGGAGGGCGGGGGCACTTATTGGCTGAATGGGGGCCACCACAAGCGGAGCACTCGTGCTTAAATCTACACAACCCCGCAAACCTGCATTTACCTTCAGTGAACAACCAACATGACCCTGGTCGGCGGACGGCCACCGGGCCCGGGGAAGAAGACCCCCCTGGTCCAGCGGCCACCCCCGAAAAGGGAGGAGGTTTCTGCCCCACCATCAACCTAAGCCAGACATCCGTGGCCTTAACACCCCAACCCAAATCCGGCTGCAATGCTAAGCGGCGCCTAAACTCCTCATCATAATGCCACCATGCGGAGCCACCGTGGCTCTTATAAGCGCTGTAAATGACATCCTGGTATATAAACAATTCCGAACAGCGTTCGGGGTGGCGCTGACCCATGACACAACCCAAAACCGCAAATGCTTGCAACCAATTATTCATTGTCTTTGCTACTTTCGGCCTTCGTTCATAAGGCTTCTCCGGGAAGCGCCTCTCCTTATCCACCGTGTGCTGGTCCACAGATATGAGAGACCAGATATCTATATACTGATTGGCCCAAACCTTCTCCCTAACCGCCTCCTCTAGATGGGCTCCAAGCAAGCTAACTCCACAGAAGCAAGAATCCTTATAAACACTAGCTAATGCCGGCACCGGCTTGACCGGAGGGGGAGGTGGGGGGGTAGGCTGACTTAGAGGGGGCTGACTAAACTTCTCCAACAATGCTTTTATCAACACTGCTGTATCAGAACCCCCACTGCCCGATCCCCATGCCCCCGTGAACTGGTACTCACCGGACGTAGAAGGAATCTGCTCCGCCACAGGATTCGGCGCAGCAACTTCAGGTTGTGGAAAGGTCACTGGAACCAGGCTATCGACCCTGGAAGAACGGCTAGGCACCCGCCTCTTGTGTGTCTTGTGCAAAACCCGACCAGACTCTCCTGAAGCAGCGGAGGACCCCTCAGAGGAGGAAGGGGACCGCCACCTAGAAGATCTGGAGCGTCTACTCCACCGCGAATCGCCAGACCGGCGACGGGACTGACGCCTACGTGACCCCCGCCGACTCCGCCTCCGGCTCTCAACAGAGGAGGATGATGAATCAGACTCCACTCTGCGCCTGTGTGACCGCCTGGTGGTAGAAGGGGTGGCCTGAGGCTGCTGGACGGGAGCCCCTGCCGCAGCTACTGGAGGAGCATTCATATTAGTACCCACAGCCTCAGTCAAGTTCGTAATGCCCCCCACCAGGGCAGATGACGCAGTGGGAACGTCCACCCCATGCTCAATAACAGCAGGGGGGGTTGGGAGAGGTGGGGGCTGAGAACTAGGGGGGTTAGGTGGTGAATCCCCAGAGGGAGGACTGCTGACATTCGCCCCCATACTATAATCGTGTACTTCGCGCCGCACTCCTGGCAAATACACAGCAACCGGAAGTGCAGGCGCCGAAACCGGAAGGGGCGGAGCAACGGCCGGCACAGCAGTGAAGCGCTGGCCAGCCGGGATCACAGCTGCACGCACCGTGCTTAAGGTACGCAGCGAGGAAGGGGGAGGGCTATGCCCCAGTCTAACGGGGGGGCGGCTATTGCGAGACGACTGCCGACCCCCCGAATGAGCACCAGAATTAGGGGGCGTCTCAGAACCGCCACCGGCGGTCACAGCAAGGCCAGGGGCAGACGGCAGGGGGGATCCGAGGCTGCAGAGAAATGAACGCAGCCAGTCCTCACCCCCCTCCGCCATGCGAGCTATAAACATATCCCTCAGGGGATCCATGCCTCTTGTCAGACGGAACGCTGATCTTACCAGACACACAGCGCTTCTGCAAAGAGGAAGAGGGAGGGGACGCAGAACCTTATAAAGGGGCACTCAGCAGCACGCCCCTTCCTGCCAGCAGGATGCTGCCGTTAACCCCCAATACACCAGAACCAGAACCAAACGAATGGGGCCCTATAACAAGGATAGGGAAACTAGGAAACAGGGGAAGGGGGGGACCCACAGTCCCTGTACACCCTCCCAATATGGTCAGGTGTCCACCAGGAGCTCCACCAGCAGCACCACCACCTGGGCCACGTCCCTTATGTGACGCTCTCCTCATATTTCTCGAATTTAGGATCTTGCCCTAAATGGGTGTTTAATTAATAGTAGAATAGAACGACAGTATTTACAGGGTGTATCTCACACGCCCTGAACCAGACTAGGCCTCAGTTAAATTCGTCACTCCGGTCATCACATGGTCCATCACATGATCCATCACCATGGTAAAAGATCATGTGATGACCGGAGTGACGTCACCACAGGTCCTTTTCCTGATTGCAAAGAAGGAGACAGAAGAGATGCCGGCTGCGCGATCAAGTGGACTAAGGTGAGTTTAATTTTCTTTTTTTTTTTTTTAACCCCTCCAGCGCTATTTTACTATGCATTCTGTATTCAGAATGCTACTATTTTCCCTTATAACCATGTTATAGGGGAAAATAATAATGATCGGGTCTCCATCCCGATCGTCTCCTAGCAACCGTGCGTGAAAATCGCACCGCATCTGCACTTGCTTGCGGATGCTTGCGATTTTCACGCAACCCCATTCATTTCTATGGGGCCTGCGTTACGTGAAAAACGCACAAAGAGGAGCATGATGCGATTTTCACGCAACGCACAAGTGATGCGTGAAAATCACCGCTCGTGTGCACAGCCCCATAGAAATGAATGGGTCATGATTCAGTGCGGGTGCAATGCGTTCAACTCACGCATCGCATCCGCGCAGAATACTCGCCCATGTGAAAGGGGCCTAATACTGCCTGCAAAAGGCTCTCTATCTCTCTCCCCCTCTATTTTCAATTTTAGACTAGATTTGTTTATCCCTACTAATTTGTCATGTTACGGTAGTTGCCATTGGCCCTAACCCAAACAGCAGGCTGTGATAAAAAAAATATATATATTTTCCTTAGCATGGTGGGGTCAATTCCTAAATGTATAATGGCAGGCTTTAGAAATATCAAGACCTGTCACAGATAGCACACTTCTAATCACCTAACAGTTTGCAGGTTGACAATTTTGAATGTGATATTGGATGTTTCATATCTCTCTTGCTTTTCACAGGTTTTTCATGGAAAATAGCACTATTGGATATTTTTGTATGTCTACCCCTCTAGTCAAAGGTCATCAGTATCACGCATACTCCGAGGGCAGCTTACTTTAAAAAGGTGAAGCATGCATTTACTTACTGGGCCACTGCTAATGATAAAATGGTTCTCTCACTTCAGCAAATGGCATTTATCATGTAGAGAAAGTTATTACGAGGCATTTACTAATGAATTATGATTGTCCATATTGTCCCCTTTGCTGGCTTGATAAATTTTTTCATCACATTATACACTGCTGGTTTCTATAGTTATGACCACCCTGTAATCCAACAGTGGTGGATAGGAAAAAATGTTAACCTGTGCACACTCCTGTGGTCCTGGCCACCAGAAAGGCCACTACTGCTGATTTGAAGGGTGGTAACCCCTGGATATGAGCAGTGTATAATGTGATGTAAAAATGAATCAAGCCAGCAATAGGGGCAATATGGACAATCACAATACATTAGTAAGTGCCTTCTATTAACTTTGTGTACATAATAAATGCCATTTGCTGAAGTGAGACAACCCCTTTAAATATGGTGAATAACATGTTTGTGTTTTAATTGTTGTACTCTATTCCATACTGTTTTCTGATATTTGTATTCTCTGTAAGAGTAAATCGAAGAGTTAAGTTCAGGCCCTTAGCTACTGTCTCCAGGATGTGTGCCCTAACCCCTGGGCTTGGCTGTTTCCTGTGCAGTTAGTCAGTTGATGGAAGTGTGAGCAGCTGTCCGTATCTCCAGTCCCATAGCAGCCACTATGTTTGGGGACTCTTGGAAAAAGCCAGGAGACATACCAGAGAAAGATTGCAGACAAATATCTTTAAGAAGGTTGAGCAGCCATAAAAAGAGGTTGTGTGTTAACGTGTGAGGCCATTAGACCTCACAGCACTTGGCTAGGTTTTGCAAAGGTCTTAGCCACTGATCATATAGAATTGCAGCACTTGTTAGGCCTAAAGGTTTCCGGCCCCTGTTCATATTCCTGCTGCTTGGGAGAGAGTTTGTGCAGCTGAAAGAAATGCAAAACAGAGTCTTGGTCTTGTGACCCACTCCTCAGCTGGACTGGAATACATAGTACAGTTTATTTGTAAATGTATTTCTGCAGGGAGCTCCTGGAGTTATCCCATCAAGTCAGCATCAGTTGTAACTGTTCAAGAACTGTACCTCCATTTCCATGTGGACAAGATTTGCGTTATTCATTAGTAAAGACAGTGAGACCTATTTTCCAACCTTTTCTATGAGTCTCCTACCTTTGTACCTCACACCAGCCAGCAACTTCAAGGTCACTCAACCTTCCATCATGTGGGAGTCCCCAACCAAGGTGTGCCCAAGGGGAAATAACAACAGCAGGTCTACCCCCTATTCACTGCACGGCCGAGAGAGCAGGGCAGCCGCCATTGTGAGTACTGTGCATGACTGTATGTCACAAAGACTGTGTATGAGTGGGAGTTACCTAGCTCTGTAGTTAGGAGGAGTCAGCAAACTGCAGACCTGTAGGCAGCATGAGAGCAGTAGGGAGTCACTGAGAGCAGCACAGATTTCAGCAACCAAAAGGAGGAATGCAAAGCATTTTGTCAGAGACAGGTATACACAGTTCCAAAAAGGCTGCAGACTAGAGATGAGCAAATCGAAGTTGACGAAGTAGAATTCGATCTGAATTTCAGGCATGCAGCCAATCAGCAGCCAGCCAGCCCCTATGATGTCACAGCCCTGTAAATAGCCTCAGCCATCTTGGATTCAGCCATTTTCCAGTGTACTTAGTGCAGGGAGAGACATCAGCAGGTGCTAGGGACAGTGCTAGGAAAGACTTTATTGTGCTGAAAAATCGATTTAGAAGTTCAGGGAAAGATAATTTAAGGTGTAAGGAAAGGATAGGGAGGCATCATCCGCACTATGAAAGGAGAACAGGGTGCAATAAAAGAGTGTACAGCCTGGGTAATAGGAGCGATTCTATTATACCTTGCTGCACAAATTGCAGCTATACCGCTGCTTTTAGGTGGTTTGCACTATATAATACATCAGTAATTCCAGAAAACCTTGCTTGTTATTGGGGTGCAAGTTCTGTGTGAGATCGCCACAGTCTTAATTGCCGTTTTGCATGGGATAGGCATAAGGCCATCCTTCATATAAGATAAAGCCAGGGGCTATCCATAGTATTTAGTATATTGGGCAGACTAGATGGGCCAAATGGTTCTTATCTGCCGACACATTCTATGTTTCTATGTTTCTATAGCCATTAGTGGGGTGTATTAATAGGAAATATACGTACGTTCTATTAGCAGTTCTGGGTTGATTTTACATTGTTTTCCTTTTTTTGTGGGGTGTAATAATAGGAAAAATAAAGGAAAAACTATATGTCATAATTGCCGTTCAGCAGTGAAGTTACATTGTACTACAGCTATTTATGGGGTGTATTAATAGGAAAGATACATACGTTCTATTAGCCGTTCTGCAGTGAATTTTGATTGTTATACTTTTTGGGGGGGTTTATTAATAGTAAAAAGAATACATCTTAATTGCCGTTCTGCTGTGAAGTAACATTGTACTACAGTTATTTACGGGGTGTTTTAATAGGAAATATACCTCCGCCCTAGTAGCCGTTCTGCAGTGAATTTTGATTGTTATATTTCTTTTTTTGGAGTGTATTAATAGGAAAAAGAATAGGTCTTAATTGCCATTCTGTGGTGAAGTTACATTGCACTACAGCCATTTACGGGGTGTATTGAAAGGAAATAAACGTACGTCCTATAAGCCATTCTGTGGCAAATTATGACTGTTATATTTTTTTGGGGGGGGTTATTAATTGGAAAAAATATATGTCTTAATTGCCGCTCTGCGGTGAAGTTACATTGTACTACAGGCAATTACGTGGTGTATTTAAAGGAAATATACATATGTCCTATTAGCCGTTCTGCAGTGAACTGTGATTGTTATATTTCTTTTTATGGGGTGTATTAATAGGAAAAAGAATATGTCTTAATTGCCGTTTTGCAGTGAAGTTACATTGTACTACAGCCATTTACGGGGTGTATTAAATGGAAATAAACTAACGTCCTATATATTAGCCATTCTGCCGTGACTTGTGATTGTTATATTTAAAAATTATATGTCTTAATTGCCGTTCTGCCTATGAAGTTATTTTGTACTAGAGCCATTTACGTGGTGTATTAAAAAGAAATATACGTACGTCCTATTAGCTGTTCTTCTGTGAATTGTGATTGTTATATTTCTTTATTTGGGGACGGGTGTATTAATAGGAAAAAGAATACGTCTTAATTGCCGTTCTATGGTGAAGTTACATTGTACTACAGCCTTTTTTTGGGTGTACTATTTTAATTTAATTATTTTATTATACAGTATGTCAGACAAACAGGTGACAGGCCCTTCAAAAGGAATGAGCAGTGGCCAAAATGTTTCTGTTGCAGGCAGAAGTAGCAGCAAAAGAAGGGGGGTCAGCAGGAGTCGCAGCGAGAGGCCTGAGCTCCTGGTGTCATCTAGCAGTCGTGTCTTGACCAGCAAACCAGCGTTGCTTGAATGATTGACTCTGTCTTCAACTTTGTCGCAAGCGATATCAGACACACCCAGCCAAGATTTGGTGGGTACCTCTGACACGAAGCTTAGTTGGCATGGCCCGGGAGCAGGCCCTGTCCCCTCAACTGTCCTCAACCTGCCTCTATCATTTTCTGTTCCCTCAGCACGAGAAGTATTATATGCCGTAGGCTCGGCTCCACTTTTCAGCAAGGACGAGCTAATAGAGGACTACTATTATCCGTGGTGCCACACAAACGAAAAGAGACCTGTTTCTTCTGGCTACCTGCTTCCGCTACTGTTTGGATGCTGCCATCCATCTGATGCCACACCTGCTGCCAGGTGCTCCTACTGTCACCCACCATCTTCATCTGGTACTGGTATTGCACCCCACCTCCCCACTATGTTACTGGGAAACTCTGTGGTCTCCTCATGCTGCTGCCACCTCACCACTCTGTCACTGTGACACTCTGTGGTCTCCTCATGCTGTGCCCACATAATCACTCTGTGGTCTACTCATGCTGATGCCACCTCACCACTCTGTGTTCTCCTCATGTGGATGCCACCTTACCACTGTCACTGTGCCACTCTGTGGTCTCCTCATGCCTACTGCTGCCACATCACCACTCTGTGGTCTCCTCATACTGATGCCACCTCACCACTCTGTGGTCTCTTCATGCTGTATCCACCTCACCACTCTGTGGTCTCCTCATGATGCTGCCACCTAACCTCTCTGTGGTCTCCTCATGCTGTTGCCACCTAACCACTCTGTGGTCTCCTCATGCTGTTGCCACCTAACCACTCTGTGGTCTCCTCATGCTGCTGCCACCTAACCACTCTATGGTCTCCTCATGCTGCTGCCACCTAACCACTCTGTGGTCTCCTCATTTTGCTGCCACCTCACCACTATATCACTGGGCCACTCAAGGGTCTCCTCATACTGCTGCCACCTCACCACTCTGTAGTATCCTCATGCTGCTGCCACCTCACCACTCTGTGGTCTCCTCATGCTGCTGCCACATCACCACTATGTCACTGGGCCACTCTGTGGTCTCCTCATGCTGCTGCCACCTTACCACTATATCACTGGGCCACTCAATGGTCTCCTCATGCTGCTGCCACCACACTACTACTCTGTCACTGGGCCACTCTGTGGTCTCCTCATGCTGCTGCCAGCTCATCATTATGTCACTGGGCCACTCTGTGGTCTCGTCATGCTGCTGCCACCTCACCACTATATCACTGGGCCACTCAAGGGTCTCCTCATACTGCTGCCACCTCACCACTCTGTGGTCTCGTCATGCTGCTGCCATCTCACCACTATGTCACTGGGCCACTCTATGGTCTTTTCATGCTGCTACCACCTCACACTTTGTCATTGGGCCACTCTGTGAACTTCTAATGCTGTTCCCACCCTCCCCACTCCACGACTGGGCCACTATTTTGCCTTTTTGGCCTGGTTGACATCATCATTTATTTGACCCTTCTTCTGATCTGTCAGAAGGAAGGAAAAATTAGACGCACAATGGATCCTGTCTATGCAGCAGCTGGAAGGCCTGTATGACATGGCCCCAATTTTGCATCAGAATTGGCTTATGATTTGGTAGCCAAAAGCAGGAGTGGGTACAAAACACAGAAGACATGCAAACATTAGATTCATGTGTCATCTCTGTTTTGGATCCACTCCTGTTTTTTTTTTTGGGCTTTAGCAATACTGATGGATTACTGGCCAAATGCTGACTGAGTGAAGGTGGATACTCAATAGACAGGATCTGTTTTTTGAGGGTTAATGTTCTAACGGATCAGAGGTAGGGCAAAATAATCAGTGACATCAACAAAAACTTACTGCTGACACCCTCTCCACTCTGTAAGGGGGGCACTACTTGTATAAGCGTTTAATAGAACAGGTTCTGTACAAGTCTATGTGGAATCAGCTGACCATGATGTAAGAGGAGTGCGCTCTTTCACGCTATAGTAGAATCTTGAGCCTCTGCACGGTTCTTTATACCTGGCTCTAACATTGACCTGTAAGGCTGAGATCACACTTGAGTTATTTGGTCACTGGCCCCATAACTGCCCAAATAAGTGAAGTGTGCAGTGATTCTAATAGCGAGGCCCGTCATCTGGGTGTCATACTGACTCACAGTATTGTTTCACTACCACAGCAGCCTAAATATGCATGTTACTGCAAGGCACAGTGTTCTACACCACTATACAGGCTCTCTGAGCCAGTAAATAGCTGTTTTTTAATGTGATTCTCCACAAATAAATTCGGATCGAATCAAATCTTTTTGGAAAATTCGGTAAACCGACCGAATCTAATTTTTGAGAAATTCACTCATCTCTATTGCATACGTCTCTACATAACGCTGGGAGAAGATAAGCCCCTGGAACCCACCATATCCAAAGGACATAAATGTGCCCCTGTTCACAGACTTTATTCCACTGTGGATACTCCATCCATCTCCAGAGCTATTACATCCATCTCCAGAACTATATGTCATAATTGCCGTTCAGCAGTGAAGTTACATTGTACTACAGCTATTTATGGGGTGTATTAATAGGAAAGATACATACGTTCTATTAGCCGTTCTGCAGTGAATTTTGATTGTTATACTTTTTGGGGGGGTTTATTAATAGTAAAAAGAATACATCTTAATTGCCGTTCTGCTGTGAAGTAACATTGTACTACAGTTATTTACGGGGTGTTTTAATAGGAAATATACCTCCGCCCTAGTAGCCGTTCTGCAGTGAATTTTGATTGTTATATTTCTTTTTTTGGAGTGTATTAATAGGAAAAAGAATAGGTCTTAATTGCCATTCTGTGGTGAAGTTACATTGCACTACAGCCATTTACGGGGTGTATTGAAAGGAAATAAACGTACGTCCTATAAGCCATTCTGTGGCAAATTATGACTGTTATATTTTTTTGGGGGGGGTTATTAATTGGAAAAAATATATGTCTTAATTGCCGCTCTGCGGTGAAGTTACATTGTACTACAGGCAATTACGTGGTGTATTTAAAGGAAATATACATATGTCCTATTAGCCGTTCTGCAGTGAACTGTGATTGTTATATTTCTTTTTATGGGGTGTATTAATAGGAAAAAGAATATGTCTTAATTGCCGTTTTGCAGTGAAGTTACATTGTACTACAGCCATTTACGGGGTGTATTAAATGGAAATAAACTAACGTCCTATATATTAGCCATTCTGCCGTGACTTGTGATTGTTATATTTAAAAATTATATGTCTTAATTGCCGTTCTGCCTATGAAGTTACTTTGTACTACAGCCATTTACGTGGTGTATTAAAAAGAAATATACGTACGTCCTATTAGCTGTTCTTCTGTGAATTGTGATTGTTATATTTCTTTATTTGGGGACGGGTGTATTAATAGGAAAAAGAATACGTCTTAATTGCCGTTCTATGGTGAAGTTACATTGTACTACAGCCTTTTTTTGGGTGTACTATTTTAATTTAATTATTTTATTATACAGTATGTCAGACAAACAGGTGACAGGCCCTTCAAAAGGAATGAGCAGTGGCCAAAATGTTTCTGTTGCAGGCAGAAGTAGCAGCAAAAGAAGGGGGGTCAGCAGGAGTCGCAGCGAGAGGCCTGAGCTCCTGGTGTCATCTAGCAGTCGTGTCTTGACCAGCAAACCAGCGTTGCTTGAATGATTGACTCTGTCTTCAACTTTGTCGCAAGCGATATCAGACACACCCAGCCAAGATTTGGTGGGTACCTCTGACACGAAGCTTAGTTGGCATGGCCCGGGAGCAGGCCCTGTCCCCTCAACTGTCCTCAACCTGCCTCTATCATTTTCTGTTCCCTCAGCACGAGAAGTATTATATGCCGTAGGCTCGGCTCCACTTTTCAGCAAGGACGAGCTAATAGAGGACTACTATTATCCGTGGTGCCACACAAACGAAAAGAGACCTGTTTCTTCTGGCTACCTGCTTCCGCTACTGTTTGGATGCTGCCATCCATCTGATGCCACACCTGCTGCCAGGTGCTCCTACTGTCACCCACCATCTTCATCTGGTACTGGTATTGCACCCCACCTCCCCACTATGTTACTGGGAAACTCTGTGGTCTCCTCATGCTGCTGCCACCTCACCACTCTGTCACTGTGACACTCTGTGGTCTCCTCATGCTGTGCCCACATAACCACTCTGTGGTCTACTCATGCTGATGCCACCTCACCACTCTGTGTTCTCCTCATGTGGATGCCACCTTACCACTGTCACTGTGCCACTCTGTGGTCTCCTCATGCCTACTGCTGCCACATCACCACTCTGTGGTCTCCTCATACTGATGCCACCTCACCACTCTGTGGTCTCTTCATGCTGTATCCACCTCACCACTCTGTGGTCTCCTCATGATGCTGCCACCTAACCTCTCTGTGGTCTCCTCATGCTGTTGCCACCTAACCACTCTGTGGTCTCCTCATGCTGTTGCCACCTAACCACTCTGTGGTCTCCTCATGCTGCTGCCACCTAACCACTCTATGGTCTCCTCATGCTGCTGCCACCTAACCACTCTGTGGTCTCCTCATTTTGCTGCCACCTCACCACTATATCACTGGGCCACTCAAGGGTCTCCTCATACTGCTGCCACCTCACCACTCTGTAGTATCCTCATGCTGCTGCCACCTCACCACTCTGTGGTCTCCTCATGCTGCTGCCACATCACCACTATGTCACTGGGCCACTCTGTGGTCTCCTCATGCTGCTGCCACCTTACCACTATATCACTGGGCCACTCAATGGTCTCCTCATGCTGCTGCCACCACACTACTACTCTGTCACTGGGCCACTCTGTGGTCTCCTCATGCTGCTGCCAGCTCATCATTATGTCACTGGGCCACTCTGTGGTCTCGTCATGCTGCTGCCACCTCACCACTATATCACTGGGCCACTCAAGGGTCTCCTCATACTGCTGCCACCTCACCACTCTGTAGTATCCTCATGCTGCTGCCACCTCACCACTCTGTGGTCTCGTCATGCTGCTGCCATCTCACCACTATGTCACTGGGCCACTCTATGGTCTTTTCATGCTGCTACCACCTCACACTTTGTCATTGGGCCACTCTGTGAACTTCTAATGCTGTTCCCACCCTCCCCACTCCACGACTGGGCCACTATTTTGCCTTTTTGGCCTGGTTGACATCATCATTTATTTGACCCTTCTTCTGATCTGTCAGAAGGAAGGAAAAATTAGACGCACAATGGATCCTGTCTATGCAGCAGCTGGAAGGCCTGTATGACATGGCCCCAATTTTGCATCAGAATTGGCTTATGATTTGGTAGCCAAAAGCAGGAGTGGGTACAAAACACAGAAGACATGCAAACATTAGATTCATGTGTCATCTCTGTTTTGGATCCACTCCTGTTTTTTTTTTTGGGCTTTAGCAATACTGATGGATTACTGGCCAAATGCTGACTGAGTGAAGGTGGATACTCAATAGACAGGATCTGTTTTTTGAGGGTTAATGTTCTAACGGATCAGAGGTAGGGCAAAATAATCAGTGACATCAACAAAAACTTACTGCTGACACCCTCTCCACTCTGTAAGGGGGGCACTACTTGTATAAGCGTTTAATAGAACAGGTTCTGTACAAGTCTATGTGGAATCAGCTGACCATGATGTAAGAGGAGTGCGCTCTTTCACGCTATAGTAGAATCTTGAGCCTCTGCACGGTTCTTTATACCTGGCTCTAACATTGACCTGTAAGGCTGAGATCACACTTGAGTTATTTGGTCACTGGCCCCATAACTGCCCAAATAAGTGAAGTGTGCAGTGATTCTAATAGCGAGGCCCGTCATCTGGGTGTCATACTGACTCACAGTATTGTTTCACTACCACAGCAGCCTAAATATGCATGTTACTGCAAGGCACAGTGTTCTACACCACTATACAGGCTCTCTGAGCCAGTAAATAGCTGTTTTTTAATGTGATTCTCCACAAATAAATTCGGATCGAATCAAATCTTTTTGGAAAATTCGGTAAACCGACCGAATCTAATTTTTGAGAAATTCACTCATCTCTATTGCATACGTCTCTACATAACGCTGGGAGAAGATAAGCCCCTGGAACCCACCATATCCAAAGGACATAAATGTGCCCCTGTTCACAGACTTTATTCCACTGTGGATACTCCATCCATCTCCAGAGCTATTACATACTGTAGCCAAATTGAAAAGGGACAGTTGCACCCCTTGTTCGGTTTGAAAGAATTATACAGATTGCAAGAAAGGGGCTCATTCTTTCATCTCTCATAAACAGTGTTGGAAAGTGCTTATGCCAACTATGGAAACTGCATTTGATGTACACGGTGCCTATGTGACGTATCCATTGAATGCTGCAGTAAAGTACAGTGAGATTGTTGCAACTGATGTCTTCTGTATCACTACTAATAATTAGCGAAGCGAGCTTTGAATCCTAGATCTGAAGTCGCTTTGCTCAAAACTTCGGATTAATGCTGTACAGAGATCTGTCTCCATACAGCATTAAAACATATGGCCTCCTATGAGGCAAAGTCAGTTATTCTCACAAGACTTTGTTGAATCACTTTGGTAGTTGATTTTTAAAGTGGAAAATCACTTTAAAACTTGGAACCGAACTCAGCTTCGGTTCTAAGGTACCAGTAGGATCTGAACCAGAGTTCGGATCTAAGTTTTAAAGTGGTTTTCCACTTACCAAAGTTATTCGACGAAGTCTTGGGAGACATTTTGAAGTCACCTAGACTTCTTCTTCAGTTGCATTCACATATTATTTATTTGTAGTAGTAGTTTTTCTTTTAAGCAAAGTCCTTTTCTTATTTGTTGTTTGCCCTGGTAAATGAAAATCTTTTAGAAGGCATGGGATTAATCTCCAGTGCAGTGCACAAGGAGCAGCATCTGGGAGGGACAGAAAGACTGAAGCATGATTTACCCAAATCCTAGACCCAAGCATAGAGTAAAAGCTGACAGGCAAAAAAAATCTATTCTACTATATATGTTATGAATATTAGAGTAACCTGTATAGTCTCAATTAATGGTTAAGAACTCGCCAAATATTAATACATTGTAATTTGAAGATTTCTAATAAAAATAGCTAGGTGTATTACCAATATTTGACCTGCCTGAGAGATTCCATAATCTGGTTTAAAGCCAAGTTGAAGGAGCCAGCTAAAACAATTATTTTGCAGTATTTTGCTGCTGGTTTCATTACCCTGTACAAATAGCGCCTAAAGCACATATCCTACTATATTTGCCTAGCTATGTACCTAAATACACTCTAGCTAGGCTTTTGACATAGTAATAACATTGTGACCTATTCCTCCATTTACACTTCATAGTTGTATATGAAGATATTTAATGAGAAGACAAATTACATACGCAAATTTGATAACATGGATTTGACTGGTAGTGATATCTGCACTTGATTTACTTGTAATCTGTCATTTAATCATAATCAGTCTATGATACTTAAATTAGAACTTTTTTATACCTTGAATTATTAGAAAGTTTTAGCTAGCATTGTAATATATTGAAGTGCCAGACTCTTAGACATTATATAGGTTATATAATGGTGAGCACCAGAGCTAGGCTTTCCCTTGCCTGATGCAAAGATTCTGTTCTGTTAAGGATATGCTAAGGATAGGTCATCAATTTTTAACACCTGAAAAACCCTCTTAAACTGCCGTGGAGTAAAGTACCTAGTGGTCACTCTTCAGAATCCAATATTACTTAGTGGTGTTGGACAGTAGTTACTTAACTAAATTAACCCATCTAGCCCATTTATTTCCCAATTGGGGCACTGGGAATTCGCCCAGTTGATTGAATACCTTGGCCAGGGTATTTAGATACAAATTTATGGCAGAGAACAGAACAGAATCTTTGCATCAGGCAAGGGAAAGCCTAGCTCTGGTGCTCACCATTATATAACCTATATAATGTCTAAGAGTCTGTGTTCATTGCTTTGGTGGCAATGAAGAATTGAGTGGTTAAGTATACCATTATTGTGTGATCTGTCAACGTCAGACTCCAAAGACCCTATACGGTTAGCAAAACAAAGGGATGCAGTACTTGCTAGAGCATCTCAGCCCCTTCACTGCAGAACCAAGAATAAGTACAGTATTTAACTCATGTAATCTCTTTAAACAAAAATAAATAAAGGCAACCAAAATGAAAGTTTCTGAGATTGACCTTGTTTTATTTCCTCAGGGTTATATAGTGTTGTAAATGCTTGAGGTTCCTTTGCATGTCTTCAAGATGTTTCTTTCTTGCTTACAGGTTCTAAAGAAAAATATATGCATTAAGTAACCTTGTCTATTAGGTTGTTAGAAGGGTCATAATGGTGTCGGAAATTCCTTTACAAAAACCACATTAAAGTGTAACTGCGGTTTCAGATAAATTTTCCGATTAAAGATGTTGTCTGAAATGTTGATATTGATAGCCTATCTTTAGGATAGGTCATCAATATCAGATCGACAGGCGTCTGATTCCTGGCACCTTTGTTGATCAGCTGTTTAAATAGGCTGTAGAACTACAATGAGTGCTGTGTCCTCTTCTTAAACCATTGATGTCATGTTCATCGGTCACATGACGTATGTGCAGCTCTGTTCCATTCCAATGAACGAGGCTAAGCTGCAATACCAAGCATAGCTGCTATCAAATGGACGGCGCTGTGTTTGGTAAGCTGCAAGGAGGCAGCGTTGCTCACCGGAGCCCTGCAACCTCCTCAAATAGCTGATCGTCAGGGTTGCTCGGAGTCAGACCCCTGACAATCTGATGTCCATGACCAATGCTAAGGATAGGTCATCAATTTTTAACACCTGAAAAACCCTCTTAAACTGCCGTGTGTGTACATGAGGAATGACACTATTTCTGGCCATTATATGACTTTTATCTGACATTTTTGGCAGATTTTCCGCAATCTGTCTGTAATTGTTAATTTTTTTTTCCTGAGCTGGTGTGTGGAAACTAACTGAAATCATGTCTGCCCAGACACAGGACATGGAGAAACAGGATTCTGCTTCCTAGCTCTCTGTACAAGCCAGCAGCAGTCTAAGTGTCAGTCTCTCTGCCTTTGCTTGTCTCCATCAGCACCTCCCTTTTCCTCCTCCACCTCCCCTTTCCTTAGACTTCTATGTAATCTGCTCCTTTGGAACAGTGAACTGACAGCCAGTGAAGAGGAGACGGAGCAGGAGATCCATCTAATAAGAGAAGAAAGAAGTATCTTTCTCTGATAACAAAAAAAATCTTATATTTGACTGGTAGAAAATATTGTCTAAAGAAAAGTGAGGATTGGTATGGAGAATATGTTCTGTGACTGGTTCTACATTCTTAGTTGGGCACTATGGAGACGTTGAACTTACGCTGTTGATCCAGGAGATGTAAGCAGACACTCTGGTGAAAACTGTGGGTTTCAGGTAAGCATTGCATCCAAGGGAAGACACAAAGCTGGTCACACCATGGACTTGGTAGGCACCATTGACAGCGCAGTTCAGAGGTCCACCAGAATCTCCCTATAACAGATAATACATAATAATATTAACATAGCAATAATAAATTCAGTAAATGTCATCCAGATTACCACCAGCCCACACCATGTTGGTCTTAACAGTGCTGTAAATCTCCAATTTAGTAAATGTGCCCAGACATCTAGCCTTTAAATTATATTTCTGCTTTACATTCTTTGTATTATGCAGATCAAATCATATTTTACATTCTTTATAACCCCTTTATAGCTAAAAATAATATAGACAACTACAAAATAATTGAGAAAGCTCGTTGGAAGAACGAGTGAAACGTTTTCAAGAAATCTACAGTAAGTCCAGTTGCCTTGATTTATTCTTTACAGATATACAAAAAAATGAGAAAATGTCCAGACTTACATTGCACCCAGCTTGTGCTCCGTTACCACCAGCACACACCATGGTGGTCTTCACAGTGCTGCCCCAGTAAGAGCTGGTGGAGCAGGTGGCGTGGGCAACAACGGGCAGAGGGGCCTGCTGGAGGATGGATGGCAGAGAGCCACCAGCTGCAATGAAAGAGTCATCATTTTTAGCTTTCTTTGACATTTTCAGAGCGTGCCTTAACAACATTATGCTTTGAAAATCATATTCAGTTTACCAATTCCAGCTGTAGAGCAGTTATAGGAGTAACTTTCTGTTCATGAAAATGGTAAATTATATATATATATATCGTATTTTTTGCCCTATAAGACGCACCTAGGTTTTTGAGGAGGAAAAAAAATATAATAAAAAATGTAACCAAAAGGTGTGCTTTTGCTGGGTTTTGAATGATTGTCTGTGGGTGACACTTGTATGGGGGATCTGTGGATGACACTGTTATGGGGATCTGTGGATTACACTGTTATGGGGGGAATCTGTGGATGACACTGTTATGGCGGAGATCTGTGGATGACACATATAGCAACTTATGCTATAGTGTCATCCACAGATCCCCCCCATAGCAGTGTCCCTGTGTAAATAGTGACCCCAATACAGGGGGTGGAGGCCAGCAACTGGTGTTGAAATCGAGGCGGGGCCTGGTGCAGTCACTGTACTCTATTACACCGGACCCCGCTCACACCAGTATTCATATGTAAAGTGTGGCCAATCCATATGTATAGAGTAGGCAAGGTAGCGAATTCCACTACTCATATAAAACTCCCGTACTAGCAGACACTGCAGGCTGGCCGGTCACTCACTTCCTCACGCGCATGCTCCTCCCACTTTATTAATGAAGCAGGCAGAGTATGCACCATGACGAAGTGAGTGACCGGCCAGTCTGCAGTGCCTGCTAGTACAGGAGTTTCATAGTGAGTAGTGGATTGCGCTACCTTGCCTACACTTTACATATGGATTGGCCACACTTTATATATGAATACTGGTGTGAGCGGGGCCCGGTGTAATAGAGTACAGTGACTGCATCAGGCCCCGCCGCGAGTTGCCAGCCTCCAGACCCTCCTCCCTCCCTTTTGGGGGAAAAAAGTACGGGTATATATATATAGTGGGAAATCGCTCTGGTAGACAGGATAAGTATAGAGGCACCAACCAGTTCCTAAATCAAACAGTTCAGAATTGTTCACAATCTTGGTAAGTTCATAGACATAAAGTCACATTCAACACAAAAAGTCACCTTGTGGTTTTGCTGTTAGTTCACACCCTGCTGGCAGTTCTGCCTCAAAGAGTCCATGAACAGACTTTAGGCAGCCTGCTTCCCCTCACACTGGTCTCATCCCTCCAAGCCCGGCACAAGCCTCAGCTCCTAATACAGAGATCCTTTCTGCTGATATCTTTTAAAGGCAGCTAGGTGTTGCCAAGACATGAGATACAGTCCGGTGTTTGACCCCACCTGGCCGCTGATCAGTCCAGCAGCACACACTGGGAGGAAAATACCAGCCTCCCCATACAACTCCCTTTCCTGTGTCACTATATATATATATTTATTTCAGACATACTGGTTTCATAGCTCAAGTTCAAGAACTTTGCCTAAATTAGAACTTACTGCTAGTTCTTCCCCATCCTGAAATGGTGCAGGCATGGTTGTTGGCAAGAATGGCACCATCGGCTGGCAGGGTGGCCAGTTTCACGTAGCTGTTTATAGTTGCACTGGATGCCAGATGAAGGACGGCAATATCATAACTGAAAAAGAAAACATTATAAGGGTAAGAATTTGCAGTAAATCTGCCATACTTGGTTGAATGTTGATCCAGACTGATCGTTATAAGAAGATTGGAAGGTATTATTTTCCCTTTTAGGCAGACTCGTTCATACTGTATAGGAATTATTGCCCTCTTTTACAAGGGTAAAGTACAATTTTCTTTGTTTCCAGCTTTTTTTTTTCCAGTACAGATGTCCACTCCCGTGATTGACATTTATGACGTATGTCTTTATCCACCATCAACATCAACTATGTAATAATTATACATCAGATCTGATCTGCAAATTATAAACTGAACGTATATTTTCTATGCGTCCTTCATTTCTTTTGATTGCAATGAATTCTCTCCAGCTCCTAGTTTCATCAGATACATACCCAGCAGCCACATTGTTGGTGTTCCAGCCTGCATTGATACGAATTGCTGACACTGAGATAACCTGTTCGGTGCCATCATTCAGGCTCAGGTTGTGCTCTCCCAAGACCACACGGTAGGTGTTGGCTCTGATTTAGAGAGATGAATAAGTAGAATGATAGAAGTTACTAAATGGAGGCATGCAATGGTTATAAATACAGGTGATAGAACCAGACTTTTTATAAAGTAGTAGCAGCAGTTAGAATCAGAGACAAATTTATCATATAGACCAGGGGTAGGCAACCTCCGGCACTCCAGATGTTGTGAAACTACAACTCCCAGCATGCATACTTCCTCTGCTCTTCCCAGAACTCTCACAGAAATGAATGGAGCATGCTGGGAATTGTAGTTTCGCAACAGCTGGAGTGCCGAAGGTTGCTGACCCCTGATATAGACTATAGATATATGTCAACAAAAAGTAATGCCTATAATGCAAACCAGAATATTGTTGATTAAATATTACCTGTCCACACAGTGAGCAGCGGTCAGCACACGGTTAGCACGGATCAGAGAGCCTCCACAAGTGTGGTACCAGCTGGAGCCTGAGAGATACTGGAGGGATACCTACAAGATGAAACACATTGGGACAGTTTTTCAGAAATGTCATGAATCAGTTCTATATGTATTCAAACACAAGGTCCAACTGTAACCCTTTTTGTAAGAAACAACTGTCATTAGATGTTGATCAATATGTTGTACAATTCAGTTAACAGCCCTTACTCCCACAGCACTCCTGGAAGGCCTGGACTAGCAATCTGCAAGGCAGGGCAGATTCCCAGTGAGCCGCTCTAGAAGGTCCCAAAGTGGGCCGCTTGGTCTACACTTCTTCAGTTTGACCTCCTGCTGTTAAATTGTATAATAAATGCACTGTGGCGGATCCCTGGCTGCGCAAGGCCATGTTCCCAACTCTTGTCCTGGATGCGAACGCTGGCTAAGCCAGTGGAGTTTAGTACAGAGCTCATTGCTGTCTCCTCCTCCCTTTTCCTCTGTGCACTTGCAATCATGGTGCCAGGGTCAGAATCGCTCACTGGAGGATCCTCTGGTGGTCCTCCCTGCTAATAAATGGTGGTCCTTGCTGGCAAACACTACGGTTGGTTAGTCTCTCTGCAGACTAACCAATCGGAGCGCTTTAGTGTAAAAAATGCTGGTTTCAGGCTGTGATCTCCACATGACTGCCACTGTGCCCCCATTCAAATAATGACCCCCAGTGCACCTAGTAATTTAATTGCCCCCATAATCCCCCCAGATTCCCCCATTTCCCCCGCCAGCTGGCCTCAGTGTGATGACAGCGGCTCAGGAATGGAGCCGTTTAACCCCATAGATGCCGCGGTCAGTAGCCGTCCGCAGATTCCATGAGGTTCAGAAGGAGGGAGCTCCCTCTCTTTTCCATTGGCCCGCAGATGCTGCGACGGCAGCGGCCTGATGGTTGCCATGGCAACCGGACGCCTTACAAAGGCATCCAAGCTGCCATGTACGCTGAGGGTCTGATCAGCCTTAGTGTAATTGCAGCACTGACTAGATCACTATTGCAATGCACTGTATATCCATCAGACCCACTTGATCTTCCAGATCCAAATGGGTCTTGATAAATAAAAACAAAGTGTAAAAAAAGTAAAAAAAAGTAAAAAATAAAAATGTAAATAAAAATAAAAATTGTCTTTTCTAATATCCGTTCATTTACATCATTAAAGAAATTAAATAAATAAAAAAACGACACATAATTGGTATCGTCACGTCCATAACGACCTGTTCTATAAAAGTATCATGCTACTAATCCCGCGCGATGAACGTTGTAAAAACTAATGTAGAAAACAATGATGAAATTGCTGTTTTTGTCACCTCACCTCCACAAAAAAATAAACAAGTGAAATGTTATAAAAAGTGATCAAAAAGATTTATGTACCCCAACATGATACCAATAAAAACAACAGCCCATCCCACAAAAAACAAGCACCCACAAAGCTACTGTACGTTGTTAAAAAAAATAAAAAATGCAATTGATGTTAGTACGGTATGGTGATGCAAAATATCATTTATTTTAAACACAAAAAAGATTTTATGCTAAAATAAAGTAATAAACCATAAAAAAACTATATAAATTTGGTATCGCCATAACCGTATCAACCCACAGAATAAAATTATTATATCATAATTACCGTAAGAGGAACCCCATAAAAAATAAAAATAAAAAACACTGGCACAATTGCCATTTTTACCCAATTCACCTCCACAAAATGTTTTATAAAAAGTGATCAAAAAGACTTATATATCCCAAAATCATACCAATAAAAATGACAGCCCGTCCCGCAAAAAACAAGCCCCAACACAGCTACAATTGTGAAAAAATAAAATTGTTATGGCCCCTAAAAACATTTTCAGCTAATTACATATTAGAAAATCCCGATGCCGATCCTTCCCTTCTGAATGCTGCCGTGTCCCCAAACAGCCGTATTCAGGAAAAAATGCATTGTGGGGTGAATTTTCTCCTGTTAGCCCTTGTGAAACTAAAAAATTTTGGGCTAAAGCAACATTATATTGGAAATAAAGGTTAATCATTAATTTTCACAGCCATGTGTTTCTAAATTCTAATAAACACTTCACCACTAGATTTATTCCTTGAGAGATGTAGTTTCCAAAATGGGGTACATTTTGGGGGTTTTCTTTCTAGGGGTACCTCAGGGTCTCTTCAAATGTGACATGGCACCTGAAAACCATTCCAGCAAAATCTGCCCTTCGTTAACAATATGGCACTGTGTGCAGTGTGCCCATACAGCAGTTTACAACCACAAGTGGGGTGTTTCTGTAAACTGCAGAATCAGGGTAATAAATATTGAGGTTTGTTTGGCTGTAACCATTACTGTGTAAGAGGAAAAATTTTTAAATTTCCCCTCCATTTTGCTTTAAAGAGGACCTTTCACCTTGAAAAACATTGTGAACTAAGTATGCTGCCATGGAGAGCGGCGCCCGGGGATCTCACTGCACTTACTATTATCCCCGGGCGCCGCTCCGTTCTCCCGTTATCCCCTCCGGTATCTTTACTCACTAAGTTATAGTAGGCGGTGTCTGCCCTTGTCCTGTGGGCATCTCCTTCTCCTAGGCTGTAGCGCTGGCCAATCACAGCGCACAGCTCACAGCCTGGGAGAAAAAAAACTCCCAGGCTGTGAGCTGTGCGCTGCGATTGGCCAGCGCTGCAGCCTAGGAGAAGGAGACGCCCCCAGGACAAGGGAAGACACCGCCTACTATAACTTAGTGAGTAAAGATACCGGAGGGGATAACGGGAGAACGTAGCGGCGCCCAGGGATAATAGTAAGTGCAGTGAGATGCCCGGGCGCCGCTCTCCATGGCAGCATACTTAGTTCACAATGTTTTTCAAGGTAAAAGGTCCTCTTTAATTCTTGTGGAACACATAACAGGTTAACAAAGTTTGTAAAATCAGTTTTGAATAACTTGAAGGGTGCAGTTTATAAAATGGGGTCATTTAGGGGTGGTTTCTACTATGCAAGTCTCACAAAGCGACTCCATAACTGAACTGGTCCTTAAAAATGGGTTTTGCCAATTTTCTTAAAATTCTTCAAATTTGCTAAACTTCTAACTTCCTGAAAAAATAAAAAGACATTTACAAAATGATGCCAACATAAAGTATACATATGGAAAATGCAAAGTAATAACTATTTTATGAAGTATCACTATCTTTCTTTAAAACGGGAAAATTCTAATTTTAAAAAATAGCAAATTTTTTAAATTTTCAGCAAATTTTGTTTTTGTATGACTCAAATTCACCACTAACATGAAGTATGATGTGTCACGAGAAAAAAATCTCAGAATGGCTTGGATAAGTAAAAGCTTTCCAAAGTTATTACCTTATAAACTGACACGTCAGATTTGTAAAATGAGGCTCTGGCATTTTGTCCAAACTGGCTGTCGCTTGAACGAATTATAGGGGCAGGGCGCTGTAGATGACACTATTAAGGGAGCGGAGTGCTGTGGAGGTCACAGTTAAGGGGGCAGGTATGGTGGCCATTCAGGGTGGACTTTAAAACCCTGCTCCCAGGTCCCACTAGGCCCCTCCCACTCCTTAGCAGACAGGGATTAAAAAAAATGAAGGTAAAAAAAATCTACTTCTGTCAACTGCAGGGGTGGGAGGGAGGGTGACTTTCTCCCTGCAGCTCACGCTCAGACAGTACAGTGCTGCTGTCTGAGAGTGAGCTGTTCAAAAGGACATCCCTGCAACGGACATAGGACAGGGAGTCTGAAATTCGGACTGTCTGGCCCAAAACCGGACCTCTGGGCACCCTAGTAGCAGGCTGCTGTGGAGGTCACAGTTAAGGGGACGGTCAGCTATGGAGGTCAGTGTTAAGGGGCAGATTGATGTAGAGGTCACTGTTAAAGGGACAGGGTGTTGTGGAAATCACTGTTAAGGAGATGGGGTACTGTGGAGATCACTAATAAAGGGGCGGCCGCCGTGGAGGTCACTGTTAAGCGGATGGGATGCTGTGGAGGTCACTGTTAAAGAGGCGGGCATTATGGAGGTCCCTGTTAAGGGGGAGGGAAAGGTGGGGGTCAGTGTTAAGGGGCAGGGTGCTGTATAGGTCACTGTTAAGGGGGTGTGGTGTTGTGGAGGTCACATTTTAAGGGAATGGAGCTCTGTGAAGGTCACTGTTAAGGGGGCGGGGTACTGTGGAGGTCACTAATAAAAGGGCAGCCGCTCTGGAGGTCACTGTTAAAGGGGAGGCGCTGTGGATGTTACTGTTAAGGGGGCGGGGTACTGTAGATGTCACTGTTATAGTGGATACTGTCGATATCTTTTAACGACACACACAAACATTAAATTAAATAGATGAAATATACCCGTGGAAAGGCGGGTTCTTCTGTTAATAAATACACTGAACAAAAATATAAACACAACACTTTTGGTTTTGCTCCCATTTTGTATGAGCTGAACTCAAAGATCTGAAACATTTTCTATATACACAAAAGACCCATTACTCTCAAATATTGTTCACAAATCTGTCTAAATCTGTGTTAGTGAGCACTTCTCCTCTGCTGAGATAATCCATCCCACCTCAGGTGTGGCATATCAAGGTGCTGATTAGTATTTACATGTAGCTTTACAGTGGGCCGCTAGAATGAATTTTACTGGAGGGCCCTAGGCACCCCAGTCCGACTCTGCTAAAGGGTCTGAGGGCCCTTCCAGCATGGGTCTTTGGGATCTGCCAAGACAAATGGTAGGGAAGACATGATATCTCAGTAATAAACTGCTGCTTATTACTTAAAGGGGTTTTCCCAACTAAACATTTGTAGCATATCAGTAGGATATGCAAATGTTAGATAGATGCAGGCCCCACCTCTGGAACCTGCTCCTACAGTATCTTGATAACAGGCAGTGGCGTACTAAGGGGGGGGGGGGCGGCCCGCCCCGAGTGCCACTCACAAGGGGGGTGCCAGCCGCGAGGATAAAAAAATAAAATAAAAAATGTGGCGAGTGGGCCAGGCGTGGCGCTGTGATAGGGGCAGGGCTCCAGATGGTCTCTCCCTCCCCCTGTGCTGCTGCCGCCGCGGCCAATGAGAAGAGGGACAGGGCCGGGGGAGGGGCTGTGGCCACTGCGCCACCAATGAAGATAACTGACCTGTTAATACAAATGCAGGAGGCACCCGACCTCTATGACATTTGTATTAACAGGTCAGTTATCTTCATTAACATTGAGTGCGGCCCCCCCCCCAGTATAATAAACATTGAGTGCGGCCCCCCCAGTATAATAAACATTGAGTGCGGCCCCCCCCAGTATAATAAACATTGAGTGCGCCCCCCCTCCAGTATAATAAACATTGAGTGCGCCCCCCCCCCAGTATAATAAACATTGGTGGGCAGTGGGCAGTGCCAATGAGGGTTAAAAAATAAAAAATTAACTCACCTCCTCCAATTGATCGCGTAGCTGCTGCCGGTCTCCTTGTAATTTCTTCAGGACCTGTGGTGACGTCACTGAGCTCCAGCCTCTATCACATGGTCCATTACCATGGTGATGGATCATGTGATGTATCATGTGATGAGCTCAGTGACATCACCACAGGTCCTGAAGAAAGTACATGAGACCGGCTGCTACGCGATCAATTGGAGGTGGTGAGTTAATTTTTATTTATTTTTTTAACCCTCATTGGCACTGCCCACCAATGTTTATTATGTTGGGGGGGGGGCGCACTGTGCCACCAATGTTTATTATACTGGGGTGTTGGGCACCACCAATGTTTATATGTTTATTATGCTAGGGAGGGGGGGCGCACTGCCCACCAATGTTTATTATGTTGGGGGGGGCGCACTGCGCCACCAATGTTTATTATACTAGGGTGTTGGGGGGGCGCACTGCACCACCAATGTTTATTATACTAGGGTGTTGGGGGGGGCGCACTGCACCACCAATGTTTATATGTTTATTATACTAGGGAGGGGGGGCGCACTGCGCCACCAATGTTTATTATGTTGGGGGGGGGGCGCACTGCGCCACCAATGTTTATTATACTGGGGTTTAAGGGGGTGCAGGTTTTTATTTTATTAAGGAAGGGTTAAGGGGTCTATTAAGGGGTGGTTAATGGGTTTTATTAAGGGGGGTTAATGGGTTTATTTCGTTAAGGGGGTGTGCAGAGGTTTATTTTATTAAGGGGTTTTATTTTTATTTATAAATATTATTATTGAAAACATTGAAAAAAGTTTGTGCATGTTTTCTTAACTTTCTGGGGGGGGGGGGGTGCCAAACAAAGGGTTCGCCCCGGGTGCCAAATGCTCTAGGTACGCCCCTGATAACAGGACCATTGAAGTGAAGGAGAGCACACAGTGTGCTTTGTGTTCTCTCCATTCACTGCTATGAGGTTTTTGAAAATACAATAGGTGAGCTTGTGCGGCTGTTTTCGAAGGCAGTCTATGGGACTGCCGGAAATAGCGGTGCCATCACTCGGGTCTTTTTGGAACTCTCATAGAAATGAATGGAGGGTGACCAGACATGCAAGGCTGCTCACCCTTCACTTCAGAGGTGGTACCTATCTCACATTTGAGCCATATCCTAGCATTATGCCACAAATGTTTAGATGGGAATACTTTAATTATGCAAAATGCCATATTGTAAGTGTATTGTCTTGCAGGGGCTAATGGTGGTGGTCTGACACCTAAAAACAGCTTCAGGAAACTGCCCTTAAAGAGTTATTCTGGTAATGTCAATTATCACCTATCCACTATATGCTAACTGCTAGATTCATGGGGGTCTCATGTCCGCAGTTTATACTTGACTGGCAGTTCCAGTTTGATTGGAATGACAGCATGTATGTTCCACCATTGCTCCATTCAAATAGGGGAAAAGACACCCCTATTCTGGCAGTCAATGGTGGCCCAGTGGTCAGACACCTACTAAGTTACAAGTTATCACCTATCCAGTAGATAGGTGATAATTATTTCTTACTGCCAGGGGCGTAGCTATAGAGGGTGCAGAGGTAGCAGTCGCTACCGGGCCCAGGAGACTGAGGGGCCCAAAGACCCTTGTGCCGCATAAGAAGACACCGGTATTATAAAAAGTACATACTGGTTCAGCAGTTACACCCCCTGGCTGGAGGGAAGGGTTTAGGTCAAGAATTTGGCATTGGGGAGGTGCCGTTTCAATTTTTGCCTGAGGCAGCATGAAGGCTATGTTTTTCCATGCCCCTGGCCACAAAGCACTGAGGGAAGGGGGGCCCAAGCTGAACTCTTGCACCAGGGCCCATGAACCTTCAGCTACGCCCTTGCTTACTGGCATACCTTTTTAAAGGTACACCCCAGGGGAATCGATGTCTGCTGTTCTTGTAAACTACTATTGGTTTGAGCTCATTTAATCCGTTATGTACTTTACAACAATAATTTCGGTTTTACCTCATGCATTAGCAATATTATACCCTTAAAAACTGTAACATCACTTACCTGCCATGGCCAGGCATTTTTGGCTGAATTTGTTCCTCCTACAACACGTGCATTGTCTTCAATGTAGCGAAGCTTATCATTGCATTGCCCTTGAGGTAGAGTTAAAAACAAAAATGATTTACAAATGTTACCTTTTTTTCAGTATATTTGCCATAAAATAAACTTAGTAAACATGGCCATATTGTACTTCCCTTTTTAGCAGTGTGAATGGGATAAAGCTATAAACACCAACGATTATAAAGCTATGGCATATTTTAGCTGTGTGCTACCACTTTTTGAGATGATAATAATCCCTTTTAACGAAACTGATGATAATAAAATGATGTTTTATATTATGTGTTGAAGGCTAAAATGAGTAAAATCATTTTTTTTGTCTTTAAACCACTGATTGCATAACAACAATAACATAAGATACTGTACTTTAAATATCATTGGTATAATTGTACTTTAAATATCATTAAATATCACTGAGGCTACTGAGTACAGCTGAGGAGTGCAGTATATTAAAGGGGATACTTTACAGCAAAATTAAAAAGGTATTTTCTTTTTTCTTACCTCCAAGGACAAATGCAGCAAGTAAAAGGAATATGAACATCTTGGATGAAATGTAGTTTGGCGTGGAGTTACAGTGATTCTGCACTCCCTTTTATATTGCATATAGCTAGAAGCTTTATGTGGTGGGAAGGTTCTCAGATGTTATATTACCAATATTTACTATATGTTTATCTGGCAATGTATTTTCATCAAGGATACTTGGAATAATGAGTAAGCAGTGATCATTAAACACAAGTAAAAATAAACTAATGGAAAATGAAAAAAAAAAAAACACTTGGAAGACTTAAAGGAAGGTGTTTTTTTTAATATAAGCAGTTTTAAATTGAGTTAACATATACAGTACAGACCAAAAGTTTGGACACACCTTCTCATTCAAAGAGTTTTCTTTATTTTCATGACTATGAAAATTGTAGATTCACACTGAAGGCATCAAAACTAGGAATTAACACATGTGGAATTATATACACTGCTCAAAAAAATAAAGGGAACACTTAAACAACACAATGTAACTCCAAGTCAATCACACTTCTGTGAAATCAAACTGTCCACTTAGGAAGCAACACTGAGTGACAATCAATTTCACATGCTGTTGTGCAAATGGGATAGACGACAGGTGGAAATTATAGGCAATTAGCAAGACACCCCAAATAAAGGAATGGTTCTGCAGGTGGTGACCACAGATCACTTCTCAGTTCCTATGCTTCCTGGCTGATGTTTTGGTCACTTTTGAATGCTGGCGGTGCTTTCACTCTAGTGGTAGCATGAGACGGAGTCTACAACCCACACAAGTGGCTCAGGTAGTGCAGCTTATCCAGGATGGCACATCAATGCGAGCTGTGGCAAGAAGGTTTGCTGTGTCTGTCAGCGTAGTGTCCAGAGCATGGAGGCGCTACCAGGAGACAGGCCAGTACATCAGGAGACGTGGAGGAGGCCGTAGGAGGGCAACAACCCAGCAGCAGGACCGCTACCTCCGCCTTTGTGCAAGGAGGAACAGGAGGAGCACTGCCAGAGCCCGGCAAAATGACCTCCAGCAGGCCACAAATGTGCAAGTGTCTGCTCAAACGGTCAGAAACAGACTCCATGAGGGCCCGACGTCCACAGGTGGGGGTTGTGCTTGCAGCCCAACACCCTGCAGGACGTTTGGCATTTGCCAGAGAACACCAAGATTGGCAAATTCGCCACTGGCGCCCTGTGCTCTTCACAGATGAAAGCAGGTTCACACTGAGCACGTGACAGACGTGACAGAGTCTGGAGACGCGTGGAGAACGTTCTGCTGCCTGCAACATCCTCCAGCATGACCGGTTTGGCATTGGGTCAGTAATGGTGTGGGGTGGCATTTCTTTGGAGGGCCGCACAGCCCTCCATGTGCTCGCCAGATGTAGCCTGACTGCCATTAGGTACCGAGATGAGATCCTCAGACCCCTTGTGAGACCATATACTGGTGCGGTTGGCCCTGGGTTCCTCCTAATGCAAGACAATGCTAGACTTCATGTGGCTGGAGTGTGTCAGCAGTTCCTGCAAGACGAAGGCATTGATGCTATGGACTGGCCCGCCCGTTCCCCAGACCTGAATCCAATTGAGCACATCTGGGACATCATGTCTCGCTCTATCCACCAACGTCACGTTGCACCACAGACTGTCCAGGAGTTGGCAGATGCTTTAGTCCAGGTCTGGGAGGAGATCCCTCAGGAGACCGTCCGCCACCTCATCATGAGCATGCACAGGCGTTGTAGGGAGGTCATACAGGCACGTGGAGGCCACACACACTACTGAGCCTCATTTTGACTTGTTTTAAGGACATTACATCAAAGTTGGATCAGCCTGTAGTGTGTTTTTCCACATTAATTTTGAGTGTGACTCCAAATCTAGACCTCCATGGGTTGAAAAATTTGATTTCCATTTTTTAATTTTTGTGTAATTTTGTTGTTAGCACATTCAACTATGTAAAGAACAAAGTATTTCAGAAGAATATTTAATTAACTCAGATCTAGGATGTGTTATTTTTGTGTTCCCTTTATTTTTTTGAGCAGTGTACATAACAAACAAGTGTGAAACAACTGAAAATATGTCATATTCTAGGTTCTTCAAAGTAGCCACCTTTTGCTTTGATTACTGCTTTGCACACTCTTGGCATTCTCTTGATGAGCTTCAAGAGGTAGTCCCCTGAAATGGTTTTCACTTCACAGGTGTGCCCTGTCAGGTTTAATAAGTGGGATTTCTTGCCTTATAAATGCGGTTGGGACCATCAGTTGAAAGAAAGGGCTATTTGACCATGAAGGAGAGTGATGGGGTGCTGCGCCAGATGACCTGGCCTCCACAGTCACCGGACCTGAACCCAATCGAGATGGTTTGGGGTGAGCTGGACTGCAGAGTGAAGGCAAAAGGGCCAGCAAGTGCTAAGCATCTCTGGGAACTCCTTCAAGACTGTTGGAAGACCATTTCAGGGGACTACCTCTTGAAGCTCATCAAGAGAATGCCAAGAGTGTGCAAAGCAGTAATCAAAGCAAAAGGTGGCTACTTTGAAGAACCTAGAATATGACATATTTTCAGTTGTTTCACACTTGTTTGTTATGTATATAATTCAACATGTGTTAATTCATAGTTTTGATGCCTTCATAGTCATGAAAATAAAGAAAACTCTTTGAATGAGAAGGTGTGTCCAAACTTTTGGTCTGTACTGTACATTTTTATTAGTATTTTTTATTTTGTTCTGTAATTTCGTTTTCCAATAATTACCTTTGCTGGGAGCATCTCTATAGTGTAGTTAGTGCACGACACACGCACTCGCGCGCGTTACGGCAGACATAGGACATGAGAAACAATAGACAGGAGCGTACCCTATGTCCTAGGCTTGCCGTGTACTAAATGTGAACTATGCATACTCTGTGGCATGTGCAGTTCAAGTGCATTGCAGAGAGGAAGGGGGAGGTTGGTACCATTATACTGGAGTCTGGAAGCTGCTGACTTGGCACACACTGATGATAAATTCTGGTGCAGTACAGAGCAGGAAGTATCTGCAAATGGTTTGTAAATTAAATGTTGTTATAAATTGTTATCTATTTTTATGTCAGGTATTACACCCAGTATAGCTGTGGTTGGATGGAACAACCAGGGTAAGTAACCCTCGCTCAGCCCTTTGCTAGAAGAGTGTGGAGATAAAGGATTTGCCCAGGTAGGGAGTCCTAGAAGAAAGGGGAACACTTAAAATCTGTATGGCCAAACATAGGAGTCAGTAAAGTAATTTGCGATTACAGCCATTCAGACTTTACTGCTGGGGGGGGGGGGGGGGGGGGGGGGGTGCCTGGTTCACAGGAAACGGTCAGAAATTTATGGAAACACCACTGAAATGGTTCGGGAACAGCATGGGGAGGATGTCTGGATGCATCTTGGACTCCCAGGTCGCTGCTGGGAACGATGTTGTCCGAGTAGTACGCCACTTTTACAGACTGACAATAATACGCACAAAACCCAAGATAAAATCGATTTTAGAGGAAAAATTGTTAGGAAACATTCTTTCCTGTATATTTACTTGTATATAAAGTGCAAGTGCTGCCAAAAATTACAAGGATGAGGCACTCAGATACAACCTGTATATCACATAAAGGAGGGCCTCATTCACATTGTGGTACAATTGTTCAGGTAGTGGGACTCCTACACTCATAAAGCCTATGCACTAAGTGAAAGGGCTGCCAAAAATTACAAGGAACCGGCATTCCAATAAACCCTTTATTACATATACAGGGAGTGCAGAATTATTAGGCAAGTTGTATTTTTGAGGATTAATTTTATTATTGAACAACAACCATGTTCTCAATGAACCCAAAAAACTCATTAATATCAAAGCTGAATATTTTTGGAAGCAGTTTTTAGTTTGTTTTTAGTTTTAGCTATTTTAGGGGGATATCTGTGTGTGCAGGTGACTATTACTGTGCATAATTATTAGGCAACTTAACAAAAAGCAAATATATACCCATTTCAATTATTTATTTTTACCAGTGAAACCAATATAACATCTCAACATTCACAAATATACATTTCTGACATTCAAAAACAAAACAAAAACAAATCAGTGACCAATATAGCCACCTTTCTTTGCAAGGACACTCAAAAGCCTGCCATCCATGGATTCTGTCAGTGTTTTGATCTGTTCACCATCAACATTGCGTGCAGCAGCAACCACAGCCTCCCAGACACTGTTCAGAGAGGTGTACTGTTTTCCCTCCTTGTAAATCTCACATTTGATGATGGACCACAGGTTCTCAATGGGGTTCAGATCAGGTGAACAAGGAAGCCATGTCATTAGATTTTCTTCTTTTATACCCTTTCTTGCCAGCCACGCTGTGGAGTACTTGGACGCGTGTGATGGAGCATTGTCCTGCATGAAAATTATGTTTTTCTTGAAGGATGCAGACTTCTTCCTGTACCACTGCTTGAAGAAGGTGTCTTCCAGAAACTGGCAGTAGGACTGGGAGTTGAGCTTGACTCCATCCTCAACCCGAAAAGGCCCCACAAGCTCATCTTTGATGATACCAGCCCAAACCAGTACTCCACCTCCACCTTGCTGGCGTCTGAGTCGGACTGGAGCTCTCTGCCCTTTACCAATCCAGCCACGGGCCCATCCATCTGGCCCATCAAGACTCACTCTCATTTCATCAGTCCATAAAACCTTAGAAAAATCAGTCTTGAGATATTTCTTGGCCCAGTCTTGACGTTTCAGCTTGTGTGTCTTGTTCAGTGGTGGTCGTCTTTCAGCCTTTCTTACCTTGGCCATGTCTCTGAGTATTGCACACCTTGTGCTTTTGGGCACTCCAGTGATGTTGCAGCTCTGAAATATGGCCAAACTGGTGGCAAGTGGCATCTTGGCAGCTGCACGCTTGACTTTTCTCAGTTCATGGGCAGTTATTTTGCGCCTTGGTTTTTCCACACGCTTCTTGCGACCCTGTTGACTATTTTGAATGAAACGCTTGATTGTTCGATGATCACGCTTCAGAAGCTTTGCAATTTTAAGAGTGCTGCATCCCTCTGCAAGATATCTCACTATTTTTGACTTTTCTGAGCCTGTCAAGTCCTTCTTTTGACCCATTTTGCCAAAGGAAAGGAAGTTGCCTAATAATTATGCACACCTGATATAGGGTGTTGATGTCATTAGACCACACCCCTTCTCATTACAGAGATGCACATCACCTAATATGCTTAATTGGTAGTAGGCTTTCGAGCCTATACAGCTTGGAGTAAGACAACATGCATAAAGAGGATGATGTGGTCAAAATACTCATTTGCCTAATAATTCTGCACGCAGTGTAAAGGAGGGCATCATACATACCCTTGAAAAAGTATGATTGATGGCCTGCTGATGACCCTCAAAAACATTAGGAGCAAAGGCCTGCTGGTTACCCTCTAAAACATTAGGGGCGACGGCCTGCTGGAGGAGGAGGATGAGAAAAGTAAGATTGAACCATATACCCTTTTTAGTGGTGGAAGGGGTGCATGGGAATACAGTGTATTCAATACACCATAAAAACCACTTTTAAAGTGCCTTTATGTTCAGCCGCTTTCCTCTGGGGGAGAAGAGAAGTCAGGGGCAATCCAGACCTTGTTCATTTTAATAAGAGTCAACCTGTCAGCATTTTCAGTTGACAGGCCGATGCGCTTATCAGCTATTATGCCCCCAGCGGCACTAAATACCCGTTCTGACAAAACGCTGGCGGCAGGGCAGGCCAGCACCTCCAAGGCTTAGAGTGACAGTTTTTCCATAAGGACCGTCTGGTATTGCACCATTTTGCTAGTCCTCTCCACCACAGGAATGAGAGATAAGAACGTCTCTTTGTAGCGGGGGTCGAGAAGGGTGAACAACCAGTAATTGGTGTTGGCCAAAATGCGTATAATGTGAGGGTCACGGGAGAAGCAGCATAACATAAAGTCAGCCATGTGTGCCAGAGTCCCAACAGACAAGACTTTGCTGTCCTCATCAGGAGGATGATTCTCAATCTCCTCATCCTCTTCTTCCTCTTTGGCCCATCCACGCTGAACAGATGGAATAAACCTGCTATAGGTACTACCCTCTGTAGAGGAGGCAACCGTCTCCTGCTCCTCCTCATCATCATCATCATCCAATTCACGCTGAGAAGACGAACTGAGGGTAGTCTGGCTATCACGCACCCTGTGTACTGTCTTCCCCCATTTCCACATGCAAAGCGTCCGCCTTCATTGTGAGCAGCGAGCGTTTCAGTAGACACAGAAGTGGGATGGTTACGCTGATAATAGCGGCATCGGCGCTCACCATCTGTGCTGATTCCTCAAAGTTGCGCAAAACCTCACAGAGGTCAGACATCCATGCCCACTCGTCGCTTGTGAAGTGCGGAAGCTGACTGGAAAAGCGACGACCATGTTGCAACTGGTATTCCACTACTGCCCTCTGCTGCTCACAAAGCCTGGCCAACATGTGGAACGTGGATTTCCAGCGCACAACAGTCGGTGAGCTAGCAATTGCAAGTGGTGCTGCAGCGTTGCCAGATCGGCGGCAGCTGTAGATGACTTTCGGAAATGGGCACACACGCGGCGCATCTTCACCAGTAGCTCAGGCAAAGTGGGGTAGGTTTTGAGAAACCGCTGAACCACTAAGTTGAACACGTGGGCTAGGCATGGTATGTGTGTGAGCTTGCCGAGCTCCAAAGCTGCCACCAAGTTACGGCCATTATCAGACACAACTATGCCTGGTTCTAGGTTGAGTGGCGAGAGTCACAGCTCAGTCTGGTCCCTTATACCCTGCCACAGCTCTGAGGCAGTGTACTGTTTGTCACCTAAGAAAATTAGTTTCAGAACGGCCTGTTGCCGCTTCCCCACTGCAGTGCTACACTGCTTCCAGCTACTGACTGATGGCTGACTCGTGCTGCAAGATGAGAATTCAAAGGTGAAAGTGGAGGAGGAGGAGGAGGAGGAGAAGGGGAGGCCGCAGCCACTAATGTAGGTGGTGGCGGAAATCTTGATGGAAGTAGGGCCCGCAATCCTTGGCGTGGGTAGCACCTGTGCCATCCCAGGGTACGACTCGCTCCTGCCCTCCACAACGTTCACCCAGTGTGCCATCAGGGAAATGTAGCGTCCCTGGTCAAAAGAACTTGTCCATGTGTCAGTCATTAAGTGGATCTCTCCAATAACTGCATTGGTCAGGGCATAGGTGATGTTATGGGACACATGCTGGTGTAAGGCGGGGACAGCACACCGGAAAAACAGTGGCGGCTGGGGACTGAGTAACGAGGGACGGCCACCGCCATCAGGCTGCGGAAAGCCTCAGTGTCCACAAGCCTAAATGGCAACATTTCCAGGGTCAGCAATTTGGAATTGTGCTATGGCCTGTGGGTGGGTGGCTGGGTATTTGCGCTTTTGTTTAAAGGCCTGGGGTATGAACATCTGTACGCTGTGATGGGACACGGAAGTGGATGTGCTAGATGATGGTGCTTGCGAAGTTCCAGGTGCAGAGCAGGAGGCATCCGGACCTGCGTCTTTGACAGGGGATTGGTCAGCACGTAACACAGGGGAAGAGGAGGCAGTGGTGTGACCCACAGACACTGATTGTGGACCCAGGCGTTCCGCCCACCTATTAGGGTGCTTTGATGCCATGTGGCGGATCATGCTGGTGGTGGTGAGGTTGCTAGTGTTCACGTCCCTGCTCATTTTGGTACGGCACAAGTTGCAAATTACTGCAAAGAAAAGGGGGTTAGTCAGCACCTCCCAATGCGCAGGTGCATGGTGCCACGGCTGAAAACATGGCATTCAAGAGCAGGGATCAGGGGTGGGTAAAGGGAGTACTTCCTCTTTTGCTCCAGTGTTTGGGAGATAGACAGCTGAACGCTTCCATGGGACATTGTGGAGATGCTTGGTGACCGAGGTGGTGGCGTTGCTTGCACATCCTCTGTTTGCAGGGTGGCAGGTGCCACTGTCACTCCAGAGGGGTATGAAGAGGCCGAGACTGCAGCAGAAGAGGAAGCAGGAGGAGCCAGAGACCTTTCTTGGTTTTTGAGGCGTCTACTCCACTGCAGCTCGTGCTTTGCACTTACAGATGTATCATCGTTACCGCTCCCTTTTTTCGCAATTCGTTAATACCGAAACGCGGTTTTATCTCCGTCAGTGTAGCAATACACAGCAAAGCCACTAGATGGCGGTGTTTAGTTAAAGTATTCAAATTATCGTAGTTATTGGCCAGACCGGCTTCCCGTTTTACCGGCTCCCGTCATCCCTCCCCGCTCTTCCTATCACCCTTAACCCCTTAAGGACCTAGGACGTACCGGTACGCCCTATTTCCCGAGTCCTTAAGGACCCAGGACGTACCGGTACGTCCTGACTTAAAATCTGTATTCCGGCGCCCCAGGGGTTAATTGGAACGGGATTTCGGCGATCGCAGCAAACCGCAGGTCAATTCAGACCTGCGGTTTGCTGCGCTTTTTGCAGTTTCTGATCGCCGCGGTCCCTGACCGCGGGGATCAGAAACTTTAGAGTGGCTAAAATCAGGCGGTGTCGCAGGCGGTGGGGGCCTTGCGGGAGGCGGGCGGTGCGGCAGGCGGGATCGCGATCCCCCGCCCGCCTCCCCATGAACGATCGTTGGCTTCTAGTGGGTATACCAGGGTGCCAGCACATTGCTGGCACCCTGGTATAAACGGCTGACATCTGTGAAGATGTCAGCCGTTTAACCCTTTCCATACCGCGGTCCGTACGGACCGCTGTATGGAAAAAGTTAACTGTCATCGGTCAGGGAGCTCCCTCCCTCTCCATCGGGGGGCTGCTGTGGCTTTGCAGCCCCCCGATGGAGAGGGAGAGAGCCCCCAGAGAGCCCCCCTCAGCCCCGTGCTTACCCTTCCCCGTCTGCGAAGTTCTGAGCAGACGGGGAGGGTTCCCATGGCAACAGGACGCCTGCTCAGGCGTCCTGCTGTCCATGGTGCTGAACAGATCTATGCTAAAAGCACAGATCTGTTCAGTGTAAGTAAAATACAGTACAGAACAATATATATTGTTCTGTACTGTATTATACAGACACCAGACCCACTGGATCTTCAAGAACCAAGTGGGTCTGGGTCACAAAAATGTAAAAAAAAGTGAAAAAAGTTAAGATAAAAAAAAAAACATTTATCACTGAATAAAAATAAAAAAAATAAAATAAACTACACATATTAGGTATCGCCGCGTCCGTAACGACCTGATCTATAAAATGGTCATGTTACTTTCCCCGCACGGTGAACGCCATAAAAATAAAAAAATAAAAACTATGAGAAAATTGAAATTTTGCCCACCTTACTTCCCAAAAAAGGTAATAAAAGTGATCAAAAAAGTCGCATGTACGCCAAAATAGTACCAATCAAACCGTCATCTCATCCCGCAAAAAATGAGACCCTACTCAAGATAATCGCCCAAAAGCTGAAAAAACTATGGCTCTTAGACTATGGAGACACTAAAACATGATTTTATTTTTTCAAAAATGAACTCATTCTGTAAAACTTACATAAATAAAAAAAAAGTATACATATTAGGTATCGCCGCGTCCGTATCGACCGGCTCTATAAAAATATCACATGACCTAACCCCTCAGATGACCACCGTAAAAAAATAAAAATAAAAACAGTGTAAAAAAAGCCATTTTTTGCCATCTTACGTCACAAAAAGTGTAATAGCAAGCGATCAAAAAGTCATATGCACCCCAAAATAGTGCCAATCAAACCGTCATCTCATCCCGCAAAAACTGAGACCCTACTCAAGATAATCGCCCAAAAACTGAAAAAACTATGGCTCTTAGAATATGGAGACACTAAAACATTTTTTAGGTTTTAAAAATGAAGTTATTGTATAAAACTTACATAAATAAAAAAAAATGTATACATATTAGGTATCGCCGCGTCCGCGACAACCTGCTCTATAAAAATACCACATGATCTAACCTGTCAGATGAATGTTGTAAATAACAAAAAAAAAAAACGTGCCAAAAAAGCTATTTCTTGTTACCTTGCTGCACAAAAAGTGTAATATAGAGCAACCAAAAATCATATGTACCCTAAACTAGTACCAACAAAACTGCCACCCTATCCCGTAGTTTCTAAAATGGAGTCACTTTTTTGGAGTTTTTACTCTAGGGGTGCATCAGGGGGGCTTCAAATGGGACATGGTGTCAAAAAAAACAGTCCAGCAAAACCTGCCTTCCAAAAACCGTATGGAATTCCTTTCCTTCTGTGCCCTGCCGTGTGCCCGTACAGCGGTTTACGACCACATATGGGGTGTTTCTGTAAACTACAGAATAAGGGCCATAAATATTGAGTTTTGTTTGGCTGTTAACCCTTGCTTTGTAACTGGAAAAAAAATATTAAAATGGAAAATCTGCCAAAAATGTGAAATTTTGAAATTGTGTCTCTAGTTTCCATTAAATCTTGTGCAACACCTAAAGGGTTAACAAAGTTTGTAAAATCAGTTTTGAATAGCTTGAGGGGTGTAGTTTCTTAGATGGGGTCACATTTATGGAATTTCTAATCTAGGGGTGCATCAGGGGGGCTTCAAATGGGACATGGTGTCAAAAAACCAGTCCAGCAAAATCTGGCTTCCAAAAACCAAACCGCGCACCTTTCACTCTACGCCCTACTGTGTGCCCGTACAGTAGTTTACGGCCACATATGGGGTGTTTCTGTAAACGGAAGAGTCAGGGCAATAAAGATACAATCTTGTTTGGCTGTTAACCCTTGCTTTGTTAGTGGAAAAAATGGGTTAAAATTGAAAATTAGGCAAAAAAATGAAATTCTCAAATTTCATCCCCATTTGCCAATAACTCTTGTGCAACACCTAAAGGGTTAACGACGTATGTAAAATCAGTTTTGAATACCTTGAGGGGTGTAGTTTCTTAGATGGGGTCACTTTTAGGGAGTTTCTCCTCTTGGGGTGCATCAGGGGGCTTCAAATGGGACATGGTGTCAAAAAACCAGTCCATAAAAATCAGCCTTCCAAAAACCATATGGTGCACCTTTCACTCTACGCCCCGCTGTGTGGCCGTACAGTAGTTTACGGCCACATATTGGGTGTTTCTGTAAACGGCAGAGTCAGGGCAATAAAGATACAGTCTTGTTTGGCTGTTAACCCTTGGTTTGTTAGTGGAAAAAATGGGTTAAAATGAAAAATTTGACAAAAATATGAAATTCTCAAATTTCCTCCCCATTTGCCAATAACTCTTGTGCAACACCTAAAGGGTTAACAATGTATGCAAAATCAGTTTTGAATACCTTGAGGGGTGTAGTTTCTTAGATGGGGTCATTTTAGGGTGGTTTCTATTATGTAAGCCTCGCAAAGTGACTTCAGACCTGAACTGGTCGCTAAAAATTGAGTTTTTGTAAATTTCTGAAAAATTTCAAGATTTGCTTCTAAACTTCTAAGCCTTATAACATCCCCAAAAAATAAAATATCATTCCCAAAACAATTCAAACATGAAGTAGACATATGGGGAATGTAAAGTCATCACAATTTTTTGTGGTATTACTATGTATTACAGAAGTAGAGAAACTGAAACTTTGAAATTTGCTAATTTTTTTCAAATTTTTGGTAAATTAGGTATTTTTTTGTGCAAAAAAAATAATTTTTTTGACTTCATTTTACCAGTGTCATGAAGTACAATATGTGACGAAAAAACAATCTCAGAATGGCCTGGATAAGTCAAAGCGTTTTAAAGTTATGAGCACTTAAAGTGACACTGGTCAGATTTGCAAAAAATGGCCTGGTCCTTAAGGTGAAAATGAGCCCGGTCCTTAAGGGGTTAATGTTTGTTCTCCCCTAAACTAAGTGTCGCCCCCCCCTGTATATGAAACACAGAGGTGGCGGAGATTACAGTAACCTGCGTGGCATTGACAATATACGGTAATGTACAGTATACTTTCCCCTTCATCACGCACGCGGCCAAAAAGAAGAAATCGGGTGTCGGAGGTGGCGGGGTGGGAGGGAAGTTCACCAGACAGCTACTGTACACTGTACCGCAATGCGATTTCAACTTTCTCAAATCCGACAGTACATTCTAGCATGGAGCCGTTCCCATGGTGATGGGGATGCTCCATGAGCACGGAAGTCGGCAGAAGCTCTAAGTTGAAATCGCAATGCGATTTATAGAACTTGAATTAATCGCATTGCGATTTCAACTTAGCACTGCTATATTCCATATTCGTTAACTTCGTTAATACAACTTTAAGTTTCATTCGTACGCGAATACAACTTAGAGCAAGGTACCAATATGAAATTTGCCTGCCTAATGCCTATACAGTCTACTATGTTTGGTTCGTTATCGCGATAATACGGAATTTAAATAATCGTGTTTGTGATTCTGTACGTGCGTGCGTCTGTACGTGCGTGCCTGTCTTTGGATCACGAGGAGAGTGGAGAGAGACAGATTCTACAGACGAGACGAAAATGGCAAAAAGCAATTTCGATCCAGAAGAGCTGGAATATTTGATCACTGTAAGTAATTCTACCTAACAAGTATGTCACTCTTAAAGGGGCGGCCACTGTTCTAGTCATTATTAACGGGGAGGCCGTTGTCAAAGTCACTGTTAAAGGGGAGGGCACTGTTCAACTCACTCTTAAAGGGGAGGGCACTGTTCTAGTCACTGTTAAAGGGGAGGTCTTTGTCAAAGTCACTTTTAAAGGGGAGGCCGTTGTCAAAGTCACTGTTAAAGGGGAGGTCACTGTTCAAGTCACTCCTAAAGGGGCGGCCACTGTTCTTGTCACTGGTACAGGGGAGGCCATTGTCAAAGTCACTGTTAAAGGGGAGGTCACTGTTCAAGTCACTCTTAAAGGGGCAGCCGTTGTCAAAGTCACTCTTAAAGGGATGGCCACTGTTCTAGTCACTGTTAAAGGGGAGGTCTTTGTCAAAGTCACTTTTAAAGGGGAGGCCGTTGTCAAAGTCACTGTTAAAGGGGAGGTCACTGTTCAAGTCACTCTTAAAAGGGGAGCCACTGTTCTAGTCACTGTTAAAGGGGAGGTCTTTGTCAAAGTCACTTTTAAAGGGGAGGCCGTTGTCAAAGTCACTCTTAAAGGGGCAGCCACTGTTCTTGTCACTGGTACAGGGGAGGCCGTTGTCAAAGTCACTGTTAAAGGGGAGGTCACTGTTCAAGTCACTCTTAAAAGGGGAGCCACTGTTTTAGTCACTGTTAAAGGGGAGGTCTTTGTCAAAGTCACTTTTAAAGGGGAGGCTGTTGTCAAAGTCACTCTTAAAGGGGCAGCCACTGTTCTTGTCACTGGTACAGGGGAGGCCGTTGTCAAAGTCACTGTTAAAGGGGAGGTCACTGTTCAAGTCACTCTTAAAAGGGGAGCCACTGTTCTAGTCACTGTTAAAGGGGAGGTCTTTGTCAAAGTCACTTTTAAAGGGGAGGCCGTTGTCAAAGTCACTGTTAAAGGGGAGGTCACTGTTCAAGTCACTCTTAAAAGGGCGGCCACTGTTCAAGTCACTGTTAAAGGGGCGGACTCTGTCAAGGTCACTGTTAAATGGGAGGCCATTGTTGAAAGTCACTGTTAAAGTGGCGTCCACTGTGGAGTTTAATTCTTATATTTGCTTTAAATAAAAATGTTTTTATTTTTACTTTACTTTCATATAGTTCCATAGGGAACTATATAAATATCTACTCTTTTACCATTTTCATATTAAATAAAAAATTTTATGGTTGAGATGACTATAATTACTAATAATTGTATTTTACAACTTTGGAATTACATCCTTTAATTGTTATCTTGCAGACAATGTTGCAGAAGGGTTATGATGACCTAGGTTCCCGTACCAAAAAACAAAATATAGTATGCAGAATAGCCTACATTCTGTGGCAAAAGAATAACAAGAGGCATTCTAAGGAGGCCTATCTAAAAAAATGGTCAGACCTAAAACGGCATCGCATGGATCTGATCAAAGAGGTCAGAGACAAAAATTGTCCAGGTACGATGCTTACATTATTTTTATATCACCCACCTATTGTTATTTATGTGTTCAGTTATGCAAATAAGTATTTATATCCCTTTACAACTGATTACTTAGTTCAGTGGTGTTGAACCGATGGAACGGGTGCCAGAGTCGGCACTTAGAGCCCTCTCTGTGGGCCGATTACCCTTGAAAAGATCTAAGGCGTACTAATCGGCTTTAGACATTTCCTACCATACAGCTTCGCAGGCACACTATTAACAGCACAGTCAGCATATTGAATGTAGGAAGGCTGTTACAGCAAAATGATAATTGTGTGGAAGACAGACTATACTGGTATTTAGGTACAATGTTAACGTTGGAAATTTGCAATAAATAATTAAGTTGGTTTTCTCTTCTGCCTAAAAGTTCTCCAGCACGGATTTAGTAAATGCTGTGACACGTAGCTGATTATTCCTTTAAAATATATACATACACTCACAGCGAGATACAGATATATGATGTAAACCCTTATCCAATGTCAAAACAGTTGACCTGGTCCACCTCATTGGAATAACCCTGCAACAGTACCTTGCGAACCAATACCCCCCGGTACCTCATCCTAGCTCTTAACGTACTCAACTGTAAACCATCTGAAAGACTTCATTCATAGTTTCATCTAACACCAAATCATGTGAAATCAAACATAGGGGTAATCATTATCCCATCCAGATCCCACCATAGATTAATTTGTGTACCGTTACCTTTTTTATTTTTTTGCTTTGCTTGTTTATCTTGGTATTTTTGGAAAATTTGGTCATTACAGGGGTGCCTCTTCCTAAAGTTAGAGCTAAGCGCTCTAATAAGAAGGTGGTGGTGTTAGAGGAGATGACGGAGGATGAGGAGGATGAGCAGGAAGAGTAACAGGCAGGACCATCAGGGCATCAGGCCCATAGCCCACCTGAGGCAGATGAGGTGACGGTCCAGGAGGATGATGAGGAGGAAGAAGACGAGGTGGTGACCACCCCCCGCCAGGAAGGTAAATATATTCTGTTGATGTTTTAATTAAAAAAATGTCCCCACACACATACAGATGTCAGTTTAGTCTTTACCAGAGGCAGATTTTATTCAAGAAAGCAATTATAAACAAGTTCAAGTTCAACCTCTAATTGTTATTCAGACTTCAAATATTACATAACCTAAAGTCCCACACTTTGCGTTCACTCCAAGCAGTGTAACAAAAATATTAGTATATCACCACTCTTTAGGGTCTGTCAGAGACCATCCTCATTTCTCTGCAGGTTCAGTTTTCACATTTCCTGTCCACACTTGAAAAGAACAGCATTTTTAATCCTAACTTTATTAAAAAGGCTTGATGGAGTACGGGAGTGACCTGTGCCACTATATCTGTCTGGGCACTCAGTCCAAAAACCCGGACCCTAATTAAATACTCGTAAAAAGTTTTTTTTACAGCTAGCTGATGTTACTGGTGTACTGATTTCCGTAAAGGATCTCAATGAGGCATACTATTTAATTAAGATGTAACGAGCATCCAATAAATAAAAATTTTCTTAGACTAAAAATGGTGTAAAAACTATGAAACAGTCAACAAAGAACGTACAACACACAACAGTAATATAAAACATGAACACTATAAAGTAATTAATATACATAAAAAGCATTAACTTAACTACTAAGTCCATAACCCTAAAGTCTAAAGAACTATTATTAATCCTAAATAAACCAATATATAATGGATTAACATAGTAACCTAGTACATAAGGCCGAAAAAAGACATTTGTCCATCCAGTTCGGCCTGTTATCCTGCAGGTTGATCCAGAGGAAGGCAAAAGAAAAACCTGTGAGGTAGAAGCCAATTTACCCCACTTTAGCAGAATAAAAAATTCCTTTCCGACTCCAATCAGGCATCAGAATAACTCCCTGGATCAACGACCCATCTCTAGTAGCAATAGCCTGTAATATTATTACGCTCCAGAAATACATCCAGGCCCCTCTTGAATTCCTTTATTGTACTCACCATCACCACCTCTTCAGGCAGAGAGTTCCATAGTCTCACTGCTCTTACCGTAAAGAAGCCTTTTATATGTTTGTGTACAAATCTTCTTTCCTCCAGACGCAGAGGATGTCCCCTCGTCACAGTCACAGTCCTGGGGATAAATAGATGATAGGAGAGATCTCTATACTGACCCCTGATATATTTATACATATTAATTAGATCTCCCTTCAGTCATGTTTTTTCTAAAGTGAATAACCCTAATTTTGATAATCTTTCAGGGTACTGTAGTTGCCCCATTCCAGTTATTACTTTAGTTGCCCTCCTCTGGACCCTCTCCAGCTCTGCTGTCTGCCTTGTTCACAGGAGCCCAGAACTGTACAAAGTACTGCATGTGTGGTCTGACTAGTGATTTGTAAAGTGGTAGGACTATGTTCTCATCACCGCCATCTATGCCCCTTTTGATGCAACCCATTATCTTATTGGCCTTGGCAGCAGCTGCCTGACAATGGTTTTTGCAGCTTAGTTTACTGTTTATTAAAATTCCTAGATCCTTTTCCATGTCAGTGTTACCGAGTGTTTTACCATTTAGTATGTACGGGTGACTTGCATTATTCCTTCCCATGTGCATAACCTTACATTTGTCAGTGTTAAACCTCATCTGCCACGTATCTGCCCAAGCCTTCAATCTATCCAGATCCCTCTGTAGCAGTATATTATCCTCTGTAGTGTGTGTATATATATACAGTATACTGTCCTCTTCATTGTTAATTACTTTACACAGTTTATAGTCATCTGCAAAAATTTTTTTTTACTATGCAAGCCTTCTACAAGATCATTAATAAATATATTGAAGAGAATAGGGCCCAATACTGACCCCTGAGATACCCCACTAGTGACAGTGACCCAATCTGAGTGTGTACCACTAATAACCACCCTCTGTTTTCTATCACTGTGCCAGTTACTTACCCACATACAGACGTTTTCTCCCAGTCCGAGCATTTTCATTTTATATACTAACCTTTTATGTGGTACAGTGTCAAATGCTTTGGAGAAGTCCAGATATACGACATCCATTGATTTTCCGCTGTCAAGTCTAGAACTTACCTCCTCATAGAAACTGATTAAATTAGTTTGGCATGACCGATCCCTCATGAAGCCATGCTGATATGGCGTTATTTGCTTATTTCCGTTGAGATGCTCTAAGATAGCATCTCTCAGAAAACCTTCAAACTGTTTACCCACAACAGATGTTAAACTTACCGGCCTATAGATTCCAGGCTCTGTTTTTGGACCCTTTTTGAATATTGGCACCACATTTGCTATGCGCCAATCCTGTGGAACATTCCCTGTCAGTATAGAGTCCGCAAATATCAGAAATAAGGGTCTGGCTATAACATTACTTAATTCCCTTAGGATACGGGGGTGTATGCCATCTGGTCCTGGCGATTTGTCTATTTTAATCTTTTTAAGTCGCTGATGTACTTCTTCCTGCGTCAGACAGGAATTCATCTGCTTTATACAACAAACAATGATTGTCTTTTAAAGTACATTTAAATTTTTTATTTCCTTTACTTTTACAGCGCACAACAACTTGATTAAAAAAATTAAAAAAGTGCAGCAGGGAGCAGTGCGAAAGAATGAAAAAGTTAAGGGCAATACAGATGAAAAAATTAAGGGAGCTGAAGCTCCTGCCATTTCATTCCACATGTCCTCTACCATGAGTGTGTATTTGGGGGAAGGGGACAGAAAACAATAGGCTTTTTAATTTGCTCATTAACAAGCCTATTGTTTCTGCTTCCCTTCCTCCACATACACACTCAAACAGACATGGCAGGAGTACACATGAATGCTATGGAATCGCAATTGTGACATTTGATGTACTGTAGTCATATATGAACTGGCTAACTGTCTATCCATCAGTGATATCAATATGGCACAATAGTGATTGCTATTCCTATGCTGGACATTGCTATTCCTCCTCTGGACATAGATAGAGGAAATCTAGCACTCCTACTGTATGTGCAGGCATTATTTTTCCTTTTTCATATTCTTTCTATTTTATAATCATAGTTGTGTATTCTAATCATGATTGTTCCTATTATCAGTTTTATTATTAATTTGTCAGAACATGATCATTAAATGGAGCTCATAAACTCATCCTATAATGTGGAATGAAATGAAATGGCAGGAGTACTGTATACTGGAACTCGTGTTTTGCTCATTTTATCCGTATCCTTATTATTTATTTTTTTATAAAAAAATATTTTTTACAAATAAATGCATCTGTATACTCTGTGCAACACCAGATAGTATAGTGCCCTCCAACATATATATTCTCATTTTGTGTGTGTATATATGGATGTATGTGTATATATACAGTACAGACCAAAAGTTTGGACACACCTGCTCATTCAAAGAGTTTTCTTTATTTTCATGACTATGAAAATTGTAGATTCACACTGAAGGCATCAAAACTAGGAATTAACACATGTGGAATTATATACATAACAAACAAGTGTGAAACAACTGAAAATATGTCATATTCTAGGTTCTTCAAAGTAGCCACCTTTTGCTTTGATTACTGCTTTGCACACTCTTGGCATTCTCTTGATGAGCTTCAAGAGGTAGTCCCCTGAAATGGTTTTCACTTCACAGGTGTGCCCTGTCATGTTTAATAAGTGGGATTTCTTGCCTTATAAATTGGGTTGGGACCATCAGTTGCGTTGAGGAGAAGTCAGGTGGATACACAGCTGATAGTCCTACTGAATAGACTGTTAGAATTTGTATTATGGCAAGAAAAAAGCAGCTAAGTAAAGAAAAACGAGCGGCCATCATTACTTTAAGAAATGAAGGTCAGTCAGTCAGCTGAAAAATTGGGAAAACTTTGAAAGTAAGGGCTATTTGACCATGAAGGAGAGTGATGGGGTGCTGCGCCAGATGACCTGGCCTCCACAGTCACCGGACCTGAACCCAATCGAGATGGTTTGGGGTGAGCTGGACCGCAGAGTGAAGGCAAAAGGGCCAACAAGTGCTAAGCATCTCTGGGAACTCCTTCAAGACTGTTGGAAGACCATTTCAGGGGACTACCTCTTGAAGCTCATCAAGAGAATGCCAAGAGTGTGCAAAGCAGTAATCAAAGCAAAAGGTGGCTACTTTGAAGAACCTAGAATATGACATATTTTCAGTTGTTTCACACTTGTTTGTTATGTATATAATTCCACATGTGTTAATTCATAGTTTTGATGCCTTCATAGTCATGAAAATAAAGAAAACTCTTTGAATAAGAAGGTGTGTCCAAACTTTTGGTCTGTACTGTATATGTATGTGTGTACTGTACATATGTGTGTGCATGAGTGTACGGCTGGCCCACGCAGGAACTCCTTCACTTTACAGCAAAGAATAATAAATATACTTTAAATTCATGCAATCAAGCTTTGTACATTTTCTGGATTAAAAGAATATTTTTAAGATAAGAAAATCAAAAATTGTGCCTGGCATTGTGCAGTTACACTGAATGTAGTTCATTTAAAAAGGATGAAAATCTGCTCTTATACTCCAGTCGCTGCCAAAGCTGCTTTTCCAGTTATATACTGTAGGCTGACACTATGAGGGAAACTTATGTAAAGAAAAAAGCCTAAAAACTGTAAACTTGCCCTAATACTCCATTCCTTTCCAAAAACTGCATTATCAGTTCTAGTGTTAAGAATTAACGAATATAGAGAATATAGCGCTATATTCGTATTTGTCCTATTCGTTAATTCTAGCAATACAAACTTTGCCTATACACAGAACTAAGTTGTATGCGCAATGCGAGTTATTTAAGTAAGTTTACTCGCATTGCGCATCCAACTTACAGCAGGGTATATTCTCAATAATTCGTCATTCTATCAAGGCAACCAATAGGAAGTTGCCTAAGTTGCACTCGCAATATGCACATGGTGTTAACTTTCTATCGTGAGAATTCTTCATTGAAATATTCGTGTGAGTCTATACGGGCGTGGCTTTGTCCTCCGAGTTTGTTGACAGGCGGAAGTCACTGCTGTCGCAACGTCAAGATGGTTGCCATGGCACCCGGACGCCTTACAAAGGCGTCCTAGTTGCCATTTACCTAAGGCTGATCAGACCCTGAGGTCTGATCAGCCTTAGTGTAAGTGTAGCACTGACTATACAGTACAGTTTATTACAATAGATGACTGTTGTTATTGTGCAAAAGTTAAATATTAAAAAAGTAGACATATTACGGAATTGCCGCGTCCCTATTAACGTGCTCATTAAAAATTATCACATGACTTAACCCCTCTGTTGAACACTGAAAAAAAAAAAAAAAAAAAAAAGCACCCCAAAAAATGTGCCATTTTTTGGTCAGCCTACATATCAAAAATAGCAACACCAAGCAATAGAAAAGACGTCTGCTCCCAAAAATAGTACCAATCAAACAGTCAACTCACCCCACAAAAAATAAAAATAAAAATACTCTATTGAAATATTCCTAAGTAAAGAACTATATAACTGATTGTGATTTTAATGGACAGCTTCTTTATACACTAATCAATAAAAGTTATTTAATCTGATTGTCAATAAAAAAAGATTTTGGACAGTACTAAAAGAAATGAAAAAAATATAATTATTCTGCTGCAGCGGGAGCACTCCAGGTGGATGAGGGCTGTCAGGTTGAAATTTACAGAAGAAATGAAGGCCATGGAGGAGTGGCATCAGAAGGCCATAGTGGAGCTGCTCAACCAGCATGATGTCCTGAAAGCCTTGCCTTAGTTTTATTTATTTTTTATTTTCTGTTTGTTAAAACTATTTTTTTATATTTTATTTATAAAGTGTGGTTTTGTTTTAAATCATTTTTTTGTTTTCTGTTTTATTTTAACAACTCTGGTTACATTAAGGCAAATTTTTTCCAGCCGAAACTCATCAGTATCATGACATACAGCAGCCGCAGGTACATGGAAATTGGGTAGTATTAGGGCTGTTTCACACGAGCGAGTCCATTGCGGGAATCACGCTCCGCGTGTGAGTGTGATCCTCCGCTCTGGACTTGCAGGAGCGCACGGCATTCTCATGATGTATAATGCTATGTGTCTCTGCTTGGCCTTTTTTCCACAGATTCAGGCTACATTCACACGTCAGTATTTTTCTATAATCCGATTTTCTGTCCGTTTTTTGCGGATCCGTTGTTCCTGAAAATGTTTCCGTATGTCATCCGTATGTCATCCGTTTTTTGGATTTCTTTTAAAAAAAAAAAAAAATTTTAATGTAATTTCCAGGAACGGATTCCGTATAAAACGGATGACATACGGAATGACATCCGTATGTCATCCGTTTTTTGCGGATCCATTGACTTTGTATTGTACCAGGATCCGATTTTTCAGGAAAAGAATAGGACATGTTTTATATTTAAACGGACATGCGGAACGGAGCAACGGAAACGGACAGCACACATTGTGCTGTCCGATTTTTTCCAGGACCCATTGAAAATGAATGGGTCCAGATCTGGTCCTGATCTGTTCCTGAAAAAACGGAACAGATCAGGAAAGAAAAAACGGACGTGTGAATGGACCCTCATAGTGACATAAAGCTGTCAGTATGATTCTGTAGAAATAAGGCCAAGCAGAGGCACATAGCATTATAAATCATGATAATGCCGTGCGCTCCTGCAAGTCCAGAGCGGAGGGTCACACTCACACACGGAGCGTGATTCCCGCAATGGACTCGCTCGTGTGAAACAGCCCTAAGGCCTACACAGAACTCATAGTGGTGAGGATAATAGCAGCAGTCTTTGTTAACGGTGGAGTATAAGGCCTATGCAGAACTCATAGTGGTCAGGATAATTGCAGCAGTTATTGGTAATAGTGGAGTATAAGGCCTCATGCACACGACAGTATTTTTTCACGGTCCGCAAAACGGGGTTCCGTTATTCCGTGATCCGTTTCCATTATTTTTTCCGTGTGTCTTCCTTGATTTTTGAGGATCACCAGACATGAAAAGTAAGAAAAAAAATTAAAGTCAAGTTTGCCTTGAAAATGATAGGAAAAAAATAGACACGGATCACGGACGCGGATGACAATCTTGTGTGCCTCCGTGTTTTTTCACGGACCCATTGACTTGAATGGGTCTGCGAACCGTTGTCCGTCAAAAAAATAGGACAGGTCATATTTTTTTGATGGACTGGAAACACGGATCACGGACGCAGATGACAAACGGTGCATTTTCCGAGTTTTCCACGGACCCATTGAAAGTCAATGGGTCCTCAGAAAATCACGGAAAACGGAACAACGGACACGGAAGCACACAACGGTCGTGTGCATGAGGCCTAAGGCCTACACAGAATTCTCAAAAATCAGGACAACAGCAGCAGCAGGCAGATGGTAAGTTTCCATTGTAGTTCAAGGCCTACGCATAGCTTTGCCTCACTGGACTAAAGGGGCCTTACAATAAAGTTATCAGTAAGAATTACACCGTAACATAACATTATAAAGAAAATATGAAATCACGCGTTATAACTCTGAAAAAACGATTTATTAACTAAATAAAAAAAGGCCTCTATGGCAACATTGTGAGTTGGGAAAGTAGCTCCTCCATTTTCTGCATCCCTTTACGGTGCTTTTTGTCCATCTCCTAGCTGATGACCCGGGTATTTATTTATTGTAATTTTATTTTAAAATAACAGTGACTTTCACTATGGCCACCGCTTTAACGGTGACCGCCGTTTTAAAAGTGACTTTGACCACCCTTGGGTAAAGAAAAATACCATAAAAACATTAAACCTGCGTTTATACTCCAGTCACATTTAGATCTCCATTTTCAGCTCTGTAGGCTGACACTATGCTGGAAAAAAAAAAGAATCAGTAAACCTGCTGTTATGCTCCAGTCACTCCCAAAGCTGCTTTTCCAGTTTTGTAGGCTGACACTACGAGGGAAACTTACGTAAAGAAAAAAAGCCTAAAAACTATAAACCTGCCCTAATACTCCAGTCCCTTCCAAAACTGCATTTTCAGTTTTATAGGCTGGCACTATGAAGGAACCTTGGGTAAAGAAAAATACCATAAAAAACAGTAAACCTGCGTTTGTACTGCAGTCACATCCAGATCTCCATTTTCAGCTCTGTAGGCTGACACTATGCTGGGGAAAAAAAGCATCAGTAAATCTGCTATTATGCTCCAGTCACTGCCAAAGCTGCTTTTTCAGTTCTGTAGGCTGACACTGGAACATTATTGCTTGGCTATGACGTAAATATCTGGTGGTGATCAGACCCTCAGAGTATGGAGGGGCCCGCTGAGTGGCTGTTCCTATTTCATTGCCGGAGCGCTGGGTTCCAATCACTAGAGAGAGCAGCGGCTGTCAGATGGAGCCGGTGTATGAAGTCGGTGTGAGGGAGGAGGTTCTATATAGAGGAGGAGGGGTGGAGTGTCCCTTTTCGTTGTATGTAAAGTTGAAATCGCAATGCGATTAATTCAAGTTCTATAAATCGCATTGCGATTTCAACTTAGAGCTTCTGCCGACTTCCGTGCTCATGGAGCGTCCCCATCACCATGGGAACGGCTCCATGCTAGAATGTACTGTCGGATTTGAGAAAGTTGAAATCGCAATGCGGTACAGTGTACAGTAGCTGTCTGGTGAATTTCACCCCCACCCCGCCACCCCCGACACCCGATTTCTGCTTTTTGGCCGCGTGCGTGATGAAGGGGGGGCTGCAGTTTACAGCCTACTCTCCCATGTACTGTTGTTCCAAGCGGGTGCCGGGTAGTTCCAAGCGCCATCTGGTGTTCACTCAGCAAAATTGCACCACCAAGCGCTTCGGGTTTACAATTGAAATTCGCTATCGTTACGCGCTGATGCGAGTCTGCAGGGAGCGCTTACCATGATACAACTGTAGATGCCCGGTCATGCAGATTGTGCTCAGGTTTAGAACATTTATGCCTCGCTTCAGGCTCTGATTGCACAGCGTGCAAACCACTCGTGTCTTGTCGTCAGCACATTGTCTGAAGAACTGCCATGTCAGGGAACTCCTTGGAGCTGGCTTTGGTGTGCTCGGTCCCTTGGTGCAGTGGGCAGTAGCAGGCGTACTGTCTAGGGGACGGCCACTCTGCTTTTGCACCCTGCTCCCTCTTTTGCTGTGCTGGTGGCTCTGTGCGACCACCGCCTTTTCCTCCGAACTACACATGTCACTCGCATGACCTTGACTCCAAGTGGGGTCGAGGACCTCATCGTCCTCCACATCATCTTCCACCTAGTCTTCACCCCTGCCCTCCTTGTCTATCTGCACACTGCAGAAAGCCACAGCAGTTGGCACCAGTGTTTCGTCATCATCCCAGACGTGCTGCAATGGTCCTCCCATGTACTCATCTTGAAACATAAGTGTTTGGGCATCGGTGCACTCAATCTCTTCCACTTCTGGGGCAGGGCTATGTGGATGGCCCTGGGAAACCCTGCTAGCAGAGTCATCAAAAAGCAGAAGAGACTGCTGCATGACTTGGGGCTCAGACTGCTTGGCTGATTTGCAAGGGGTTGAGGTGAAAGACTGATGGCCATGGGCTGCAGGTGCCAACTCTGATCTTTCAGCAGGGGACTGGGTGGGAGACAATGTGAAGGAACTGGAGGCACTGTCAGCCACCTAATCTACTATCGCCTGTACTTGTTCTGGCCTCACCATTCGTAGATTGGCATTCGGGCCTATCCAATAATGCTGAAGTGCAGCGTACTCAAGTTGTGCGCAGTAGGTGTTTCTGGGTGATGTAGTGCAATATACACTAACCTGGTACAGCTGACTCTCTGCAAGGGCAGGTATAGGTAGAAATAGTTCGTGACGCCAGTGCCAAGTAAACGGTGGCACGCCGTTTGCGGATGCAGGAATAATTTGAGGAAACGTGGTGTTAAAACAGAACTTGAACTTTAGTAGTTTGCAGGCAGAGACAATATTGGAAACGCAGTTCCTCAGCATACAGTCGATTTTGCAATTCGGTCGATGCAGGCAATTCAGTACAGCAGGGTAATTACAGAGTGTTGAACACAGGATTTGCAGCAAAGGAGCTTGCACTCTAACTCTGTCTGATCCTGGAATGTAGCAATTCTTCACCAAGGCCCATTAACCTAAGTCTGGCTTTATATCCTTGATTATGGCTGAAATAAGTACCTCCTCTGTTTCTCTCAGTACCTCTGGCTCCTCTGATCTTTGCCTCAGTTTCTCCCAGCTTCCTCAGGCTCTAGAAACTTCTGAACTCTGGTCTAGACTCTCCTTTACTTCCTTGTCTGTGCCTTATATAAACTAGGGCTCCCTAGCTCCCTCTATGGACTAGAAGTTGTAATTACACCCCTAGCAGGCCTGTGCATACAAGTTTCAGTGACAGGGAAATACACACATTACATTACATTTTATAAAACTGACATACAACAAATCCCCATAATTAAGGAGGGACGACAGCACACCAAGTGACCTTTGGTAGTAACGGGTATTACAACTCCCGTATACTACATACCCCACTGCTTTAAGCTGAGTACGACCTCGTACTCCATCATGGATCTCCCAACTGGAATCTCTACCTGAAATAGAAAAAGAGACATGCAGGCATACATATATGCAATTCAACTGCATTTACATCAGGTCCAATTGGCAAAGGTGCAGGGTAGTGACAAGGGGCGTCGTTCTCTTCTCTCAGGATAGTGAATGGAACGGGGGCGCTGACCTGGCACAGCGTAACATTATAACCAGGATAGTCCATGACAATGAATAAGTCCATGATAAAACAGTAGAAAACGGTATAAAAGTTCTTGGAGGCTCAAATAACAAACATGAGTCCGTACCCAGGTTATTTCTTATTAAATCACAGAGGCTCTCATGCGGTGGAGTCCATCTCTGGGCACAATACTTTAGTATGAAGTTGCACAATAAAATGACAGCATAAAAACGGAACTACCCAGGGGTTTCCTGTGGGTGTAGCACAGGCAAGGGCTCACGTGGGGGAGTCCATTCTTGCGCACAAATGTCCAACAAGGTGTTCCCAGTAACAACGGTTTGGGAGGAGACGCCACCAGAATAGTCAAAGTCTCCTAAACGGACTGGCGGGCGTCCCCTGGTCATCCGGGTAGACCTTCTCAGTACAGGGGTCTCCTCTTCCCTTAGCAACGAAGTAGAAGGGACAGGAGCAACAGGAGGGTCTCCATCAGCGAGACCCTGGTCAGGAACAACTGGAACAACAATATCCACAAGAGGGGAAACTGGATCCGGGGCATCTTGAACCGGCTCTGCTGGAGGTGAAGCTACAGTAGGTGCCGGAGCAGGCACCAGCAAGTTCAACCAAGGTGTCAGAAGCCAATGCATGGGATCAGCGTCATACCTCAGATTACTAACAGCCTGCATAGGATCCTCGGGCTGTATGGCTGACTCTGACACAGGATATTCTGATCCAGAACTCTCGGCACTAGGTTCTGGTGTCAGGCAGAGTTTCAACCGGTTTCGGTGTACAATTTGGGATCCCTTGTCTTCCCGGGTGATCTCATAAGTGTGAGTTCCAACATTTGGGATTGCAGTGACAACATAAGGACTTCGCTCCCACTTACTGTCCAATTTGCTGGTACGACGGTTATTCTTTAACCATACCACGGCCCCTATGGTCAAGGGTTCTGCCTGGGCTGCCTGATCATAGTCTTTCTGCTGCCGGTCTCTAGCAAAGTCCATACGTTCCTGAACAATGGCCTTGGCTGCATCCAATCGCCTTTGATGTTCAGCAACCCAGTCGGTGTTAGGGTATGGGTTAATGCAGTCAGGCACATGTACATCCAATGAATGATCAGCAGGCAATGTCCCTTGGCGCCCAAACATCAAGTAAAAAGGGGTATACCCGGTGGAACAATGTATGGTATGATTGTATGTGAACATGAGCTGTGGCAACAGACTGGGCCAATCTCCTCTGTTTTCAGGAGGCACGGCCCTCAGCATCTCTATCAAGGTCTGATTCATTTTTTCACATAATCCGTTACCTTGAGGATGGTAGGCCGTTGTCCGGATCTTCTTACAGTTGTGTAAGCGGCACAGTTCATGGAACAGATGAGACTCAAAAGCAGGTCCTTGGTCGGTGAGGATCTTTTCTGGACATCCATAGGGCAGGAGGAAGTGCTTCCAGAACATTTCGGCTGTAGTCTTAGCTGTCTGGTCTCTCACAGGCACTGCTACTACAAACTTTGTGAAATGGTCAATAATAGTCATGGCATAAGCATACCCTGAGCGACTAGGCTCCAGTTTTACATGGTCGATGGCGACAAGTTCAAGAGGACGGGTACTTACAATGGGTCTCAGTGGTGCCCTCTGATCATGGTGCTCACTTCGTTTCAAGGCACAGGCTACACACTCTCGACACCACTTCTCCATGTCTTCTCTCATGCCTACCCAGTAAAACCGCTGGCGGATAGTAGCTTCAGTCTTTTGGACCCCAAAGTGACCGGATTGATTGTGGTACATCTCCAACACCATACCTGCATCCCGTCGGGGTATGAGAATCTGGTGTACTCTTTCGTTGGACACTGGGTCTAGGCTTCTCCGTAGCAACAGGCCCTTTTGTATGAAGAGTTGGTGGCGCTGTCTCCATAGTTTGATGAGCTCAGGATCTGCACTCTTACGCCGAATCCTCTCAGGGGCTCTGCCACTAGTAATGAAGTCCAACAGCTCACCCAGCACTCTACTTTCAGACTGTAGTTTCACCCACCTTTCTTCTTTAGTATCAGGCCTACTGGAGGGTGAAGGAACTGCAGCTCTGCCATTGGTAGCTCGAGCCTGGTCCTGTTGAGCAAACTTGTTATAGAAAGCCGGCATCTCTACATCTTCCCATGCATCTCGCACATCATCAGGAGCTGTCTCTGTGGGAAGTCTGGATAAAGCATCAGCATTATCATTAGTGCGTCCAGCACGATACTTTACAGAGAAATTATAGTTGGCAAGGCGAGAGGCCCATCTCTGCTCCAAGGCCCCCAATCTAGCTGTATTTAGATGTGCCAGAGGGTTATTGTCAGTGAATGCAATGAACGGGGTGGCGGCTAGATAATCCTTGAATTTTTCTGTCACCGCCCACACTAATGCCAGGAACTCTAGTTTGAAGGAACTATAATTCTGGTCATTTTTCTCAGCTCCTTTCAGGGAGCGGCTTGCATATGCTATCACTCTCTCTTTTCCCTCTTGGACTTGGGCTAACACAGCTCCCAGGCCTCGCTTGCTAGCATCGGTATAAAGATGGAAAGGCTTGCTATAATCTGGATAACCTAACACTGGAGGCTCGGTCAGTTTCTTTTTTAGCAATTGGAACGCTATCTCTCTTTTCTCATTCCACTCAATGGGCACAGGAGTTCTAGGACTTTTCTTGGGTTGTCCCCTCAAGAGCTCCTGGATAGGATCAGCTATTTGAGCAAAATGGGGGATAAAACGTCTATAGTAGCCGGCAAAACCAAGGAAACTCCTCACCTCTTTGACAGTAGTAGGAACCGGCCAATTACGGACAGCTGCTAATTTATCAGGGTCAGGTTGCACTCCCTCTCCGCTTACTATATGCCCCAGGTATCTTACTGCAGGCTTGAGCAGGTGACACTTGGATGGCTTTACCTTCAAGCCATATTTGATAAGGATTTCAAATACTTCTGCCAAATGTTTCAGATGGTCCTCATATGTTTTTGAGTACACAATGACGTCATCTAGATACAGCAGCACTGTTTCGAAGTTTTTGTGACCCAAACACCGTTCCATTAGTCTCTGGAAAGTTCCTGGGGCATTACATAGCCCGAACGGCATACAATTGAATTCGAACAGGCCCATGGGAGTAGTGAAGGCAGTCTTTTCTCTATCTGCAGGGGCCATGGGTACTTGCCAGTAGCCACTGGTCAAGTCCAATGTGGAGAAATAGGCAGAGGAGCCCAGAGCAGTTAGTGACTCCTCAATGCGGGGCAGTGGGTATGCATCTTTGTGGGTTATTTGATTAATTTTCCTATAATCCACACAGAAACGGATACCACCGTCCTTCTTCTTTACAAGGACTAGGGGTGCCGCCCACGGACTACGGCTGTCCCGGATTACATTAGAGTCTTTCATCTCCTGGATCATTTCCTTTACAGTCTGATATGAAGTAGGTGGTAAGGGTCTGTATCTCTCCTTGATAGGAGGATGAGAGCCAGTAGGTATAGTGTGTTGTATGGCACTCACCTCTCCATAATCAGTGGCATGCTTACTGAAGGCCTGGTGGTGCTCCTTGACAAGCTGAAGAATCCCTTCTTGTTGCCGTTGGGGGGTATTCTCGTCCCCGACATGGAGCTCTTCCCACCAGGGCACTTGTGGCTGGGTCACCGGCGAACATCTGCTGTCTGCAGCTGGCGGCTTTTCTGTCACTGGAAGACGAATGATGTCTTGGAAGGACACCTGGGACAGCTGGGCAACAGGGCAATGCTTAGTAAGCGCAACAGGATGATTACTCAGATTAATCAGACGGACAGGTACTTTACCTTGGGAGACGTTCACCAGGCACTTGGCAGCTCTCACATAAGGATAATCCTCCATCTGGAGTGGTTCCACCAGGGCTGGATAATCTCGGCCTTCGACTCCCAGGACAGCACGACACCACAAAAGAGTTTGAGAATTAGGAGGCAAAGTCACAGGCTTAATATCACGGATCCTGGCAGTACAAATTTCTCCTTTCCCATTAGCAAACCTCTGCTGGGCACTTAACACAGTGATAGTCTTTTGAATCACCCTCCTGGATGCAGAGGAAGCAGTGGGCAAAGTCTGATGTAATACAGCAAGTATTTCTGAATAACAGTTTTTGAAGACATTGGTGCCTAGAATGACAGGATGTCCTCCTCTGTCACCGGCCTGTACTACGATCACTCCCTGTTGAGGCAGGGTTACTTCTCCCACCTGCAGGGTGGGTTCCCAGTATCCATGAACCTTTACTGGTTTGCCATTGCTGGCGATAATTTCCACCCAGGATTCAGGCGGTTGGGTCAACTGGTTGGTGTCCCAGAACTTTTCAAATGCAGGCAGCTGAATAGTAGTGACCTGAGACCCAGTATCTAATAGGGCTTCAAAGGGGACCCCGTTGATCTCTATATTGATTTTAGGATGGGATCCTACATACCGCGGCATCCAATTTGGATCATCTGGACCTAGTGTTCTACCTCCCGAGGGATGGTCCTCAGCCTCAGGGGTTGCCCTGTTTAACTGCCAGCAAGTGGATTCTGTGTGTCCCAGCTTTTTGCAGTATGTACACACGGGCTTCTTGCGACCTCTATTACGCCTCCCAGGATCCCTGGGGTGAGTCTCTTGGTAAGGAGGTGGGAACGGCCTAGGAGGTGACAGAAATTCTTCTTCTAACATTATGGGTTTTTCCCATTCCTCTATTTTTCTGCACACTTTCTCTAGACTTTTAGTGAGGTGATTTACTTGCTCTGTCAGCATGGCAATAGTATCAGTAGCTGACACTTGAACAGCTTGGCCGGCCTCAGCTCGGTTAGTGACAAGCGGTTTTGGCTTGCAGGCTGATGACTCAGATAGGGCGCTCAACTCAGGAGATACTGTGGACCCCAGAATTTTTATAGCCAGTTCTTTAAAGTCCAGAAAGGCACTGTTAGGGTGCTGGGCGGACAGCATCTTTAACTGGGTCCTTATTTGTTCACTAGACACCCCGTTGATAAATTGTTCCTTCAGGGTCTGGTCCCGGTTATCAGCCTCTTTGGGATCTATCTGGATTACAGCCCCTAAAGCCTCCTGAAGTGATAGGGCATAGTCACGGAGGGACTCACCGGGCTTCTGTCTCTGGCCAAAGAAGTGCATCTTTACCTCTGAGGCAGTCCTAGTTTCAAAAGTGGCTCTGAGGCGGGTGAATATCTGTTCTAGAGTACTCCGCTCAGTAGCAGGCCAGGATAACACTTCCCTGCGGGCAGCTCCCTCCAGCTGCGCCAGCAGGATTTCCATTTGCTGGTCGGCATTTATAGGGTACAATCGGAATAGTGCCAGCAACTTTTCTTCAAAGTCCCTTAGGGTATGGGTCTCCCCCCTGTAGCGGGGGAACCATGGGGCCCCGAAATAGTAGGGCATGGTAAAGGGCATCATGCTGGGGGCCGCCGGATGACCAGGAGCCGCAAGCTCTCCTGGGGCCGGCTGCTCAGGCACTCCTGGCTCTGACATGGTAGTCTATTAAGAGGTGGCCGCTGGCGACTAAAGAGGCCGGTACACTCCCCTTCCCTCCGGTTACAAGTGCTTACCGGTATCGTCGGGCTTGCGCAGGTCAAGTCTCGCGAGGTTCCGGACGTCCTGAGCACCCGATGACGCAGGAGAAGCAGGGCCGCGGCGGTGCGATGATGAAGAGGGGCGGGACTCTCTGTGTCTTTGCAGGGATCCGCCCACGAATGTCCTCAGCGGCGCGGGAAACTTTACTCCAGGCAGCCGGTGGCCATCTTTAGCAAAACGCTGTCCATTCACTGACAGCAAGCAGGATTGTAAAAAGTCTATAAATCCACACTCCAATGCGGCGATTTTCTTCCTCTGTATAGCGCAATACTGCACAGCGCTTTTTGGAAGTTTTTGGTACACTTTGGGTATAATTTTCAGTCCACAAAGTTCACTTTCAATAAACAGGAAAATTGTCACTTTGGTCACAGGGCAACGGTATAAGGCACAAAGTTCACGCTTCTTGCACTATAAAGCGTGCGTATCCGTGTTCGTGACGCCAAAAGAGAAGTGCAGCGTACTCAAGTTGTGCGCAGTAGGTGTTTCTGGGTGATGTAGTGCAATATACACTAACCTGGTACAGCTGACTCTCTGCAAGGGCAGGTATAGGTAGAAATAGTTCGTGACGCCAGTGCCAAGTAAACGGTGGCACGCCGTTTGCGGATGCAGGAATAATTTGAGGAAACGTGGTGTTAAAACAGAACTTGAACTTTAGTAGTTTGCAGGCAGAGACAATATTGGAAACGCAGTTCCTCAGCATACAGTCGATTTTGCAATTCGGTCGATGCAGGCAATTCAGTACAGCAGGGTAATTACAGAGTGTTGAACACAGGATTTGCAGCAAAGGAGCTTGCACTCTAACTCTGTCTGATCCTGGAATGTAGCAATTCTTCACCAAGGCCCATTAACCTAAGTCTGGCTTTATATCCTTGATTATGGCTGAAATAAGTACCTCCTCTGTTTCTCTCAGTACCTCTGGCTCCTCTGATCTTTGCCTCAGTTTCTCCCAGCTTCCTCAGGCTCTAGAAACTTCTGAACTCTGGTCTAGACTCTCCTTTACTTCCTTGTCTGTGCCTTATATAAACTAGGGCTCCCTAGCTCCCTCTATGGACTAGAAGTTGTAATTACACCCCTAGCAGGCCTGTGCATACAAGTTTCAGTGACAGGGAAATACACACATTACATTACATTTTATAAAACTGACATACAACAAATCCCCATAATTAAGGAGGGACGACAGCACACCAAGTGACCTTTGGTAGTAACGGGTATTACAACTCCCGTATACTACAGAAGGTTCTGTCACCTACTTGCACCTGAGGAAGGTGTTTCATTTGTGCGTGTATCTGGCACAAATCAACCACGTCCTCTCCCTGCAACAGGAGCTCCACCAACGTCAGCACCACCACCAGGGCCACGTCCCTTATTTGACGCTCTCTTCATTTTTTGCGGTCACCCACCGAAGTAACAGACATTTTAACTAAATTTAGTTCCCTGTCAGCAATGCAGAGCAGGGGTTTTTCAACGGCAATAATGGGTTAATGTCACGCACCAATGGAACAGACAATTTTTAGAAATTTCGGTCCCTGTCACCTATGCAGAGCAGGGGTTTTTCAAGGGCAAAAAAGGGTTAATGTCACCCACCAATGGAACAGACGATTTTTAGAAATTTCGGTCCCTCTCACCTATGCAGAGCAGGGGTTTTTAAACGGCAAAGGCTACTTTCACACTTGCGTTTGGGGTTCCGCTTGTGAGATCCGTTTGAGGGCTCTCACAAGCGGCCCCGAACTGATCCGTTCATCCCCAATGCATTCTAAATGGATAAGGATCCGTTCAGAATGCATCAGTGAAAGGTCTGTGCTATAAGCAATGCGCCGCACAGACCTTTCACTTACCAGTAAGAGGAGCGACCGGCCACAGACAGCGCAGGTAAGTATAATGCTTCTAAAATTGCTAAGTAACCATGGCAGCCAGGACTGCAGTGGTGTCTTGGCTGCCATGGTAACCGATCGGATCCCCAGCGATTAAACTGGGACTCCGATCGGAACTCTCTGCTGCCACCAATGATGGGGGGGGATTTTAATTAGGGGGGGAGGGGAGGCCGCACTGGCCACCAATGAATTTAATACTGGGGAGGGAGGGAGGGGGGGCCGCACTGGCCACCAATGAATTTAATACTGGGGAGGGAGGGAGGGAGGGAGGGGGAGCCGCACGGGCCATCCAATTAATTTAATACTGGGGAGGGAGGGATGGGTGCTGCACTGGCCACCAATGAATTTAATACTGGGGAGGGAGGGGGGCCGCACTGGCCACCAATGAATTTAAAACTGGGGAGGATGGGGGGTCTGGCCCCTGCTGCCTGGCAGCACCTGATCTATTGCAGGGGGCTATGATACGCACAATTAACCCCTCAGGTGCGGCACCTGAGGGGTTAATTGTGCGGATCACAGCCCCCTGTAAGAGATCGGGTGCTGCCAGGCAGCAGGGGGCAGTTATGTACACAGTTCTCAGTATATTCTAACTTGAAGCGTCCCCATCACTATGGGAACGCCTCTGTGTTAGAATATACACTAACTCAAATCCGATGGTATATTCTAACATAGAGGCGTTCCCATGGTGCTGGGGACGCTTCAAGTTAAAATATATCATCGGATTGGAGAAAATTCCGATCCGATGGTATATTAATAGGGACTCCTGACTTTACATTGAAAGTCAATGGGGGACGGATCCGTTTGCAATTGCACCATATTGTGTCAACGTCAAACGGATCTGTCCCCATTGACTTGCATTGTAAGTCAGGACGTCTCCGTTTGGCTCTGCACGGCCAGGCGGACACCAAAATGCTGCAAGCTGCATTTTGGTGTCCTCCTCCAGAGCGGAATGGAGGCGGAACGGAGCCAAACTGATGCATTCTGAACGGAGCCTTATCCATTCAGAATGCATTGGGGATGAACGGATCAGTTCGGGGCCGCTTGTGAGAGCCCTCAAATGGATCTTACAAGCGGAACCCCAAACGCAAGTGTGAAAGTAGCCTAAGTTAGATATAAATTTCAGTTAAGGCTCGTTCACACGAAAGTTTTTTGCGTTCCGTATACGGGCCGTTTTTTGTGTTCCGTATACGGGCCGTTTTTGGCGTTCCGTATGCGGAAGAATTCATTTCAATGGTTCCACAAAAAAAACGGAATGTAATCCGTATGCATTACGTTTCCGTATTTCCGTTTTTTCCGTTTCGTTGAAAGATAGAACATGTTCTATTATTGCCTGCAAATCACGTTCCATGGCTCCATTCAAGTCAATGGGTCCGCAAAAAAAACGGAACACATACGGAATGTACTCCGTATGTCTTCTGTATCCATTTCATTTTTGCGGAACAATCTATTGAAAATGTTATGCCTAGCCCAATTTTTTCTATGTAATTACTGTATACTGTATATGCCAAACGGAATGGAACCGGAAACACTACTGAAAAAAAAATGGAAAAACAGATCCGGGAAAAACGGCCCGCAAAACACTGAAAAAGACATGTGGTCGTGTGAACGAGCCCTTAGTGTGAGTTTAGTTTTTTGCACGAACGCACCATCTGCATGCGTGCATTTTGCAGAGCACTGTAGTGAATTTTTATACTAGTTTTTGCACACACGCACGATCTGTGAGCGTGCCTGCTGCAGAGCACCTATCAGTAGTGTGCTTAGTAGCATCTGCACATTTATTTTTTTTTATTATTTTTTTTTTTATTTTACATTTATTTTTAATTTTTTAGGTTTTTGCACGAACGCACCATCTGCGTGCGTGCATTTTGCAACCACTGAGTACCGATCAGTAGTGTCCATTACTGATCGCGTCTGCTCAGTTTGCACTGCAAGTTTTTTTTTGTTGCAGAAAATACTTTTTTTGTGTAGCAAAGACTTTTTTGTGCAGAAAAGCCATTTTTTTAACAACTTTTTTTCTCTACTCCTTTTCTCTATATTTCAAATTTATTACAAGCCCCTTCACGTGTGAAACACTACATACACACCCCACACTAAAAGCTTTACACGTTTCACACGTCACACCCCAATAAAATAAAAATGGCCCGTCCATCCGGAGTGTACTCAGCTGAAGAGGCATACGCCATGCTTGCCAGTAAAGGAGAAGAAGATGCCACTTTCCTCTACTCTTCTACCCCCTCATCATTATCATCATCATCCGCTGATGAGGGACCCTCTAGAAGGCGCCCCAGGGTAGCAGAGGAGGTAGCCCCCCACAGTGATCCCATATGGACCCCACCCACTGACGAATATCAGCCCCAAATTCCTGAGTTTGTGGGCAACTCAGAAATTCGGATAGATTGTGCGGGCTTCACTGAGCTAGATTTTTTCAAAATCTTTTTCTCTGAAGATTTTGTAAATTTAATGGTGGCCCAAACCAATTTATGCACCCAACAATTTATTTTCCAGAACCCTACTTCGCCATACGCTAGACCCCTAGGTTGGACCCCAGTAGATGCAGAAGAGATTATGAAGTTTTAGGGACTTGTGCTGCATATGGGCGTAGTAATAAAAACAAACGTTAGGCAATATTGGAGTTTGGACATTTTCTGCCAGACTCCAATTTACAGTCAGACCATGACCGGAAGCGATTTGAGTCCTTTCCTACACTACAATGACAATGCACAGTGCCCACCCCAAAACGACCCAACATTTGACCGTCTGTTCAAAGTTAGGCCTGTCATTGACCACTTCAGCACCAAGTTTGCTGAGGTGTACAACCCAGAGAAAAATGTATCTGTAGATGAGTCCCTATTAATGTTCAAAGGAAGGTGTCACAGTCCCTCAGGTGACTGATGTCAAGAAATCAAGGAGATTGGCTGAGTGTGGAGGAATCTAACACCCTCCTTGATTTCTCTTGATTCAGTGTTGATAGGGTTAATGACCACTTCACCTTTCTTAGCTGTTGCTCAGTGGTCATCACTTCTACCCTTTATAGTCTGACCCCACCCTTCTGACTATGTGGTAGATAGCTTAATTTGGGTTTGGCTGAGCTGGTGTGAGTTTGTCTCTGGTGTTCCTGCTCGTCCATCTCTACGGAAGTTAAGTGTCGCGTTTGTTTGTGTTTGTTATATTCCCTGTTGTTTGTATCTGGGCCTGAGACAGAGACTTCCATTCGTCCATCTGGGGAGGAATGGGTTGTCTCTGGTCCTAACCTCATTCCAGGGCCTTATAGGGATATAAGGGCCTAGGTATACAGCATATGAATATTCCTACCTTCAGGGTCTATGCATATTGATAGATAGTTAGGGCCCTGATTAGGGTTGGTTAGTAGTGACCTGTTTCTTCCCTAGTTTCCAGGCCAAGTTACTGTTTCCCTTCCCTCCTGTGTTCAGTGTGGAATTTTCCACCCACACTGATCGTGACATTACCTACCACCATAAAAAACACCATTTCGTTCAGGTCAGTGCAGCTATGGATCCTATGTCTGTACTGGTTGAACAGCTGCAGGGACTGTCTTTGGAGGTAGCTGACCTCCGCGTGACAGTCTTACGGATTCAGAGACCACAGGCGGCTGGTTCCAATGGTGGGTACCAGGCCTGCCCTGAACCTAAGGTTGCCCTTCCGGACAGATTTTCTGGGGGTAGTGACAATTTCATTCAGTTCAGGGAATCGTGTAAGTTGTACTTTAAGTTGCGTGTGTCAACGTGTGGGTATGATCATTTCTTTGCTTAAGGATGATGCACAGTCTTGGGCTTTTTCTCTGCCAACCAGATCACCATCCCTCCAGTCGGTAGATTAATTTTTTAGAGCCTTGGGTCTTATTTATGATGACCCTGATCTCTCAGGCTGAGACCAAGTTACGTGGTTTACGGCAGGGAAAGCTCTCCGCAGAAATCTATTGCTCTGAATTTAGGAGATGGGATACGGAGTGGAATCATCCTGCTCTCCATAGCCAGTTCTGTCAGGGTCTATCTGAGAGGCTGCAGGACGCGTTGGCCTTTCATGAAAAACCTGAGTCATTAGAAGCAGCTATGTCCCTTGCTGTACGTCTGGATAGACATCTGAGGGGGAGATCTAAGGGTCCTCACCCTCAGTTCGCACTGTCAAATAAGGTTGCGGCTTCCTTTGACACTTATGATAAAGAGACACATGTGGTTACGCCTTGTGAGGAGCCTATGCAGTTGGAAGGAGCTACTCCTGGGACTGATGGTAAGAGCTCTGGTCATATGAAGGGAGTCTGTTTTTGTTGTGAAAAAAGGGACATTTTGTGAATATTTGTCCGTACATTCAGCGTCAAGGTGCAAACAAAAGAAAAATGCATAATCCTAAATTATTATTGGTGGTGTGGGTGGGGAGCAAGAAAACGTTATTTTGTCATTTACTGGTAGTATCCGATTTCTCCTGTCTGCCGAGGTGGTGCTAGAGTCCAAAACTGTGGAAAGCGAGGTATGTATCGACAGTGGGACTAGGGTTAACATGATTGAAGGACAGTTTGTTTGTATTCATGGGTTGACTACTAGTGCACTAGAGAAAAGCATCTCTGTCTGTGCAATTGATTCTGCACCTCTTACCCAAAAATGCCTGTCGCAGGTGGTAAATGACATGCATTTAGGAGTGAGTGATTTCCATCAGGAATCTATCTCGTGTTATGTGTTGGAGGGTCTGTCTGCTCCGATGGTTTTGGGCTTACCATGGTTAAGCAGACATAACCCTACCATCGACTGGCAAGCGAGACAGATTCTCGATTGGAGTGATTTTTGCGTGGTCAACTGTCTTAATGCGTCTTACTCTGTGGTCACCACTAAAACTGTTCCCTCGTTCATTTTAGAATTTTCTGATGTGTTTTCTGAGAGTGGTAACCAGGAGTTCCCCCCACATCGGGAGTACGATTGTCCCATCAATCTTATTCCTGAAACTAAACTGACCAAATCTCGGTTGTATAATTTTTCGGAGCCCAAAAGAAAGGCTATGCGAGAGTATATCACCGAGAGCTTGGCGAAGGGTCATATCAGACCATCTAAATCCCCAGTGGCTGCTGGGTTGTTCTTTGTAATAAAAATAAAAAGATTTCCGTCTGTAATCCTTACCCCCTTCCTTTGATTCCGAATTTATTTAGTCAGATTGTCGGTGCCAAGGTGTTCTCTAAATTGGATCTGAGAGGGGCATAAAATCTGGTAAGGGTCAGGGAGGGGGATGAGTGGAAGACCGCATTTAATACCCCTGAGGGTCATTTTGAAAATCTCGTCATGCCCTTTGGGTTAAACAACGCTCCAGCGGTTTTTCAACAACTTATCAATGACATCTTTCATCATCTGGTGGGGAGATTTGTTGTTGTATATCTGGATGACATACTCATTCTCCAGACATGGAGACTCATAAGAATCATGTGAGACAGGTGTTACAGATCCTAAGAGAGAATAAATTGTATGCGAAGATGGAAAAATGTGTTTTTGCTGTTCAGGAAGTGCAATTCCTGGGTTACCTGCTCTCATCCTCAGGTTTTCGTATGGATCCCGAGAAAGTCCGTGCGGTGTTGGACTGGGATCGACCCGAAAATCTGAAAGCGCTTATGTGGTTTTTGGGATTCACCAACCACTACCGTAAATTAATCTTGAACTATTCAACTGTAGTTAAACCTTTAACAGACATGACTAGGAAGGGGGTCGATTTCTCTGTTTGGTCTGAGGCGGCATTACAAGCCTTTTCTGCTATGAAGGAATGTTTTTGCTTCAGCCCCTATTCTGGTGCAACCAGACGTGTCTCAGCTTTCCTGGGGGGGGGGGGGGAATTCTAAAGATCCTAGTCCTTTTTTATCTTAAGGGGTAGTCCTATCTGCCCAATATCCTGATCTTGAGGCTAAGGTGTTGGAGGCCCAAGAGGATGCACCGGACTCTTGTCGTCCAGGTAAATTGTTTGTTTGTTCCTTCAGACTTACGTCATAAGGTATTTAGGGAACATCACTGTACTGTCTTGGCTGGACACCTTGGGAGTAGATCCACTGTCGATCTCATCTCCCGCAGATTTTGGTAGCTGGGGCTGCGTAAGTGTGTTTAGGACTATGTGTTAACCTGTTGTACAGATGTAGCAGGGGTAACACACACAGTCTTAACTCAAATTTCTTAACTCATCGCGTTATCTTGAAACATGCCATTGAAAAGCAATTGCTTAACGCATTTAGTTTAGATAACATGTCTCATAAAGCATGTGTGTTAACCCTGCTACATCCGTACCTGTGCTCGAGCTAAGGTGACACATACTCGGCCTTCTGGATCTCTTCTTCCGTTACCCATCCCGTCCAGACCTTGGACACATTTGTCCATGGACTTTATCATTGATTTACTGAATTCTTTGGGAAAAACAGTGATCCTGGTGGTAGCTGATCGGTTTAGAAAAATGGCGCATTTTATAGCATTGCATGCTCTACCTAATGCCAAAACTCTTGCACAGGTGTTTTGTCGATAACATTGTGAAACTACATGGCATTCCCTCTGATGTGGTGTCTAAACGGGGGACTCAGTTTTTTTTCCAGATTCTGGAAAGCGTTCTGTACTCGACTGGGGGTACAATTGTCCTTTTCTTCGGCTTTTCATCCTCAGTCGAATGGACAGACAGAGCGCACCAATCAGAATCTGGAGACTTACTTGAGATGTATTGTTTCGGAGAACCAGGAGGAGTTGTCTTCATTATTATCATTAGCTGAGTTTGCCATTAATAACCGTAGACAGGAGTCCAGTGATAAGTCGCCGTTTTTTGGGGCATATGGATTCCATCTGCAGTTTGGCAAATTTTCTGGTTCTCAAACTTCCAGTATTCCTGAGGAGGAACAATTTTCCTCTTTGTCTTCTATTTGGCGGAAAATTCTAAATAACCTGAAAAAGATGGGCAACAGGTATAAGCGTGTGGCTGACAGGAGACGTATGAATGGTCTGGACCTGAGAGTGGGTGATTCTGTGTGGCTGTCCAGATTAGAGAGGCCTCCCTAGATCCCTGGTAGTGCAACCGCTGAGAATGGGCGAAAGTAGGGTTCTCCGCAATGAGAACATGCTGGTGGTTAAGGGAACCTGTCACCTCCAAAAACCATCTGAAGCCGCCAGCAGTGTGTTTCTGATGATTGTTTTGTTCCTGAAGGCAGATGCGGCAAAAGCTCTAAAAACACTCCTTTATCCCCTGCCGGCGCTCTTCTCTAGACATGCTTGAAGTCAAGGGGGCAGCGGCTTCCTTGCTTCAAGTCAAGGTAACCACGCCCCCTTCCCTGCCCCTTTGCTGTGACTGACAGCCGGCAGTTTGGCTGACTTTGCCGAACTCTCTGCATAAGCACTGTCAGTCACAGCAAAGGGGCAGGGAAGGGGGCGTGGTTACCTTGACTTGAAGCAAGGAGGCTGCTGCCCCCTTGACTTCAAGCATGTCTTTATCCCCAGCAGGGGATAAAGGAACGTTTTTCCCCTACCCCACGACAGCACCACAGACAGAGGGATCCACCCCCAGGGACAGGAAACCTACAGAATAAAAAGGTGGAGCCTCTCTACCCTTTCAGTGGTTTCCTGTCCCTGGAGTGGGAGACCTACAGTTTATTTTGCAGTTTCTTACTGTTGGTCTTTCATTCCTAGGGGGGCCCTAGAGGGCTGACGGTATACTGCCAGGGTCCATCGCACTGCAATGGCAGGCTGGCAGGACCCAAGAACTGCTCCAGGGGCACTCCATATCTTGCAGCAGTTTTTGCGTGGGTAACTTTCAGGGAAAGCTCTGCCCCGTGGGAAGCTCCATCCAGGCAGGAGCGGGGTGGCTCCGGTCCTGGTACTTGAGACATATTTGCTTCTGGGTAAGTGACACGTCTATGGTTCCCCTTTTCTCACCTTAGTTCTTTGTATTGTCTTTTTCCAGTCAAATCCTAAGAAGATGCTGGGAAAAAGAAAAATCAAAGAATGTGCTATATGCAAAACAACATTGTCATCATCTTATGAAAAGAGGTTATGCCAAAGCTGTATTGACAAGACCATCTCTGATGAATCACCGTCACTTTTAGAATATATAAAATCGCTGATTAAGAAAGAAGTGAAGAATTCCTTGAAACCAAGCAAAAAAATTAAGGGTTCAGAAAGGGCCAAAGGCTCTCCGATTAGCCTATCCCAGGATCCTTCCTCTGGTGACAGCGATTCCCCTCAGGATACCTCTTCCTCTGATTCGACCTCTGATGATAAAGTTATGAATAGAGCCTTTTTTCCCCTGGAGGACACTGATAGATTGCTAAAAGTCATAAAATCTACCATGAATATTGAGGATGTTAAGGAAGATAAGTCAGTGGCGGACTCTTTATTTGAAGGGTTACAGGAAAGGAAGGGCCAGTGTTTTCCTGTGCATAGTAGTATTCTTTCTCTAATTAAAAGGGAATGAAAAAAGACATGTAAGAAGGTTTTTATCACTAGGTCCTTTAAGCGCAAATACCCCTTTGAAGAGGAGACTTCATCTGTGTGGGGAAAAACCCCCAAAATAGATGTTGCCATTTCAAAGGTGTAAAAAAAATCCCTTTTGAGGATACTGGTGTTCTTAGGGACAACCTAGATAAGAAAGCTGAGTCCTTCCTGAGAGGGGCATGGGAAGCGTCCACTTCCTCATTTCGTCCTAGCATAGCTGCTACTGTGACTGCCAGAACCTTAGCTCTTTGGTTACAACAGCTCAAAGTCCAGTTGAAAGATACTGTAGGTGCCCTAGAGATCAGATTTTATCCTCTCTGCCCACTTTACAAAAAGCGGCTGACTTTTTGACAGACGCTTCTGTTGAAGCAGTAAAACTTAGCGTTCAGTCCCCATCCCTTACTAACTCTGCTCGTAGGGCGCTTTGGCTTAAGAGTTGGAGTGGAGGGGATGTGGCCTCAAAGCAGAAATTATGTGGTATTCCCTGCCAGGGAGAGTTTGTATTCGGTCCTGACTTAGATGATTTGTTGGAGAAGGCAGCAGATAAAAAGAAAAGATTTCCTACTCCTAACCCTTCTGGAATTTTTTCTTCTAGGAACAGGCAGTCCTTTCGTTCCTATGGCGGTAATTCAAATAGGAGACTGTTTAGGGACAAAGATCAAAGACAAAGGTCCAGAAATTTGGCAGGGAAAGGTTTTTTGTTCGGAAACTCTTCCTCGTCAAATAAGAAGCAGTCACAGCAATGATGCCAGGCTAAAAGTGGGTGGAAGACTAAAATTCTTCCTTCCTACCTGGGAAAAAATTGCAGGGCCACAGGTTTTAGATATTATTCGAACAGGCCTAAAACCAGAGTTTCGCTCCTTGCCACATCAAAAGGTTTGTTATTACAAAAAATTGTTCTGTAAAAGGTTATTTTCCCATAATAAAGGAAGTGCAAAATCTTATAGAAAAATATGTCCTTGTTCCTGTTCCATACAAAGACCAGTGCAAGGGTTATTTTTCCCCACTTTTTCTAGTAACCAAGCCAGATAGTTCCCACAGAACTATTATTAATCTGAGGGGTTTGAACAAATTCCTGGTGTTCAAAAAATTCAAGATGGAGGCAATGAGGAACACGATACAGCTTCTGTTTCATCAGTGTTTCATGGTGGTAATAGATCTGAAAGATGCCTATTTTGACATACCCATGCACCAGGAATTCCAGAAGTATCTCAGGGTTGCAATCTTTATCGATGGTCGTCTGCAGCAGTATCAATTCCAGGCGTTACCCTTCGGTCTGTCTATGGCCCCAAGGATCTTTACCAAAGTGGTAGCAGAAATTATATAGTTTATAAAACTAAAGGCTGTGTTGATAATACCATACCTGGACAACTTTTTAATCATTGCAAAATCCCGCAACAGTTGCAGGGAGGCAGTTCAGATAGTGATGAAAACCTTTCAGGAGTTGGGCTGGATAGTGAACAACAAAAAATCCAGGCTAAAACCAGTAAGGCAGCAGAGGTTTCTTGGTCTAATCTTGGACTCAGTGACACAGAGAGTATATTTCCCGGAAGAAAAACTTTCAAGGATCTCAAATCAGATCCCCTTATTCTACATAACTGACTATTCGGAAGGTTATGTCTGCCCTGGTATCTTGTATCCCAGCGGTAGAATGGGCGCAGCTACATTTTCGTCAGTCGCATGAACTGGTATTTAAAAAAAAAATTGAATATTCACGATTACGAATATATTTTGCGATATTCTAAATATTCGCGAATTCTCAAAGTGGCGATATTCGCAATCAACACTAGTGAATAGCACGCATGTTACCAGGGACCGGCCCGGGTCTTAAGAATCAGAGTCCTCAAAGGATGTGGTCCAGGCCCTGCGGGTGGAATTTAAAGAGCTTCGGCTGGAAATGTCCCAGATGAAGGCAGAACCGTCCCGGCCTCCGGAAACGGTCCCCGCACCTCGTGCCACTCCACCCAGAACAACCTCTGTGAGGGGGCCGGTCAGAAGAGGGCCCCTCTGTTGGGCTTGCCGAAAGTACGGCCATATGGCCAGAGAGTGCCCAGAACAGGTAGCGTCTGAGCCAACATTAAACTTCCGACCGCTGCAGTAGCTGGGCGTCCTGCAGTGGTGCACAAGTTAAGCCCTCTGCGTAAAGAATGTGATCTTTATGCCAGCAGCCCCGTATTAGAAGCCGAGTTTGAAGGCTGAAAGGTCTGCTGCCTAGTTGATAGAGGGTCAGAGTGCACCCTAATGCCTCTGGAGTTCTTCGAGAGGCACTTCGGACATATGATGGAACCCGAAGACGGGAGCGTCATCAGGCTGACGGCTGCCGATAATAGAGAAATGGATGTTCGAGGGATAGTCTGGATGCGGGTCCGACTGTTTGGGCAAGACATCGGCAAGAAAGGGGTCGTGCTGGTGGACCATTTATCCCGGAAAAGAAATCCAGGGTGTTCTAACTGCCCATTCCTTGAGGGCCACCTTGTAGGACATCGATGTCATCAGCGATGTCATCCCGGGTTCTCCAGCTATGTCTTCCCTCCCTTACATGTGGGGTATGTTTGGAGTGGGGTTAGGTTTGTGGTGTGTTGTTATGTCTAGCTTGTTGTTCCATGTTTGGTATGTTTGGTGTTTTCATCCAGCATGTACCGTATGCTAGACAATTACTTGTCTACCTCCGTGAGGGGGCTGGTTTTCCGGAGGGGTGAACCATAAGCCTGTATGCAGCGCTGCCTGTGGCTGCCGTGCACCTTGCGTCATGGGGTCCAGGCAGTATCTGGTGGGCTGGATACCTGTGTGTGGTGTTGTTGGTATGGAGTCCTGTTTGGTGTGTGGGCTCCTGTATGTATGCACGGGTTCCAGTTGTGGAGGCAGCGGCAGGTAAGCGTGTTGTCTAGTGTTCTTACCCATGTCTGGGAAGAACAGGTCGTCTCTCCCCTGCTCCTATGTGAGGGATTATCAGGGCGCCTCAGGGCCAAAGGTATCCTGGTATGAGCCGTCCTACCATCCAGGTCCGCTCATACGGTGAGGAGTTATAGTGTCCCTAATCCTCACCCTAGGAGGTGACCTGCTCCCTGATTCCGGCGTCCTGGCCTAGCTGCTTCCCCGTTATACCTGACATTGGGGTTTCCCCACTCCCCACCGTGACAGCTGTGAAACAACAACTCTCTGCGTCCCTTTATTACTGTTCAGGCCATATTGGGAGCTGTAGTTTCACATTGTACAAGCTTATATGGCGAGGGCTGACCTGACTATTCAAATAGTATCTGTACTGAACTTTTAAAATCTGGTGATGTATATATGCAGATGGTTCTGGTGCTGAGTTTGACTTATGTATGTAGTGATCTTGGTTCTTGCTCTGTATTTGTCTTAAACGTACATTATTAGATGCTACATTTTAATCTAATACCATCCATTCACATCTGAGTTCGGGCCACTGTCACAGATTCTGTCAAAAAGACCAGACAAAAAAGTCCTGCATGCAAGAATTTTTTGTCCACTAAAGGAGAAGTATCCTGAGTAGACCCTATTATAGTCTATGGAGTCGGTAAATCTGGTCACTGTAATGATGCGGTACGCCAGACCTGCAGGGTATTGCAATTGTGAGGTCACGGTTATGGCAAGCGAGGGTTACTCACAGTTCTGTAGGGAAACCCTGGGCAGGCATACAGCAGTGAAGGAGAGGCTGGCATAGGGGTCCTCTGGGGCACACTCTGTATTTAGGGACCAGGCCTGGTGATGGTTGAGGTGCCCTGGGTGTTGCAGGTGATTTATGTGCCTGGGGCAAGGTCCCTTTGAGGTACGTGACGCCAGAGCCGGTAACGGTGGCACACCGGTGGAAGGTCTTAATAAGCAAGGAACACAGATGGCAGGGTGAACCAAACTTTGCTTTACTGTAATAAATTCCACTTTGTACAGTTAGATGGCAACTCAGTTCCACATGTCAAGTACACTTCACAAGCAGGGTTTCACAATTATGGCAGGTATATGGTTCTTTGGCAAGATACACAGAGGGTAAACATCCACATGCACAGAATCAGGCTGTACAGACTCCTCGGAGATAGTGTACACCGTTCCTTTCGAACTCCTGTCTGGCTTTAATCCCAAGGCCCGGATACCTTATTGTCGGCTTTTATCCTTGGTAAATAATCCTCCTTAGGTGCTCATTCTTGCTCCATACTTCTATTCTCTCTGCCCTGCAGCTTACTTGTACTAGCTGGACATGTTGACTCTGCTTGACTTGGTGGGAACTAAAGGGTTGCTTCCAGGAGGTAACCTCTTCCCCTGGGGTAGATCTTCTGAGCTAACCATGGCTCTCTTGGTCAGCAGGTAGACTAGGATCCCTCTACTAGTCTCCTGGTGGAAACTAGAAGCCTGGGCTGTCTAGTTGCATGTCAGGAGAAGGCTCTGGCTTGTGCCTTCTAGCTTGTCTCTGCAGACTCCTGACCTTCAACTCCCTCTCCCTGTCTGGGCCTGAATACTTATACCAGGGCTACTCTAGCTCCCTCTAGCGTCTGGGATGACTAACTACAGAGACTATGCCTGATAATGCATATAACAGGGAAACATTGCATACAAACAATACCTTACAAATTACATAAAATTACATAAAATGCACAATTAGAGATACCATCCCTGTCCCTAGTGAGGAGAAGTAACGCACACCCCAATTGACCCTTGTGTAGTGCCCACACTTATCTAGTGGGGCCACTACAATGATCAAGCTATTGCTACAGACTCAGTCATGTCCTGTATCTGGGATTGCACATGTGTGTACGATCCCAACATGAAAACACAACCAGTTGCCACCTTTTCATAATGGGTTTCTGTGCTAAAAAAAATCGTTATGTTACCGTAGCTGGCTGACATTAGCGATGTGCTAATGTCAGCAGAACATAACTGTGTGACTATATCTCCCTGCCGTCGCCGTTCGCGCTAAATAATGACTTTTATAATATGCAAATTAGCCTCTAGGTGCTAGTGGGGCGTTGCTACAGCACCTAGAGCAGGCATGCGGCCCTCCAGCTGTTGTAAAACTACAACTCCCACAATGCCCTTCTGTAGGCTCATAGCTGTAGGCTGTTCGGGCATGCTGGGAGTTGTAGGTTTGCAACAGCTGGAGGGCCGCAGGTTGAGCATGCCTGACTTAGAGGCTCCGTCTTCTCACCGTTTGGCACGTCCTTGTAAAGGTGATTGACATCCTCGGTCTCCTCCGTGCCCCGCAAATCCTGCGCCTGCACCGTCCATTTTAGTATTAGGCGCAGGCTAAAATTTGCCAGCCAGCCCCTGAGACAGGGCAAATAGAAAGGTGGTGAAGTGTGCTGTATGTTAGGCGTGATAAAAAAAAAGCAAGCGTGAAAGAGGCAAATGTGGATGACAAGGATGTTAAATGGAATTTCAAGGAAGATAAACACTTAAAAAAATAATATTAGTATTTTGTGTATTAAGAAAAAAACTGCAGCCCTCCTGACTTGAAGTAATGGAAGTGGTCCTTTTATTCATCAACATACAAGCGAAATGCAACATTTCCAATGTCAGATTCCATAAGGTGTATATGATATAAAGTCTGCATCTGATGGAATTCCAGCAGGTTAAGTGTTGCTTTAAAAAAATCACGTAATTTGTGCATCAGGGATTCCAACATCCAGGTCTCCCTGGAGAGTATACACAAAAAAAAAATGACGCTGTGAAAAACCGCACCGCATTCTCGTTGTTAGGCAGCGTCTACTGTATAATGCAGGCGTCGTACATGCCCCACTTATGCGCCATACATTGTAGCGTCCTATTGGCTTTGAAACCGTCTCAACATACAAGTCATATATTCAAGTCTATCACCAAAATGGAAATCAACTCAACGTTTCTAGGGCCTCACAACTGAATATCACTATAGTCAGACATTAGAGCGTGACATGAGCTGCACCCCATATTTTTATAGAGGGGCGCACCTAGGGAACCAGCACCACAAATATGCAAAGCCTCAATCAGATCATCTGGTCTGTATATCATGGGAATAATACCCAGATACAAGTCATCTGAAGGTGTCTATTAGAGAGTAATTCATAGGGCCGGCAATGTCCCATAAGGGTGACTTTGTGCATCAGCCACTCCTGACCATTTCATCACAAAGGTAGGTACAGAATTACAACGTGGTCAGCATCAGCTTGCCTGTGGTCCGTCAAATCTGCATGTCATGCCAAATCCACGTACAAAGGTCACATGCCAACATGCTCGGTCCCTATACTGGTGCCGAGTGGCTCACCACAAGTATTGAATAGTGTCATAAGTCCATAGAAAAATGTAGAGGAGGAGATGATCTCCAGAACATGAAGATCCAAGGGAGAGCTGTACGAGCTGCAATCCTGATCCAAAGTAACATTAATCCCTCAGTCTGGAAATCTTCATTCATGTTGGAGAGTTACCTCGTGCCTGTGCATATAAAATATCGTAATTAAAATTAAAATTTCTATAAAACACAACTATAAATACATACCTATACAATCCTAATATTCCAAGCCCATTCTGATGAAATACATTTTCAGTCAAAAGTTTGGACATCATTTTTCAGTCCTTGGTTTTCTTTTTTATTTTCTACATTGTAGATTCATGTTGAAAACATGAAAATGATGGAATTAATTAGAAAACAAATAAGGTGCTAAATCAAAATGGGGGTCAATTATGTATAGAACTGCGCCTGGTTTTGGCTTAAAAAAAAATCCACAAGGGCCTTTTTTATGACTTTTTAAAATACTGTCGCACAGGCGTTTTTGTGCCGCGTTCGACACTTAGGAGTGGCGGGGGTCAGGACATCAGCAAGTATAAATTTACTAGGGTCAGGGGCTGGAGTACTTTATACCCCAGGTGCATGGACTGCCGGAGATGCATCTAATTTATGACCCTCAGAATCTAGGGAACTTAGACTGTGAGCCCCGTTGGGGACAGTGTGATGCTAATGTCTGTAAAGCACTGCGGAATATAAATATATTATAATATATATATATAAATTCTCAAAAGGTTTCGTTCGTAATTGTAAAAATAAAGATTAAATGAAAAAAGTTCGGCATCTGGGTACTAATAATCTAGATGCAACATATGTCCTAGGGCTGTGATGGCTAACCTCCAGCACTCCAGGCGTGGTAAAACTACAACTCCTAAGATGTACACTTGCTTGGCTGTTCTCAGAACTCCATAGGAATGAATAGAGCATGCTGGGAGTTGTAGTTTCACAACAGCTGGAGTACTGCAGGTTCGCCACCACTGTCATAGGGGGAGTAATACTGGGAGAGTCGTTTGTTGAGAAGGGTCTGGGTGCACTTGTTGCTCCCTTCAGCCCCTACCTGTTGCTGTCAGCAGTTTAGCATGATCACAAGTGCTGACAGATTCCCTCCAGTTAAAACCAACTAGTGGCACATATCCAGTTCTGTTTTTACTTTCCGATTGCAGATTTTTTATTGGTTGGGAGGACAGTTCTCTTGCCTGAGCCACAGACACAATGGGCCGAAGGGGACTCAGTGGGGGACATTTATCAATATCTTTACACCGCAATAGTGGCATAAAAAAGTTGCAAATTATGGCTCTCGACATGTTTTCATCATAATTCTCAACTTTTAGAGGTTTTTGCCTCTTTCCAAAACTGCCAAGAAAAGGTGGAGCTTAGTGGGAGGGGCGTGGCTTACCGCAGTCTGCCGGATGTACTATAAGGTGCACCAGAAACTGGCACATGTTATATCTCAAGTCTGTGCCAGCTCCTGGCTGATGTAGACTTGCGTTTCTCACCCACGGAGTGCCAGAGATACGCCTAATTTATGTATAGGTATCTGCTTTTTAATGAATTAGGTGCACCTTACTCCGGTGCAACACATTGTAGGGGGGGGGTATCACAAGGGTAACATTTGAAGTCAGTTTGGCTTGTGTCTGCATTGGTGTACTTTGCACAAAATTTATGAAATGTTGCATACTGTTTGTTAAAGGGGTTGTACGCTGTAGTGATATTGATGACCTTTCCTCAGGATATGTCATCAATATCAGATTGGTGGAGGTCTGACTCCCAGTACCCCTGCCGAACAGCTGATTGAGGAGGCCACAGCACTACTGCAAGAGTTGCGTCCTCTTCAGTCTTTACCTGCGCGCAGTCTAGATCATAAAGGCAGTGCAGTGTAATTACAGTTTCTTCTCCCATTCAAGTGAATGGGACGAGCAGTTTCTAGTTACACTGCTCCCCCGCTACAAGCTAGATGGCGTGCAGGAAAATATTGAAGAGGATATATCACTCGCACAAACACTGAGACACCTTCAAACAGCTGATCGGCAGGGGTGTCGGTAGTCAGACCCCGCCGATCTGATATTGATCACCAATATCATTACAGCGCACAACGCCTTTAAATTTGGAGCCTATTACTAACATTTTGTATTGAAATGTTACTCATTATTTTACGTCACCCCATTAGTGCAGTAAGAAGTTGCACTGATAAATCTGGAGTGAAACACTTACCATAGCTAACCACTTCCACTTTCCACCCAGTTTTCCAAACTAAAGTGAGTGGTGTGAAAATGAAAAAAGTTGCAAGATACAAAAGTCACAAAGCCTTATTTAAAGACAAAATAGTGGAGTGCAGGGAGTGATCCATCCCCCCATGATGCCCAAAGCCTTCCTACTCCCCATCCAAGCGCCTCAAGCTCCAGTTACTGACGGACAACTTCATGGTGGACATAGGATCAATTGTGCTCTTTTTTATTAACTCCCATTTTCTACCTCCCAATATCCTACACAACATACTGATTTTCAATCATTACTTATCCCATCTACCCCTCCACCTTCCTGTGTATCTACTGTATATGGTATTCTTTCATCCTTTACCAACCTGGGATATCCGCCTCTCATGGATCGCTGGGAGTTGGACCTGGATACACATATGAAGAGGCTCAGCAGAAGATCTGCTCATATCCCATGTCTTGAGAATCACCTGCAGAGCCAAGGAAAATAAATATAAATTGTTTCCTGCTGGTATAGGAACCTGGTCACTGTTCACACCTACGCCCTTCTGTCCCTGATACATACATCACTGTGAGAGGACAACCCTTTGACTACATAAATGGTGGGGATATGCATTGATTAAGTAATTCTGGCACTGCATCTTTGAGACCTACTATACAGTTAGCAGCATTATTGTAACAAACACAGACCCTTTGGCTTTATTGTTCTTGTCTCATCCTATTTCAAAATGGAAGAAATCGATACTCATATTTTCCTTGGTTGTGGCTTGTGGAGATCCACTATAGCCCCCTATAATAGGAGGCAAGCTGTTCCCCCCTCTTGGTAGGAGTGGTCTGGTCCTGCTTCCTGCCAGGAGGGGGAGTTCCCGTTGACACACAGAGAGAAGAGGAAGCACACTCCTGAGCTCCTGCTCCTAAGGCCTCATGCACATGACCGTTTTTTTTTACGGTCCACAAAAACGGGGTCCGCAGGTCCGTGATCCGTGACCGTTTTTTCGTCCGTGGGTCTTCCTTGATTTTTGGAGGATCCACGGACATGAAAAAAAAGTCGTTTTGGTGTCCGCCAGGCCATGCGGAGCCAAACGGATCCGTCCTGAATTACAATGCAAGTCAATGGGGACGGATACGTTTGACGTTGACACAATATGGTGCAATTGCAAACGGATCCGTCCCCCATTGACTTTCAATGTAAAGTCAGAGTCCCTTTTATACCATCGGATCGGAGTTTTCTCCAATCCGATGGTATATATTAACTTGAAGCGTCCCCATCACCATGGGAACGCCTCTATGTTAGAATATACTGTCGGATATGAGTTAGATCGTGAAACTCAAATCCGACAGTATATTCTAACACAGAGGCGTTCCCATGGTGATGGGGACGCTTCAAGTTAGAATATACTAAAAGAACTGTGTACATGACTGCCCCCTGCTGCCTGGCAGGTGCTGCCAGGCAGCAGGGGGCAGACCTCCCCCCCCCCTGTTTTTAACTCATTGGTGGCCAGTGCAGCCGCCCCCCCTCCCCCTGTAGTTAACTCTTTGTTGTCCAGTGCGGCCGGCCCCCCACTCCTCCCCTGTAGTTAACTCTTTGTTGTCCAGTGCGGCCGGCCCCCCTCCCCTGTAGTTAACTCGTTGGTGGCCAGTGGGCCCTCCCCCCTCCTAATTAAAATCTCCCCCCCTATCATTGGTGGCAGCGGAGAGTACCGATCGGAGTCCCAGTGTAATCGCTGGGGCTCCGATCGGTAACCATGGCAACCAGGACGCTACTGCAGTCCCAGTTGCCATGGTTACTTAGCAATTTGTAGAAGCATTATACTTACCTGCGATGTCTGTGTCCGGCCGGGAGCTCCTCCTACTGGTAAGTGACAGATCATTAAGCAATGCGCCGCACAAACCTGTCACTTACCAGTAGGAGGAGCTCCCGGCCGGACACAGACATCGCAGCTCGCCGGCAACCGGGACTGCAGTAGCGTCCTGGTTGCCATGGTTACCGATCGGAGCCCCAGCGATTAAACTGGGACTCCGATCGGTACTCTCCGCTGCCACCAATGATAGGGGGGAAGATTTTAATTAGGAGGGGGAGGGAGGGCCCACTGGCCACCAACGAGTTAACTACAGGGGAGGGAGGGGGGCCCACTGGCCACCAACGAGTTAACTACAGGGGAGGGAGGGGGGGCCGGCCGCACTGGACAACAAAGAGTTAACTACAGGGGAGGGAGTGCAGACGGATCTTCGGATCCGTCTATATGAAAGTAACCTACGGCCACGGATCACGGACACGGATGCCAATCTTGTGTGCATCCGTGTTCTTTCACGGACCCATTGACTTGAATGGGTCCGTGAACCGTTGTCCGTCCAAAAAATAGGACAGGTCATATTTTTTTGATGGACAGGATACACGGATCACGGTCTCGGCTGCAAAACTGTGCATTTTCCGATTTTTCCACGGACCCATTGAAAGTCAATGGGTCCGCGAAAAAAAAATGGAAAACGGCACAACGGCCACGGATGCACACAACGGTCGTGTGCATGAGGCCTAAGAAGGATTCTCCAGGAGAATAACTAAAGACTTCCTCAAGCAGATACTTCAGGAATCAGACAGCAAAGGGAACAGCTAGGACCAGCATAAAAGACACTGCTGTGAGGTGAGGGACTTCTTCTAGGCCAGTACAAGTGTTATTTACAGCCATCCAACCTGCACCCGTAATCCTTACTGCTACCGGAGAATTTCACTTGGAAATTGCACCTATTGAATGTACCTGAAGTTACACTTTGCACTCAGTAAAAAACACTGTTCTATGTTTACTTCAAGCCTCATTCTTCAACACTACATTTCCACTGCACTGATCCCCAGGAAGCAACGGCCTGAGGGAGTACACTGTGACAAAACATTGATCAGGGCCACTATCACTCCCACCATCTGCATCTGCCCCTCAGGGGCTCGCTGCATATGCTCCAGGCTGCATTTTAGTCTCAGTCTTGCCCTGACATTGCCTTTATATTGTAACGCTAGTCTTTTTGGCTGAAGTCCTTGAATGGTCAGATATGATGCTTGGATCCCATCCATATCTGTTCAGCCAGGTATATCACAGGTAGATTTCCCTCCTGTCCTTAGGTGCTATCATATTATTACATATGAATAACCAGAATCTAGAAGACATATCTGCAATGTTATTCAATGTACAGGGCTACTAGCCAGTACTGTGTAGTAACTAATGATGACATACCTTTGTATAGGTGAAGTATGGCTTCAGAGAGTCCCCTGGCAGCAGGCGGCTGATCATAAGATATCTGGGAAAAAGTATAATTACATTGTGTAAGATAATATCTGCATGTTCTGATGCTATTATCATAATGTCTTCTTCTAGTCCCGAGCATTTTCATAACTGGACACTGGACTGCATGAGATTGGTGTGCGACCTGCAGGAGGACATAGTGCAGCCTGGAGTCTACTGACAGCCCATAATATGTTGTGATTGGTGTTGAGCGAATCAAACTATCCAAAGTCGGCTTCAATACGAATTTCAGGAAAAAAATTATTTGCCACAAAGCCAAAGTTCCTCTCGCTTTGTGGTAACAAATCAATTTTAATTAAAATGGTGGTAATAAAAAATTAAATACTCACCTCATTCATATGCACACGAAGAGGCCGTCACAGTCATTTTGATTGTAGAAACCGTGCAAAATCTCATGTAGGGTGATATATGACATCACTACGCCGGTGTGCCTGGCCAGCCTAATGATGTCATCAAGTCTCCGCATTAGATTACGCATGGGATCTCCAATCAAGATGACCCCGACGGCTTTCTACGCAAACAAATGGATAAGGTGAGTATTTATTTATTTTATTTTTACCCTGATTAATCCCTGAAAGGCCTAAATTGTAGCCTCAGATGCCGCGATTGGTGATAGAATTTCTATACGTTGGTATTTACTATGACACTTACATGTACAGGGTGGAGCATCGAGCATGTCAGCCGTCACTGGTGCCACATTCAGATGTTCCAATGTCTGTAAAAGGCATAATGTTCAATGAAATACAATATCCAAATATATATAATAGTAATAATAATAATATATTCACTTTCAAAGATTGGATTTTCTATTACAGGACAAGTCAGAAATGGCGCACATGTTATAATACCAGTGCAAACCCAGGAAAACAACTATCATGGCGGAGAGGTTGCAGTCACACACAGGCCCTGGTGTCTGACACAGCCCAAAAGCACCCATGCCATGAAAAACTGCTGCACTAATAGTAAGGCTGTTAGCAGCCTGCATTTGTGGGAGGGGCGTCTGGCTATTTATTCCCCCGTCCGCCGCTCAGCCAGGCGCCTGAGCCTCACGCATTTCCGTGGTATCGCGCTCCTTCCTCTCTGTTTCCGAGACCTCCTTCCGGTTTCTGCATACACGCACCGCCGGCGTCCGAATCATCGCCCTCCTCTCCAGCCTTCCAGGTAATCGAGGCGCAGTTCGCGCCGCACCAGCTGTGCCTCACGTCGGGGCTTGTGCCCCCTGGTGGTACTAGACAGGTGCCGCTCTCCCCCTGCCTAGTTCCGATCACTGGATTCCGGCTGCAGGGCCGGCAAGCGGCGTCCTGGTTCACTATCTTGCCGGTCACGTGCCGCGCTACTGGGGGTACTAAGTAGTTTTCACTTTGGGCTGACAGTATTGTTCCCTCATTTTTCGCCACCCATGCACTCTCCTAATTTTGTTTTCAGCAAAGGGTTAGCACAAGTAATTCGGGCATTGTTCTGGCTATGTGTAGTGTACGGGAGTTGTAATACCCGTCACTACCAAAGTGTCACTTGGTGTGCTGTCGTCCCTCCTAATTATGGGGAAATTGTTGTATGCCAGTTTTATAAAATGTAATGTAATGTGTGTATTTCCCTGTCACTGAAACTTGCACTTACAGGCCGGCTAGGGGTGTCATTCCAGCTCTTAGGCATTAGAGGGAGCTAGGGGGCCCTAGTTTATATAAGGGCCAGACAAGGAAGGGAAAGTCAGTGTAACCTGATCTAGTGTGGAGTGCAGAAGTCAGTCTAGACCACAGCTCAGAAGTTTCTAGAGCCTGAGGAAGTTTCCAGAAGCTGAGAGAGACAGAGGCAAAGATCAGGAAAGCCAGAGGTACTCAGAAAGACAGAGGAGGTACTTATAGAAGCCATAGCCAAGGATATAAAGCCAGAACTAGGTTAATGGGCCTTGGTGAAGAATTGCTATATTCCAGGATCAGACAGAATTAGAGTGCTAGCTCCTGTGCTGCGAATCCTGTGTTTAACACTCTGTAATTACCCTGCTGTACTGAATTGCCTGCATCGACCGAATTGCAAAATCGACTGTATGCTGAGGAACTGCGTTTCCAATATTGTCTCTGCCTGCAACCTACTAAAGTTGAAGTTCTGTTTAACATCGCGTTTCCTCAAATTATTTCCTGCATCCGCAAACGGCGTGCCACCGTTTACTTGGCACTGGCGCCACGAACTATTCCTACCTATACCTGCCCTTGCAGAGAGTCAGCTGTACCAGGTTAGTGTATATTGCACTACTACACTCAGAAACACCTACTACGCACAACTTGAGTACACTGCACCTCTCTTTTGGCGTCACGAACAGGATACGCACGCTTTCTAGTGCAAGAAGCGTGAACTTTGTGCCTTATACCGTTGCCCTGTGACCAAAGTGACAATTTGCCTGTTTTATTCAAGTGGACTTTGTGGACTGAAAATCCTACCCAAAGTGTACTCAAAACCTCTAAAAAGCGCTGTGCAGTGTTGCGCTACCCAGAGGAAGAAAATCGCCGCATTGGAGTGTGGTTTTGTGGACTTTTTACAATCCTGCTTGCTGTCAGTGAATGGACAGCGTTTTGCTAAAGATGGCCACCGGCTGCCTGGAGTAAAGTTTCCCGCGCCGCTGAGGACATTCATGGGCGGATCCCTGCAAAGACACAGAGAGTCCCGCCCCTCTTCATCATCGCACCGCTGCGGCCCTGCTTCTCCTGCGTCACCGCGGTCTCAGGACGTCCGGAATCTCGCGAGACTTGGCCTGCGCAAGACCAGCGATACCGGTAAGCACTTGTAACCGGAGGGAAGGGGAGTGTACCGGCCACTTTAGTCGCCAGCGGCCACCTCTCAATAGACTACCATGTCAGAGCCAGGAGTGCCTGAGCAGCCGGCCCCGGGAGAGCTTGCGGCTCCTAATCATCCTACAGCCCCCAGCATGATGCCCTTTACCATGCCTTACTATTTCGGGGCCCCATGGTTCCCCCGCTACAGGGGAGAGACCCATACCCTAAGGGACTTTAAAGAAAAGTTGCTGGCACTATTCCGATTGTACCCTATAAATGCCGACCAGCAAATGGAAATCATGCTGGCGCAACTGGAGGGAGCTGCCCGCAGGGAAGTGTTATCATGGCCTGCTACTGAGCGGAGTACTCTAGAACAGATCTTCACCCGCCTCAGAGCCACTTTTGAAACTAGGACTGCCTCAGAGATAAAGATGCACTTCTTTGGCAAGAAACAGAAGCCCGGTGAGTCCCTCCGTGACTATGCCCTATCACTTCAGGAGGCTTTAGGGGCTGTAATCCAGATAGATCCCAAAGAGGCTGATAACCGGGACCAGACCCTGAGGGAACAATTTATCAACGGGGTGTCTAGTGAACAAATAAGGACCCAGTTAAAGATGCTGTCCGCCCAGCACCCTAACAGTGCCTTTCTGGACTTTAAAGAACTGGCTATAAAAATTCTGGGGTCCACAGTATCTCCTGAGTTGAGCGCCCTATCTGAGTCATCAGCCTGCAGGCCAAAACCGCTTATCACTAACCGAGCTGAGGCCGGCCAAGCTGTTCAAGTGTCAGCTACAGATACTATCGCCATGCTGACAGAGCAAGTAAATCACCTCACTAAAAGTCTAGAGAAAGTGTGCAGAAAAATAGAGGAATGGGAAAAACCCATAATGCTAGATGAAGAATTCCTGTCACCTCCTAGGCCGTTCCCACCTCCTTACCAAGAGACTCACCCCAGGGATCCTGGGAGGCGTAATAGAGGTCGCAAGAAGCCCGTGTGTACATACTGCAAAAAGCTGGGACACACAGAATCCACGTGCTGGCAGTTAAACGGGCAACCCCTGAGGCTGAGGACCACCCCTCGGGAGGTAGAACACTAGGTCCAGAGGATCCAAATTGGATGCCACGTTATGTAGGATCCCATCCTAAAATCAATATAGAGATCAACGGGGTCCCCTTTGAAGCCCTATTAGATACTGGGTCTCAGGTCACTACTATTCAGCTGCCTGCATTTGAAAAGTTCTGGGACACCAACCAGTTGACCCAACCGCCTGAATCCTGGGTGGAAATTATCGCCAGCAATGGCAAACCAGTAAAGGTTCATGGATACTGGGAACCCACCCTGCAGGTGGGAGAAGTAACCCTGCCTCAACAGGGAGTGATCGTAGTACAGGCCGGTGACAGAGGAGGACATCCTGTCATTCTAGGCACCAATGTTTTCAAAAACTGTTATTCAGAAATACTTGCTCTATTACATCAGACTTTGCCCACTGCTTCCTCTGCATCCAGGAGGGTGATTCAAAAGACTATTACTGTGTTAAGTGCCCAGCAGAGGTTTGCTAATGGGAAAGGAGAAATTTGTACTGCCAGGATCCGTGATATTAAGCCTGTGACTTTGCCTCCTAATTCTCAAACTCTTTTGTGGTGTCGTGCTGTCCTGGGAGTCGAAGGCCGAGATTATCCAGCCCTGGTGGAACCACTCCAGATGGAGGATTACCCTTATGTGAGAGCTGCCAAGTGCCTGGTGAACGTCTCCCAAGGTAAAGTACCTGTCCGTCTGATTAATCTGAGTAATCATCCTGTTGCGCTTACTAAGCATTGCCCTGTTGCCCAGCTGTCCCAGGTGTCCTTCCAAGACATCATTCGTCTTCCAGTGACAGAAAAGCCGCCAGCTGCAGACAGCAGATGTTCGCCGGTGACCCAGCCACAAGTGCCCTGGTGGGAAGAGCTCCATGTAGGGGACGAGACTACCCCCCAACATCAACAAGAAGGGATTCTACAGCTTGTCAAGGAGCACCACCAGGCCTTCAGTAAGCATGCTACTGACTATGGAGAGGTTAGTGTCATACAACACACCATACCTACTGGCTCTCATCCTCCTATCAAGGAGAGATACAGACCCTTACCACCTACTTCATATCAGACTGTAAAGGAAATGATCCAAGAAATGAAAGACTCTAATGTGATCCGGGACAGCCGTAGTCCGTGGGCTGCACCCCTGGTTCTTGTAAAGAAGAAGGACGGTAGTATCCGTTTCTGTGTGGATTATAGGAAAATTAATCAAATAACCCACAAAGATGCATACCCACTGCCCCGCATTGAGGAGTCACTAACTGCTCTGGGCTCCTCTGCCTATTTCTCCACATTGGACTTGACCAGTGGCTACTGGCAAGTACCCATGGCCCCTGCAGATAGAGAAAAGACTGCTTTCACTACTCCCATGGGCCTGTTTGAATTCAATTGTATGCCGTTCGGGCTATGTAATGCCCCAGGAACTTTCCAGAGACTAATGGAACGGTGTTTGGGTCACAAAAACTTCGAAACAGTGCTGCTGTATCTTGATGACGTCATTGTGTACTCAAAAACATATGAGGACCATCTGAAACATTTGGCAGAAGTATTTGAAATCCTTATCAAATATGGCTTGAAGGTAAAGCCATCCAAGTGTCACCTGCTCAAACCTGCAGTAAGATACCTGGGGCATATAGTAAGCGGAGAGGGAGTGCAACCTGACCCTGATAAATTGGCAGCTGTCTGTAATTGGCCGGTTCCTACTACTGTCAAAGAGGTGAGGAGTTTCCTGGGTTTTGCCGGCTACTATAGACGTTTTATCCCCCATTTTGCTCAAATAGCTGATCCTATCCAGGAGCTCTTGAGGGGGCAACCCAAAAAGAGTCCTAGAACTCCTGTGCCCATTGAGTGGAATGAGAAAAGAGAGATAGCGTTCCAATTGCTAAAAAAGAAACTGACCGAGCCTCCTGTGTTAGGTTATCCAGATTATAGCAAGCCCTTCCATCTCTATACTGATGCTAGCAAGCGAGGCCTGGGAGCTGTGTTAGCCCAGATCCAAGAGGGAAAAGAGAGAGTGATAGCATATGCAAGCCGCTCCCTGAAAGGAGCTGAGAAAAATGACCAGAATTATAGTTCCTTCAAACTAGAGTTCCTGGCATTAGTGTGGGCGGTGACAGAAAAATTCAAGGATTATCTAGCCGCCACCCCGTTCATTGCATTCACTGACAATAACCCTCTGGCGCATCTAAATACAGCTAAATTGGGGGCCTTGGAGCAGAGATGGGCCTCTCGCCTTGCCAACTATAATTTCTCTGTAAAGTATCGTGCTGGACGTACTAATGATAATGCTGATGCTTTATCCAGACTTCCCACAGAGACAGCTCCTGATGATGTACGAGATGCTTGGGAAGATGTAGAGATGCCGGCTTTCTATAACAAATTTGCTCAACAGGATCAGGCTCGAGCTACCAATAACAGAGCTGCAGTTCCTTCACCCTCCAGTAGGCCTGAACCTAAAGAAGAAAGGTGGGTGAAACTACAGTCTGAAAGTAGAGTGCTGGGTGAGTTGTTGGACTTCATTACTAGTGGCAGAGCCCCTGAGAGGATCCGGCGTAAGAGTGCAGATCCTGAGCTCATCAAACTGTGGAGACAGCGCCATCAACTCTTCATACAAAAGGGCCTATTGCTACGGAGAAGCCTAGACCCAGTGTCCAACGAAAGAGTACACCAGATTCTCATACCCCGACGAGATGCAGGTATGGTGTTGGAGATGTACCACAATCAATCCGGTCACTTTGGGGTCCAAAAGACTGAGGCTACTATCCGCCAGCGGTTTTACTGGGTAGGCATGAGAGAAGACATGGAGAAGTGGTGTCGAGAGTGTGTAGCCTGTGCCTTGAAACGAAGTGAGCACCATGATCAGAGGGCACCACTGAGACCCATTGTAAGTACTCGTCCTCTTGAACTTGTCGCCATCGACCATGTAAAACTGGAGCCTAGTCGCTCAGGGTATGCTTATGCCATGACTATTATTGACCATTTCACAAAGTTTGTTGTAGCAGTGCCTGTGAGAGACCAGACAGCCAAGACTACAGCCGAAATGTTCTGGAAGCACTTCCTCCTGCCCTATGGATGTCCAGAAAAGATCCTCACCGATCAAGGACCTGCTTTTGAGTCCCATCTGTTCCATGAACTGTGCCGCTTACACAACTGTAAGAAGATCCGGACGACGGCCTACCATCCTCAAGGTAACGGATTATGTGAAAAAATGAATCAGACCTTGATAGAGATGCTGAGGGCCGTGCCTCCTGAGAACAGAGGAGATTGGCCCAGTCTGTTGCCACAGCTCATGTTCACATACAATCATACCATACATTGTTCCACCGGGTATACCCCTTTTTACTTGATGTTTGGGCGCCAAGGGACATTGCCTGCTGATCATTCATTGGACATACATGTGCCTGATTGCATTAACCCATTACCTAACACCGACTGGGTTGCTGAGCACCAAAGGCGGTTAGATGCAGCCAAAGCCATTGTTCAGGAACGTATGGACCTTGCTAGAGACCGACAGCAGAGAGACTATGATCAGGCAGCCCATGCAGAACCCTTGACCATAGGGGCCGTGGTATGGTTAAAGAATAACCGTCGTACCAGCAAATTGGACAGTAAGTGGGAGCGAAGTCCTTATGTTGTCACTGCAATCCCAAATGTTGGAACTCACACTTATGAGATCACCCGGGAAGACAAGGGATCCCAAATTGTACACCGAAACCGGTTGAAACTCTGCCTGACACCAGAACCTAGTGCCGAGAGTTCTGGATCAGAATATCCTGTGTCAGAGTCAGCCATACAGCCCGAGGATCCTATGCAGGCTGTTAGTAATCTGAGGTATGACGCTGATCCCATGCATTGGCTTCTGACACCTTGGTTGAACTTGCTGGTGCCTGCTCCGGCACCTACTGTAGCTTCACCTCCAGCAGAGCCGGTTCAAGATGCCCCGGATCCAGTTTCCCCTCTTGTGGATATTGTTGTTCCAGTTGTTCCTGACCAGGGTCTCGCTGATGGAGACCCTCCTGTTGCTCCTGTCCCTTCTACTTCGTTGCTAAGGGAAGAGGAGACCCCTGTACTGAGAAGGTCTACCCGGATGACCAGGGGACGCCCGCCAGTCCGTTTAGGAGACTTTGACTATTCTGGTGGCGTCTCCTCCCAAACCGTTGTTACTGGGAATACCTTGTTGGACATTTGTGCGCAAGAATGGACTCCCCCACGTGAGCCCTTGCCTGTGCTACACCCACAGGAAACCCCTGGGTAGTTCCGTTATTATGCTGTCATTTTATTGTGCAACTTCATACTAAGGAAATGTGCCCAGAGATGGACTCCACCGCATGAGAGCCTCTGTGATTAATAAGAAATAACCTGGGTACGGACTCATGTTTGTTATTTGAGCCTCCAAGAACTTTTATACCGTTTTCTACTGTTTTATCATGGACTTATTCATTGTCATGGACTATCCTGGTTATAATGTTACGCTGTGCCAGGTCAGCGCCCCAGTTCCATTCACTATCCTGAGAGAAGAGAACGACGCCCCTTGTCACTACCCTTCACCTTTGCCAATTGGACCTGATGTAAATGTAAATGCAGATGAATTACATGTATGTATGCCTGCATGTCTCTATTTTCTATTTCAGGTAGAGATTCCAGTTGGGCGACCCATGATGGAGTACGAGGTCGTACTCAGCTTAAAGCAGTGGGGTATGTAGTGTACGGGAGTTGTAATACCCGTCACTACCAAAGTGTCACTTGGTGTGCTGTCGTCCCTCCTAATTATGGGGAAATTGTTGTATGCCAGTTTTATAAAATGTAATGTAATGTGTGTATTTCCCTGTCACTGAAACTTGCACTTACAGGCCGGCTAGGGGTGTCATTCCAGCTCTTAGGCATTAGAGGGAGCTAGGGGGCCCTAGTTTATATAAGGGCCAGACAAGGAAGGGAAAGTCAGTGTAACCTGATCTAGTGTGGAGTGCAGAAGTCAGTCTAGACCACAGCTCAGAAGTTTCTAGAGCCTGAGGAAGTTTCCAGAAGCTGAGAGAGACAGAGGCAAAGATCAGGAAAGCCAGAGGTACTCAGAAAGACAGAGGAGGTACTTATAGAAGCCATAGCCAAGGATATAAAGCCAGAACTAGGTTAATGGGCCTTGGTGAAGAATTGCTATATTCCAGGATCAGACAGAATTAGAGTGCTAGCTCCTGTGCTGCGAATCCTGTGTTTAACACTCTGTAATTACCCTGCTGTACTGAATTGCCTGCATCGACCGAATTGCAAAATCGACTGTATGCTGAGGAACTGCGTTTCCAATATTGTCTCTGCCTGCAACCTACTAAAGTTGAAGTTCTGTTTAACATCGCGTTTCCTCAAATTATTTCCTGCATCCGCAAACGGCGTGCCACCGTTTACTTGGCACTGGCGTCACGAACTATTCCTACCTATACCTGCCCTTGCAGAGAGTCAGCTGTACCAGGTTAGTGTATATTGCACTACTACACTCAGAAACACCTACTACGCACAACTTGAGTACACTGCATATGTGATGCAGGCAGCGCTCCCATTCTGGGGGGGGGGGGGGGGCCCGCAGTTTTCAACCATGTGCCCTCTATTAGGCAGGGCACGAATTTCAAAAAAAAAAAGCAGAAGAGGGGAGCAAAAAAAAAAATAAAAAAAAAAAAATAATGCCATCAATCAGGGGGGGAACGATTCCCTACAGTCAGTCCGCCCTCGTCACTGCCTCAGCATCACATTGCCAGAATTTGCGCCGTGAAGTTGGTGTTACATTACTGTTCAATTCTACGGTTCTGCTATCTCACGTTGCTTCCGTCTCCGGATCCTTCCACTTTTCGGGGTCCTCTGGATCATCTGGGGTCTTTCCGTGCCTTGTGGTTCTCCCAGGTTGTCAATTGTCCCTGGACCGCCCAGGTTGTCAATTGTCCCTGGATCGCCCAGGTTGTCAATGTTCCTGGATCGCCCAGGTTGCCAATGTTCCTGGATCGCCCAGGTTGCCAATGTTCCTGGATCGCCCAGGTTGCCAATGTTCCTGGATCGCCCAGGTTGCCAATGTTCCTGGATCGCCCAGGTTGCCAATGTTCCTGGATCGCCCAGGTTGCCAATGTTCCTGGATCGCCCAGGTTGTCAATGTTCCTGGATCGCCCAGGTTGTCAATGTTCCTGGATCGCCCAGGTTGTCAGTGTTCCTGGATCGCCCAGGGTGTCAGTGTTCCTGGATCGCCCAGGGTGTCAGTGTTCCTGGATCGCCCAGGGTGTCAGTGTTCCTGGATCGCCCAGGGTGTCAGTGTTCCTGGATCGCCCAGGGTGTCAGGGTTCCTGGATCACCCAGGTTCTGTCTTTGTTTTCTCAGGTTTTTCTGTGCCGATACCGGTTCTTCCTTCCCTTAGATTGGGCAATTGTTATTTTGCCTTCCTCTCCTTCATTTTCGTCTAGGATTTTTGAGGCAGTTCCAGGTAAGTCGGCTCAGAGACGGTCACTGGGGCGGGGTTTAACCATCAGCTCGATACTCAAGTCCGTTCTTTTTCATTAGTTCCATTTAAACAATTGGGGTTTTGGAGCCGTGTTTCCAAATCCGTCGGTATCCCGTCAGGTAGGTTCTTACGTTAGTCACTTTTTACACATTTTCGGTCTCACACTATCTTTCGGCCGCTCTCTTCGCTTCGTCTGTGCTTCTTTCCGTTTTCAGGTAGATAAGTTCGCCTTTTTTTCTCAGGTCAACATGTCTCACATGTCCGATATGGATGGCAATCTCTCCATGCCAGGATCGTCCATCTCGGGGCATAATAGCTGCACATCTTTAAGGAGTTGGACAGTGCCAAAGTTGATCGCCGAGCTCAATCGCAGGGGGATTCGGCATCCCGCGACTGCCCGCAAGGCCGAATTATACCGTCTTCTGATGACTACTCCGGGTTCGACAGCTGAGCAGTCCAATAACGACTCCATCTGGCTGGCACTAGCTCAGATCCAGTCGTCCATCGCCGGACTCGTCAGCTCAGTTTCGGACATTCAGTCTAGGGTAGCGGTTTTAGAAACCAGGCCAGCTGCCTCACCGCAATATCCAGGTTCGGCAGTCATTTCTGCCATTCCTCCGGACGTTGCAGGTAGGCCTTCTGCCACCCCCCAAATTGCTCCTTCCCATTTTGTGCCAGAACATATTAAGAAGGATATCCTGGCAGGCAAGGACGTCAATTTGGCATCCATTTTGATTGCCTCCCAGGATATTTCCGAAAACCGGGTGATTAACTGCGGAGAGGTTTCCGTGGTCTTGAAGGCCAAGGATGCTCGGCTAAATAGGAAACTGTCCGTTTCCGAATTCGTCCTGGCCTTCAGCCTCTACAGGGATGTGGTGTGCTCTGCTCAGCCTAATCGCAGGGAGGAGTTAGACACCTACTTGTACCGGATTGCGGACCTGGGGCACAAGTACGGCGGCTCGGCATTTTACGATTATCATCGTTCGTTTTCTGCCAAAGCCGCCGCGGCTCTGCATCAATTTCAGTTCATGTCCAACTGGGCAGACTTGGACATTGAGTTATTCTGCCGGCACTTCGCGGGTTTGAAGGCTCCCTTGTGTGCTGTCTGCCAATCAATTTTTCATTCCACGGAATGGTGCCCCAATCCGGTACAAGATCCGCAGTCAGCGCCCAGTCCAGGTCCTTCCGGGTCCTCCAGGACTTCCTCCTCATTAGATAAGCTGGGCAGGCCAATCGTGTATCTCGGCAGTAGCCAGGTATGCAACAATTTTAATGCCAAGGGCTGCGCCTTCAATGCGTGCCGAGCATTGCACATTTGCTCTCTTTGTTTTCGGGCTCACCCTCGTCCTTCCTGTCCCAGGAAGGCAGCCAGGGACTCCTGACTAACCGACCTCAACTTAGAGTTACTGGCTGCACTCCTGCAGGGCCACCCAGATCGTTCTTTTGTCACCTTTTTATTGGATAAGGTGCAGAGAGGGGTTTCACACCGGTATTGTCACGCGCCCCCAGGGCTGCTGGATGGGCCCCAATCTGCTATCCGCCTCCAGTGACCCCGAGGCAGTGACCACCCTCATTCAAGCAGATGTCGATAAGGGGTTCGTCATCGGTCCCTTCCTACAGATTCCGTTTCAGTCGTGGCGCATAAATCCTATCGGCCTTGTCACAAAGCTATCGTCCAATAAAAAACGTCTTATTTACGACCTCTCCGCGCCTCATATGTCCTCCGTCCCCAGTCTCAATTCACTCATTCCCTCTGAGGAATATTCCATGAAGTATTCCTCAGTTGACGAGGCTATCCAGTATATTCTTCAAGCAGGTGTCGGGGCTTGGCTGGCCAAGGTAGACATTGCCGATGCTTTCAAGCTGCTCCCAATACACCCGCAGCTTTGGAAGTACTACGGCATTTAGTGGGCAGACAAATTTTATTTTGCCAATCGGCTTACTTTTGGGTCCAAGAGCAGCCCTTGGCTTTTTGAACAACTTGCCAAAGCCCTGCACTGGATTCTCATCCATCACGGTGGCTTATCCATGATCGTCCACTACTTGGACGACTTCCTTCTCATCATAGGCCCAGTCAGGTCCCTTCCATTCCCCATTCACTTCTGGATATTTTTTCCCGTCTCCAGGTTCCCGTGGCCAAGGCCAAGACCGAGGGTCCGGCCACCAAGGTCACCTTCCTGGGCATCATGTTAGATACTGTCAAAATGGAGGCTAGCCTCCCCAGCGAGAAGTTGCTCAGGATCCGCTCTGCCATTTTTCAGGCGGTCCAGTCTCACTCTCTGACCAGGGCGGAGCTCCAATCCTTGCTGGGGATGCTTAATTTTGCCTCCAGAATTATGCCTCAAGGCAGGGCCTTCCTTTCCAGGTTATTATGTCTCCTGCCCTCTGCCCCAGAGCAGGATTCTGTCGTCCATCTGGACAGCCAGGCCATTGCAGATCTCGACATGTGGTGCAGTTTTCTCTCCGACTGGAATGGCATTTCGTTGTTCGTTCCACGGTGGGATTCCTCTTCCCCCATGGTTTTCTCCGACACCGCTGGTTCCTCCGGTTTCGCTGCCATTTTCAGGTCTCATTGGCTGGCTGCCGGATGGCCGCTAGAATTAGCCTCAGACTCAGCAGCTCTAAAATCCTCCCCCCTCTTGGAACTATACCCCATCGTGGCGGCTGCTCAGGTCTGGGGTCACCATTGGGCTAACACTTCCGTGACATTCATTACGGATAGTCAGACCTTGGTGGACATTGTCAACAAGGGCAGGGCCCAGTCCCCCAGGATCATGGCGTTCTTGCGCAAGTTAGTGTGGTTATCCCTCCACTACAATTTTCACATGCGCTGCGTTCATATTTCAGGCGAACAGAATAGGGCCACGGACGCTCTTTCCCGTGCTAATTTTGCGGTTTTCTTTCAGGAAATGCCCGACGCGGACCAGTCGGGCACGCCGGTGCCCCAATTCAGCTCTCTCGTCCTGGATTAGATTCACTTTTGGAGGAGGCCAAGGGTCTGGTCGCAAGATCATTATCCCGCAATACGGCGAGGAATTATCAGGCTGGCCTAAGAGCTTTTGACAAATTCTCTAAAAGTCATCCGAGGGGTCAACACTCCGAAACCTCTTACATCATGGCCTTCTTGGCCTATTGTCACTCACATCTCTCTCTGTCATATAGTACCATCAGACTTTATTTAGCCGGAATTCAACATCATGCTATGCTGGCCACTCCTCATCACAGGTCCTTTTTTTCCCATTCAAGCTATTAAAGCCACCCTTCGGGGTATTCAAAAGGAGGGGAAGGGGTCCGTGAGTCATAGGCAACCAGTCTCCAGTAAATTGTTCAGGGATCTCTCCTCGTCATTGGATGGTAATCCTTTTAGGCCCTCCACTAGCCTCATTTTGAAAGCGGCCATGTATCTCACCTTTTATGGGTTCCTCCGGCCCAGAGAGGTTCTGGCCGGTCCAAATCGTCATAACCATCCTCTGAAGCAGCATCTGTTTTGGGGCCAGGGTCATTACACTCTCCTGCTACCCTCCACCAAAACCAATCAGACGGGTCCCCCCTCTGAGGTTAAATTCTATCCAACGTTGAATGATTGGTGCCCAGTTCAAGTACTGCATCAACTGCTAGCACTCATCCGAGGTTCACCGCATGCAGGCAAGCCGCTCAGCCCCTCCCAGTTCATATCTTACATCCGTGCCCTCGCCCAGGGACTAGGTTATGACCCAAAGGTAATTTTGGGGCACTCCTTCCGCATAGGGGCGGCCTCCGCGGCTTCTCGGCATCAGGTGCCAGCCCACGTCATCCGGTCCATGGGGCGGTGGCGGTCCTCCTCCTTTACCAGGTATATACCTAATCCTCAGGTAGAGATATCTCGTGCCTTTCGATCACTGGCTTTGTAATTTGTAATAAAGTATTCTACCTACCTGTTATTTTTGCCCCCTTTTTTCACTGGTGTACCCGCGCCCGTGGCTCCCGGCACAATTCAGCCACCATGTTCAGGGCAGGTTTCTCTGCGTACGCCGACGTTGTCCTAGCCCTGACCATAAATAGTAAGGCTGTTAGCAGCCTGCATTTGTGGGAGGGGCGTCTGGCTATTTATTCCCCCGTCCGCCGCTCAGCCAGGCGCCCGAGCCTCACGCCCCTCCCTCCCACCCTTTTTCTCAAGCTTCCATCAGGTATGCCCCCTTTTTTCACTGGTGTACCCGCGCCCGTGGCTCCCGGCACAATTCAGCCACCATGTTCAGGGCAGGTTTCTCTGCGTACGCCGACGTTGTCCTAGCCCTGACCATAATTATGGTGTATGATAGATCCAGGGCTCTGGTATATATTTGGCATCATGGCCTGGAAATTTAAGGGATTATCCAGCTTTTACTAAATGATGGACTATCTTCAGGATAGGTCATCACTAGTTGATCGGCAGTGGTCCGATGCCCCAAACTCCTGCAATTCAGTTGTATGGTTGTAGCTCTGGCGCTGGAAGTAGGAAGCAGAAATACACCGCTCCGTCAACTGTACAGTGGAGGAAGCTCCCATTGAAGTCAGTGGAAACAATGCTACAGTAACCAGCTCTGCCCACTACACAGCTAAATGGCAGGGGTGTGGGGTGTCAGACCGCCACCAATCAGCTAGTGATAGCCAATCCCAAGGAAAGAGCATCGCTTAGCAAAAGCTGCACAACCCTCAGGACTAGGCAATTTTCTGTTTCTTTTAAATTTATTTTTTATCCCAGCTTTCCCAAAGCCATAACTTTTTTATTTTCCCATTTGCATACCATACAAGGTAGTGGGAAGCGGGATAAAAATTCCAAATGGGGTGGAATTATAAAAGAAAAAAAAACACAATTCCACCATAGTTTTATGGGTTTTCTTTTTACAGTGTTCACTAAACGGTAAAACTGACCTGTTACTTTTATTCTCCGGGTCAGTACCATTACAGCGAAACCACATATGTACAGTTTTTCTTATGTTTTAATACAGATTTTTTTTTTCTTTTTGTCGCCATATTCTGACCCCTATAACTTTTTAGTAGTTATGTGCAATATTTTTGTAGTATGTGTGAGGGCTTGTTGTTTGAGGAGCGATCTGTACTTTTCACTGCTTCAATTTTGGTGTGTATGACTTTTTGATTACTTTTTATTCAATTTTTGTGAGAGGTGAAGCGACCAGAAAACAGCAAATCGGCCATTTTTACATTTTTTTCAGTTTCGCCATTTGCCATATAGGATAAATATTCTTATATTTTAATAGTACAGGCGTTTTCCGCATGTGGCAATGCCCATAATGTTTGTTTTTTTAATTGTTTATGTATTTTTATTTTGGGAAGGAGAATGATTTGAATTTTTATATTTTTTTTATTTAAATTTTTTAAATATTTGTAATAACTTAAAAAAATAAATAAATGTAATAGTTCCCCTAGGGGAAAGATTAGGCTACTTTCACACTTGCGCTTGATCGGATCCGTTCTGAACGGATCCGATCATATTAATGCAGACGGAGGCTCCGTTCAGTACGGATCCGTCTGCATTAATAACTTAGAAAAATTTCTAAGTGCGAAAGTAGCCTGAGCGGATCCGTTCAGACTTTCAATGTAATGTCAATGGGGGACGGATCCGCTTGAAGATTGAGCCATATGGTGGATGGATCCGCACGCCTCCGCACGGCCAGGCGGACACCCGAACGCTGCAAGCAGCGTTCAGCTGTCCGCCTGGCCGTGCGGAGCGGAGGCTGAACGCCGCCAGACTGATGCAGTCTGAGCGGATCCGCATCCATTCAGACTGCATCAGGGCTGGACGGAAGCGTTCTGCTCCGCTCGTGAGCCCCTTCAAACGGAGCTCACGAGCGGACAGCAGAACGCTAGTGTGAAAGTAGCCTTACTTCTTGAATGATAATTACTTGAATGCATTAGCACTGGAGTCTATGGGGATTACACTATGTTCCTATAGGGCCCTGCCACAGGCGGCTCACTGTAGGAACTAATGTGTGGCAGCCTAGTATAAATCAGCGATACAGAGGTTGCCACATGCACACTCTGGCTTCCCTGATCCTCGCTAGAGGGAGCTGGTGCATGGCCAGGAGTGTGTGCTCCTGGTTTTTGACCTCCTAGATGACGTGGTCATATTTGACTAAGGCATCTAAAGGGCTATGTGTATGTGTTCGACGTTATTGTCAATCGCTTATTAGTATGACTGCATTATGTTTAAAACAGGATTCACCTGACAGCTATGGCACCCTCTTTAAATGCCGATGTAATTTTACGGTGGAGCAGCGGGAAGGGGTTAAAGTCATGCCTCTGTATGAACTTAGCCTTAATGGAAAACTATAGGGAAGATAAAGATCGTCTTCTACATTTTTTGGACTATTATAGTATAAGTATGTTACTGGATGTAATAGCAGATAAATTTAAGTGGCAGCTTAGCGATAAGCCTGGCAGCTGGAGGTCACCATGCTCTTGTGGTCAGCAGCATCGTCTCCTCATTTTCTCTAATATTATAGGGTGGCAGCTTAGTGATAAGCCAGGCAGCTGGAGGTCACCATGCTCTTGTGGTCAGCAGCATTGTCTCCTCCTTTTCTATAATATTATTGGGTGGCAGCTTAGTGATAAGCCTGGCAGCTGGAGGTCACCATGCTCTTGTGGTCAGCAGCATGGCCTCCTTTTCTATAATAGTATAGGGTGGTAGCTTAGTGATAAGCCTGGCAGCTGGAGGTCACCATGCTCTTGTGGTCAGCAGCATGGCCTTCTTTTCTATAATAGTATAGGGTGGTAGCTTAGTGATAAGCCTGGCAGCTGGAGGTCACCATGCTCTTGTGGTCAGCAGCATGGCCTCCTTTTCTATAATATTATAGGGTGGTAGCTTAGTGATAAGCCTGGCAGCTGGAGGTCACCATGCTCTTGTGGTCAGCAGCATGGCCTCCTTTTCTATAATACACTGCTCAAAAAAATAAAGGGAACACAAAAATAACACATCCTAGATCTGAGTTAATTAAAAATTCTTCTGAAATACTTTGTTCTTTACATAGTTGAATGTGCTGACAACAAAATCACACAAAAATAAAAAAATGGAAATCAAATTTTTAACCCATGGAGGTCTGAATTTGGAGTCACACTCAAAATTAAAGTGGAAAAATACACTACAGGCTGATCCAACTTTGATGTAATGTCCTTAAAACAAGTCAAAATGAGGCTCAGTAGTGTGTGAGGCCGCCACGTGCCTGTATGACCTCCCTACAACGCCTGTGCATGCTCCTGATGAGGTGGCGGACGGTCTCCTGAGGGATCTCCTCCCAGACCTGGACTAAAGCATCTGCCAACTCCTGGACAGTCTGTGGTGCAACGTGACGTTGGTGGATAGAGCGAGACATGATGTCCCAGATGTGCTCAATTGGATTCAGGTCTGGGGAACGGGCGGGCCAGTCCATAGCATCAATGCCTTCGTCTTGCAGGAACTGCTGACACACTCCAGCCACATGAGGTCTAGCATTGTCTTGCATTGGGAGGAACCCAGGGCCAACCGCACCAGCATATGGTCTCACAAGGGGTCTGAGGATCTCATCTCGGTACCTAATGGCAGTCAGGCTACCTCTGGCGAGCACATGGAGGGCTGTGTGTCCCTCCAAAGAAATGGCACCCCACACCATTACTGAACCAATGCCAAACCGGTCATGCTGGAGGATGTTGCAGGCAGCAGAACGTTCTCCACGGCATCTCCAGACTCTGTCACATCTGTCACATGTGCTCAGTGTGAACCTGCTTTCATCTGTGAAGAGCACAGGGCGCCAGTGGCGAATTTGACAATCTTGGTGTTCTCTGGCAAATGCCAAACGTCCTGCACGGTGTTGGGCTGTAAGCACAACCTCCACCTGTGGACGTCGGGCCCTCATATCACCCTCATGGAGTCTGTTTCTGACCGTTTGAGCAGACACATGCACATTTGTGGCCTGCTGGAGGTCATTTTGCAGGGCACAAAGGCGGAGGTAGCGGTCCTGCTGCTGGGTTGTTGCCCTCCTACGGCCTCCTCCACATCTCCTGATGTACTGGCCTGTCTCCTGGTAGCGCCTACATGCTCTGGACACTACGCTGACAGACACAGCAAACCTTCTTGCCACAGCTCGCATTGATGTGCCATCCTGGATAAGCTGCACTACCTGAGCCACTTGTGTGGGTTGTAGACTCCGTCTCATGCTACCACTAGAGTGAAAGCACCTCCAGCATTCAAAAGTGACCAAAACATCAGCCAGGAAGCATAGGAACTGAGAAGTGGTCTGTGGTTACCACTCCAGAACCACTCCTTTATTGGGGGTGTCTTGCTAATTGCCTATAATTTCCACCTGTTGTCTATCCCATTTGCACAACAGCGTGTGAATTTGATTGTCACTCAGTGTTGCTTCCTAAGTGGACAGTTTGATTTCACAGAAGTGTGATTGACTTGGAGTTACATTGTGTTGTTTAAGTGTTCCCTTTATTTTTTTGAGCAGTGTATTATAGGGTGGTAGCTTAGTGATAAGCCTGGCAGCTGGAGGTCACCATGCTCTTGTGGTCAGCAGCATGGCCTCCTTTTCTATAATAGTATAGGGTGGTAGCTTAGTGATAAGCCTGGCAGCTGGAGGTCACCATGCTCTTGTGGTCAGCAGCATGGCCTCCTTTTCTATAATATTATAGGGTGGCAGCTTGACAATAAAGACTTGTTATATTTTGATAGATTCATGTTTTGAGAGTCAGAGTGAGAAAAGTGAGACCTCAGGTACTGTGATTTGTGCACCAGAAAGAATATTCAATAATGCTATCACCAATCTGCCTGGAAAATGTGGGTGAGTGCAGAGATGGACAAGATTGCACTGACCTTGGACTCTCCTACTTCATGCTGATGTCTTCCTTCAGTTGCGGGTGAGGTGGAGAGCTCTTCTTATTCTTTCAGCAGCTCTCCGACACCCGGACCTGATCCCATTACACAGACGCCGTAAAGGTTTGCATGACAATCTGCATCGGCATCTGCAGGTCAGCTCAATGGTTGCGGTGTCGTACTGAGGCTCAGTCTGTGCTGGTTCTGCTGGTGGATTTTGCTCATGGACAACCATATCCTGCAATAAATAACCTGGTTATACAGTATATCAGCATTATGTTTATATTACAGTATACAGTATCTAGTCTCAGGCTGGTCTAGATATTGATTTATATATGTATGTATATTACTTCCTTCCATAGGGGCCTAGATCAGGGTACGGAATCAAGAACATGATTATGGGGCGGCCATCTTGCCTGAGCTGTCAGGGCATCTGTCAGCAGATTTACGTTTGGCAGCTTAAGGCATCTTGATGATGCTTTAATATATGCAAATGAGCCTCTAGGAGCAACGGGGGTGTTGCCCTTACTCCTAGAGGCTCAGTTCTCTCTGCAACTCCCACGCCCTCTGCACTTTGATTACCAGGGCCAGCCATGATGATGTTTACACTGCCTGGCCCTGTCAATCAAAGTGCAGAGAGAGCAGAACCTCTTGGTGTAACGGCAACACCCCCGTTGCTCCTAGAGGCTCATTTGCATATATTAAAACATTATTTTTCTTAGCAATGCGGACAGATGTCTTCAGGTGCAAAGTGCACTTGCAATGGGTTAGTCAGTTTCATAGCTACAAATCTGCTGATAAATGTAGAGGTATGCTGTACAGCAGCCATCATGGTCCACAGACACAATTGACAGTAGGGGATTGATTTCTACAGAACAAATATAGGTGATATGCCAATCGAATTCTGCTTGTACTGATAATGAGATGACTGCTGAAAAGTGATCAGTACAGTCCAAGAAGTGGCACCTATATTAGGCTTTGTGGCCAGTGTGAAATCTGCTGGATTTTAGGATTTAAAAAAAATATAGTTTGGGACATGGAAAATGAAAAATATCATCATCAAAAATTCCTTAACAATATTTTTAACATAAAAACTCTATTTAAACAATAGGCAATTTTCTGACGATGCATTTCCTTTAAATACAGCATGTACTATACTTTGCAGCACAGCACACATGGCACAGCTACTATGCTGAAATAACTTCCTTTCTTCTGTGTCATACTCCCAGTGCTTGAAGTGGGCCGGAACGCGGCGGTACTCAGTACCGCCACTTCCAAAAATTGCCCTGGAGAGTACCAGCACCTCTCCGTGCGCCCAGTACGTGGGTTTCCGGTACCGGAGCGCAGGGCCGGCCTTTGGGGTGTGCGGGCTGTGCGGCCGCACAGGGCGCCATAGTAACAGGGGCGCTGGGCGGCCGACAGCTCGCAATGTAATATGCGGCAGGCGAGGCTGAACTTGTGTTCTCCCTCGGGGCGCCCCCTCCATCTAGCCCTCCCCTGTCTGACCTGATTCGTTCCTCCTCCCCTGTCTGACCTGCCTGCTGCCCCCGCCGCTGCCAATAAGAAGAGAGACGGGAGGAGGAGGGGAGGGGCTGTGGCCACTGCGCCACCAATGAAGATAACTGACCTGAATACAAAAACAGGAGGCGGGTGCTGGAATCAAATAGCCGACAGCCAACCTCTGTGACAGGGAGCTGCGATCAGCTGCAGTTGAGTTAACCCTTCAGGTGCGGTACTGGAGGGGTTAATTGTAGCTGATCGCAGCTCCCTGTCACAGAGGTCGGGTGCCGGCTATTTGATTCCAGCACCCGCCTCCTGTTTTTGTATAAGAAACGTTTGTGGCACAGTGCGCCCCCCCCCCCCCCCAACACCCCAGTATAAGAAACGTTGGTAGGCAGTGCGCCCCCACCCCCCCCTCAGTATAAGAAACGTTTGTGGCACAGTGCGCCCCCCCCCCCCCCCCAACACCCCAGTATAAGAAACGTTGGTAGGCAGTGCGCTTTCCCCCCCAAACACCCCAGTATAAGAAACATTGGTGGCTCAGTGGGAAGTGCCAGTGAGGGTTAAAAAATAATAAAAAAATTTTAACTCACCTCCTCCAGATGATCGCGTAGCTGCCGTTCTCCTGTTTTCTTCAAGACCTGTGGTGACGTCACTGAGCTCATCACATGACCCATTACCATGGTGATGGATCATGTGATGCTAACAGTGATGTCACCACAGGTCCTTTGACAGGTCATGAAGAAAGAACAGAAGACGATCAATTGGAGGAGGTGAGTTAATTATTATTTTTATTTTTTAACCCTCATTGGCACTGCCCACTGCGCCACCAATGATTATTATATTGAGGGGGGGCCCACTGCGCCACCAATGATTATTATATTGAGGGGGGGCGCACTGCGCCACCAATGTTTATTATATTGAGGGGGGGCCCACTGCGCCACCAATGTTTATTATATTGAGGGGGGGCGCACTGCGCCACCAATGTTTATTATATTGAGGGGGGGCACACTGCGCCACCAATGTTTATTATACTGGGGTGATTGGGGGGCGCACTGCGCCACCAATGTTTATTATACTGGAGTGTTGGGAGGGGCGCACTGCGCCACCAATGTTTATTATATTGGGGGGGCGCACTGCGCACAATGACGGGTTAGGGAAATTTCACAGCAGAGTGCGCATGCGCTGGGAGCCTCGCCGGCGGTTAGGGTAGGGAAAAATTATGGGCCAGTGCACAGGTGCGGTGATCGGATGGATGTTCTCAGCAGGACACCGGCCGACACTGCGCATGCGCTGGGGGGTACTGGTACAGAGAGGAATTAATGTGTGTGTGTGTGATGAGTGGGGGGGGGGGTCTGATGTGCAGGGGGGTACTGGTACAGAGAGGAACGAATGTGCGGTGGTGGGGGGGGTACTGTACTGGTACATAGAGGAACTAATATATATGTGTGTGATGGGGGGGTCTGATGTGCAGGGGGGGGGAGCACCGGCGCCTAATAGAGTACCGGCACCTCTTTTGGCCCACTTAAAGCACTGCATACTCCTGATATCTTAAAGGGGTTATCCAAACTATAAAACATGCCCCCTGATGCCCGGGCCGCTCATATAGATTATACTTACCCCGATACCTGCGTTGCTCCTGATCCCCACACGGCCGCCTCCCTCGCGTCACCCACCGCCAGTAAACATACATTTTTGTGTGCAGTCAAATCAATTACCCCACAAACAAGCTTTTCACTCGTTCATCGGGTAATTGTCGGCACATTTTCCCCGCTTGGTAACGCTTCTTAGCAATTATCTTTTTGGATCCTAGTCCCGTGTAAAGGGCCCTTTACTAATATTCTTGGTGAAAGTGGAGAAATTTTTTAAAAATAAATTCTAATATTTAAGAATGCAAAGCCACAATTACTTGAAAAGCTTTGAGGGATTAGTTAATGTATGATGTTCAGATTTCTGGTGCAGTTGCATTAATTAAATTCTTGGTGATATTTGTCATTCTTCAGCGTTGTGAATATATATAGTTAAAGGGATTGTGTCACCATCAAGCATTATATTATTATAGTTCAGCATGAAAAACAAGTTACTTTTGTAATTTACTTCTTTTACAAAAATGCTCTGACTATAGGCTCATGCACACGACCGTATTTTCTTTCCGTGTCCGTTCCGTTCTTTTTGCGGACCGTATACGGAACCATTCATTTCAATGGGTCCGCCAAAAAAAACGGAAGTTACTCCGTGTGCATTCTATTTCCGTATGTCCGCATTTCCGTTCCGCAAAAAATGAGAACATGTCCTATTATTGTCTGCATTACGGACAAGAATAGTACTGTTCTATTAGGGGCCAGCTCTTCCGCTCTGCAAAATATGAAATGCACACGGACATCATCCGTATTTTTTAGGGATCCGTTTTTGCGGACCACAAAATATATACAGTCGTATGCAAGAGCCCTATGAGATATTCTCTGTACTTCATTACAATGGCGCCCCCAGTGTTTAATCTGTATAGTAATATACACGTTCACTACTGAGCTGGATAAGCATGGTCGCACATGCTCAGTTCCATCCTTCAACTGTCACCAGCCATATCTAGTGTTAGAAGCTGTGACAGTTACAAGCAGAGAGCTGCAGCAGAATGGACACAACTTCTAAAAAAAAGAGACGTTCCTTGAAAAAGAACACGTCCACTGAGCTGTGAAAGGAAGAGAGCTGCAGCGGAAAAAATGTGTCCCTTGAGCTGCCAGCTTGAAATAAATCTAACAGTGCAAGTAAAGCAATGATTGATGGGACATCTGTATTCATGTGAGGTACAGGGCTGGTTCCAGCTTTGTTACTAAGAGATTATCCTGTATTAGATGATATGTGATTTGCATGTTTTACATGGCCTAGTAACCAACAACCCCTGGGATCCTCCTCTATCTCCCTGAACATAAAAAAAAACCGCCCACCTGTCTGGGACTCAGGTGCTGCTCCGTTCCTGGCCGCGCCTGGGGCCCCACAGGTCCAGGAAGCAGCTTGGTCCGGTGACTGCTGTGGCCAATCACAGACCTCAGAAGTCACAGTATCTTGAATGCTACGTCATTGCTTTCTAAAGCCAGTGTGAAAATCAGAAGATGGATAAATACCTCAGGGTACATAGAATAGCGGGGATCAAGGAATATCACATTACTCCTGTACTGCTCCGGCATCACAGGCACTGGAAACCACTGTTAATATAACGGGGGCAGCAGAAGTGGATATGATTAGACACAGTAGGCTAATTAAGAAAAAAAGAAGAAAAAACAGGAATAAACTGACTTCTGGAATGATAAATCCTGGATAGTAAGGTGGAATAATTGGTGGTGCCTGAAAAGATAAAAGGAGAAGAGATTAAGTGTCCATGATCTTAAAATGTAAGGAATGATTGACATAATTGACGCATATTTAGAAAGTGTTAAAGGGATATTGCCCGCTGGACATTTATGGCATATTGATAGGACATGCCATAAATGTCCGATAGATCCGGGCTCCACCTCTGGGGCCCGCTTTCACCATTCACTGCTATGAGACTTCCGAAAATAGCCAAGAGCTGGCTCAGCTCATAGTGGTGAATGGAGAGGTGGCTGTACACGTGCCATGTCCCAAAAAAATAACCAAGAATGGACCCTGCCGTTAATGGAAAGAATGTTGTGCTTGTGCCGTGTCCTCTCCATTGACTGCTATGGGACTTCTGAAAATAGCCATAGTGAGCACTTTGACCCAATAGGTGTTTAATATAATTTAGAAATACTTAGTTGTGAACAAGAAATATGAAAATTTTTACAAGAATATATTACTTTAGGCCCAGATTTTACATCTTTTTAAGGGTACAGAAGAAAGATGCACTCTAAAGTAAGCAGCAGTGTACTGTCCTTTCTTATATAGTTAAATATGTATCTTACAGCCCTAAAGAAGGCTAAAAGGACACTATTGCTCTCTATGAAGTGAAAAAAGGCCTATATAAATGTGAACATAGCCTTGTCAGTTTTGCACATACCTCATGGATGTCAAACAGGTTTCTTCGTGGTGATGGTGGTGGCGCCGTCAAGTCATTCCCCTATAGTGAACAAGAGTAAACAATCATGAATTATAATTGTAAATGTTAAGGCAACGTCCTTTGGCCACCACTGCTTCGCCCACCGGCCTCCGACTAGACTTGCACTGGCGGGCTTGGCCTCTCCTTCTGTGGCCATTGGGTGCTCACACACTCCCGTTTAGCTCTTTAAAGACCTGAATGCACTCACGCTATTTTGTTCCAGCCTATGGCTTGCTACCTTAGGGAACTTAAGGCACCTTCCCCTGTGGGAGTGTGCCTGAGCAACGGGTTCAATAGCTTGTTACTAAGTTCCTGAAAAGGTGTGCTGTCTCTGTTGTCTGCATGTGTACCGACCTCTGCCTGTTTATTTCAATCTGACCTTTTACTGCCTGACTTGACCCGTGCCTGACCTCCATATTAACCCTCTATTGCATGACCTGACTCATGTCACCTTGATCCTTCTCTGCATACAATGACCTCAGACCATTTACCATTAAACACATACTCTGGCTGCCTGACATCGTCCTGTTTCTAACTATGATCTTGCCTGATCCCTCAGGGCCCTGCACCGATGTGTCTGACCCCCCTAGATAAGCTGTCAATCACACAGGGACTACTTCAGAAGGTAGCGGCCTGGAGGTTCCCCTGCACCGAAGTCCAGATGTCTGTACAGGGGCTAAAGAGTAAAAATCAGGACTGCCAGGATCTTTAGAAGTTGTCTAAAGTCAAATCTGTTGGTTGACACAGTGGTTCCACCACCACTGCTGTAACAGTAATATATGTGAAATACAAATATTAAATCATTCTGGAGAGACAAGTCATAAATGTTTCCTGGTGAATAACTCATATAAGCAATGAGAAAATAAGGAAAGCTTTATGTCTATGGACAAGACGTTACGGAGCTTTTCTATGTCTAGAGAATGTCAGTATACGTATATACAGTGTACATATAGAGCAGATGTTATTCCCAGGCCCTACAGAGCCAGGTCTTCTAATGCTCTCCTGTTAAAACACAGGTTAGGAAAGTACAGATCAGAAGAGAGAAGCAGAGATTTACCATTTTACCATCTAATGATCCATAGAAAGAAGAAATAACGTCCTGGGGAACTGCACACTTCACCATAATACTGGAAATCAACTTTTCCGCATATTAATAATAATATATCCTATTCTTTACTATATTATTAATAGATTCTGATAAGAGGCCTCTTGTTTATCACTGTTTCCATATCTCTCATAAACTATAATAGAGAGTGACCAAGTACAAGCACAGCCACCTCTCAGCCTGGAATGAGGGACTGGAGCAGTTTGAAGAGGAGGTGGTGCTCCATGTGAGCGCAACTTCTTCTTCATTACACAGCGCGTCGTCTCCCTTGCAACAGCAGCGCAGTGTAATTACAAGTACTCACTCCCTTCAAGTGAATGTATTATGCACTTGTTGCCGTACTGCGCCTCCGAGATGACAGGCGGTGTAATGAAGAAGTGTTTGCAAGGAACACCGCCTCCTCTTCATACAGCTGATCGGCGGAGATGCCAGGTGTCGGACCCTCGCTGATCAGATGTTGAAGACCCGTCCTGAGGATAGGTCATCAATATAAAACCCCTGCACAACCCCTTCAAATGGGAAATAACTTATATGAGATTAGAAAAACATGGCTTCTATTTCCAGACACAGAACAGTAGGTAACTGTAACACTATAGAAGTCTTCACAACTGAATATCTATAAAAAAAATACCTCAGCATATTCCTCCATGCTGCTCTCACATGATGAGGACATCAGAGGTGGAGACCTCGTCATATCGTCCTATAGTCAACACAGAGGAGAGGGGACAAAAATCAGAAAACACTCCTGTCACCCCAAAACACCCCATTTGTCACATATGGCATATAACATTAAAGAGGGATGGTATAGAGGAGATGTTCTAGAGAAGGCAGTACATACAATACCAGGATCCTGCTAAACCATTAAACATATGAATGATACCCAACCTAGTATTGGGTTAAATAATGAAAACTTCCAAACCAGTATCTTAAAGGGATTTATTAAGAGTTCAGTATTGATGACCTATCCAATAGTCCATCACTATCTGGTCAGTGAGGGTCCAACTCCTAGCACCTCCATCAGTCTACTGTTTAAGGAGACCGCTACCCTACATTGAGTGCTGCGGCCTCCTTACAGCATACCAAGCACAGTGCCGCACATTGTATAGGGCAGTGATGGCGAACCTATGGCACAGGTGCCAGAGGCGGCACTCAGTGCCCTCGCTGTGGGCACCCGAACCCTGGAAGAAGTCCAAGGTGTAACACTATGCCTTAGACTTTTTCTGCCATTCATCAGCGAAGGGCATGCTATGAATGGCACAGACAGCTCACTGAATGTAGGCAGGCTATTATAGATAAATGATAAAGTACATTAAAGATATGTTATATTAGTATTCAGGGTAAATGGCCATGTTGGCAGTTCGCGATAAATAAGTGACTTTTGGGTTGCAGTTTGGGCACTCGGTCTCTAAAAGGTTCACCATCACTGGTATAGGGGCTGTGCTTTGTACAGTATTGCAGCTCAGGCCCTTTAATTTGAAAGTGACATCACTGGCCTAGGAAGAGGTTACAGCTCTCACTAGGAGCTTAGGCCTCTTCAAACAGCTGATCTGTGTGGGTGCCAGGACTTGGGCCCCACCAATCAGATGTTGATTACCTATCCTGAGGAAAACTATATGTCCATGGACAGGACATTATGGAGCTGTTCTATGGAAACAGAAGGTCAGTGTAACGGGGCACCGAAGGCGCACTCGGTCTCCCATCAGCCGCAGACCTGCTGCTTAGCTTCGGGCGGCTTTGCTAGCTGGGAGGCTCCCTGTTCCTAGGTCTGCCTTGAGCGCCGAGCTGATCACTCAGTGCTCGACTTGTCTGTTTGTCGGTCATGTGATGCTTGCCACGTCACATGACCCTCACTCCCCACTATAAATACAGGCGGCCTGCTGGCTACAGGTTGCCTGTGATTTTCGTCTCTAGGGCTGTGTGTATTATTATTATTGCTTCCTACTTTACCTCTGGTATTGACCTTGTTTGTTTCCTGACCTTGCTTTGCCCGCTCCCTTGGTACCTACGCTATCTCTCGGATTTGACCTCGACTCGTTCTTGGATTTCGTCTCCTGCCTCAACCCTTGTATTGACGTGACCTACCGGACCGACCTCGGCTAGTTGACCCGCCATTGCCTTTCCCATCACTGGGTACTGTTGTCTTATCTACCTCCCTGTCTATCCGTTTGCCTTAGTCTTGTGTACCGCCTTCTGCCTTGGCTGTCTGCTCCCCTCTTTCTCTGTTCGCTCTGCTCTACACTTACGTAGGTCAGGGACTGTCGCCCAATTGCGCCCCGTCACCTAGGGCAGGTGGTGCAAGTAGGCAGGGACAGGGTTGAGGGTGGCAGTTTAGGGGGTGCACTTCCTCTCTACCTTCCTTACCCGTGACAGTCAGACTCAGTATAGATCTGTAAAGTGTACATATAGAGCAGATATTATTCCCAGGCCCTACAGAGCCAGGTCTTCTAATGTTCACCTAATAAATCACAGGTTAGGAAAGTACAGATCATAAGAGGGAAGTGGAGATTTACCATTCTACCATCTAATGATCCATAGATAGAAGAAGGACTAATGGATAATAAAGCGGGAACATTGCAGCATGTCCCGGCCAACATTTCACCATAATACTCGAATTTAAAATTTCCCTATATTAATAATAGATTCTGATAAGAGGTCTCCTGTTTATAACTGTCTCCATATCTCCCATAAACCTCTTAGCCTGGAATGAGGGACTGGAGCTGAAGAATTATTTAGATATGAATTAATTCCATAGGTTTATTTTAAAGAACCATTGAGAAAGCCAGAATAGTCTAAAAATTATTGATAGATAGATAGATAGATATGAGATAGATAAATATTAGATGGATAGATAGATAATCAGATGGAAATATATTAGATAGATATTGTTGATGGATAGAGAGTAGGTATTTGAGATAATATAATATAAAAATGATAATTTTTTAGTATTGTGTCAGTATTATTAATGGTATGATAGATAAGACACTTAAAGGGGTTGTGCAGATAGTATATATTAATGACCTATCCTCTGGATAGATCATTAATATCTGATTGGAGGGGGTCCTATACCCGGCACACCCGCCTATCAGCTGTTTGAAGAGGAGGTGGTGCTCCATGTGAGCGCAACTTCTTCTTCATTACACAGCGCGTCGTCTCCCTTGCAACAGCAGCACAGTGTAATTACAAGTACTCACTCCATTCAAGTGAATGTATTATGCACTTGTAACCGTACTGCGCCTCCGAGACGACGGGCAGTGTAATGAAGAAGTAGTGTTTGCATGGAGCACCGCCTCCCCTTCATACAGGTGATCGGCGTAGATGCCAGGTCATCAATATAAAACCCCTGCACATCCCCTTTAAATAGAATATAACTTATATGAGATTAGAAAAACATGGCTTCTATTTCCAGACACAGAACAGTAGATAACTATAACACTTTATAGAAGTCTTCACAACTGAATATCTATAGAAAATACCTCAGCATATTCCTCCATGCTGCTCTCACATGATGAGGACATCAGAGGTGGAGACCTCGTCATATCGTCCTATAGTGAACACAGAGGAGAGGAGGCAGAAATCAGAAAACACTCCTGTCACCCCAAAACACCCCATTTGTTACATATGGCACATGAACATTAAAGAGGGCTGGTATAGAGGAGATGTTATAGAGAAGGCAGTACATACAATACCGGGATCCTGCTAAACCATTAAGCATATGAATGATACCTAACCTAGTATTGGGTTAAATAATGAAAACTTCCGAACCAGTATCTTAAAGGGATTTATTAAGAGTTCAGTATTGATGACCTATCCAATAATCCATCAGTGAGGGTCCAACTTCTAGCACCTCCATCGGTCTACAGTTTAAGGAGGCCGCTACCGTACATTGAGTGCTGCGGCCTCCTTACAGCATACCAAGCACAACGCGCACATTGTATATGGGCTGTGCTTTGTATTGCAGCTCAGGCCCTTTAATTTGAAAGTGACGTCGCTGGCCTAGGAAGAGGTTACAACTCTCACTAGGAGCTTAGGCCTCTTCAAACAGCTGATCTGTGTTGGTGCCAATACTTGGGCCCCACCAATCAGATGTTGATTACCTATCCTGAGGAAAACTATTTGTCCATGGACAGGACATTGTGGAGCTGTTCTATGGAAACAGAAGGTCAGTGTAACGGGGCACCGAAGGCGCACTCGGTCTCCCATCAGCCGCAGGCCTGCTGCTTAGCTTCGGGAGCGAGGATCTTTGTTTGGCCTCATTCCCAGGGCGGCTTTGCTACCTGGGAGGCATCCTGTTCCTAGGTCTGCCTTGAGCGCCGAGCTGATCACTCGGTGCTCGACTTGTCTGTCTGTCGGTCATGTGACACTGGCCACGTCACATGACCCTCACTCCCCACTATAAATACAGGTGGCCTGCTGGCTACAGGTTTCCTGTTATTTTCGTCTCTAGGGCTGGGTGTACTATTATTATTGCTTCCTACTTGACCTCTGGTATTGACCTTGTTTGTTTCGTGAACTCGCTTTGCCTGCTCTCTTGGTACCTACGCTATCTCTCGGATTTGACCTCTGCTCGTTCTCGGATTTCGTCTCCTGCCTCATTCCTTGTATTGACGTGACCTCCCGGACCGACCTCGGCTAGTTGACCCGCCATTGCCTTTCCCATCACTGGGTACTGTTGTCTTATCTACCTCCCTGTGTATCCGATTGCCTTAGTCTTGTGTACCGCCTTCTGCCTTGGTTGTCTGTTTCTCTCTTTCTCTGTTCGCTCTGCTCTACACTTACATAGGTCAGGGCCAGTCGCCCAGTTGTGCCCCGTCACCTAGGGCGGGTGGTGCAAGTAGGCAGGGACAGGGTTGAGTGTGGCAGTTTAGGGGGTACACTTCCTCCCTACCTTCCTTACCCGTGACAGTCAGACTCAGTATAGATCTGTACAGTGTACATATAGAGCAGATATTATAGGTCATCAATATAAAACCCCTGCACAACCCCTTTAAATAGAATACAACTTATATGAGATTAGAAAAACATGGCTGCTATTTCCAGACACAGAACAGTAGATAACTGAAACACTTTATAGAAGTCTTCACAACTGAATATCTATAGAAAATACCTCAGCATATTCCTCCATGCTGATCTCACATGATGAGGACATCAGAGGTGGAGACCTCGTCATATCGTCCTATAGTGAACACAGAGGAGAGGGGACAAAAATCTGAAAACACTCCTGTCACCCCAAAACACCCCATTTGTCACATATGGCACATGAACATTAAAGAGGGCTGGTATAGAGGAGATGTTATAGAGAAGGCAGTACATACAATACCGGGATCCTGCTAAACCATTAAACATATGAATGATACCCAACCTAGTATTGGGTTAAATAATGAAAACTTCCGAACCAGTATCTTAAAGGGATTTATTAAGAGTTCAGTATTGATGACCTATCCAATAATCCATCACTATCTGGTCAGTGAGGGTCCGTGACACATTCTACTTTATGACAGTCATAAATTTGAGTCAATATTTTCACCTTTATTTATGAAAAAATACCAAATTTACCAAGAATTTTGAAAAATTCGCAATTTTTAAAATATAAATTTTTTCTGCTTTTAAAACAGAAAGTGATATCTCATAAAATATTTATTACTTAACATTCCCCATATTGTAGTGTCCCACTAGGTAAAGGTGGGCACTACACAAGGGTTAACATGTCTATTGCATTAATGTGATGTGTTATGTTCATTTCCCTGTGTTATCTGGGTGTCAGGCCTGTTAGGGTGTAGTTCAGCCTCCTAGACATTAGAGGGAGCTAGAGAGCACTTAGTATATATAGCTAGGCCCAGACAGGGGAGAGTTAGTGCAGTCCAGGTGGCTAGTAGTGCAGTCTAGCCTGCCTGAAGTTCCTGAGCCTCTGTTAGCTCAGAAGATTCACCCCAAGAGAAGAGTTTGCCTCCTGGGAGAAACCTACAGTTTCCACAAGCAGAGCAGAGCCAGTGTATCCAGCTAAGACATGTAAGCTGAAGGGCAGAAGAATCATAAATATAGAGCAAGGATAAATACGGGAGGAAGATTGTTTACCAAGGATATAAGCCAGCATTAGGGCATATGGGCCTTGGAATATAGCCAGCCAGAACAACTGAAGAATAGTGCAGCCTGGTCTGGAGAGTTGATTTTACCCTCTGAGTATCTTGAAAAGAACATTTGTCTGCCATCTATAAAGAGCCTGCTAACTCGTTATTGCTTCAATGTGGAACTGAAACTGAACTGTACAAAGTTGAACTGTTGTTCCAGTAAAGAAAAGTTTGGTTCACCATACCATCTGTGCACCTCACCTTATTAATACTACCAATCGGTGTGCCACCGTTACAGGCACTGGTGTCACGAACCTTAAAGGGACCTTGCCCCAGGCACATAAAACACCTGCAACATCCAGGGCACCTCATCCACCCTCAGGCCTGGTCCCTAAATACAGAGTGTGCCCCAGAGGTCTCCTGTGCCAGCCTCTCCTTCACTGCTGTACGCCTGCCCAGGGTTCTTCTACAAAACTGTGAGTAACCCTCGCTTGCCCATTAACCGTGACCTCACAATCGCAATACCCTGCAGGTCTGGCGTGCTGCAATATGTATACTTTATGTTCGCATCATTTTGGTAATGTCATTTTTTTTTTTTTAGGACATTACAAGGCTTAGAAATTTAGAAGCAATTCTTAAAACTTTTAAGAAAATTTCCAAAACCCACTTTTTAAGTACCAGTTCAGGTCTGAAGTCACTTTGTGGGGCTTACATAGTGGAAACCCCCATAAATGACCCCATTGTAGAAACTACACCTTTCAAGTTACTCAAAACTGATTTTATAAACTTTGTTAACCCTTTAGGTGTTCCACAAGATTTAAAGGAAAATGGAAATGAAATTTCTAAATTTCACTTTTTTGGCAGATTTTCCATTTTATTACATTTTTTTCTTTAACACATTGAGGGTTAACAGCCAAACAAAACTAAATATTTATTACCCTGATTCTGAGGTTTACATAAACACCCCACATGTGGTCGTAAACTGATGTAAGGGTGCACGGCAGGACACAGAAGGAAAAGAACTCCACATGGTTTTTGGAAGGCAGATTTTGCTGGACTGGTTTTTAGATGCCATGTCCCATTTAAAGCCCCTTTGATGCACCCTTACAGTAGAAACTCCCAAAAAGTGACCCTATTTTGGAAACTAGGGGATAAGGTGCCAGTTTTATTGGTACTATTTTGGGGTACATACCGTATGATTTTTAATTGCTCTATATTACGTTTTTTGTGAGGCAAGGTAACCAAAAAATGTCTGTTTTGGCACCGTTTTGTTACAGGGTAGACCCTGAAGGGTAGATCATGTGCTATTTTTATAGAGCAGGTTGTTACGGATGCAATGATATCAAATATGTCTACTTTCTTTGTTTGTTTCAGTTTTACATTAAAAAAATTATGTTTTTGTGTGTCCATTTTCTGAACGCCATATTTATTTATATTTTTATGCCAATTGTCTTGTGCAAGGGCTCGTCTTTTGCAGAAAGAGTTGAGGTTTTTATTTGTATCATTTTTGGGTACGTAGGATTTTTTGATCATTCATTATTACACTTTATGAGGCAAGGTGACCAAAAAATTGGCTGTTTTGGAACAGTTTTTATTTATTTATTTTTACAGCGTTCATCTGAGGGGTTAGGTGATGTGACAGTTTTATAGAGCAGATCGTTACGGACATGGCAATACCTAATATGTATACTTTTTCTTATTGATTTAAGTTTTACAGAATAATAGCATTTTTGAAACCAAAAAAATTATGTTTTAGTGTCTACATAGTCTGAGAGCCATAGCTTTTTTATTTTTTGGGCGATTGTCTTAAATAGAGCATCATTTTTTGTAGGATGAGGTGACCGTTTGATTGGTACTATTTTGGGGGGATACACCTTTTTGATCGCTTGGTGTTGCACTTTTTGTGATGTAGGGTGACAAAAATGGCTTTTTTGGCACTGTTTTTCTATATTTATTTTTTTACGGTGTTCATCTGAGGGGTTAGATCATGTGATATTTTTATTGATCATATTGTTACAGACGCGGCGATACCTAATATGTACACTTTTTTTTTATTTCACTTTAACACAATAATAGCATATTTGAAATAAAAAAAATTAGGTTTTAGTGTCTGCATGTTCTGAGAGCTATAGTTTTTTTTATTTTTTGAGAGATTTTCTTATATAGGGTCTCATTTTGTGCGAGATGAGGTGACGGTTTTATTGGTACCATTTTGTTTGACATATGCCTTTTTGATCGCTCGGTGTTGCACCTTTTGTGATGTGAGGTGACAAATTGCTTTTTTTTACACCGTTTTATTTTTATTTTTTATCGTGTTTATCAGACGGGGTCGATCATGTGATATATTTATAGAGACGGGCGTTACGGACGCGGTGATACCTAATATGTGTATTTTTTTTTATAGGAAAAGGCTTTTTATATTTTTTTATTTACATTTTTATTTATTTATTTTTACTTTTATTATTTTCACATTTTTTTAATCTAGTCTCACTTGGATCTTGACCATCCAGTGGGGCTGATGGCTGTACTATACTTTGCAATGCTCTTGCATTGCAAAGTATAAAACTATCAGATTTCCTGTAGATGGCAACACTGGACGCCTTTGCAAATTGTCCGGTTGCCATGGCAACCATCGGGCGCTGCCATCACAGCGCGGCTGCCCCGATGTTTGAGAGAGGGCGCTCCCTCCCTCTATTACCCCCATGGATGCCGCTTCCGCGGCATCTAAGAGGTTACAGCAGAGTGTCAGCATACAGCTGACACTAGCAGCTGATGGCAGTGGCTCAGGAACGCAGCCGCCGCCATCAAATACAGCAGGGGGACCGCATAGGGGGCAGGGGGCACAAATGGGGGCAGGATGCCTGGATGGGGGGAGGAGGGACCGCATCAGGGGCAGGCGGGGACAGATGGCGGAGGCAGGGCTCACGGGGGGGGGGGGGGGGGGGGGGGTTGGAGGCGCACAGATCGGGGGGCACCAGGACACATTACCTGATTTCAGGCTCTGATCTGCAGACTAACCAATCACAGACTAACCAATCATATCGATTGCCGGCAAGGGACCACTCTGATTGCAGCAGGGCAGGGGCAGAAGCTTTAATCCAACCGTTTTGCAGCGCTTGGATTAAAGAGCTGCCATGACGTCTATACACTTGCTTGCTGCACGGGGTATGTGCAGCTAGCACGTATATAGTCGTATGGCAGTCGGGAAGGGGTTAAAGAACCATTGAGTTCATCTCATCCCTAGGCCATGATGTAAGTATTGGAGGTCAAACATGAAAATGACAACAGAGGAAGCTAAAAATAGAGATAGATAGATAGATAGATAGATAGATAGATAGATAGATAGATAGATAGATATAGATAGATTTGATATATTGATAGATATTAGATCAATAAATTGAGATACCTCAGAGTCGTAAAATTGTGAGAGTTGCGATGTTACTCTTGGGGGAACCTAAAATAAAATTAGCGGTGAGTGTAATCCATAAGTATAAAAGTTTTACATCGGATCTTCTTCTCCCTTTAATAACACAGACACATATGGGGATCTGGTAAATCCCTTGAGCCCCTTCTTAGAAGGTAACCCTTATCAGTTATAAAGTGGTGTTCACTATGACTGGCATTTCATGTTCTGCTAATTCTATAGGGAATTATTTCTTACATTTATAATTGTGAAATTTCAGTTAGAGTTTAGTAAAAAAAGAAGAAGCAGATTCTTATAGTCTGTTCTTGGAGGCCATGAAATCTATCCACACATCTATAGAACACTTTGAGTGGGGAACTTGGAAGAAGAGAGTTGTGGGGTGCCCATCTAAGAACATAAGTAGGATTTTTCTTCAGTTAGTAGGATCAACTATTCTATTAGTAAGGCCCCATTCACAGTTAGGTTTGGAATCTGGTGGCCTGATCCACCTGAGGATCAGGCTACCGGAGCTCACAGTATCTGGCATTGTCGGATATGACCATATACGGTAAGATGTCAGTGATTTTGTTCGGTCGATTCATGGCATATATGCTGGAAAGCGTCCTGATCTCTGTTGGATCCAATTATAGTCAATGAAGATCCAGCGATACATAATCATATCCGGCAATGCCGGCAATATCATGATTAAGGACCGAAACATGAGGGTCCGAAACGCGTAGATTGTTTTTCTTGCGCATGAGAATTGGAAAGTTTTTACCGCATCAATAAAGTGTTTCCTGTTGTTTAAAAGAGCTGGGTTTTTTTCACCATTTTTTTACAAAAATATATATGACGTAACAAGGAAAATGCAAGACAAAATAAATCTAACCTCCACTCTACATTCAAACCACTGCCCCGGCAGCTCAGGGAATTGTGTCATAATCTGTGAAGACAATATGGAAGAATATTACATAAAAATGACCATTTCTGAGTATGGTGTCAGTATTAGTAAGGGAATGATAAAGAAGAAACTTATATGACTTATGTGGAACACAACGTGTATGAGATCAGAAAAACATGGCTGCTTCTTCCAGACACAGAACAGTAGGTAACTATAACATTTTATATTAGTCTTCAGAACTGAATATCTATAGAAAATACCTCAGCATAATTGTGGATGCTGCTTTGCCTTGATGAGGACATCAGAGGTGAAGACCTCGTCATATCGTCCTATAGGGAAGACAGAGGAGAAGAGGCAAAAATCAGAAAACACTCCTGTAATTGGTCACATGTGGCACAAGAACATTAAAGAGAGCTGGTGTAGAAGAGATGTAATAGAGAGGGCAGTACATACAATACCAGGATCCTGCTAAATCATTAAACATATAGATAATAACTAATCCCGTATTATAGTAAATAATAAAAAAAAACTTCTTAACCAGAACCTTAAAGGGGTTTTTTCGAGAGTTTGATATTTTTGGCCTATCCGATAAGACATTATTATCTGATTGGTAAGGATCCAACTCCCAGCACCTCCATCGGTCAACTGTTTGAAGATCACATCATACCAAGCACAGCGCCGCACATTGTATAGTGGCTGTGCTTTGTATTGCAGCCCAGCCCCTTTCATTTGAACGTGATATACTGGCCTAGGAAGAGGTCGCCGCACTGAGGCCTCTTCAAACAATGTGGGTGCTAGGTGTTGGACCTCCACCGATCAGATGTTGATGACCTATCCTGAGGATAGGTCATCAATATATATGAATCCTGGAAAACTGTGTTGATTGGAGTGGAACACCATAGTGACATAGACACCCTCAACTTATGGTAAAATCTTGGTATTATTGAGACTCTGGAGTGACTTCAATGTTTCCCTAAGATGAAGTTGCAATAGATCTTATAGAAATATCAATTTTTGTGATGGCTACAAAGATGTTCATAGTTTTTTCTACAGTAAAAACTGTAAATTCAGGCATTATGATAATAGGCTACAAGTATTCTACATTTATCACATGGTGCAGGGTGTGGGGTAGACATTGGGTTGTCATGTATTTGACTCTAGCTTGATAATAGATTCACATCTGCTTGTAAATAGAGAAGTCTAATACTGGTTACAGTATATACCAGAGATGTGCGGATTATACACAGACACGGTATATAAGCCACTAGTACATAGATAGAAGGGTAACATAAGGCAGTTTACCTCATCAGAAAAATTCCGACTTCTTAAAGTCTTCATAATAACTGAGAAAATAAAGAATTATTCATATATTATAAAGTATTCAAACAGTGAACTAAAAGAAACAAGACGTCACATGCAAAACTAAAAAAGTCTAAAACAAAGGAAAATGCAAACATTTCCCGACCTTCATCCAGCAGCAATAAACTGCCCCCTGGTTCAGCTGCAGTTACAGGCAGCAATCCTCCCTGTGTATGGGGTGAACAGTCTGTACTACAATCCTTCATCCCCATACAGATTCATTATCTGTCGGCGGCAGATCCCTGTTCACACACAGAGCTGTGCTGCTGACAAACACTGATGACATATGTGGCAGAAATGTGGGATCGCACAACCGGCAGCACTTTTACAAAACACAATTATCCCACATTATCCCATAACCGCTCTGATAATTTGCCCCTGTATATTTGCCTTAACTGTGGTAAATGACTGACCAGATGACAGGTCTGTGCGGTCTGGTAAGTGACAGGTCTGTGCGGCGCATTGCTTAATGACCTGTCACTTACCAGTAGGAGGAGCTCCCGGCCGGACGCAGACATCGCAGCCTCGCATGTAAGTATAATGCTGCTACAAATTGCTAAGTAACCATGGCAACCGGGACAGCAGTAGCGTCCTGGTTGCCATGGTTACCGATCGGAGCCCCAGCGATTAAACTGGGACTTTGATTGGTACTCTCCGCTGCCACCAATGATAGGGGGGGGGAGATTTTAATTAGGAGGGGGAGGGAGGGAGAGGGAGGGGAGAGGGCCCACTGGCCACCAACGAGTTAACTACAGGGGAGGGAGGGGGGGCCCACTGGCCACCAACGATTTAACTACAGGGGAGGGAGGGGGGGGCCCACTGGCCAACAATGAGTTAACTACAGGGGAGGAAGGGAGGGGGGCCGGCCGCACTGGCCACCAACGAGTTAACTACAGGGGAGGGAGGGGGGCCAGCCGCACTGGCCACCAACGAGTTAACTACAGGGGAGGGGGGCCACCCGCACTGGCCACCAATGAGTTAACTACAGGGGAGGGAGGGGGGGGGGCGCCGCACTGGCCACCAATGTGTTAACTACAGGGGGGGGCTGCCCCCTGCTGCCTGTCAGCACCTGCCAGGCAACAGGGGGCAGTCATGTACACAGTTCTTTTAGTATATTCTAACCTGAAGCGTCTCCATCACCATGGGAACGCCTCTGTGTTAGAATATACTGTCGGATCTGAGTTTTCACGAAGTGAAAACTCAGCTCTGAAAAAGCTTTTATGCAGACGGATCTTCGGATCCGTCTGTATTAAAGTAACCTACGGCCACGGATCACGGACACGGATGCCAATCTTGTGTGCATCGTGTTCTTTCACGGACCCATTGACTTAAATGGGTCCGTGAACCGTTGTCCGTCCAAAAAAATAGGACAGGTCATATTTTTTTGACGGACAGGATACATGCATTTTTTGATTTTTCCACGGACCCATTGAAAGTCAATGGGTCCGCGAAAAAAAACGGAAAACGGCACAACGGCCACGGATGCACACAACGGTCATGTGCATGAGGCCTAAGTGTAAGGCCTCATGCACACGACCGTATTTTGTTTCCGTGTCCGATACGTTTTTTTTGCGGATAGGATGCGAACCCATTCATTTCAATAGGTCCGGAAAAAAACACAGACAGCACACTGCTTGCTGTCCGCATCAGTATGTCCGTTCCGTTGCTCTGCAAAAAAAATAGTGCATGTCCTACTTTTTTCTAGTTTGCGGACAATGATAGGCATTATTACAATGGATCCACAAAAAAAATGGATTTGCAAAAAACGGATGCCATACGGAACGTCATCCGTTTTTTTTGGGCGGATCTGCAATTTGCGGACCGCAAAACACATACAGTCATGTGCATGTAGCCTAAGTCAAACGGATCCGTCCTGACTTTACATTAAAAGTCAATGGGGGACGGATCTGTTTACAATTGCACCAATATTGTGTCAATGTAGACGGATCCGTCCCCATTGACTTACATTGTAAGTCAGGACGGGTCCGTATGGCTCCGCACTGCAAGCAGCGTTTTGGTGTCCGCCTCCAGAGCAGAATGGAGGCGGAACGGAGCCAAACTGATGCATTTTGAATGGATCCGCATCCATTCAGAATGCATTGGGGCTAAACTGATCCGTTTTAGGCCGCTTGTGAGAGCCTTGAAACGAATCTCACAGGCGGACCCAGAAATGCCAGTGTGAAAGTAGCCTTACTTGAATACGTTCCTTTGTCACTGGACTCACTGCCTCCAAGAAACGTTTCCATCTGTGACTGACCTATAGATATAATCATATATACCCATGGGTTTGCCCTCCTGTGTTTTATTTGAGGTCATCATGTGAATGTTGTAAAATACAGCATTGAATCGTTCAGGAGGATTTAGGCCGCCACACATAGCTCTCCCGGGATTTTTAGCCCCCAGATGCTGTGGTCGCAGCATCAGAGGGGTTAAATGTCTGCAATCAATGTTATCGCCGATCACAGGGATTAGCCCTGGGTGTCTGCTGTGTAAAACAGAAATCCCCCGGTGCCTATGCACCCGCTCCGCTCACTGGGAAGGGGTTAAACACCTATCTGCAGGATCAAGCCTATCAAACAGGCATACTGCTGGTAGTGTTACTCCTGTGGATTAAAAGGATATCTTAAAACCTGTTGCTTCATTCCAGAGATCTGGTAGTTTTTAATAAATATGCAAATTAGGGCTTCAGTGCACCGAGGGGCAGACCCTAGGCCCTCAGTGCACCTCAGCTCCCTCCCTTTCCTGACTTTGCCACACTCCTTTGATTGACAGGACCAGGCATCATCATTGTCCTCTGGCCTGGCCCTGTAAGGCCCACAAAAACATTGTTGATTCCCTTATCAGCGCTTGCCCAGTACACTTCACTAAGGTTTTCCTGCTGCTGAGAAGCTTACTGCCAGTGGGGTGGTACCATCAATGGAGGCAGACCACACGGTCCCTATGGCGCCCATGAGGTTAGTGGGCCAGGCTAGGCTGAATGGCAACGCCCCTTTTCCGACCCAAATTCACCCCATGGCATGGCATTGGCGCAGTAACACTAGACCAGCAGCAGACGGGTCAGGAGAACATATTGTACGTTCCTGCCCCTGGGCATCCTGTCCCTGTCCTCCTGCAGATGCTTCCTTCAGGGAATGGAGTAAGGAGAGGCTGGCGAGGAGGAGCGGTCAGCAGCTGCAGCAGTTAGCACCTTGGGGGTCATTTACAATTGTCCCTTTACCCGAAGCTAGCATAAAAAAAACTGTGGGGTGGCCACTATTTAAGCGCCATTGCGACTAAATGTAGTGGCGGTTGTCACTTTTACACTGCCCTCATAACTTTTCAAGAAGGGAGCAAGGTGAGAACAGGGCCGTCAGCCCCGGTAGATTTATCATTTATGCCAGTTTCCCGATGAGAATATAGAGGCTAGTTACAATGATTGTACTTCTTTGGGGGAAGGGAGACCCAATTCAGTTTTTCTATACGGCCCTATTATTTTAAGGACGCCTCTACTTACTGCGCAGGTATCGATTACACCTGGATTAGTCCTGCTCCTCTTTCAGGTCTAGTTCACACATAACAGTCTACATGCAGCTCTACAATGTTTTGTATTTTTTTTATGAAAGTGGGGAACTCCAATTTCCATTGCCACATTATTGACCAACACAGTTAGAGGATGAATTGGAGAAATCTGTATCTTCAGTGGGGAAATATGTCATAAACTCCACTCGTTCAGTTTGGACTTGGCAGTTTAATAACAGCCCAACTGCTGACAATCAGGATGAAGAGAAGTCCTCCTGCGTACAGCTGTGGTGAGGTATCGGTCTGATTAGAAATGGTATCACTTGTGTCCAGTGTGAATCTGGCCGTATATAAGACTCATGGAGGGTATACACCTCGTATAGTCACCTACAGAATTATACCTAATGACATCACTGACATTATAGCGGATAAATGCTGGGTCTTACCTGTCAGCCAGACAGTAAAGTACCGTCCTGGTCCGGATGTTAGTACCAGAAATCAACGAACTAGCCAAAAAATAGCGAGCGATAGGAAACAAACCGATCAAAGATCCAGGCAAAAAATATATGGGCATAAATCATCTATGGGAACTTTAGAGCTAGAACTGATCTCCTCATTGTGACATCACAATTAACTCCTTAGCGACCAGCCTGTTATGGGCCTTAATGACCAAGCTTTTTTTTTTTCTTCCAAGAACTATAACTTTATTATTTTTCCGTCAATGTAGCCATATGGGGGCTTGTATTTTGAGGGACAAGTTGTAGTTTTTAATGTTGTCATTGTGGGGTACACATAACTTACTGATTAACTTTTATTAAGGGCTGTTACACACTGAGCAAGTCCATTGCGGGACCCTGTGTGTAAGCATGACCCTCCGTTCTGAACGTGCAGGAGCGCACGGCATTATACTGATGTATAATGCTTTATGTCTCTGCATGACCTTATTGTTACAGGATCACACTGACAGCTTTATATCACTATGATCGTGTAGAAGGAAGGTCAAGCAGAGTCACACAGCATTATAGATCAGTATAATGCATTGCACTCCTACAAGTCGAGAATGGATGACGCTCCCACGTGGAGTGTGACTCCCGCAATAGACTTGCTCATGTGCAACAGCCCTAACATACTGGGAAGGGGATGGGAAAAATCAGCAATACTGCAAATAATTTTTTTTTTTGCAGTGTTCACCTTATGGGATAAATTACATTATAATTGTGTAGTGTGGGTCATTATGGATGCGCTGATACCAAATACATGGAGATTTTATTTTTGCAAGTTTTTTCCATTGAAAAGAGTTTTTTCAATGGAAAAGGGTGTATTTTTCATATGGATTTGTTTTCTTTAATAACATTTTTTAAACCTTTTAAAAACATTTAACCACCTGCCACCACGCTAACGCCGAAAGGCGTCATTGCGGCGGCTCTCCCAGGTCACACTAACGCCGATTGGCGTCATCTCGCATGAGCCGAGATTTACTGTGAACGCGCGTTCACAGGATCGGAAGGTAAGCGAGTGGATCTCCAGCCTGCCAGCGGCAATCGTTCGCTGGCAGGCTGGAGATGCGATTTCTTTGTTTTGATAACAGCGTCTAATATACCTGCTACCTGGTCCTCTGGTGGTCCCTTTTGCTTGGATCGACCACCAGAGGACACAGGTAGCTCAAACACCACTACACCCCCCCCCCCCCCCCGTCACTTATTAACCCGTGATCACCCCATATAGACTCCCTGATCACCCCCCTGTCATTGATCACCCCCTTGTAAGGCTCCATTCAGACGTCCGTATGATTTTTAGGGATCCACTGATACATGGATCGGATCCGCAAAACACATACGGACATCTGAATGGAGCCTTACAGGGGGGTGATCAATGACAGGGGGGTGATCACCCCATATAGACTCATTGATCACCCCACCTGTCATTGATCACCCCACCTGTCATTGATCACCCCACCTGTCATGCTCCATTCAGAAATCTTTTTGGCCCAAGTTAGCGGAAATTATTTATTTTTTTCTTACAAAGTCTCATATTCCACTAACTTGTGTCAAAAAATAAAATCTCACATGAACTCACCATACCCCTCACGGAATCCAAATGCGTAAAATTTTTTAGACATTTATATTCCAGACTTCTCACGCTTTAGGGGCCCTAAAATGCCAGGGCAGTATAAATACCCCACATGTGACCCCATTTCGGAAAGTAGACACCCCAAGGTATTCGCTGAGAGGCATATTGAGTCCATGAAAGATTGAAATTTTTGTCCCAAGTTAGCGGAAAGGGAGACTTTGTGAGGGAAAAAAAAAAAAAAAAAAAAACACAATTTCCGCTAACTTGTGGCAAAAAAAATTTATTTCTATGAACTCGCCATGCCCCTCATTGAATACCTTGGGGTGTCTTCTTTCCAAAATGGGGTCCTTATACTGCCCTGGCATTTTAAGGGCAATAAAGCGCGAGAAGAAGTCTGGGATCCAAATGTCTAAAAATGCCCCCCTAAAAGGAATGTGGGCCCCTTTGCGCATCTAGGCTGCAAAAAAGTGTCACACATCTGGTATCGCCGTACTCAGGAGAAGTTGGGGAATGTGTTTTGGGGTGTCATTTTACATATACCCATGCTGGGTGAGAGAAATATCTCAGTCAGTCAAATGCCAACTTTGTATAAAATAAAAATGGGAAAAGTTGTCTTTTGCCGAGATATTTATCTCACCCAGCATGGGTATATGTAAAATGACGCCCCAAAACACATTGCCCAACTTCTCCTGAGTACGGCGATACCACACGTGTGACACTTTTTTGCAGCCTAGGTGGGCAAAGGGGCCCACATTCCAAAGAGCACCTTTCGGATTTCACCGGCCATTTTTTTTTTACAGATTTTGATTTCAAACTACTTCTCACGCATTCGGGCCCCTAGAATGCCAGGGCAGTATAACTACCCTACAACTGACCCCATTTTGGAAAGAAGACACCCCCAGGTATTTTGTGATGGGCATAGTGAGTTCATGGAAGTTTTTATTTTTTGTCACAAGTTAGTGGAATATGAGACTTTGTAAGGGAAAAAAAAAAAAATAATAATCATTTTCCGCTAACTTGTGACAAAAAATAAAAAGTTCTATGAACTCACTATGCCCATCAGCGAATACCTTAGGGTGTCTACTTTCCGAAATGGGGTCATTTGTGGGGCGTTTGTACTGTCTGGGCATTGTAGAACCTCAGGAAACATGACAGGTGCTCAGAAAGTCAGAGCTGCTTCAAAAAGCGGAAATTCACATTTTTGTACCATAGTTTGTAAACGCTATAACTTTTACCCAAAATTTTTTTTTTTTTATCAAAGACATGTAGAACAATAAATTTAGAGAAAAATGTATATATGGATGTGTTTTTTTTTGCAAAATTTTACAACTGAAATTGAAAAATGTCATTTTTTGCTAAAAAAAAAAAAAAAAAAAAAATCGTTAAATTTCGATTAATAACAAAAAAAGTAAAAAATGTCAGCAGCAATGAAATACCACCAAATGAAAGCTCTATTAGTGAGAAGAAAAGGAGGTCAAATTCATTTGGGTGGTGAGTTGCATGACCGAGCAATAAACCGCTAAAGTTGTGGAGTGCCGATTTGTAAAAAAGGGCCTGGTCACTAAGGGGGTATAAACCTGTGGTCCTTAAGTGGTTAATAGCCCTATGAGGGGATTATAAAAGGCAATCTATTGATGGTTTCTAAAATTCATTGCACTATTCCTGTCCCTAATGTTCGCTCTGTTTCAGCAGTAAGGCCAAGTTCACATTTATATTGGAGGCTCAGTTCAGTGGCTGCTTCACAGATGTCATTAAAAACTGCAGGAAAAAAAAAAAAAAAAAACTTCTGCAAGCATGTCTTTTCTGTCTAGTAAACAAATGGACTTCTAAGAGCAAACCGAATGGACACCATTATAGTCAAAAGCGTTTGTTCGGTGCCAAGTAGTTATGTGCTGCTGTGCTAATGTGCCTCTAGTATTTCCATTGTACTGCTCCTATAGAAGAGCAGAACACCAGAAATTGACAGCACTGGTATGAATCCAGCCCAATACTAAAACCACACTTCCCTCCTGAGAATTTTTTTTTTCAATTCAAGAACTTGTATTATGAGATGTATGATAAGATAACATCTTTGCACCATCTTGTGCAGCGAGCCCTTGAGGAGCCACAGCGGAGGATGAGAGTAGTAGTTGCTCCTGTTATCATACAGTCTATCACAGCAGCTGTCCTCACATTGTTGCTCCCTGCGGTTGTGCAGCATAAGGGGGGGGGTTCTTTCTTCTGGGATGCCCATGAGGTTAGATGTACGGTAGTAGGGCCGATTCTAGCTTTTCAGCTTCCGGAGGCAAAAATTGAAATGGCGCCCCAAAAGGTAAGAAAGCCAACTGAATATACTGCACATGCCAATATCTACCGGCAATGAATATACTGCACATGCCAATATCTACCGGCAATGAATATACTGCACATGCCAATATCTACCGGCAATGAATATACTGCACATGCCAATATCTACCAGCAGTGGAAATTCTGCACTTACCAATATCTACCAGTAGTGGATTGTCACGGCTGAGGATGGGGAAAACCCTCAGGCTACAATAAAGCGGAACATATACAACTCATGGCAGTGGCAGGTAAATGCCATAAGCACAACACCCACCTGCCACAGACACAAAGCCTGGAACCCATGCGCAAGTGCTGCTATCCTAACACAGAAACGGACACAGCACACAACACACATCACACAGGAACCCAGGACCATAAGCTGCAATAGGAAACATACAACAGACACATCAAACAAGATTTATGACCACAAGGGTGGCTCTCACTGGCAGATGGTATAAACCAGGAGGGTGCCTCCAGCTTACAAACAAGGCTGGAGAACCTCTCAGCTTCAGGTCTCCACTGAGGCTAAATAGCCCATGTAGCCACACCCACACAGACACACCCAGTGCACACACACACTAGGAAGGAAGTTAACCCTTCCAACACCAGGGAAGGGAAGACTTCAACTTAAAGGAGAAAGTGTCCAAATGAACATCACACTGCAGCTGTTACCGCAGGCAACAACATGCGTGGCAACCATATCCTGGGAATCAGCCTGAAGGCCGGGACACTGCCACCACATGTACACCATACCAAACGTTGCCACGGGCAGCCACAGTGAAGGGAAGTGTCACAGTGCACACCTACATAAACCTCGTGCACACCAGACATACAAAGTGCGTAACATACACACACACACAACCAGGAGTTACCGCATGCACTTGACAGCAAGCTGCCCAGCAACAGCTCAGGCTGCTATACTGCCAAATACAACCATGTTACCAGCAGCAACCACACATGAGGCAACATACCAGCAGCCCTCACCATGTGGTTGACAATAAAACCAAACCGCAGGCAACTGCATGCGGATCCTGAGTCACGACCATGACCATGGTCGTGACATGGATATACTGCACATACCAATATCTACCAGCAATAATTATACTGCACATACCAATATCTACCAGCACTAAATATACTGCACATACCAATATCTACCAGCAGTGGAAATTCTGCACATACCAATATCTACCAGCAATGAATATACTGCACACACCAATATCTACCAGCAATGAATATACTGCACATATCAATATCTACCAGCACTGAATATATTGCACATACCAATATCTACCAGCACTGAATATACTGCACATACCAATATCTACTACTAGTTAAATTGGTTGTCCAGGTTCAGAGCTGAACCCGGACATATCCCATTCTTCCCCCACTCAGCCTGTCTGACATAAGCATCAGAACATTTCATGCTATGATGCTCTTCATTGCCCTGAGCTGTATTGCACAAGGAAAGGGCTTTTTGTTTATATTTTTACACTGCTAGGTGAAGGTTTCTGCCTAGCAGTGAGCCCGGTGACTTCACCAGCACTAATGGGTGGGCTTTAGCACTGCCTAAGCCTGTTAAATGGCTAGGGCAGCACTAAAGCCCGCCCATCAGTGTTGGTGATGTCACCTAAGCCTCCTCCTAGCAATGTAAAAATATAAACAAAAAAGCCCCCTTACCCTGCGCGATACAGCGCAGCGCATTAAAGAGCATCGGAGCATGAAATACTCTGATGCTAATGTCAGAGGGGCTGAGCGGGGGAAGAAGGGGATATGTGTGGGTTCTGCTCTTGACCCAGACAACCCCTTTAATATACCATACACACCAATAGCTAGCAGCAGTGAATATATAGCACATACCACTATCTACTAGCAGTGAATATACTGCACACACCAATATGTGCCAGTAGTGAATAAACTGCACACACCATTATCTATCAGCAGTGAATATACCGCACACATCAATATCTACCAGCAGTGAATATACTGCATGTTACGACACTCACCGCCAGGTAGATGAAGCCGCCGTTTAGTGAATAAGCCCCTTTCTCCAGAAATGCAGTTTTTAATCCAGCCGATCGTCAAACTCCCGAATGGAGCATACGAAGTGGCAACTCCCGATCAGCAATTCAGTCGAACTCCTTCCACAGCTAGCAATATACGAAAGCGCTGTCCCAATAATAAATCCCTCCACAAACGAGACCAAGCTCCGTCTTGAAGGTCAAACAGGAATCAATTTTATTGAGGGCTACCCACCCGTATTTATGCAGGTCTCCATCTGGTGGACACGCCCCTAGGGGACCAGAATGGAGACTGACACAGGACAGACATGCAGCACTACAGAGACAATACATCCCCACAATGCATCATGGTCTCCTCCTCTCTGCCCTGGAGACCCGAGGAGTAATCCCATTATCTCTCAAGACAGAGGGTAACCACAATACACATGTGGGGACAACAGAACAGACATCACCATTTAAACATACAATGTCACAACCCTTTTCAATACACAGACATTTAACATCCCAAAATGGCACGCATTAGACCAGGAGTTCAAGTTAGTTTAAGTCCTTTGTGAACAATGAGGCCATTTGGGTTAACTAGCAGCACACTCTTCTCCTGGGTGGCCGTCCGTTCAGTAGTTCCAATCGGTATTTGGGGAAACACACGAACAGGGGCATACGGGCAGGAAATCCAGCGAAATTAAGGCAAACAGACGAACCAGCAATATAGGTCTATACAGATGGATCTGTCACACGGCTCCCCCCTTGTGGGACACTCCGGCAGACCCGGCTTGACCCTTTAGCGGGTCAACTTGGGAATGACCGGACTAGGAGGTAGCAAGAACGTCGGTTTGCCAGGACAATCCATCTGCATTCCCATTCTGCTTACCGGGTCGGTAGCTGATGGTGAAGTTATACGGTTGTAAAGCTAAACTCCACCGCAGCAGTCTACCATTGTCTCCTGAGACCCGGTTAAGCCAGACAAGGGGATTGTGGTCCGTCACAAGGGAAAATTCCTGTCCATACAAATAAGGGCTTAACTTTTTCAATGCCCAGACCAGGGCCAAGCATTCCTTCTCCACTGCCGCATAACTCACTTCTCGGGGCAACAGCTTTCTACTGAGATATGCGACAGGGTGCTCTCCTCCATCTTCCCCGACCTGGCTCAGCACAGCCCCCAGTCCATACATGGAAGCATCTGTATGGACGAGAAAACGTTTGTTAGGGACTGGGGCAGCCAGGACAGGGGCATTTACAAGAGCCTGTTTGAGTGCTTGAAACGCAGCTTCACAAGCCGGAGACCACAGGACCTGCTTAGGGAGATTTTTCTTAGTCAGGTCAGTCAGGGGCTTAGCAATAGTGCTGTAGTCTGGGACAAAGCGTCTGTAATACCCTGCTGTCCCTAGGAAGGCTAACACCTGGGTCTTAGTGATAGGTGTGGGCCAGTTAGCTACTGCCTCTATCTTAGCCGGCTCCGGTCTCTGGCTCCCACACCCCACTCTGTGACCCAGGTATTGCACTTCAGCCATGCCTAGATGGCACTTCTCTGGCTTCAATGTCAGGCCAGCAGCCCGAATTTTGTCCAAAACTACCCCTACATGTACTAGGTGTTCCTCCCAGGACCCACTGTAGATCGCAATGTCATCCAGGTATGCACACGCAAATTCCTGGAATCCATCGAGAAGTCTATCCACCATACGCTGAAAGGTAGCCGGGGCATTCTTCATCCCAAATGGCATGACCTTAAATTGGTACAAGCCAAATGGGGTGACGAAGGCCGACTTGGGGATAGCATCCTCGGCCAGGGGAATCTGCCAATAGCCTTTACACAGGTCTATGGTGGTCAGATAGCGTCCCCTGGCAATACGATCTAATAATTCGTCTACCCGGGGCATCGGGTAGGCGTCAGTGGTGGTCCGCTCGTTGAGCCACCTGTAGTCTACACAGAACCGCGTGGTCCCATCTTTCTTAGGCACCAGGACTACAGGCGAAGCCCAAGGACTATCGGAGTGTTCGATGACCCCAAGCTGGGTCATCTCCTGTATCTCCTTCCGCATTCCTTCTCGGACTGCTTCAGGGATACGGTAAGGGGGCTATCGCAGGGGGTTCTGTCCAGGGGTCTCTACCTTATGTACAGTTAGGGTAGTGTAGCCAGGCTCTTGGGAGAACGTCGCCTGCTTCTCCCACAGAAGCTGTCTTGCCTGTCCCTTCTCTGTGGGGCTTAATCTATCCCCTAGCTGTACAAGACTAGTAAGGTCAGTCTGGGAGTCCCTCTCTAACAAATCGGGTAAGGGTAAACTATCTGTATCGTCTGCAGCAGGGGCACATACTGCAGCGACATCCTCCGGTCTCTCCTGATACTCCTTTAGCATGTTCACATGAAAGGATCGCTGGATCCTCTCATCTGAACAGCTGGCTATAAGGTAGGTAGTATCACACACCTGAGCTAACACCTTATACGGGCCCTGCCAAGATGCTTGCATCTTGTTCGCCTTCACAGGTTTGAGCACAAGCACTTTCTGCCCAACCTGGAAGACTCGCTGTCGGGCACCCCGATCGTACCATCTCTTCTGTCTCCCCTGGGCCACCTGGAGATTCTCTCTTACCATCATGGACAGTTTCTCCATGCGGTCCCGGAGTTCCAGGACATACGGTACTATGGGGGTCCCTTCCTGCTCTGTCTCCCCCTCCCAGTGGCCTCTAATGAGATCTAGGGGTCCGCGGACCCTCCTCCCATAGAGCAACTCAAAGGGGGAGAACCCAGTAGATTCCTGGGGCACCTCTCTGTAAGAAAACAACAGATGAGGCAGGAATCGCTCCCAGTCTCTGCAAGTGTCAGAAAAGGTCCTCAACATATGTTTGAGGGTGCAGTTAAATCGCTCGCAGAGGCCGTTAGTCTGTGGATGGTACGGGGAACTAAGTATCAGTTTAATGCCGCACACCCTCCACAGTTGCTGGGTGAGAACAGCGGTAAATTGGGTTCCCTGGTCAGAGAGAATCTCCTTAGGGAACCCGACCCTAGTAAAAATTCTAACCAGGGCATCAGCAACTGTCTCTGCCTCTATATTAGACAGCGCTACTGCCTCTGGATAGCGAGTGGCATAGTCCACCACGGTGAGAATATACTTCTTACCGGATGGACTAGCCCTGGCCAGTGGACCCACAATGTCAACGGCTATGCGGGCAAAGGGCTCCCCAATGATAGGCATAGACATAAGCCTAGCTCTTGGGTGGTCCCCCCGCTTTCCTACCCGTTGACAAGTGTCACACGTACCACAATATATCCGCACAGCCTGATTAAAATTTGGCCAAAAGAAGTTCTGCATGATCCTATAGGCTGTGCGGCGGGACCCTAGATGTCCGGCTAATGGAACATCATGCCCTATCTGCAGAATCTCCTGCCTGTATTTTGCGGGCACCACCAGCTGTCGATTCGGCGGATGGGCAACACTTTTCTGGGACGGTTTAGGGATCCTATATAATCTGTCCCCCACCCATTCATACCGCTCCCAATCTACTCCTACCTCTCCAGTATCTGCTCTGTCTCTATACTTCTGGAGAGTCGGATCTGCCTGAGTTTCCCTCCCAAACTCCTCTGGGGAATCCCAGCTAGCAAAGGTCTGTCCTAGGGTATCAGTTGGGGAATCGGGTCTTACCTGGGTCTCAGCAGCAGGTGGGCTGGTTCCAGCAGCACGGGTCTGGGCCCGGGTAGTCACTGGGTTGACATCAGCAGGTCCCATTGGAGCATAAGCAGAAACCAAAGGGGCCAGGTCATTCCCGAGCAAGACATCAGCAGGCAAGTCTTTCATAACCCCCACATTCACATGTCCAGAGCCCACTCCCCAATCCAAATGAACCCGGGCAACAGGTAAACGGAACACGGCACCTCCTGCTACCCTCACTGCCACAGTATTTCCAGTGTGTTGGTGTTCCGAAACAAGGTTCTTTTGGAGCAGGGTCATAGTGGCTCCGGTGTCTCTCAGACCAGTGACCACTTTGCCATTTAGTCTAACGGTCTGCCTGTGCTGCTGCCGGTTATCCTGCTGGGCTGCTTGTACTGGATCCGCCTCATGTAGTATACCCCAAAATTCCTCCTGCTCAAGACAGTGAGCGGAAGACTGGGGTGGCTGCTGATGTCCGCCGGCTGGTTTTCTCCACGACTGAGCTTGGTTGGTATTGTTCAATGGCCACTCCGGTCTCTTGTGCTCCAACTGTTTGCACCCATAGCACCGGATAGGCTGAGAGTAATCCCGGGCGTTGAACCGAGCTGGCTGAACATAATTGTTCGCTGGTGGTATTGTGGGGGTGCGTTGCGCTGGGGGGTGATACACAGTAGTGGTTGGAGGTGCTGCCGGTTTGTACTCCACTCGGGTAGGGACCCTGGCTGCTGTCTGGTCTAGCCTTCGTGCATCTGTGTATTCATCGGCCAGACGAGCAGCTTCAGGTAAGGTAGCGGGTTTGCGGTCCCTAACCCACTCTCTGACTCCTGCAGGTAACCGATCAAAGCAGTGCTCCAACAAAAATACTTGCAGCACCTCTTCCCCAGTTACCGCTTGACACCCTGCCATCCAGTGGGCTGCGGTGCGGTGTACCCTGCATGCCCACTCCACATAAGAATCGCCAGCCTGCTTGTTAGTGTCCCGGAATCGCCGCCGGTACGCCTCGGGGGTGACAGCGTATCTGGCCAAAAGGGCATCTTTTACTGCCCGGTAACTTGTAAGTTCCTCCTCTGGGATGGCCCGAAAAGCCTCACTGGCCCGGCCGGATAATTTCCCAGAGAGGATAGTGACCCATTCCTCTGTGGGTACCTGGTGTAAGGCACACTGCCTTTCAAAATCGGCCAGGAACCCGTCAATCTCTCCCTCCATTTCCACAAAATGTCTAAATGCAGCAAAAGGTACCTTTCTCCTTCCATTATTATTATGGGGTACCTCTGCTGCTGCAGCTCCTCTTCCCTGGAGCGCCTGTTGTGCTGCTACTGCTGCTTGCACCTGGATCACAATATCTGCTGCAGGGTTGGGGCCAAAGTGTGCCAGCCTTATCTGGACTGCCCGGTTAAAATGGTTAAAATGGAGCATACGAAGTGGCAACTCCCGATCAGCAATTCAGTCGAACTCCTTCCACAGCTAGCAATATACGAAAGCGCTGTCCCAATAATAAATCCCTCCACAAACGAGACCAAGCTCCGTCTTGAAGGTCAAACAGGAATCAATTTTATTGAGGGCTACCCACCCGTATTTATGCAGGTCTCCATCTGGTGGACACGCCCCTAGGGGACCAGAATGGAGACTGACACAGGACAGACATGCAGCACTACAGAGACAATACATCCCCACAATGCATCATGGTCTCCTCCTCTCTGCCCTGGAGACCCGAGGAGTAATCCCATTATCTCTCAAGACAGAGGGTAACCACAATACACATGTGGGGACAACAGAACAGACATCACCATTTAAACATACAATGTCACAACCCTTTTCAATACACAGACATTTAACATCCCAAAATGGCACGCATTAGACCAGGAGTTCAAGTTAGTTTAAGTCCTTTGTGAACAATGAGGCCATTTGGGTTAACTAGCAGCACACTCTTCTCCTGGGTGGCCGTCCGTTCAGTAGTTCCAATCGGTATTTGGGGAAACACACGAACAGGGGCATACGGGCAGGAAATCCAGCGAAATTAAGGCAAACAGACGAACCAGCAATATAGGTCTATACAGATGGATCTGTCACACCGCACACATCAATATCTACCAGCAATAAATATACTGCACACACCATTATCTATCAGCAGTGAATATACCGCACACATCATATCTACCAGCAATGAATATACTGCACACACCATTATCTATCAGCAGTGAATATACCACACACACCAATATGTACCAATAGTGAATATACTGCACACACCATTATCTATCAGCAGTGAATGTACCGCACACATCAATATCTACCAGCAGTGAATATACTGCATACACCATTATCTATCAGCAGTGAATATACCACACACACCAATATGTACCAGCAGTGAATATACAGCACACACCAGAGGTAGGCTTTGTTCATATCTGCTTCAGTGGTTCTGTTAGTAGCCTTTGTCACGGATTCTGTTAAAAATGTGGGACAAAATATTGCAGCAAGCTGAGCTATTTCATCCAGCAAAATACCAGGCTCTCTAGCGGAAACCCGACGGATGCCATTATAGTCAAGGTCTGTTGCAATCCTGTTATTTTCATTGTTCTGCTCCTATAATAAAGCAGAACAATGGAATTTGAAGTGCTGCTGTGAACCCAGCCTAATATGAAAAGATGCTCCAGAATTATTACATGGTGAATGCAAGTAGCAACTAAAATAGACATCAGGAGAGGTGACAGGTCTTCTTTATGTCTTCAGGGCCGATCCTACACGGGGTGCAGTGGGTGCCCCGCACCCCAGCGCTGTCACCCGAAAGGCGCCGAGCGCAGGGCCGGACTGGCCTGCCGGGATAGCGGGAAATTTCCCGGTGGGCCGGCAAGCCTGAGTGCCGCAAGGCCGCGGCCCTGGTGACAAGTGGGGGCGGCCGCGGCCGGCGGCAGGGCAGAGCAGGAGATGAGCGCCTCCATTGCGGAAGCGCTCATCTCCATAGTCATCTGTATTGCCGTCCTCAGGACGGCAATACAGATGCCTGTGCTGCGGCAGAGGAGGGAGAGGTGTGTCCCCTCCTGTTCCTCTGATAGGCTGCCGGCTTAGTGCTGGCAGCCTATCAGAGGCCGGTGCAGGCGGCGCGATGACGTCATCGCGTCGCCTGAGCCGTATAGCGAGGGACACAGACGGAAGAGGCGGCCTGCATCGCATCGCATTGCTGGAGGTAAGTATAAGTGTATTATTTTTTTTATTTTTTTTATATAGGTACAATACTGGGCTGGCACATGATAAGGGGGGCTACTGGGCTGGCACATAAGGGGGGCTACTGGGCTGGCACATAAGGGGGGACTACTGGGCTGGGCTGGCACATGATAAGGGGGGCTACTGGGCTGGCACATGATAAGGGGGGACTACTGGGCTGGCACATGATAAGGGGGGACTACTGGGCTGGCACATGATAAGGGGGGACTACTGGGCTGGCACATGATAAGGGGGGCTACTGGCACATGATATGGGGGGCTACTGGCACATGATATGGGGGCACTCTGGCTACTGGCACATGATATGGGGGCTACTGGCACATGATAAGGGGGCTACTGGCACATGATAAGGGGGTCTACTGGCACATGATAAGGGGGGCTACTGGCACATAGGGGGGCTACTGGCACATAAGGGGGGCTACTGGCACATGATATGGGGGGCTCTGGCTACTGGCACATGATATGGGGGGGGCTCTGGCTACTGGCACATGATGGTGGGGGGGCTCTTATTTCTGGCACATGATTGGGGGCACTCTGGCTACTGGCACATGATATGGGGGGCTCTGGCTACTGACACATGATATGGGGGGGCTCTGGCTACTGACACATGATATGGGGGGGCTCTGGCTACTGGCACATGATGGTGGGGGGGGGGGCTCTGGCTACTGGCACATGATATGGGGGGGGGCTCTGGCTACTGGCACATGATATGGGGGGCTACTGGCACATGATAAGGGGGGCTACTGGCACATGATAAGGGGGCTACTGGCACATGATAAGGGGGGCTACTGGCACATGATAAGGAGGGCTACTGGCACATAGGGGGGCTACTGGCACATAAGGGGGGCTACTGGCACATGATATGGGGGGGCTCTGGCTACTGGCATATGATATGGGGGGCTCTGGCTACTGGCACATGATGGTGGGGGGGCTCTTATTTCTGGCACATGATTGGGGGCACTCTGGCTACTGGCACATGATATGGGGGGCTCTGGCTACTGACACATGATATGGGGGGGCTCTGGCTACTGACATGATATGGGGGGGCTCTGGCTACTGGCACATGATGGTGGGGGGGCTCTTATTACTGGCACATGATTGGGGGCATCTATGGGGGCACATCTTACTGCAGATTATTGGGGGGCACTATAGGGGCATCTACTGAGGCTAAAAAAGAAGATATTTTATATGGGGGCTCTGTATAGGGGCATTTTATACTGGGACACATTATGGTGGGTACTATGGGGAAGGGGGGGGGGGCACTATGGGGATCATCTATGGGGGCACTGAGAAGGGGTATTTTATATTGGCACATTATGGGAACATTAGCTCAACTGGGGGCATTACAAATGTTTTGCATATTATAAGGAGAATTATTACTACTGGGGGGGCATTATGGTGGGCTTTATTACTCCCCCATGGTATGACCCCCTAGTAGCAGCACCAGCCTCTCCCTGCTCTGCTATCCCTCTGCCCTTTCTCCAAATCCTTATTATGAAATCTTTCTCATTAGGTTAAAGCACAACATCAGCTCCGCCGAGCCCCCGGCCAAAGTGTTGAAGTGGCGTCCGAGATCCCCAAGGGCCAAGTCAAGTAACTGTAAGTTTTTATGGGGGTTCTACAAAAGAGCTATCGTGGGGCAAAGTTCATATTCGTGTTTACACACGTGTTTTAAAATGAATGCTTTCTCCTATTATAAACAAGTAAATAATGACGCAATGCTGTGGGGCTGGTGTGCAACTTTTTCCAGGGCTGGTTTTTATCCCCAGTCCGGCCCTGGCCGAGCGAGCCGCCGGGACTTTTTTTTTTTTGACTTTTTTTTTTTTTTAAGCCGAGCAGCCGAGCCGCCGATTCGTGGGGCTGAAGTTGGGGGCTGAAGTTGTTGCCATAGAAACATTGTAAAGGGGAGGAGTTAGTAAGATAACCACGCCCATGTGGGGGCGCCAGAAATATTTCTGCACCCAGGCGCCTGTGACCCTAGGATCGGCCCTGTATGTCTTCATTATCAACCATTGATATAGATCAAAAGCCCAAGAATGTAGTAACATTTTGGCCCCTACTGCAGGTAATGCTGTATTGTGTGAACCTTTTTATGATGCTAAAGAGGATGGACAGAAAAAGGTACCTTACATTTGTAGTGTCCCACTACGTAAAGGTGGGCACTACTAAGGGTCATGCTGTCCCACCTCCTGTGGTAAATTGCTATGGTATTTTATATTGCATTGTAATGTGTATTTTCATATTATCTCCTGTGTACCAGGCCTGTTAGGGGTGTAGTTCCTCCTCCTAAGCTGTAGAGGGAGCTAGGGAACCCCCTAGTATATATAGTTAGGCCAGACAGGAAAGAGTAGTTCAGTCCAGTCCAGGATTTAAATCACTCCCCTGGTGCGACAATTAATAAAATGTCTGATTTGGTGACACTTGCCGGTGACATTAGCCTGGAACGACCGTCCCTTTTGGATGTGTCCACATGCCACACAACCACTACAGCGAAAACAACCGATTGGACGTTGGAGCCATGTCTCTTTAGAATCACGTGTGTCGCTGTAGTGGCTGTGTACAAGGCGATCCCTAAGACTCAGGCCCCTACGGTAGGTGACCTGTGCTGTTCCCGGAAACAGCACAGGTCACCAAATCAGACATTTTATTAATTGTCGCACCAGGGGAGTGATCTACAGGGCTAGCTGTATATGCGGTCTTGAATACATTGGGAAAACCACCCGTGAGTTGCGACGCCGGATAGGTGAACATCTGGGGGACATTAGAAATGACAAAGACACACCCATTGCTAAACATATTAACACGATGCATGGGGGTGATGCCTCAGAGTTGAGGTTTATGGGCATTGAACTGGTCGCAAGACCCAAAAGGGGAGGGGATTGGGACCGGAAAATATTGCAGAGGGAGACTTGGTGGTTATTCCATCTTCAAACCGTAGCCCCTAGAGGTCTAAATGAGCAGTTGTCGTTTGGCTGCTATATTGTACCCTAATAGCGATACTATCCGGTTGTCCCCCTTAGCCTCCCCTAGTAAGTAGCGGCATGACTGTGAGAACATTTTGTAAACAACAAAATTCTGTTGGAGTGACATCTCGAACTATGTCACTAAATCCCCTTTTGGGGATCTGATTAGTAGAGGCATATTGTAGTATGGTTGCGTTGTAGCAATCAAGTGCCAATGACAGTTATTTGAAGAACTAACTTATAAACTCAGATATTCCATTAGGAGAACCGCAGACCTGACGGACCAATGGAAAACATCTTAGATTGTGGTGGGAGCAGAGGTTGAACTTACTTGCCCTTTGAATTCATCCCTGCATCTCACTATAACAACCACCTCAAGCAAGTGCAGTGGAGACTTTAAGCCGCCTGTAACCTAACAAGGGAAGGCGGCGTTCCAACAGGCTACCTGGCATGTACCGACCTCGGCTCTATTATCAAAGCGGAGCGTCGTCTTGGTTGCCTGGTAACAGGAATCCGCCTCCACGCCAGACGTCATAGGAAAACAGAGTATCACGTGACTATGGGCGGAACAGCGGCAGGACCACGTGACGATGACGCGATTTGACAATGAGGGGGCGTTGTATGGAGGCGGGGCTTCTCGGCTTTTTAAACGACCCGCGAACCTGGCCTCACTGCCACTGCTACACGCGGGACGCCAGGGAATACCTTCCATCCATCCCTATCTGGGAACAGTCATTACCAACGACTGGACAGATAAGCTGCTCATTACTTTATGCTTGTATACCAGACTGTTATCAGCATTAGATAAGTTATGTTGTACTGACTTCTAAACGTCCGCTAGTGACATCACTGGTGGGAGATCGGTTACAATGTGTGTTAAACAGATACTATCAACTGACAGAATGCTTTTCTCATTGGAAGTATATTGAACAGATACTTTCAGCTATTGAGATGCTTTTATGAATATATGATCACCGGTTTACTAGGTTTGGATTGAAGTCTTACCAAACAATATAACTCGGTTTGGTTAAGACTATTGACCTCTGGTTATTCCTGGTTTATCCTCCAGGTCTAGACATTTATACCTTAACATTGGTGTGCATTAAACTTTGAGCACCTGAGATCTCTTTTTCCACACGGATAGAGGTTTAAATACCAGGAATCACCACAGGCCTTTCAAAATAGAGGGCGATTTGGTCTCTAACTTTACAACGGTTGGCCGATTGGAGGCTACACGATTGTTCATCTTCATACCTCATTTGCTGCACATTTCTCCATCATTAGGGAGACTGTAAAAGCCTTGTGGGTTTGATTTATCAGTGTGCCCCCTGTGACCCTATTTTGTTGGATAATTGAGCCCAGCTGAAGGGCTCTCTAGATATAATCTTGTCCCCTGACGAATCAGGTAACACTGAGGAAACGCGTCGGGACTATACCACCATCAGTATGTGTTACTTATTCTGGATTACATATCTCGTTTGTGTATGAACGTGTCTGGTACTGTAGGTGATTTCACACTAGCTGTGGATTCGCTTGCTCTTGATTCATCACAATTATCTTTGCCAGCTTTCTCGCCCCCTCCCCTGGTGCTAGGCAGGGCTGGGACAAGGCCATTTGGTGCCCAGGGCGAAGATGGCAAACTGCGCCCCCCCCCCCCCCCCCCGTTTTTAAGAAAGAATCAATGTTGTTTCAAAACAAGAATATACTTAAAGCAATAGAACAAAGGACTGTGGGACTTTGAAAGTCACAGACACTATAAAGTTCCCCCCCATCATCATGTGCCAGTATAAAGTCCCCCCCATCATCATGTGCCAGTTTTGTAATAAGCCCCCCCAATGTGCCAGTAACACTATTGTAAAAAAAAACAAAAAAAAAACACTTATACTTACCTAAGTGTCAGCGATGCGATGCAGCCTCTTCCTGTGTCCCACGCTGTAATGTAAGGCTCAGGCGGCACGATGACGTCATTGCGCCGGCCTCTGATAGGCTGCCGGCCTAGTGCCTGCAGCCAGGGGCGTACATAAAAATCACTGGGCCCCATAGCAGGAATCTAAATTGGGCCCCCATTCCCCTTTTATAGCCCCTCCCTTTGTTCCATGAACTATTCTTGCTGCTGCGTTTTATAATTTATGCCATCAGGGCCGGAATGGGATTACAAAACAGCCCTGGCACACAAAAGAGGTATAATAGATGCAGATGTATATTATATACAGCAGTGTACAGTTATGTGAGGTACGCGGTATAATAGATGCAGTGTGTACAGGTATATAGTATATTCCCTAGTGTTCTGATATGTGAGGTACAGGGTATAATAGATGCAGTGTGTACAGGTATATAGTATATACAGCAGTGTACTGATATGTGAGGTACGGGGTATAATATATGCAGTGTATACAGTATATACAGTAGTGTAATATGTGAGGTACGAGGTATAATAGATGCAGTGTGTACAGGTATATAGTAAATACAGCAGTGTATTGACACCTCGTACCTCACATATCAGTACACTGCTGTATATACTATATATCTGTACACACTGCATCTATTATACCTCGTACCTCACATATATAGTATATACAGAAGTGTACTGATATCTGTACACACAGCATCTATTATACCTCATACCTCACATATCAGTGCACTGCGGTATATACTATATATCTGTACATATTGCATGTATAATACTGTGTAATATATGCAGTGTGTGTGCATGTATGTGTGTGTATCTATATATATATATATATATATATATATATACAGAGCAGTGTATTGATGTGACACATAGAAGGTATAATACTGTAGATGCAGTGTTTATAGAAATATGTGGTCAGTTATGCATTATAGTCACTGTGAGGTACATGAGGTAGTGGTAACTGTCTGAAGTAGTATACATGAATGAGCAATGAGTAAAAACAGGGCATGGAGGGGGGGGGGGGTAAATGATGAAAAGTGGAGAACCTCCTCTTACCTCTCCATTCCAGTCTGTATGGATCAATACAGAGCTGCTTGTGAACTTTTAATACTTGCTGTTAGGGGTTGAAGGACCTGTGATGATGTCATCACAGGTCCTGGCAGATGTACCTTTGAAACCTAGGAACTACACCATTTTTGGTGCAGTTCCTTTGCTAGATTCTGCAGGACCTGTGATGTTGAAGATGATGTCATCACAGGTCCTGGCAGATGCACTGTTCTAACCTGGGAACTACACTTTACACTGTGCAGTTCCCTTACAGGACCTGTGATGACATCATCAAAGGTCCTTTAGCTTTAGAAAGGTAAACAGGAGTAATTAGGGGGCGGGGCCTCTCCTCCACTTCGGTGCCTGCCTGCAGCCTATCAGAGGAAAGGGAAGGGACACGCCTCTCCCTCCCCTGCACCTCCGCTGGCACAGACAGTTTACAATGGAGATGAGCGCAATGGAAGCGCTCATCTCCCTGTGCCCGGCGGCGGCTGCTCACTTGGGGGGGGGGGGGGCACAGCATGATGTAGGGGGGGCCGTGGCTGGCACTTCACCTGCGCCCCCCTCCTGTCCGCAAATGGTAGCGCCCAGGGCACCCGCTCCTTCGGCCCCTGCCTTGTACCGGCCCTGGTGCTAGGGTAACCACCTAAAGGACCATTTCTGGCTATCGGGCAAAGCTGGGCAGTCCATCTCAAGGAAGGGTTGCAATAGGGATACTGTGACAGGTAGGAGGGAGGATATAGAGAGACAGGGTGATTTAGGGATTTTGACCCAGCACTGTGTCTCTCTGCCTTGGTACCTGGCTACCCTTCATCCTATCCCCTTACTTTTTACTATCCCTTGTTGGTCCCTTCTCATCTCCGCCCATTCTTTCAGGAGATAAGTGTTACTAGTGGCAACTATTCATATTTGTCAAGTATAGTAGGGCCCATTATTTTATCTACGTACATAATTAAATGTTACGTTTTAAATTCTATAAAGCTACCCATTCACTGTGATTTAAATATTGACCAAGGGTTTAGCCCATTACTTTATTATAGTTTGACCGACTAGAATTGGTTGTGTTAAATTATCAGTCCAGTCCAGGAGGCTAAGTAGCTCAGTCTAGCCTGCCTGAGGTTCCTGAGTAAGAAAAGCTCAGAAGTTAGTCCAGGAGAAGAAGTTCCCTCCTGAAGTTATCCTGCAGCTTACCAAAGTACAGAGCAGTGCTAATTTTAACCAGCAAAGTAAAAAGCTGAAAGGCAGAAGGCTATTTGCAGCAAGTGGATTCATACCAGAGGAAGGTTTCCCTCCCAAGGATAAAGCCAGCTATTAGGCATCCGGGCCTTGGAGAAAGTCAGACAGGATTCTTCAGAAAGTACAGCCTGATCTGTGAGTTTATTCCCTCTGAGTTATCTTGCTAGGATTTTACCTGCCATTTATGTCAAGCCTGCCTGATACCATTATCCTGCATATGGAACTTTATCTGAAGCCTGTAAATAGTTGAACTGTTCAGTAAAAAGGAGTTCTGGTTCACTACAACTTTGTGTATCTCAATTATTCCTACAACAAATCGGTGTGCCACCGTTATCGGAACTGGCGTCACGAACTGTAAGGGATCTTGCCACAGGCACGCTAAACTTTTAACACCCAGGGCACCTCACCAATCACCCGGCCTGGTCCCTTTATCTAGAGAGTGCCCCAGAGGATCTACGTGCCAGCCTCTTCATCACGGCTGTACGCCTGCCCAGGGTATACTACAAACTGTGAGTACAAAGAGCAACCCTCGGTCTGTTAACTGACCCCCGTGACCTCACATTCGCTCACCCTGAAGGACTGGCGTACTGCATATTTAGATATTTTACAGAAGATAGTCCTTGTCATGTTGTAAAATCTGGTGGCCATTGGCCATGTGTTTCTTTCAGAGTTTTATGATCCACTATGTGCACATGGGGTCAGTAGTGCTGGGACAGACAAGAGCCTTCCCCAAACTGTAGCAACAGCCATGGAAGCATAAATTGTCTTAAATATCTCTGTATACTATAGCATTAATATTACCCTCTCCCCCAAATCCACTACATAGCCAGTAGGTAGCTTTTTCCTGGTCAAACCAAGAGTTCTATATCAGATTGCCAGATAGGGAAATGTGATTGATCATTCCAGAGAACACATTTCTACTAATCAAGGGTCCAGTGGAGACACGCTTTCCACCACTCTAGCCAACTATGTTACTTCCAAAAGCAGTTTGGGACTCCATAGTGAGTGACACTACTAATGTTAGGCAATTTTTATGTGCTTGGCACTCTGTAGCCCTCCTCTCCGTAAAGTGAATGGTCTTCTGCTTCTGAGCTTCCTCTATGCTTCTACTTAAGAATAAGAGTAAAAGTGCAGAAGTTGCAGTACCCCAGAAGGACTACTGAAAAATGGTTAAATGCCATTGACAGAATGAATGCAATGTTTCTTGAGTTAACTGTTGTGATTTGTTATGTACATGCACTTAATTGCATTAATAACTTGGCAAATTGTGTTAGATTGTCAGGATATGGACCAGGTCTGCCCCCCCTGATTAGTTAATATTGAGGCAATTTAGCTGAAGCAGCTTGGAGGAAAGTCGTGTGTGAGAGACCTCCTGCACAACTAGGACCAAGCTCAGAAAACCTCAGCTCAGTCTCTGAGCCTACAACTGCCTAGAAAGCAGCCATACAACCAAAGTATCCCTGAAAGAGAGAGACCAGACATCTGAGAAGATCTAGAACTTTACAAGGCCATGCATTGGATTCAGACAGCAAGGTATTGTGCTAGTTTATTGCAGAAAGGCTTTGCTGCTGTAGAAGGGAATATTGCTAAAGCATTCCCCATACTTTGAGATGGATTGACCACCGTTATCTCTGTTCTGCAGCCCTCAGTACTGTGGTTCTGCTGAGAGACTGCAAGGTGTCCTTAGAGAGAGAGAGTACTACAACCACCATCATTGTTGCTGTCTGTATGCTGCTATTGAGAGATTGTTGCACTGTGACATACTGTTGGGATTGTGCCTTTTGCTGCTATTTGTACTACAATCCCTGTCATCAACTGAGTAAAGAGGGACCTTGCCTGATCACTGTCTCCATCATTCACTGGTCTTGCCTTGCACGCAGCAAAACATCCAACATCAAGTGCACCCCAATCAACACCAGGTAGGAGCACCAATATCAGGGTGCGCCCTGAGGGAAGAAAGGGTGCATCCTCTAGTCACTGCACAGTCCTAAGGAATACACCAGTGGAGGTGGCCACCATGATATGTACTACCTACTACCTTCAGAGCCACAACTACCAGCCACATCCTCCGTTCACTCTCCAGTGGTCGACTGAGCTCCTCAGTATGATCCACGCCTGGCTACGGATTGCATAACTGTGTACTTGATATTATGCACCTGTCTGCAATGGTTCACTGCTAAAGAGTTAAAGGGGTTATCCAGAACTTAAAGGAAATGTCACCAAAAATGTTATCTGCCAGTTAAAACCAGATAGTGACACACATCCTTTTTATCTATCTTATCTATTTTTATTTTCTGATTACATTTTCTTATTCTATTTCCTGAACATTATTATGGGGGTTGCCATCTTGCCTGAGCTGTTCTTAACAACATTTACACAGAATTAAAAACATTTCTTTACAGCAGCACCATGGGCCATAGACACAATGGACTGAAAGGGACCTCATTGACTTCTATGGGAGAGTATTTTAGGCATGCTCTGTAACCTGTGCAGAGGTCATTGTACAAGGAAGGAATAGATAAGATTTGACAATCACCTATTGTAAATAGTGGATCCTGTCTTATCTGTACACAGAGCTAATATCATTACAGGCAGGATTAGAATAACGGATAAGCAGGTAACTACAGTAAAGTGATCTGTACAGACCAAGAACTGGTGCCTGTTATTAGACTTAGTGGCCAGTGTAAAAACTGCAGGATTTTATGGTTTTTGTTTAAATATAGATGTTGACATGGAAAATTAAAAATAACATCATCAAAGATTCTTTACAAGTGGTAGGCAATTAAGAGTGCCGTATTTGTGTGAGGGGAGGCGGGGCGTTCACTATTTAAACCTGGCCCTCCTCCCCCCACTTGTCGGTTCGAACGATTTCGAATCGGCTTGTGGGTTGGTGCCAGAGAAGGGCATGCGTCACTGGAGGATCGGGGGATCGGCTGCGTCGAGCTCGTCGCTACGGTGATTAGGTAGGCAGGGTGGCTTGCACACCCGTCTCGCTATGTATAACATGTGGGGCTGCCGAGCGTGCCGCCGGTCCCCAGCTGCGCTGGAGACTGCCCGCACTCCCGATCGCTTCCGGCACCCCGAGACAGGCACCCCGATCCGCTCCAGGCCCTGCGCTAAGCACCCCCGCTCCCACATGCAGCGTGCCCCAGGCAGGCACCCCTCACCTGTGGCTCAGCAGCGACGGGTCACGACGTCCGCTCGCATACCCTGAGCATCGGTCACGCCGGCCGTCGGCTCCACGACGCAGCATTATATATCACTCACTCCCGTATCAGAACGTTCCGCCGTAGAGGAAAACGCCGTCCGCTTACACAGGGGTCTATTCATTAGCTGCAATCAGTAAGCGGAGGTCCAGCTGCAGGATCAGGGGACGGAAGCCGAAACCTATAGGCGATTAATACGCCGCGGCTTTCCCTGTACAAATAGTCGATAGCGGTGGGCACGGGATGCAATGTTCCACATGGCGGAGCGCAAATCCCTCGCAGCCGATCCTGATGCACGTTCTCCTGGTAATTACAATTAGCGAGGCTGTGAAGGTGGACATGCTTATTCATGTCTAGGAATCCGCTGCAGAATAAACTCGTCTTCTTTACTGCGCCAAACTCAGGCAAGACGAGATAAGCAGATACTCAGACATGTGCACTGTATAACAAGTTATGATTTCAATGGTTAATTCTAACCTAGAAGGGAATCACTGGCTTGCTGCGCTCCAGCAGGTCCTGGCTTGAGAGAGGGCGGGGGATGGTCGACACCTACAGGCCCATACTGGTACTGCAGTCTTGGTGCAGGGCTCCTCTGCTCAGGCACAGTGGCTAGGTACTAAGGCAGGAGTAAAAAAAAAAAAAAATATATATATATATATTTAAAATAAAAAAATAAAATCTGGAATATGTTCAAGGATCAAATATAAAGAGGGCTTCAAGGAGGGGGGCTGGCCAAGTCACTTTGCGCACGCAGCCGGGCCGCCCGTAAGCCCATACGGTCAGTCAGGGGGTTGGTTCGGGCGCAGTCACAATAATCCGGTGGTTAGCTAGGGAGCGGTGGCATGAGTGAAGTGTCGCCCAGCTGGCGTGCGCTCACTCACACGTCTGTCCTTGGTTATTCAGGTTCACAGGTGGTGGGCTAACTTACGATACTGTGGGGTTCGTGGCTGTCATGGCCGCCAGGTGAGTCAGGGGTGGTGCATGCGGGGGCCAACCCCCTCTTTTCTCCTGCATAGGCTTGGGGGACAGGGGATGGTGGTCTATTATGTCCAGGCCTCTGGCGCATCTCTTACAGGGTGGCGCCTACAGTCGTGGCCTTTGGTGGGGGGGAAAAGAAAAAAAAAAAAAAAAAGAAAAAATTATAATAATGGTATAGATAGGAATGTTGCTTTGCCAGGTCTGTCACGACTACAGACTCCTTATAAAGCCCTGCCACGACTGCAGGCATCAGTCTGTCACGACTACAGACCCGCTCTAAAGCCCTGCCACGACTGCAGGCAACAGTCTGTCACGACTACAGACCCGTTATAAAGCCCTGCCACGACTGCAGGCATCAGTCTGTCACGACTACAGACTCGTTATAAAGTCCTGCCACGACTGCAGGCATCAGTCTGTCACGACTACAGACCCGTTATAAAGCCCTGCCACGACTGCAGGCATCAGTCTGTCACGACTACAGACTCGTTATAAAGTCCTGCCACGACTGCAGGCATCAGTCTGTCACGACTACAGACCCGCTTTAAAGCCCTGCCACGACTGCAGGCACAAATCCGTTACGACTGCAGACTCATTATTAAGACCGGCCACGACTGCAGGCATTAGTCTCATGTCAACAGACTCATGAGGTAATACTACCACGTCTACAGGCGATGGTCCGTTACCGCTACTCTCGATGTAGGGTCCCCTCACGACTATAGGGGCTAGTCGGTCACATCCACAGACTCGGTCGCACTCCCGTTAACTACAGGCACTGGGTGGGCATCTACGGGTAGTTGCGTCACGACTACGCACGTGGGTCAGCCACGGCCTGGGAGGTCAGCCTTCACGGTCACAGGTAGGTCCAGTTAGGCTTCAGTCTCCCAGCGGGTTCCAGTCACAATAACCAGCCCCTAGGTGAGGGGGGGCACTCCCGCACCGGCGCACAATGCCAGGGAGCTGTGCGGCTCCTCACGCGGCACACGGTTCAAACCAGCGGGGGCCGGGGCCCACGGTAAAGGAAGGGCTCCCTCTGATCCGGTGCACATTGCCAGGGAGTGGCGCTGCTCCCCACGCGGTACGAGTGTCCAGCCGGCGGTGGGTTGGCCCTCCCGCACTGGTGCATTCTGCCAGGGAGCAGCGTGAGCTCCCCACGCGGCTGGGGGGTAAGGCTCCTCATCTTCAATAAAGTCTGGCACGGGCCGCCGTGCCGTTAGGTAGGCAGGGATCAGGGGAAGGAGTACTAGGCTCGGTCAGGGGGAGCAGATCATAGGCGGTGGCTGGCTTCCTGCTGCCGGCCGTACATTAGGTTCCAAGGGGGTTATTTAGGCACAAGATGTTAGTTAGTCCGTGCAGGTGATCTGCGTTATACCATGCTCTTCATGCTCGTACTCAGAGCTGTGCCCATACGGGAGCTGCTTAAGTGGTTGATAGTGAAAAAAAAAAAAAAAAAAGTATGTGTATATATATATAAAAAAATAAAAAAATAATATATACATTTTTGAGTCTCTCACGCATGGCTTCTCCGTGTTAGTTTTACACATACAGATCTGCCATTAGAGTCTCTCACGCATGGCTTCTCCGTGTGAGTTTTACACATATGACTCCGCCATTAGTCTCTCACGCATGGCTTCTCCGTTTTAGGTTTACACATATGACTCCGCCATTAGTCTCTCACGCATGGCTTCTCCGTTTTAGGTTTACACATATGACTCCACCATTAGTCTCTCACGCATGGCTGCTCCGTTTTAGGTTTACACATATGACTCCGCCATTAGTCTCTCACGCATGGCTGCTCCGTTTTAGGTTTACACATATGACTCCGCCATTAGAGTCTCTCACGCATGGCTTCTCCGTTTTAGGTTACACATTTGACTCCGCCATCTGAGTCTCTCATGCATGACTTCTCCGTTTAGGTTCACACATATGTCTCCGCCATTAGAGTCTCACGCATGGCTGCTCCGTTTTAGGTTACACATATGACTCCGCCATTAGAGTCTCTCACGCATGGCTTCTCCGTTTTAGGTTTACACATAGGACTCCGCCATTAGAGTCTCTCACGCATGGCTTCTCCGTTTTAGGTTACACATTTGACTCCGCCATCTGAGTCTCTCATGCATGACTTCTCCGTTTAGGTTCACACATATGTCTCTGCCATTAGAGTCTCACGCATGGCTGCTCCGTTTTAGGTTACACATATGACTCCGCCATTAGAGTCTCTCACGCATGGCTTCTCCGTTTAGGTTCACACATATGTCTCCGCCATTAGAGTCTCTCACACATGGCTTCTCCGTTTTAGGTTTACACATAGGACTCCGCCATTAGAGTCTCTCACGCATGGCTTCTCCGTTTTAGGTTTACACATAGGACTCCGCCATTAGAGTCTCTCACGCATGGCTTCTCCGTTTTAGGTTACACATATGACTCCGCCATTAGAGTCTCTCACGCATGGCTTCTCCGTTTTAGGTTACACATATGACTCCGCCATTAGAGCCTCTCACGTATGGTTTCTCCGTTTTAGGTTACACATATGACTCCGCCATCTGAGTCTCTCACGCATGGCTTCTCCGTTTTAGTTTTACACATATGACTCCGCCATTAGAGTCCCTCACGCAGAGCTTCTCCGTTTTAGTTTTACACATATGACTCCGCCATTAGAGTCTCTCACGCATGGCTTCTCCGTTTTAGGTTTACACATATGACTCCGCCATTAGAGTCTCTCACGCATGGCTTCTCCGTTTTAGGTTTACACATATGACTCCGCCATTAGAGTCTCTCACGCATGGCTTCTCCGTTTTAGTTTTACACATATGACTCCGCCATTAGAGTCTCTCACGCATGGAGATTAAAAAAAAAAAAAAAAAATTCCTCACCAGGCCCAGCTGCACTGGGACTAGTCTCCCATCTCACCATAGCTAAGAGACTGATGGCCAATTCCTTGGCCAGTAATACTCTGAGGGCTTACAAGACAGCTTGGCACCTGTTTCAGAGATATGAGAACACCTACCCGGCCGCTGGCCGGGGACCTATCACTCACCTATTGGGCTTTGTCGGGGTTTTTGCCACTCTCAATTAAACCTGTCCTATAGCATTGTTAACTATACATGGCAGGTATTCAGCACCATTGGTGCAGGCTACATCCGGACCTACCGTCACTCTTCTCCGCCCACCCGATCAAAGCGGCGTTGAAGGGTTTGCGCAAGATGTCTGTTGTGAAACGACATGGGCGTCAGCCATTTACCGGTAGCTTGTTCAGGCCGTGACAGGCAAACTGCAGGGGCAAACCGTTCGGGCCGCAGGTTAGCGCTCTGGTAGAAACAGCCTTGTACCTGGCTTTCCATGGATTCCTCAGGTCAGGCGAGCTCATGGGCACCAATACGCTGGCTGGGTGCCTGCGGAAAGGTCAGCTCATCCGGCGCGGGTCCATCTATGTCCTCACCTTGGCCTCGTCCAAGACGTCACGGCCGGGGCAACCAGTGGCGGTCAGATACTTTCCCACGGACAGCAGATGGTGTCCGGTGCAGGCCTTGGAGGCTTGGCTGCGTAGTATTTAGTCCAAGCGGCATGTTCTCCCGTACTCGAACTAGGCAATGCCCGGCTAACCACCGCGGCCTTTCTTACGTACTTTCAGGCTAATTGACAGGTCCAGGGGTCGGTCCTCGCTGGATCACAGGACATTCCTTCCGCATGGGCGCGGCAGCGGCGGCGTCCATGCATAAGGTGCCAGTACATGTCATCAAACGGTTGGGTCGTCGCAGTTCCGTGTGTTCCATACGTAATATCCCGGATCCTTATACGAAATATCATTGGCTTTCGAGTTTTGGTCTGTAGTTTCTGTTATCAAGTTTTCTAACTCCTATGCATGGTTCTTTTGGCCCCTTTAGGCTACCCTTCGATAAGCAGTTCCGGCATAACTCTGCTGCTTCTAGGTTGGGGGGGTGGAGTATAGGCGTAGGTAGGGGACCCTCTCAGCATGAGCCGATCCGAGCACAAGTGGTAGGCAATTAAGAGTGCCGTATTTGTGTGAGGGGAGGCGGGGCGTTCACTATTTAAACCTGGCCCTCCTCCCCCCACTTGTCGGTTCGAACGATTTCAACCCACCCAGGAGCCCTCCCTTCTTTCAGGTCTCATTATTGGGGTAGCCCCCTTTAGGCTACCCTTCGATAAGCAGTTCCGGCATAACTCTGCTGCTTCTAGGTTGGGGGGGTGGAGTATAGGCGTAGGTAGGGGACCCTCTCAGCATGAGCCGATCCGAGCACAAATATGTTAAACATGAAAATGTGATTTATACAATCGGTAATGTTCTGATGACACATTCCCTTTGAGAAAACCTCAGAGAGTGGATGACCCGCGGTTCTGTTCATACTTTCCTGGTTGCTGCTGCTGCTGGGTTCTGGCTCCATTGCTCCCCGCCTGTCTCTGCAGCTCCGCAATGTTTTAGCGTCGATGTTGACAGGCGCCACGTGACCACTGCAGCCAATCACTGGTCACAGCGGTGACCTGTCATTCATGCGGCATGCCACTGGGTCCCATTTATGTGATTCCAAGAGCTGAACATGGGAAAACAGCTTAGGCTACTTTCACACCCGTTTGGTGTGGATCCGTCTGGTATCTGCACAGACGGATCCGCACCTATAATGCAAACGCTTAGATCCGTTCAGAATGGATCCGTTTGCATTACCATGAACAAAAAAAAAAAAAAAAAAATTTATTTTTTTTTGTTCATGATAATGAAAATTGAGCCATATTGTGTCAACTTCAAACGGATCCGTCCCCGTTGACTTACATTGTAAGTCTGGACGGATCCGTTTGCCTCCGCACGGCCAGGCGGACACCCGAACGCTGCAAGCTGCATTCAGGGGTCCGCCTGCTGAGCGGAGCGGAGGACAAACGGTGCCAAACTGATGCATTCTGAGCGGATCCGCGTCCACTCAGAATGCATTAGGGCTGGACGGATCAGTTCGGGGCCGCTTGTGAGCCCCTTCAAACGGAGCTCACAAGCGGAGCCCCGAACGCTAGTGTGAAAGTAGCCTTAGTTACATGGCCTACTCAGCAGGAGAAAGGAGGGCTCTGCCCCTGTGAATTAGAAGCTGTGTAGTGTAGTTGAGAGTTTCCAGCCAAAGTATGATAAGCTGTATGGTTCTGGGCAGCGTGAGGTCTACTACAGACACCCTCCATCCCATTCCCTGCATGCTGGGGAAAGTGCCAAACCTCTGACGGAAAGAAGCATTGAATCTCCATAGACTGTTTAGGACCATAAGGAGAGTATGTGGACAGTTAGTTAGGTAATTGCTCGTTTATGGCAAAATACCTTACTGCATGTGGACTGGGTATATTGCTTCGGCACCCGCCACACTTCTGAGACAGACTTGCTACTCAGATGTAAGTTCTGCACCCGCAGCCTGGAATTACAGTGTGATTTTGTGAGAGCATTGCACCCCCTTGGGTCAATTTGAAGTAGTCTGGACTTGATAGAGAGAGACTCAAAGACAGCCACTATACAGCCTTGAAAGATTGTGTGTGTAGTAGGTACCCACTTGGAAGTTGGTCCTTACAAGATCTCTACCATTATTAATCCGGTTGCGTTTCGTATCGAACTTCCGCAGGCTTTTAATATCCATAATGTGTTTCACACGTCTTTGTTGAAAAACTATGTAGAACCTGCTGAACCATCTCCCTTGCCACTTCCTCCTGTCTTGGTAGATGGTAATAATTTTATGTATTCTTCGTGGTTCCCTTCAGTACCTCGTACATTGGAAGGGTTACGGGCCAGAAGAAAGAATGTGGGTTCCGGCGACTGATGTCAGTCGCCTTCTGAAGGCTTTTCACAGGGCGCACCCGGATAACTTCAGTCCTGGGTGCGGAGGACACCCGTAGAAGGGGGGGGGGGGGGGGGGTAATGTCACTGCCTGCCCTGTGAGAGATCTGAGAAGATCGGATAGACTTGCAGCACGTGAGACTATCTGACAGGTCTTTCTGTGTTTCCTTTCTGTTTGTTGTTGTGGGCTGGATTCCACCTCTTCACGGGTTCTGCTCATTAGCTGTTTAACCCCTTTAGGACACAGCCTTATGTCACCTTAAGGACCAGGCCATTTTTTGCAAATCTGACCAGTGTCACTTTAAGTGGTGATAACTTTAAAATGCTTTGACTTATCCAGGCCATTCTGAGATTGTTTTTTCGTCACATATTGTACTTCATGACACTGGTAAAATGAAGTCAAAAAAATAAATTTTTATTTTTTTTAAAATACCAAATTTACCAAAAATTTGTAAAAAATTGAAAATTTCCAAGTTTCAATTTCTCTACTTCTTTAATAGATAGAAGTAAAGTTAGGAAGCAAATCTTGAAATTTTTCAGAAATTTTCAAAAACCCAATTTTTAGGGACCAGTTCAGGTCTGAAGTCACTTTGCGAGGCTTACATAATAGAAACCACCCAAAAATGACCCCATTCTAGAAACTACACCCCTCAAGGTATTTAAAACTGATTTTACAAACTTTGTTAACCCTTTAGGTGTTCCACAAGAATTCATGGAAAATAGGAGATACAATTTCAAAATTTCACTTTTTTGGCAGATTTTCCATTTTAATATTTGTTTTACTTTTACAAAGCAAGGGTTAACAGCCAAACAAAACTCAATATTTATGGCCCCATATGTGGTCATAAATTGCTGTACGGGCACACGGCAGGGTGCAGAAGGAAAGGAATGCCATACGGTTTTTGAAAGGCAGATTTTGCTGGACTGGTTTTTTTGACACCATGTCCCATTTGAAGCCCCCCTGATGCACCTCTAGAGTAGAAACTCCAAAAAAAGTGACCCCATTTTAGAAACTACGGGATAGGGTGGAAGTTTTGTTGGTACTAGTTTAGGGTACATATGATTTTTGGTTGCTCTATATTACACTTTTTGTGAGGCAAAGTAACAAAAAATAGCTGTTTTGGCTTTTGTTATTTACAACATTCATCTGACAGGTTAGATCATGTGGTATTTTTATAGACCAGGTTGTCACCGCGATACCTAATATGTATACTTTTTTTTTTATTTATGTAATTTTTACACAATGATTTCTTTTTTGAAACAAAAAAAATTATGTTTTAGTGTTTCCATAGTCTGAGAGCCATAATTTTTTAAGTTTTTGGGCGATTACCTTGGGTAGGGTATGATTTTTGCGGGATGAGATGATGGTTTTATTGGCACTATTTTGGGGTGTGTGTGACTTTCTGATCGCTTGCTATTAGGCTGGGTTCACACGGAGGCGTGACGGATTTGTTCAGGATGCGTCCCGGGTGTACTGCGGCAAATCCGCACGAGTAGGTACCCAATTGCAGTCAGTTTTGACTGCGATTGCATTCCGTTGTTCAGTTTTTATCGCGCAGGTGCAATGCGTTTTGCACACGCGTGATAAAAACCTGAATGTGATACCCAGACCCAAACTTCTTCACTTAAGTTCAGATTAGGGTTCGGTGTTGTGTAGATGTAATTATTTTCCATATAACATGCTTATAAGGGAAACTAATAGCATTCTTTAATACAGAATGCTTAGTAGAAGGTCAATTGAGGGTTAAAAAAAAAAAATGAATTAACTCGCCTCCTCCAATTGATCGCGTAGCTGCCGGTCTCCTGTTCTTTCTTCAGGACCTGTTAAAGGACCTGTGGTGACGTCACTGAGATCATCACATGTTCCAATCACATGGTCCATCACCACGGTGATGGACCATGTGATTGTACCATGTGATGTGACGTCACCACAGGTCCTTTAGCCGGCAGCTCATGATTAAAGAAGTAATAAGAGATCGGCAACTACACGATCAAGAGGAGGAGGTGAGTTATTATTTATTTATTTTTAACCCTCAATTGACCTTCTACTAAGCATTCTGTATTAAAGAATGCTATTATTTTCTCTTATAACCATGTTATATGGGAAAATAATACAGTGAATAGACTGTCATCTTAGCAACCATGCGTGAAAATCGCACCGCATCCGCACTTGCTTGCGGATGCTTGGATTTTCACTCAGCCCAATTCAATTCTATGGGGCCTGCGTTGCGTGATAAACGCACTATATAGAGCATGCTGCGATTTTCACGCAACGCATAAGTGATGCGTGAAAATCACCGCTTATGTGCACAGCCCCATAGGAATGAATGGGTCAGGATTCAGTGCGGGTGCAATGCGTTCACCTCACGCATTGCACCCGCGCGGAAATCTCGCCCGTGTAAACTCAGCCTTACACTTTTTGTGATGTAAGGTGACAAAAAATGGCTTTTTTTACACCGTTTTTATTTTTATTTTTTTACGGTATTCACCTGAGGGGTTAGGTCATGTGATATTTTTATAGAGCAAGTTATTATGGACGCTGCGATACCTAATATGTATACTTTTATTTTATTTATGTAAGTTTTACACAATGATTTTTTTTTTTTTATGTTTTAGAGTTTCCAGTCTGAGAGCCATAATTTTTTTCAGTTTTTGCTCGATTACCTTGGGTAGGGTATGATTTTTGCAGGATGAGATGACGGTTTTATTGGTACTATTTTGGGGTGCGTGTGACTTTTTGATCGCTTGCTATTACACTTTTTGTGATGTAAGGTGACAAAAAATGGTTTATTTAGCACAGTTTTTATTTTAAATTTTTAACGGTGTTCATCTGAGGGGTTAGGTCATGTGATATTTTTATAGAGCCGGTCGATATGGACGCGGCAATACATAATATGTATACTTTTTTTCCCCATTATTTTTTACCAATTTTTTTAACTTTATTTGGGGAAAATTAAGTTTTTGTTTATTTTTACTTGAAACTTTTAATTTTTTTGGGGGAAAACTTTATTTTTTCAACTTTTTTATTCACTTTATTTTTTGTCCCACTTTGGGACTTGAACTTTTGAGGGTCTAATCCCTTTACAATGCATTCCAATACTTCTATATTGGAATGCATTGGCTGTATGAGTAATACAGTCAGTATTACTCATACAGCTTCCGGCCTGTGAGATCCAGGGGGCTGGATCTCACAGGCTCATCATCGGAAGCCAGCGCGATGCCTTCCTTAGGACACGGAAGGGTCACGGTGGGGTCAAGGGACACTGGGGGGTCACGGGACCCCCCCCCCCCCCCCCCCCCGCGCATTTGGCCAAGGTGCCTGCTCAATGATTTGAGCAGGCACCAGGTCCCGATCACCGCCCACCGGGCGGCGGTGATCGGAAGTACACATGATATGCCAGTATGTCATGTGTCCTTAAGTACCAGGACAACATGCCGTACCGGTACATCATGTGTCCTGAAGAGGTTAAGAGGCTCTATTTAAGTCTGCCTCTTACTGCTGACTTTGCGGTTGATATTTTCCTTCTGGAGTTCTATACTGGTTGTTTGTGGATCCTCTACTTCACACTCGTCTCAAGCTAAGTCCTCCGGTTTTTTACTTTGTGCGAGTGTTGCTGCTAGGTCTCAGGGAGACACTGGTCCCTTCACGGTGGAAGGTACCGGCTGTCTCATTCCCCTCTCCCTAAGTTAGGGTTTGCTACAGTGTTAGCAGGGCTTAGGTTCCAGCGTATGAGTTCTTTCACCATCAGGACTTGCTCATACTGTCAGCAGTCAGGGAGAGGCTCAGGGATTGTTAGGAGGTTACCATTCCCTCCTCCCTAGCTTTGGGGCCTAGTCTGTTTACCTGTTGCTGTTTGTTTTCTTGGTGTTCCTCTTATCCCCACTTGCCGTGACACGTGGTGCCCATATTCAAAAAAGGATCAAGGTCCTCCACAGGTAATTATAGACCAGTTAGTTTAACTTCTGTTGTGGGAAAAATGTTTGAAGGACTCTTAAGGGACTATATACAGGAGTATGTGACTATAAATAATATTATAAGTGATAACCAGCATGGGTTTACCAAGGACAGAAATTTTCAGACTAACCTGATTTGTTTTTATGAGGAGGTGAGTAGTAGCCTGGACAGAGGGGCGGCTGTGGATGTAGTGTTTTTGGATTTTGCAAAGACTTTTGATACTGTCCCTCATAGACGCTTAATAGGTAAAGTAAGGTCTATAGGCTTGGAAAGTATAGTTTGTAATTGGATTGAAAACTGTCTGAAGGACCGTGTCCAGAGAGTTGTGGTCAATGATTCCTATTCAGAATGATCCCAGGTTATAAGTGGTGTACCCCAAGGTTCAGTGCTCTATTATTTAATTTATTTATTAATGATATTGAGGACGGAATTAATAGCACAATATCTATTTTTGCAGATGACACTAAGCTGTGTAGAACTGTACAGTCTATGGAAGATGTCCATAAACTGCAAGCTAACTTGAACACTCTGAGTGATTGGGCATCAACTTGGCAAATGAGGTTCAATGTGAACAAATGTAAAGTTATGCATCTTGGTAGTAATAATCTCTGTGCTTCATATGTCCTAGGTAATGTAGCACTGGCAGAGTCACTTATAGAGAAGGATTTGTGTGTCCTTGTGGATGGTAGATTAACCTACAGCATACAATGTCAATCAGCTGCTTGTAAGGCCCCCAGGATATTGTCATGCATTAAACGAGGCATGGACTCGCAGGGCAGGGATGTAATTTTACCACTTTACAATGCGTTGTTGCGGCCTCATCTGGAATATGCAGTTCAGTTCTGGGCACCAGTCCATAGAAAGGATGCACTGCAGCTGGAAATAGTACAGAGGAGAGCGACTAAACTGATAAGAGGAATGTAGGTTCCTAGTTATGAAGAAAGAAAATAATTTAATTTATTTAGTCTTGAGAAGAGACGTCTAAGGGGAACATGATTAACCTATACAAATATATAAATGGGCCATACAAAAAATACTGTGAAAAGCTGTTCCATGTAAAATGTGCTCAAAAGACAAAGGGGCGATTGGAGAAGAAAAAGTTCAGTCTCCAGAAGCGTCAAAGCTTCTTTACTGTAAGAACTGTGAAGCTGTGGAATAGTCTACCTCCGGACATGGTCACAGCAGGAACAGTGGACCATTTCAAAAAGGGTTTAGACAAATTCTTAAAAGTAAAAAACATTAACGCTTATGAAAACATGTAGAAATCTGAGTCTCAATTCCATTTGGGATTCGCATCCCCACCTATCCCTTGGTTGAACTTGATGGACGTATGTCTTTTTTCAACCGTATTAACTATGTAACTATGTAACATAGTATACACACAGAGTTCTGATACGTCAGGTACGAGGTATGATAGAATCAGTGTGTACAGACATATAGTATATAAAGCACTGTATTCATAAGTCAGGTACAAGGTATAAAAGATGAAGTGGATACAGATATATAGTACAGATGTAGCAGGGGACCGCCACTCATTGTATGCCAGGAAGCTATGTGCCACAGGAACCTCCGAGACTATAGACAATAGCCACCTGTGCCAGGTGGAAGTGGGGGACACTCTGGCGGTGGCACTGCTGGATTCAGTGAGCCTGATGCCCCTGGTAAGAGCTGCCCTGGTGTGGCCCGCTGAGTATACTGGCCAAAAGGTTGGCGTTGTGTGCATTCATGGAAACTTAAAGGACTATATAACCGCCTTAGTCTCTCTATCAACGGTGGCCAGCAGGTGGACTCATGAGGTGGCCGTTGCTACAAAATTACAGTATGAATTAATAATTGGGAGAGAGTTCCCCGGTTTCCCGGCACTATGGCTGGATATGAAAGTTACCGATATCCGTGAGACAGATGTAACCCTAGCAGAGTGGCTCCGCTCAGGGGGGAGACCAGAACCCTGGGAACCTGAGTCCAAAGGGCCAGCAGTAGGGTTGATCGCCACTTCAGTGGAAGAGGGGGAGACAACCCCGCTAAGTGTGATGGTAGGAGACATGGAGGACTTGCTGCCGGGTCCTGACCTAGCAGACCTCAATGTCTCCGGGGATAATTTTGGTACTGCACAACTCCGGGACCCAACCCAATCCCGGGCCTGGAAAAATGTATTAGTGATAGATGGGGAACCACAACAACCGGGGGCAGAGTCTGTTTCCCCGTTTTGTGGTTCATCAAGATATGTTGTATCGGGAAAACCATCTGCGAGGTGAATCCATTGAGCAGTTGGTGGTGCCCCAGGCTTATCGCAAACTCGTGTTAGTGTTAGCCCACCAGCATGTTCTCGGGGGGTCTGGGAATGCAGAAAACCCAAGACCGGATACTACACAGGTTTTACTGGCCCGGTGTGTTCAGAGAGGTAGAAGAATATTGTAAGTCTTGCCCAACCTGATTACGAGCCCCCAGCCACATTTCCGTAGTCCCCGGTACCCCTCCTGATTATTGAGGTCATGTTTGAGCAAATTTTTATGGATCTCTTAGGCCCGGTACCGAAGTCCGCTAGAGGTCACCAACACATCTTGGTCGTCCTTGACTACGCCACTCGTACCCCGGCGGCGGTGCCACTGCATCATACATCAGCCAAACTCATAGCTAAGGAGTTAATGGAGATGTTTTCTCGAGTGGGTCTGCCTAAGGAGGTTCTGACTGACCAACTATTTATGTCCAAGGTCATGAGGGAACTCCACATAAAACAGCTACGGACGTCTGTGTATCATCCGCAAACGGATGGCCTGGTAAAGAGGTTCACTCAAACATAGTATGTGGCACTACCATTGGGGGCCCTGTGTGTAGCACTAATGGTGCTGTTATATTCACGGCACAGCATGTGGCACTAAGATGAGTTTGTTAGTATGCAGGGTGCTAATGTGTTGGTAAAGAGAAAAACTGAAAATATCTTCTCGGCAAAATCTGCAGAGCTGAACTGTGGTTGGGAGATGTCATCATGGTGGTCTGAACCAGATGGAGAAGAACTCAGGCGTCACTAAATGGAAATGATTATCCTGCTACTGACTGTGTATGATGAGTGATGTAGCAACCTGGATGATCTACAGCTGATTATGGATGGTAGCATGCTTTTCTCACGACATTTGCTGTGTGCTCCGTAACATGGTTGCCACGCATGCTGTTGCTGGTGGCAACGTGTTGCTGTTATGGCATGTGGTGGCAGTGTCTCGGCTTTTGCTGTGTGCTCCGTGACATGGTTGCCACGCATTCTGTTGCCTGTGGTAACGTGTTGTGTGTTGGCTGGTGTGTGCACTTCCCCTTTAAGTTGTAGCCTCCCTCTGTCTGGTGCTGTAAGGGTTAACTCCCTGACTGGGTGTGGTCACTTGGTATTTTGTCTCCTGTGGCTTCCTGGCTGGAGTCAGTGGTACTTCAGCTGTCGTTGGTGCTGGAGCTCTGCTCCAGTCCAGGTTGTTCTATCTGCCCAGTCCTTGAGGGCCACCTTGTAGGACATCAATGTCATCCCCGGTTCTTCAGCTATGTCTTCCCTCCCTTACATGTGGGGTATGTTTTGTGTGGGGTTAGGTTTGTGGTGTGTTGGTATGTCTAGCTTGTTCCATGTTTGATGTGTTTGGTGTTTTCATCCAGCATGTATGCTAGACATTTACTTGTCTACCTCCGTGAGGGGGCTGGTTTCCTGGAGGGGTGAACCATAAGCCTGTATGCAGCGCTGCCTGGGGCTGCCATGCACATTGCGGCATGGGGTCCAGGCAGTATCTGGTGGGCTGGATACCTGTGTGTGGTGTTGTTGGTATGGAGTCGTGTTTGGTGTGTGGGCTCCTGTATGTATTGTCATGCATTTTCATAAGTGTATAGTCTTATCTGAAGATATTATAGTCTTAGTATCAATGCTCATTGCCTTTAAGTGTAAAGACAGAAGCAGAGTCTAAAATCTTTCTATAGGATTGAAATAGGCCGAGATGAGGTTATGCTGAGTTCAATTATGGGTAACATGTTTGTAGCGGACATATAATGTATTGTCTCTTAAAAATTATTGTGAGCAGATGTAGTGTATCTGGTAATACTATAATGGGTCCTACAGACATGTGTCTGTGAGAGATAACCATTTAAATAGCAATGTATTATTTTACTTCCTTACAAGGTCATTAAGGAAGTAAATGCCTTGGGGGAAACATTTATGTATGTATATACACTCACCTAAAGAATTATTAGAAACTCCATACTAATACGGTGTTGGACCCCCTTTTGCCTTCAGAACTGCCTTAATTCTACGTGGCATTAATTCAACAAGGTGCTGATAGCATTCTTTAGAAATGTTGGCCCATATTGATAGGAGAGCATCTTGCAGTTGATGGAGATTTGAGGGATGCACATCCAGGGCACGAAGCTCCCGTACCACCACATCCCAAAGATGCTCTATTGGGTTGAGATCTGGTGACTGTGGGGGCCATTTTAGTACAGTGAACTCATTGTCATGTTCAAGAAACCAATTTTAAATGATTCCAGCTTTGTGACATGGTGCATTATTCTGCTGGAAGTAGCCGTCAGAGGATGGATACATGTTCTCATTCTGTTTACGCCAAATTCGGACTCTACTATTTGAATGTCTCAACAGAAATCGAGACTCATCAGACCAGGCAACATTTTTCCAGTCTTAAACAGTCCAATTTTGGTGAGCTTGTGCAAATTGTAGCCTCTTTTTCCTATTTGTAGTGGAGATGGGTGGTACCCGGTGGGGTCTTCTGCTGTTGTAGCCCATCCGCCTCAAGGTTGTGCGTGTTGTGGCTTCACAAATGCTTTGCTGCATACCTCGGTTTTAACGAGTGGTTATTTCAGTCAACGTTGCTCTGTGAAATACTCAGACTGGCCCGTCTGGCACCAACAACTAGTGATGAGCGGCAGGGGTCATATTCGAATTCGCGATATTTCGCGAATATTTTGTAGAATATTCATTGAATATTCGCAAATTTGAATATTCGTTATATTCTACGTTTTTTTTTTACTCCAAAAATCAGCAAGGTAATGATCATGTAATATGCGAATTTTCGTAATCGAATTTGCGCATTTTCGAATTTTTATTGTGAATTTTTTTACTTTTAGACAAAGAATATTATAGCACTATATTAGCTAAATTGCTCTATATTTGTTTTTTTTAAATATTCGCTATATTGCTATAACTTTGTTTTTTCGAATATTCGTAATATTCTAAAACAAGAATATAGAGCAATATAGCGAATATTCGAAAATAATGAATATAGAGCAATTTAGCTAATATAGTGCTATATTCTTCTTTGTCTAATAGTTGTAATTTTTTTCTCATCTGAAGTTCAGATTGGAAAAAAAATTACAACTATTAAAAAAAAGATTATAGCACTATATTAGCTAAATTGCTCTATATTCGTTTTTTCTTTTCGAATATTCGCTATATTGCTAAAACAAAAATATATAGCAATATAGTGAATAGAATATAGAGCAAAATTCGCAAACAACACTACTCCTAAAGTCAAGTATATTGCAGCCTACTTATTGGCCCACAAGCTAGAAGCAGGGAGGGATCATGTGTACTGATTAAAAAAAAGAAAATCGAATATAAAAAAGAAAAAAGAAAAAAATATTTAGAATATTCAAAATTACGAATATATATCACTATATTCGAAATATTCGCGAATTTACGAAGTACCTATATTCGCGATAAAAATTCGAATATTCGTGATCAACACTAGTCATCATCACTTACTACTTCATTTGATGAAAATAACACATGTTCCCTGCATGGCGCTTGTGATCAATTTAGTTGTCCAACGCCTTCTGAAAACGTACACTGGATTGCAGATGGTGCTGGCAATGTCTAGAAGACTCTCCTCACATTTGAGCCATTCTTATGTGGCAAGGAATACCCATCTGGTCTTGAAGCGACAGAACAGTGTGCTGTTACACCTTGATCCACGATGTTCCAACTCACTGGAATTCCACTTTGCAGATGCTATAGTATCTGTACAAGCAGCGTAAAGTGGTGAAGGATTTTGTCATGCACCAGACCACCTCAGCAGGGAGCATGTGTTTTTTCGAGGTCAGGTAGTGGCAGCTGTGGCATAAACAATGTCCTCATACTGATATTTATCTTAGAAATGATGCTCACACTGATACAACAAGGGATGGCAGAAGAACAGTTTACACATTTTGCTGGCTATGCTGTAGTCATTGGGGCCCTCATGGCGAAAGTTTTTCAAAATGTATGAGGCATGTACCCTTAAGATTTTTAACATAACTCCAGCTAAGGCTGATGAATAAATCTGCCCTTGCTGACCATACCCCATCATGCCACTGCAGCTGTCTGCTTGCCTATCGTCATGTACCGTACTGTACAGCTGCTGCTCCCATCAAGCCACCACCAGTGTCTGTCTGCCTACCATCATGTTCTGGATCATATGGCTGCTGCTGCTGCCATCATGCCACCACAGCTGTCTGCCTGCCTACCATCATGTTCCATACTGTATGGCTGCTGACGCCATTATGTCACTGCCACTTTCTGCCTACATCCAGTAATATACTCAGCTGGCTAACTGTAGATATGGTCCAAGCTAAGTTAAATAAGCTAAATGGGAACAAGGCTGCGGGCCCAGAAGGATTATACCCACAAGTTCCTAAAGAGCTCAGTTCAATCATTGATGTGCCCCTCTTTATAATTTTTAAAGATTCTCTAGGTACTGGTACAGTGCCAAGTGATTGGCGCAAAGCAAATGTGGTGCCCATATTCAAAAAGGGATCTAAGTCAGTCCTCTACAAGTAATTATAAACCAGTTAGCTTAACTTCTGTTGTGGGGAAAATGTTTTAAGGACTCTTAAGGGACTATATACAGGAGTTTGTGACTGTTAATAATATCATGTGATAACCAACATGGGTTTACCAAGGACAGAAGTTGTCAGACTAACCTGATTTGTTTTTATGAGGAGATGAGTAGAAGCCTGGACAGAGGGGCGGCTGTGGATGTAGTGTTTCTGGATTTTGCAAAGGCTTTTGATACTGTCCCTCATAGATGTTTAATAGGTAAAATAATGTCTATAGGCTTGGAAAGTATACGTAGTTTGTAATTGGATTGAAAACTTGCTGAAGGACCGTGTCCAGAGTGTCGTGGTCAATGATTCCTATTCAGAATGGTCCCGAGTTATAAGTGGTGTACCCCAAGGTTCAGTGCTGGGTCCTCTATTATTTAATTTATTTATTAATGATATCGAGGACAGGATTAATAGCACCATTTCTATTTTTGCAGATGACACTAAGCTATGTAGAACTGTATGGTCTATAGAAGATCTCCATAAACTACAAGCTGACTTGAACACTCTGAGTGATTGGGCATCAACTTGGCAAATGAGGTTCAATGTGGATAAATGTAAAGTTATGCATATTGGTAGTAATAATCTCTGTGCTTCATATGTCCTAGGGAATGTAACACTGGGAGAGTCACTTATAGAGAAGGACTTGGGTGTCCTTGTAGATCATAGAATAACAGCATACAATGTTAATCAGATGCTCCTAAAGCTACCAGGATATTGTCATGCATTAAATGAGGCATGGACTAGCGGGGCAGGGATGTAATATTACCCCTTTACAAAGCGTTGGTGCAGCCTCATCTGGAATATGTAGTTCAGTTCTGGGCACCAGTTCATAGAAAGGATGCTTTGGAACTTGAAAAAGTACAAATGACTAAACTGATAAGGGGCATGGAGAGTCTTAGTTATGAAGAAAGATCAAAAGAACTACATTTATTTAGTCTTGAGAAGAGACATCTAAGGGGGGACATGATTAACCTATACAAATATATAAATGGCCATACAAAAAATACGGTGAAAAACTGTTCCATGTAAAATGTCCTCAAAAGACAAGGGGGCACTGCCTCCAACTGGAGAAGAAAAAGTTCAGTCTCCAGAAGCGTCAAAGCTTCTTTACTGTAAGAACTGTGAATCTGTGGAATAGACTTCCTCAGGACGTGGTCACAGCAGGAACAGTGGACAGTTTTAAAATGGGTTTAGATGAATTCTTAAAAATAATTGACATTAATGCTTATGAAAACGTGTAAAAATCGGAGTCTCACTTCCTTCTGGGATTCGCATCCCCACCTATCCCTTGGTTGAAATTGATGGACTTATGTCTTTTTTCAACCAAATTAACTATGTAACTACATAATGTTCCATGGGAAACGAATATGCATAGAGATATTTCCAAAATAAGAGAACCATCTCGCCAGCGCCGCCTCTTGGAATTGGCTCTCTATGAGTCATAATCCAAGTCTCCAACAAGATTTTGGATTTGACAAGGGAATATAGCCAAGCCAGATATCCATCCTTAGACAGCGGTTTCGGGGTGCTTTCCCCTCATTAATATGTTGTGGGATTCTGGCTAGCAGGGTGCTAAATCTGTGTAAAGACCAGTCTATTATGGAGACTTACTGGAAGTACTCCATGGGATGGAGACTTAAAGGGGTTGTTTCACTTCAGCAAATTTGCACCTACTAATGTATTGTTATTATCCGTATTATAGCTTCCATATTGGCTGGATTCATTTTTCCATTACATTATATACTGCTTGTTTCCATGGTTATGACCACCCTACAATCCATCAGTGGTGGCCGTACTTGCACACTATAGAAAAAACTAGGAGCCCATGTGAGCCCAGCTACCAGAGAAGCAGGCACTTTTGACTATAGTGTGTAAGAATGGCCACCGCTGATGAATGAAGCCAGCAAAGGAAGCAATATGGATAATAACAATACATTAGTAGCTTGTATTAACTTTCCCTACATAATAAATGCAACTAGCTGAAGTGACGCAACCCCTTTTAATGCTACAAGGAGAAATAAATATCCCAAAGAAGAGAATCAGGTGGCGCTGGCTCTACTATAGTCTACTTACTACATCGGTACAGGCCATTAGCAGAAGGAGGGATGTTTCGTCCTGTAGAGCGCCCAGTGCAGGGAACCTGTAATCCCACACACTGCTCTGTAAGGGAGTACAGATTGTAAAACGTCATAGCCACCTGAACGTCACATGCCTATTTCGCATGGAAAAGTAAAAAAAATATATATATATTAAAGTGTATTACAAAAATAATTTTTAGCTGTGCTGTTTATGAACAGTTGCAAGAAAAAGTATGTGAACCCTTTGGAATGATATGGATTTCTGCACAAATTGGTCATGAAATGTGATCTGATCTTCATCTAAGTCACAACAATAGACAATCACAGTCTGCTTAAACTAATAACACACAAAGAATTAAATGTTATCATGTTTTTATTGAACACACCATGTAAACATTCACAGTGCAGGTGGAAAAAGTATGTGAACCCCTAGACTAATGACATCTCCAAGAGATAATTGGAGTATGGTGTCAGCCAACTGGAGTCCAATTAATGAGATGAGATTGGAGGTGTTGGTTACAGCTACCCTGCCCTATAAAAAACACACACCAGTTCTGGGTTTGCTTTTCACAAGAAGCATTGCCTGATGCGAATGATGCCTCGCACAAAAGAGCTCTCAGAAGACCTACGATTAAGAATTGTTGACTTGCATAACGCTGGAAAGGGTTATAAAAGTATCTCCAAAACCCTTGCTGTTCATCAGTCCACGGTAAGACAAATTGTCTATAAATGGAGAAAGTTCAGCACTGCTGCTACTCTCCCTAGGAGTGGCCATCCTGTAAAGATGACTACAAGAGCACAGCACAGACTGCTCAAGGAGGGGAAGAAGAATCCTAGAGTGTCAGCTAAAGACTTACAAAAGTCTCTGGCATATGCTAACATCCCTGTTAGTGAATCTACGATACGTAAAACACTAAACAAGAATGGATTTCATGGGAGGATACCACAGAGGAATCCATTGCTGTCCAAAAAAAACATTGCTGTACGTTTACAGTTTGCACAAGAGCACCTGGATGTTCCACAGCAGTACTGGCAAAATATTCTGTGGACAGATGAAACTAAAGTTGAGTTGTTTGGAAGAAACACACAACACTATGTGTGGAGAAAAAGAGGCACAGCACACCAACATCAAAACCTCATCACAACTGTGAAGTATGGTGGTGGGGGCATCATGGTTTGGGGCTGCTTTGCTGCGTCAGGGCCTGGACGGATTGCTATCATTGAAGGAAAAATGAATTTCCAAGTTTATCAAGTCATTTTGCAGGAGAACCTAAGGCCATCTGTCCACCAGCTGAAGCTCAACAGAAGATGGCTGTTGCAACAGGACAACGACCCAAAGCATAGAAGTAAATCAACAACAGAATGGCTTAAACAGAAGAAAATACGCCATCTGGAGAGGCCCAGTCAGAGTCCTGACCTCAACCCGATTGAGATGCTGTGGCATGACCTCAAGAAAGCGATTCACACCAGACATCCAAAGAATATTGCTGAACTGAAACAGTTCTGTAAAGAGGAATGGTCAAGAATTACTCCTGACCGTTGTGCACGTCTGATCTGCAACTACAGGAAATGTTTGGTTGAAGTTATTGCTGCCAAAGGAGGTTCAACCAGTTATCAAATCCAAAGGTTCACATACTTTTTCCACCTGCACTGTGAATGTTTACATGGTGTGTTCAATAAAAACATGGTAACATTTAATTATTTGTGTGTTATTAGTTTAAGCAGACTGTGATTGTCTATTGTGACTTAGATGAAGATCAGATCACATTTTATGACCAATTTGTGCAGAAATCCATATCATTCCAAAGGGTTCACATACTTTTTCTTGCAACTGTATATGGCTCTCAGTGTAGAGATGTGCTGTTGCTGCTTCTGAGTGATTGAGGGAACACTTTCCTGTTTTCTATGAAAAACATCATAGCAGCTAAAGGGCTTGTGCCCTTAATATAGTTACTTTTCAATGTAAGAAATTAAAATCAGACATCATGTAGTGCATGCCCATCTCTTTCTAATCTCTTTCTAGAATAAATTCAAGCTGGCAGCTCAGGGGGGGTGTCCTTTCTCAGTGGGCACGTCCTTTCTGTTGCAGCTCTCTTCCTTGTAACTGTAAACGCTTTTAAACATTAGATTGTCGATAAATTGTCGATTTTATAGATAGCAGGTGAAGGATGGAACTAAGCATGTATGACCACCTCAGTAGGTGAATGAGCACATTACTGTACAGATTAAACACTGGGGGCCCCATTACAATAAAGTAACTGAAGCATTTTTGTAACAAAAAAGTAAATTAAGTGCTGGCAGTGCCCGTGCAATCTTCATCCGATGGTCTACACCGCAAAAAAGTAGTAGTGCATGCGCTACTTTTTTGCAGTGTAGAGACACTGACAGAAAACCCACTGAAGCGCATCACACCGCAAGATTGCTGATCCACTCAAGTGAATGGGCATGGACCTGCTACCGCCGTGTGCATGAGGCCTAAAGAAGGTTTTGCCCTCAGTGTACTGTGCCATGTGCCACTTGTGCAGGAAGTGAGGGAATAGGAGCCCAATTTTCTCAAGGTTCAAGGTTTCACCTGTTCCCCTGTGGCAATGTTGTACCGAATAAATAGATACTAAAGAGTCAAGACAGAATGTGAGAAACAAGTCTCTTTAATAGGATTTTATGGAAAGATAATCCCTCTGATGTTCCACTGTGAATCATATCTGATGTTGTAATCTCATTGTGTTCTGGTTGTCCAAGGTTGAAGCATTTAGATGTTCTAAAAGTAAAAAGAAACATGTAAATGTAAAATCAATTCCAGGCCAATTACTACAGCCGTCAAACAACACAGCGTGTTACTCTGCATCTTTCTGAAACACCAGTCTTTATGGCAATTGTATACTGTATATATTCTCATTGCTAGCATACTCACAAATAAAAATGTATAAAATATAAAGAAATCCCAGATTCAAACCCAATTAGAGTGATATCTGCAGCTCTCCTGTGTCTACTGAAGAGCCCTTCCACTCTCCAAAACCATTCTTAGGTCAGTTGGCCCACCATATATTCGGCAGTAGGACATGCACTTGAAATTAGTAAAATCCGCATTTTTGCAATATACTGCAGAATACAACACAGAAGTAATGGAGATTTGCAGTAAAATAACATGGCTGATGAACAAACTGCTATGCCTCTATTCCTGTTCAAAAGTTCTAGGAGTTTTTCTCGGTCTGAACTTACGCTGTTGATCCAGGAGATGTAAGCAGACACTCTGGTGAACACAGTAGGCTTGAGATAAGCATTGCATCCAAGGGAAGACACAAAGCTAGCAATACCATGAACTTCGTAGACCCCATTGACTGCACAGTTCAGAGGTCCTCCAGAATCTCCCTAAACAGAAAAGACACACATATGTAGATATAAGGCTAAGGATACACCTAGACTTTTTGTAGCGCTGTAAGTTAAGACTGATTTTAACTATAGGTGATGGCTGCAGTTCACAGGAGTGCACTAAGTAGTATAAAACTCACTCAGGGCCTCTAACCACTTCAGAAAAGTGGAGGTGGGGCTTAGTGGAAGATGCGGGGCTTCACACGGCACACCGAATTTACTATAACTTACACCAGAAAATGGCATCATTTTTAGCTGAAGTCTGCACCAGCTCCTGGCTGGCGTAGACTTCAGCCTCTGGCAGACAGCAGGGCAGAGATGCACCAGATTAATTAAGAGGCATCTGCCTCTTATTAAATTAGGCACATCTCATGCCAGTGCAGGGAGATCAAGACTGGCGCAAGGGTATGCCAGTCTTTATATATCTTCCCCACTGTGTCCTTTTGAAAAAATTGGAAAACATTGCGCTACATAAAGCCTGTCTGTATCCTCAGCCTAAACATTTTTTTTTAGATAGATAACCCTACAATATATGGATTTCATTTTCACTCTGATTGATTTCTAGATGTAGACAGTACTATAGGGAGGGTATTTCATTTGGGCATATGTTTTCTCAAGCAAGGTGATATATTAAAGGGGTTATCTCATCTGAGACATTGGTAGCATATCTCTAGGATATACCACCAATGTCCACCTCTGGGACCAGCTCCTATCTAAAGAACGGATTGCCCCAAAGAGAAGGAGAGTGCACCACAGAAGCGCAGCCACACTCAGAGGTGAGAGCCGCACCTACAGTATGTGACATTGCTGGTATATCATAGAGATATGTCAGCTATTTCTGATATAGGTATAACCTTTTAATATGATGGTTTACAAAACTGTATTGTTAATCTATATTGGGAACATGTGAATGCATTAGATTTTAAATTACTTTTCTCAAGAAATCTATATTTTTCTTCATTCTTTTAGTAATCAGACATTTTGAGTAGTCAGGATGGCTCAGAGGTGTAACTTGAATCTCATGGATCACCATTAAAAATATATAACAAAATTGAGAAAATAACTGAAATAAACTATTTAAAAAAAAATAAGACTAAGCTTACATTGCATCCGGCCTGGACTCCGTTACCACCGGCACACACCATGGTGGTCTTCACAGTGCTGCCCCAGTAAGAGCTGGTGGAGCAGGTGGCGTGGGCAACAACGGGCAGAGGGGCCTGCTGGAGGATGGATGGCAGAGAGCCACCAGCTAAAAATATAAGCAAATGTTATTCTTTGAAATGTTCAGTTCAAGAATATTATATATATATATATATATATATATATATATATATATATATATATATATATATATATATATAGAGAGAGAGAGAGAGAGAGAGAGATGAAAAACGGACAGCACTCCAGATAAAAAGCAATGGTGTTTATTCACCCATGTGGAAGGCAACGTTTCAGCTCATACAAGAGCCTTAGCTGTGAGGATATGGTTTCAAGTTTGACATTCCAAATACACAGTAACCATGAAGCCCAAGTATCCTAGGTTCAAAGTCAATATCTGCATGTTTCATGCTCGCATTTTTGTACTCCTCTCTCCAAATTGGAAAAATTGGATTGTCCCACTGAAGAATGGGATCATATTGAGTGCAATTTATGTAAGGTTTCAGGGGTGGAGCGTAAAGTGCAACAGAGCAGCAAATAGAAAAAACACAATTATAATATATTGGCTATTAATAGAGTAGTGGGGAGTTATTTGCCGGCACCACCTACTTCAGTCCTGCAGAATAGGGCAGAATATATAGTTTATTGTCATATTTAAAGGGGTTTTCCAGAACTTCGATATTGATGACCTACCATCAGGGTCCGCGGAGGTCGACACCCCACTCAGCAGGAGCTGCGGCCCCTGGAAGTAACACAGTAACACAGCCGGTAGCAATCAAAATTTGCTAGAATTGAGGCTGCAGTAACCCCACATGGCCACTACACAGGGCTGTCTGCTTCTGACATTGTACGCTGCGTTAGTTCCAGTGGCCACAGTTCCTGCTTGCAGGTGATTGGTAGAGGTGTTGGGTGGCAGAACCCCCAATCTGGTATGAATGACTTATGCCAAAGTCCTGGAAAACCCCTTTAACTAGATTTGTTATTTAGGAATAATGGTGCGAATAATTTCTAGCTATGATAATGTACAATTTGCATTCTTAAAATGTGACAGACATTTTTAGGCATCTCGAACACTTCCTGGTCATTAGCAGAGGGCATGGTTTAATTCAGTTGAAATAATAATCATTTCTACATATCATTGATGCCAGGAACATCACAGATCGTAACCAATATTTTTCATGTTGGAAAATGTTGGAAGTCTGCACTGTAATCAGCTATTTGCAGATTTAGTAAGTAACTACCAGCCTGGTGTAGAGCCTGGATCCCTCTAGATTCAGTAGCTGAAAACTACTACATGTTGACTCATGCCCTCAAATATCCACTCTGTGACTGGAGTAGAACTTACTGCTGGTTCTTCCCCATCCGGTAATTGTACAGTCATAGTTATGGGCCAGGATGGAGCCATCAGATGGGAGTGAAGCCAGTTTTACATAGCTGTTGATGGAGGCGCTTGAAGCCAGGAAGAGGATGGCAATATCAGAACTGAAAGGAGAAATGTGATAATTAAATTGTGAGAGCCACCAAGACTTTATATTCCAGTCAATAATGTTGTCCAATCCTTACAAATTACTGATTATCACTTACCAGTTAAACTATTGCTTTGGCCTCACTTCATGATCAGCGGGCTCTTCACAGCTCACCAAGTACAGCTCTGTACATTGTATAACTGCTTTTTTATTTTTATTGCAGCTCAGTCCCATTCACTTGAATGGGACTGAGCTGTGCCTAGGCATATAATGGCTAACCTCTGGCATTACAGCTGTGGTAAAACTACAACTCCCAGGATGCACACTTGCTTGGCTGCTCTCAGAACTCTATAGAAATGAATGGAGCATACTGGGAGCTGTAGTTTCACCACAGCTGGAGTGCCGAAGGTTTGCCATCACTGGCCTAGGCCATCTGACCGATGTATAGCGATGTCACTGGCCTAGGAAGAGGCCTAAGTGCTCATGGAGCGCTATGGCCTCTCTGAACAGCTGATCGTTGGGGGTGCTGGGAGTCGCATCCCGCAATTTTATATAGATGACCATTCCTGAGGATAGGCCCTCAGTATCAAATTCTTAGATAAACACTTTTATAAAAGTGAAAAACTGCATTGCCCAGGAAAAAAACTTTGAAGAGACCAACCAAGGGCTGCCACCTAAATGTAAGTATCAATGGAGGTCTGAGAGATAGGGTATCACTCTCTGTGGTGGGAAAACCTCTTTAGGGTGTAGACACAGTTTTTGTTGTGCATTTTGCACCTCATGCTTCAGAAATATGGCGGTCATTGTGAACATCATATTTCTCAATGTATTTACATCACAAAAATTCATTAATAAATGCCCCCCTATATAGCTCTAAATCACTGCTTCCTGTCATGTATTACGAAACTGGCTGCCGGTAGCCACCACTAGGGGGAGCTCAGTGCATAGGAATTTATACAGTTATAGTAATCTCTTTGCTCTGAGCTTCCCCTAATGGTATAGGCATGAAAATGCAGGGCTTTCATGTCGGAAAGAGTGGAAGCTCACAGCAGATTCACCCCAAGCCCCATAGCAGTCATGTATTCTATACTGCTTAGAACCCCAGAGATCAGTTGTAATAATTTGGTAAACCAAAAAGCAACCGCAGCACCACTATAGGGGTATAAATGTATTATACAAATCCCTTTGAGACAAATGTGCTGTCCATCTAATGTGTGCAAGTGACTGTAATGCTTTTTGTAGTCTTCATCAGCTACAGCTAATAAATAAGGGTCCTAAACAGGGACCTTTAACTGTTAACTTACGGTACTCTTCTTAATATCATAAACCAGATAAACAACAGCAAGACAGGAGCACTTCATGTGGTTTAGTCCATATCTAAATATGGACTAAATAACTTGGCAATAATCACGTAAAGATTTTATCAGGTGGATACAAAAAAAAAAAGTGTGCGTATATTCATCATTCAACATAGTTAGCATTCAACATTCAAAATATAAATGATAACTTGCAAGAATGTAAGCTTCTCTTACCCAAGAGCCACACTATTGGGGTTCCAGTTAGCATGCTTCCTGATACTGGACACAGCAATGATCTGCTCAGTACCATCATTTATATTGAGGTTATGGTCTCCAAGTGCCACACGGAAGTTGACAACCCTGTCAAAGAGCAAACAATGCTAAGAGAAATAGGAACACAACGAGGCGCCCCCATAGTGTGATAATGCGGAATAAGGAAAAGTGAGAACCACTCACTAAATAGAGTTGTGTATGAGACCAGCACAACTCAGTGAAGAGTTTCTGCTAGATGAAACACATGCAGACTGCACCTCCCCATTGGATCACCAATTCAGGCTCTGTATATAATGTGCATACACCTATGCTAAAAAAGAAAATGGATTACGAGAGTTCTATCCACCAGGTGGACAGTGCTCTTGTAACCCATTTTTGCATCAATGTCTACACAAAGAGCAAACAATGACATGATACACGTATGCTAAATCTACTGTGTAGTGAAGTAGAAAATTAAAGTCACTACTGTGATTTTAGGATACAGCCACATGGTCAGGTTTCCTGATGCAATTTTGGAAGCCAAAAACAGAAGTCAATTCAAAAAAGGGGAGAAGTTGCCCTTTATAAAAGGGGAGAAGCTCTTTATACTTTCTCTCCTTTTATGATCCATTCCTGATTTTGGCTTCTAAAACTGCATGCAGAATCCTGACCATGTGGCCGTACCCTTATTAAAAAACAAAAAACAAAAAAAAACTGTGAATGACCTCTCTGCCCCAGAATACATAGAGAAAAGTATTCTATCATTTTAGCTAGGAAACTAGTGACTTCTATACTATACTATAGTATAGTCGAAAGTACTGAAATACTTCCTTTACTCACGGCAAATATTCACTTTGCGTCTCTAACCCTACCTCTAAATACCATAGATAAAATTATTTCCATAAAAAAGGTAACAATCCACAGTAATAAACTAAGAAATAGCTTCCATTAGTCTATGGCAAGTTAGAAACAAATCAATATGAATATCAGGTTTGTTGATATGGATTTGTACACTCGTGCATGTCTATTGGCCTTTTTAATTGTTGAATCAAATGGAGTCTGTCAGCAAGAAAATTACTTTAAAAACAGACTCAGTTCCTGGTAGGGCTAGCTCACTGTGATGGAATCATGCATTTTATTTTGTGATCCGGGAGTTGTAGTTTTGCAACAGCCGGAGAGCCTCAGGTTGGCCATCCCTGTTCTAAAGGATGACGTCGAAGGTCAGAGGTTTCAATCAAGAAGAAAAAGGAGGGTCTGGCCTGGGCCCACCCTTGGTGCACTTAGAAGCTCATTTGCATATGGATTGCAAGCAATTTTCTCCAAAATGCAGCATCAGATCACAAAATAAAAGGTATGATTGTATCACAGTGAGCTAGCCTTACAAGTCATTGTACCTGCTGACCGACTCCCTTTATTTGTATTCTGAACATATCCAGTACCTGTCAACGCAGTGAGCAGCGGTCAGCACACGGTTAGCAAGAATCAGGGAGCCGCCACAGGTGTGGTACCAGCTGGAGCCAGACTGATACTGGAGGGAGATCTACATATAGAAAACAAAGCTATTATTATTTTGTTAAAATGTTTTTTTTCCCCTCTGGCTGTTGTAACTCTACATCATATGTCTTGTTACAACATCAGATTTTCTTTTTCAGAACCATCCAGGAACAGAAGTGCTGTGGGTGCTGCATGCAATCAGCAAAGTGACAATGCACGATATCCCACAAGGGTGTGTAAATCAAGAATTGTCACCTTTGCTGTTTGCTAGACCTTCCCCTATCATAAAAAAGGACGTCTCCTGTTTTTCCAGGAGGGAAATACTATTGAGGTACGATTTCACCACAACCCCTATCAGGAAACAGCACAAGATAGAACAATTGGAACATATCAGAAATCAAAGAGGTTGAAAGCATAGTTTAGGTCAGGGATGGTCAACCTGCGGCTCTCCACCTGTTGTAAAACTACAACTCCCATCATGCTCTGCTGTAGGCTGATAGCTGTAGGATGTACGGGCATGCTGGGAGTTGTAGTTTTGCGAAAGCAAGCATTCTGACAATAGAGCAGAGCAATGTTTTGGACATCAAGTTCCTTGATGTTGGAATTCAAGAATACAGGCTGCTGTTCACATAGCGTGTTATCTACTTAAAGGTAAGGCCTTGAATTTCCCTGCAGCGTCTGTGTTGCAGTACTCAATCACTTATTAAAACTAATTCTGATATAATAAAAGTATATTAAGTGTTTTCCAGCCCAAGAGCCAACAACCCTAATTTCTGTAACCAGTGCCCAATAAAAAAAAAGAAATAGAAAACAACTCGCTTTTCCACAGTCCTACCTTTCCTGTGCCACCTGACCGGATGTGGCTTGATCCCCTAACAGCTACAGTCAATCACTGGCCTAAGCTATCACATGTGGCTATGAACAGGGTAGTGGGACAGGAATGCAGAACTGGAGACATGTGAGTTTTTTTTATTTGGGCACAGGTTACGACCATTGGAGTTATTAGACAAAAAACGCTTTAAAGGAATTGCTAGATACGGAGTATTTTAAGGTGCAAGTAAATGTACACATGGATCTTTAGCTCACCAAGGTAATCCTATAATAAATAACATAGACTTCTCTGGAAAATGATGACTCTTTTGGGTCATTAACCTACTACCAGACCTATGCAGCGGCCTGTTCTCTTGGCTATACACTATCTACCGGAAGTATATTGATACAGTTTTTTAAAATAACCACTGACCTGCCATGGCCAAGCATTGGGTGCAGAGTTTGTGCCTGCAACCACTCTAGTATTGTCATCTACATCTTCAATGTACTGCACAGAGCAGTGTCCTGTATGGAAGGAAAAACAAGCACAAATAGTTGATCATGAGGTCCATGGTCATATAAAGGCAGAAGATTGCAGCCAGACCTGATATGTCTTATAAGGATTGAGATTTCTGTTTGTATTACAGGATTCATTTGACAATGGGAGCAGTGACAGTCTTTACCACCATTCAAACCATGATGGGCGCCCCAGAGATTATATATTTATCACCTATACTGTGAATAGGAAATAAATGCTTTTCCGCGGCATACTAAGTTTAATGAAAATGTATTATTTGGCAGTGAGTCCAACTAGGTGTTTTTGAGAGTTTCATACCAATGACTGATCCCCAGGATAGGTCATCAGGATCTTAACAGTTGAATTCCTAGCACCTCTCTGATCAGCTTTTGAGAAACTTTAGCAACACTCTGATAAGTGCTGCAGCCTCTTCCTAGGCCAGTGACAGCATTGTGCAGTGACCCAGTGGATCACTTCTAAAGGGTTAATATTGTAATTTAATGTTAAAGGATTAATAATAAAGTTCATCACTTTAAAATGTTTACCGAGATGATATTTGTGCACGGAATCCAAAAAGGTGATATATAGGAAGGAGCTAGCTAGTTCTGACAGTCTAGGTTTGGTTGATGGAGATGGGCTGGCAGCCCCATATTCCTGGCTAGGAGTCTTTGCTGAACAGGTCTAGAGGAAGAATGTACCGTATGTGTGTGAGCTGAAGAAAACTAGGCCTAGTCCAGTCAACCTTCATTCTTGAGGCTGAGAGCTGCCATGAGAGCAGAGATTACCCCCAGAGAGAAAGCTAAAAGACATTTGCAGATGGTTGAGAACCACTTAAAGGCTGTGCTCGACTGAGACAGTAAGGAAAATTTATGTGTATGCCAATAGAATATACTGCTTGTGGAAAGGGTTAATTGCTTCCGGTGACCAACACAATCTCAGACAGACTGGCCATCCGGATCTAAGTTGTGCACCCTACAGATTAAGCACTGCAGAAAGTGTTAGTGAGAATGGAAATTCACACCTGTGATTAATTTTGGACGACTGCTAAATTCTTAGACTCAGGGAGGACTTCTACTATCATTGCTACTGCAGTTCTCCACTGCTAAGGATTTAAAGTGTTAGTATGTGTGAATGTTGCAGAAAGGGTTCATAGACCATATAGTAACCATTGCTAGGTGGGGCTGTTCCACCCTCCCCATAGGGAGGAGTAGGTAAGAACTGTGTGAGACAGAGCAGTGAGAGAGAAGAATGCAAACAGAAAGTCTTCAAACAAGCTTCTAGGGCATGGATCAGCAACCTTCGGCACTCCAGCTGTTGCGAAACTACAACTCCCAGCATGCTCCTTCCACTTGAGTGGGAGTTTAGAGAACAGCCAAGCAAGTGTGCATGATGAGAGATGTAGTTTCACAACACCTGGAGTGCCGGAGGTTGCTGATCCCTGTTCTAGGGGAATAAAAGAAAAAGAAACATTTTTATTCCAGTTTTGAGCAAAACATTCTGTGGGAATAATTTGAGAAACTTTTGGACTCTGCAGCTGACTAGTCCAGAAGATGTAAGGCTTTGAGAGCCTGGACATACTTTAGCGGTAGAGATAGGATCTGCTAAGGACTACACCCCACAGTGGGAATTTGTAGTGCGTCATTGTGAGTACAGAGCTAACATGAGGAACAGTGCAGAAAGCAGCAAGAAAAGTGTTGCACCCCTATATCTGAATGCTAGAGAGAAAAGTTCAATGTTGGGAAGATTAACTCAGAGCCAACAACTTGGCCTGTTAATCATCTTTGCAGCATACAGTACGATACTGTAAGAACTGTGTAAGATCTGCCAGTCCGTGTATTCTGAGAACTATGACTGCTGTGCTTGAACTTTGCCATCATTTCCTGCACCAGTACCTGCAGTATCACAGCCCCAACTTGCACTTCACAGGGAGCTTGTCTTGCACCCCCCAACACCCACCATCAAGGGCACCCAAACCACCACCTGGCAGGAGATTCCCCAGGAGACAAAGATGTACTCAGAGGAAAGAAAGGATGTGCCCTATCACTGTATAGCGTCAAGGAGCACAGACTGCCACGGTGAGTACCACTATGTCTATCATTTCTGCCACTGTCATTCCCTTCCTCCTCCCTCCCTGGCTTGCTGTACCACCTCCTAAGTATAACCTTTGGGAGAATTCTGCTGTATTAAATATCTGAGAACTGTGCCTTCTGTTTGTATTTCTACTGTAACTTCCATCGTCTGCTCATTACAGAAAGATTTTAACATTTCATATTCAAGTCAATTTAGCTAAGCTGTGAAACCAAGCACATCCGCTATCCAATGGACAGAGCTGCGCTTGGTAACTGTAAGGAGGCCACAATGCAGTCTCTGGAGCACTACGGCCTCCTCAAGCTGCTCGGCAGATGTGCCAGGATTCGGACTCCCACCAATAAGATCAGTTGATAACACTACATGTCGTATTGCTGTTACTACTGATTTCTTCCTTTCGTTTGAAAGAATAGAGTAGCCAGTGTAGAAATGTATGCTACGTAGAATCATAGGCAGACTTACCGCACAGGACCAAAGCAGCAAGCACAAGAAGCCTTAACATCCTCAGCAGGTTGTGGAGATCCACTAAGAACCTGTGTTACAGGAGCTGCTCTTTTATGCACCTGGACATAGGTACTGGGAAATATTTCAGATGTGACAGATGCTAAGGTGCTTGCTTTATGTGTGTGGAAAAGAGCGTGGGTAATTTTAGATGTAGCAAAAATAGAAGCAACACACTGTGGTAAAAGTGAAGTTCATTTCATCAACATACTTATCCAGCAAACAGTATTAACAAGTCTGTCTAATTATTAAGCTGGTGTATAAGACTGGGGCTGCTCATAGACTTTTGGTGTCATTTTAGTTTTCAAGTTTGTGTAACTGGCTTACCAGAAGCAGAGGATCCATGGGTGAGACCCATTCAAACAAAACCCAAAAGCTTCAGCAACAGACAACTCCATTTGGGGCTGACTTCTAGACTTCATTCACACTTCCATGTCCATTTGCCATCTGTGGAAAATCAGTCCTTGTTTCATCTGTAAAGATGTAAGGCGCTGGTGGGGTCTTTAAAAATGGCGCCCAAACATGGTGCTCAAACAGCAGAGGCCCGCGGCTAATGGCTGTGACCAGCAATAATGACGATTGCGGACATTACAGCCTTTAGATTCCGTGTTCAAGTGTGATCACAGCATCTAAAGGGTGAAAAACCTGCACGCTTCCAGGTTAAGATGCCTGTCATTGTTTCTAATAGGCTGGGTCTCTCTGAAGAGTCCCAGCATATTAGAGCTGCAATTCCTATTTTGGCCAGCAGGTGGCCAACATAGGACATCAGCAATTAGAAAATGACTATACTCCTTATGGGAGTATAGCAGGGATCAGCAACCTCCAGCACTCCAGCTGTCCTGAAACTGCAACTCCCAGAAGCCTCCTTTCACCTCTATGGGAGTTAAAACAACAGCCAAGCAAGTTTGCATGCTGGGAGTTGTAGTTTCACAGCAGCTGGTGTGCTGACATTTGTTGACCACTGGAGTATAGTAATAGTCTCTAAAAAACAAAGTAGACATTTTAACTAGGGATGAGCGAACCCGAACTGTATAGTTCGGGTTCGTACCGAATTTTGGGGTGTCCGTGACACGGACCCGAACCCGAACATTTTCGTAAAAATCAACAAGCGTCATACTACTTGCCCCAAGAGGCCATCACAGCCATGCCTACTATTGGCATGGCTGTGATTGGCCAGTGCAGCATGTGACCCAGCCTCTATATAAGCTTGGGTCACGTAGCGCTGCACGTCACTCTGCTCTTACAAGTGTAGGGAGAGGTTGCAGCTGCGACGTTTGGCGAGATTTTGCAGTGATTAACTCCCCAAAAACACTTAAGACAGTGATCGATCTACAGCTGTGGATCATTGAACTGCTGCTATTCAATTGCTCACTGTTTTTAGGCTGCCCAGAGCGTTTTTCAGTCACTTTTTTCATGGGTGATCGGCGGCCATTTTGTGGCTTGTGGTGCGCCAGCACAAGCTGCCACCAAGTCCATTTAACCATCAATAGTGTGGTTATTTTTTGGCTATATCCTACATCAGGGGCAAGCTGCCACCAAGTCCATTTAACCATCAATAGTGTGGTTATTTTTTGGCTATATCCTACAGCAGGGGCAAGCTGCCACCAAGTCCATTTAACCATCAATAGTGTGGTTATTTTTTTGCTATATCCTACATCAGGGGCAAGCTGCCACCAAGTCCATTTAACCATCAATAGTGTGGTTATTTAAATCTATCCCTAAAAGGGTATATTAGATTAAAGGTGCTGATAGGGTCATTCTCAATAACTTCACACACACGCTACTGTGCATATCCAAGTCTAATTCTGTCTGTAAACATATACCTGTCACCCAGCGCCTAAATAATAGGCCTCAAATTTATATTCAGCTAAATCTGTCATTACTGCTGTGCCTGTATTAGTGTAATACGGTACCTAAATAGATAGCCAGATAGTGTTAGGTGTCTGTAAAAAAAGGCCTGAATTTGGGCCAAATAATATTTTTCTTATTGTGGTGAACGGTAACAATGAGGAAAACATCTAGTAAGGGATGCGGACATGGTCGTGGTGGTGTTAGTGGACCCTCTGGTGCTGGGAGAGGACGTGGCCGTTCTGCTACAGCCACACGTCCTAGTGTACCAACTACCTCAGGTCCCAGTAGCCGCCAGAATTTACAGGGATATTTGGTGGGGCCCAATGCCGTTCTAAGGATGGTAAGGCCTGAGCAGGTACAGGCATTAGTCAATTGGGTGGCCGACAGTGGATCCAGCACGTTCACATTATCTCCCACCCAGTCTTCTGCAGAAAGCGCACAGATGGCGCATCAAAAACCAAGCCCATCAGTCTGTCACATCACCCCCATGCATACCAGGGAAACTGTCTGAGCTTCAAGTTATGCAGCAGTCTCTTATGCTGTTTGAAGACTCTGCTGGCAGGGTTTCCCGAGGGCATCCACCTAGCCCTTCCCCAGCGGTGGAAGACATAGAATGCACTAACGCACAACCACTTATGTTTCCTGATGATGAGTACATGGGAATACCACCTCAGCACGTCTCTGATGATGACGAAACACAGGTGCAAACTGCTGCGTCTTTCTGCAGTGTGCAGACTGAACAGGAGGTCAGGGATGAAGACGATGCAGGGGACGATGAGGTCCTAGACCCCACATGGAATGAAGGTCGTGCCACTGACTTTCACAGTTCGGAGGAAGAGGCAGTGGTGAGACCGAGCCAACAGCGTAGCAAAAGACAAAGAGGGAGCAGTGGGCAAAAGCAGAACACCCGCCGCCAAGAGACTCCGCCTGCTACTGACCACCGCCATCTGGGACCGAGCACCCCAAAGGCAGCTTCAAGGAGTTCCCTGGCATGGCACTTCTTCAAACAATGTGCTTACGACAAGACACGAGTGGTTTGCACGTTGTGCCATCAGAGCATGAAGCGAGGCATTAACGTTCTGAACCTTAGCACAACCTGCATGACCAGGCACCTGCATGCAAAGCATGAACTGCAGTGGAGTAAACACCTTAAAAACAAGGAAGTCACTCAGGCTCCCCCTGCTACCTCTTCTGCTGCTACCGCCTCGGCCTCTTCTGCTGCTGCCGCCTCGGCCTCTTCTTCCGCCTCTGGAGGAACGTTGGCACCTGCCGCCCAGCAAACATGGGATGTACCACCAACACCACCACCTGCGTCACCAAGCATCTCAACCATGTCACACGGCAGCGTTCAGCTCTCCATCTCACAAACATTTGAGAGAAAGCGTAAATTCCCACCTAGCCACCCTCGATCCCTGGCCCTGAATGCCAGCATTTCTAAACTACTGGCCTATGAAATGCTGTCATTTAGGCTGGTGGACACACACAGCTTCAAACAGCTCATATCGCTTGCTGTCCCACAGTATGTTGTTCCCAGCCGGCACTACTTCTCCAAGAGAGCCGTGCCTTCCCTGCACAACCAAGTATCCGATAAAATCAAGTGTGCACTGCGCAACGCCATCTGTGGCAAGGTCCACCTAACCACAGATACGTGGACCAGTAAGCACGGCCAGGGACGCTATATCTCCCTAACTGCACACTGTGGGTAAATGTAGTGGCAGCTGGGCCCCAGGCGGAGAGCTGTTTGGCGCACGTCCTTCCGCCGCCAAGGATCGCAGGGCAACATTCTTTGCCTCCTGTCTCCTCCTCCTCCTACTCAGCTTCCTCCTCCTCTTCTTCCACCTGCTCATCCAGTCAGCCACACACCTTCACCACCAACTTCAGCACAGCCCGGGGTAAACGTCAGCAGGCCATTCTGAAACTCATATGTTTGGGGGACAGGCCCCACACCGCACAGGAGTTGTGGGGGGGTATAGAACAACAGACCGACGAGTGGTTGCTGCCGGTGAGCCTCAAGCCCGGCCTGGTGGTGTGCGATAATGGGCGAAATCTCGTTGCAGCTCTGGGACTAGCCGGTTTGACGCACATCCCTTGCCTGGTGCATGTGCTGAATTTGGTGGTGCAGAAGTTCATTCACAACTACCCCGACATGTCAGAGCTGCTGCATAAAGTGCCGGCCATCTGTTTGCGCTTCCGGCGTTCACATCCTGCCGCTGCTCGCCTGTCTGCGCTACAGCGTAACTTTGGCCTTCCCGCTCACCGCCTCATATGTGACGTACCCACCAGGTGGAACTCCACCTTGCATATGCTGGACAGACTGTGCGAGCAGCAGCAGGCCATAGTGGAGTTTCAGCTGCAGCACGCACGGGTCAGTCGCACTGCGGAACAGCACCACTTCACCACCAATGACTGGGCCTCCATGCGAGACCTGTGTGCCCTGTTGCGCTGTTTCGAGTACTCCACCAACATGGCCAGTGGCGATGACGCCGTTATCAGCGTTACAATACCACTTCTATGTCTCCTTGAGAAAACACTTAGGGTGATGATGGAAGAGGATGTGGCCCAGGAGGAGGAAGAGGGGTCATTTTTAGCACTTTCAGGCCAGTCTCTTCGAAGTGACTCAGAGAGAGGTTTTTTGCAAAAGCAGAGGCCAGGTACAAATGTGGCCAGACAGGGCCCACTACTGGAGGACGAGGAGGATGAGGAGGAGGTGGAGGAGGATGAGGATGAAGCATGTTCACAGCGGGGTGGCACCCAACGCAGCTCGGGCCCATCACTGGTGCGTGGCGCAGGACGATGACGCAGGACGATGACGATACGCCTCCCACAGAGGACAGCTTGTCCTTACCTCTGGGCAGCCTGGCACACATGAGCGACTACATGCTGCAGTGCCTGCGCAACGACAGCAGAGTTGCCCACATTTTAACGTGTGCGGACTACTGGGTTGCCACCCTGCTGGATCCACGGTACAAAGACAATGTGCCCACCTTACTTCATGCACTGGAGCGTGATAGTAAGATGCGCGAGTACAAGCGCACGTTGGTAGACGCGCTACTGAGAGCATTCCCAAATGTCACAGGGGAACAAGTAGAAGCCCAAGGCGAAGGCAGAGGAGGAGCAAGAGGTCGCCAACGCAGCTGTGTCGCGGCCAGCTCCTCTGAGGGCAGGGTTAGCATGGCAGAGATGTGGAAAAGTTTTGTCACCACGCCACAGCTAACTGCACCACCACCTGATACGGAACGTGTTAGCAGGAGGCAACATTTCAATAACATGGTGGAACAGTACCTGTGCACACCCCTCCACGTACTGACTGATGGTTCGACCCCTTTCAACTTCTGGGTCTCCAAATTGTCCACGTGGCCAGAGCTAGCCTTTTGCGCCTTGGAGGTGCTGGCCTGCCCGGCGGCCAGCGTTTTGTCTGAACGTGTATTCAGCACGGCAGGGGGCGTCATTACAGACAAACGCAGCCGCCTGTCTACAGCCAATGTGGACAAGCTGACGTTCATAAAAATGAACCAGGCATGGATCCCACAGGACCTGTCCATCCCTTGTGCAGATTAGACATTAACTAGCTCCCCTTAACAATATATTATTGTACTCCAGGGCACTTCCTCATCCAATCCTATTTTTATTTTCATTTTACCATTATATTGCGGGGCAACCCAAAGTTGAATGAACCTCTCATCTGTCTGGGTGCCGGGGCCTAAAAATATCTGACAGTGGCCTGTTCCAGTGGTGGGTGACATGAAGCCTGATTCTCTTCTATGACATGAAGCCAGATTCTCTGCTATGGGACCTCTCTCCTCTGCCTGGGCCTAAATATGTGACAGTGGCCTGTTCCAGTGGTGGGTGACGTGAAGCCTGATTCTCTGCTATGACATGAAGACTGATTCTCTGCTATGGGACCTCTCTCCTCTGTCTGGGTGCCGGGGCCTAAATATCTGACAATGGACTGTTCCAGTTTTGGGTGACGTGAAGCCCGATTCTCTGCTATGACATGAAGACTGATTCTCTGCCGACATGAAGCCAGATTCTCTGCTATGGGACCTCTCTCCTCTGCCTGGGCCTAAATATGTGACAATGGACTGTTCCAGTGGTGGGTGACGTGAAGCCTGATTCTCTGCTATGACATGAAGACTGATTCTCTGCTGACATGAAGCCAGATTCTCTGCTATGGGACCTCTCTCCTCTGTCTGGGTGCCGGGGCCTAAATATATGACAATGGACTGTTCCAGTTTTGGGTGACGTGAAGCCTGATTCTCTGCTATGACATGAAGCCTGATTCTCTGCTATGGGACCTCTCTCCTCTGCCTGGGTGCCTGGGCCTAAATATATGACAATGGACTGTTCCAGTTTTGGGTGACGTGAAGCCTGATTCTCTGCTATGACATGAAGACTGATTCTCTGCTATGACATGAAGACTGATTCTCTGCTATGGGACCTCTCTCCAATTGATATTGGTTAATTTTTATTTATTTTATTTTTATTTTTATTCATTTCCCTATCCACATTTGTTTGCAGGGGATTTAACTACATTTTGCTTCCTTTTGCAGCCCTCTAGCCCTTTCCTGGGCTGTTTTACAGCCTTTTTACTGCCAAAAAGTTCGGGTCCCCATTGACTTTAATGGGGTTCGAGTTCGGGACGAAGTTCGGGTCGGGTTCGGATCCCGAACCCGAACATTTCCGGGAAGTTCGGCCGAACTTCTCGAACCCGAACATCCAGGTGTTCGCTCAACTCTACTAATGTAGGCTTTGTGAGCACTCCAAAGGGTGGTATCTGATACCGCATCATTGTCATTACTCTCGAAATAAACTTTTAGAGACTTCTCAATATCTAAGCGTATTGCTGTGTTCTGCAACAAGGAGTTGTTAAGTCTCCAAGGAGAATAAACTCTGTTGTTATATTTATCATTCAGTATGAGAGTGGAGAAAGCATGATCAGACCAAGTAATACTGCCAATAGACACAGATACCACCCTTTGAAGGAGCCACTTATCCATTACAAACAAATCTATTCTAGAATAGATATTGTGAGGGTGTGAAAAAAAAGTAAAAATCTTTCTCATTAGCATGAAAAGTTCTCCACGTGTCATGTAACCCTTCTTTAAAAAGGTAGTCTTGAAGTAAGGTGCTTTTGTGAGAAGGAGGAGAAGGGGGGAGCTTATCTATAGAAGAGTCTGGGCACATATTAAAATCACCACAGATTAGCAAAGCACCTTGCTTGATATCAAGGGCTAGATTAATAGTGCGTTTAATGAATCTAAGCTGGTCAGTGTTCGGGGCGTAAAGATTCAATATTGTATATCTAGTGTTGTTGATATCACATACAATGATAATTCATCTACCATCTTTGTCTATTAGTTTGTTATGACATTGGAAGGCTATAGTATTCTTGAAACCTAATATAACTCCTCTTTTTTTATTTACAGCCGATGAGTAGAAAATATGTGGGAAAGAGGGGTTATAAAATCTGCGAGAATCAGCCACGTTGAGGTGAGATTCTTGTAAGCAGATGTCAGCTTTCTGTCTCTTCGCCTCTGCCCAGCATGTAGAGCGTTTAAAAGGACTATTGAGACCTTTAACATTTGCAGAAAGTATTTTTATACCCATATAAGCCATAATGTTAATTCACAAAACTGAAGCTGAGACCAACTATGTGAAACATATACATGTATGGTTGTATAATAAAGTTGAGCGTAGAAAGTATAAAGTACAATACCCAGCGATACATAGTGAAGGTGGTGGGGGGCGAGTATATGAATGGAGATGTTCAAACGATCTGGATATAGAAGGTAGTCCCCATGGATGTAACCTAGGTAGAGATTATTAAGAAACATAAGAACAATAAGACCTTAATCATGTAAAGCCTTTCACTTGGTTTGGAAGGCGGGAGTATATAAGTGGATTAGGGAATAAGAGCATTTAGGTGACAAATGGGCTCTAAGATTTAGGGTGTGGAACCCCTATATTGAAAAAACAAAGGAGTAGATTCTTTGCCTTTTGAGAGAGTTTAAGACGGAGATTTTCCTACTTTGGTCCATTCTTGAGACAGGTTGGATTGTTTTCTCCTTGTTGGAGAATTGTTGAGAGAAGAATCAGAAGCTTTGTCTTTGGCGCCCTCTGGTGGTATGGAAATGTTCCATTTAGAAAGAGTCTCTGCTGCTTCTTGTGGGGATACTAACACATGTGATGAGCTGTGGTGTATCACAATCAGTTTTACGGGATATCCCCATTTATAAGGGATATTGTTATCTCGCAAAGCTTTGGTGTATCTTTGAAACTCCTTCCTTCTATTGAGTGTCGCTGAGGAAAGATCTGTAAATAAGTACATTGCGGAATCTTTCAGGGATGTCGCTTATTTTCTTTTGAGCTTCCTTCATAAAGGATTCTTTCAGGTGGTAGAAATGAATCCTGGCAAGCACGTCCCTAGGGGTAGATGCAGGTAGGGACTTAGAGTACACTGCGTACCAAAACCTATCTATAATCAGTTCTTACCCAGGGGTATCTGGCAGATATGACACGGAGGTCAGATATGAATTTGTGTAGCTGAGAGTCATTAATATTTTCAGGGATACTTCTAAAACGGATGTTGTTCCGTCTGGAACGATCTTCCAGGTCTGCAATTTTAAGTCTGATGTTTGTCAGGTCGTCCTCTATCAAATTGTGGTTGTCCACCAAGGAGTTATGTGCTGTTACGAATTCCTCCATTTTGTCCTCCAGATGTGCAGTTCTCTCTCCTATAGACACAATATCAGCATGTATGGTTGCTATAGTGTCCTTAAAGTCGCTATGAATGGATCTTTTTAAATCCATAAGTATCTCTTTCATTATGGACACTGAAATGCCTGTGTCATTGGGTGGAGAGATGTTAAGGGCATTGGGGGAAGATGTGTGGAGGTGCTGTTCACTCACCCTTTTTTGCCTTTTAGCTTCTTGGATTCCAGGAGGACTGGAGTTTGTAGAAGAGGCAGATTTAGGGGAGCGCTGATATGCAGCTTCGTCAGAAGAGTGTTTCTCTTCCTCTGTGAGGCACAAGCCGGCGCCATCTTGGATCGCTTCAGCAGCCGGATGAAAAAAGGCTGTCATCTTCTGGGGTTGCGCACCTTTCTTTTTCCCCCTAGTTATCATCAGCGGGGGTAATGGGGTGCAGAGATGATCTGTGGCTACTCGATATGAGAATATCGCACTGTGAGAAGGAATGCTGTGAGCCGCTAATTCGGGGTTCCACACGGAGCTCAGGCACTATGCGTCCTCTTCTCCCGGCATCCGGCCACAGCCCCCCTCACTTTCATAAGAAACAGTAACTGAAGCAGATAGGAACCAGACTGAAGCCAGAGATTAGCACAGCAAAGAGGGAAATCAAAGTATCTTTCTCTGAGCCTAGAAAAAGATCACATTGTTTGGATGACAAGTTTATTCAAGTTAAAACCGTTGAACTTTACCAAGTCTGGACTCTATTTACTCCACCAACTACAACTCCATTGCTGCTACGGAGCCTAACCCTGGGGAGCGACCGTATCCAGGTAGGAGCACCATGACAAAATATTAAGGCTGCATCACCACTCTGCTTTCCTAAACACTGGGACCTGATCGCCCATGGTGGGCGGCACCGTTGCACATTTTGCAGGTAATCTAATCGATCACCACAAAAGTAAATGCTACCCTATTGCAATAGTTATTTGTGGAAATTTTATAAATGGCAGTGGCCCGATTTTACTCATGTGAACACAGCCTAATGCCTCATTCACGCATCAGTGATTTCCATCAGTGATTATGAGCAAAAAACAGGTGCAGCTCTAAACACAGAGCGGGTGCAGATCCTTCCTTTACACATTATGCCTGTGGAGGCTCCAATCCTGGTTTTGGCTCACAATCACTGACCAAAACATTGATATGTAAATGAGGCTTAACAGGAAGATTCTAGTTCTCCTCTTTTGTCAGGACCAGTGTTTGGTCTGCATGTCCGCTTTTTGCCATCCGTGTGTCATCCATATTCTGCAGACACTGCAAGGCTAAAACAGGGTTTCCTGAGCATCTCATAACAAGAATCCATGAAAACCACAGACCAAACACAGATGCCAACAATGTTGTGTCCATGTTTTTCACAGACCCATGAGACCTATAATGTGCATGAGGGATCCGGAAACATGGACAAAAATGGGGCATGCTTCTGTGGTGTCATCACGGATCCACTGTCCATGGAAAACTACTGATGTGTGAGTACACACATTAAAGCCCATGGGTGTGTGTGCCGTCCGTAGAGAAACAGACAGCACATGTCCATGATTCACTGATGGGTGAAAGAGGACTTACAGCATGCAAGGATACACACCGAACTGGTAACACCCAGCTGGCAAATGATCCATACATTTCTAGGGAGAATAACAGAGGAGTGGCACAACACAGAGTTATAATATAACCATTATGGAGCATCTTTTCTTATGTCAGGAGAGGTAACAGGTCCTCTTTAAAGGGAATTAATATTGATGACCTATCCTCAGGTGTGACAACCAGGACGGCCACCGATCAGCTGTTAGAAGAGGCCGGGTGTTCTGGGAGCACTGCAGGCTCTTCCTAGACTATGCAACGTCACCGTACATTGGTCAGAGGACCTAGTTGCAGCTCAGCCCCATTTAAGTCAATGTAGCTGAGCTACAATACCAAGCACAACTGCTATACAATGTAAGACGTTGTGCATGTTAAGGGACCAGGAAGCTGCCGCACTCACCAGAGCTCCAGTGAGTGCCAAAGATTCCCAAAACAGCTGATCTGCAGGGGTGCTGGGACTCTATAGGATATTGCTAACCTTTTCTTTGGATAGGTCATCAATATTATTTTTGGGATAACCCCTTTAAAGCATAGAATGTTCTTTAGCGATGAGGTCTCCAAGTGCTCATATTTTCTTCTTTAGTCTCAAACTTCTTAATTTTTTTTTATTTTTTATTAAACTCTCTCTTTGTCTCGGCAGCAACTGTCTGGCACTGATTGCTAAAGATTACCACAGTTTAATGAGTATACCTAGACTCATCTCAAATGCAAAACCTTGCATTAATATACAGTATATTAATATTTGCCAATTGCCACTTCTACTCAATAACCTCTGTGTAAATCCTATAATACAGTATCTTCTTATTTTTGTCCTTAATTCAGTCTATGGAGCTTTTTATCATCGTTAAAGTGACTTTTCTCTGTAACCCAACTTACCTCTGTGGTACTCCAATAGTAACCGTACCATGATATCAGTATTTTTCATTAAAGGGAACCTGTCGCCTCCAAAAACCATCCCAAGCCGCCAGCAGTACCTGACAGTAGCCAGCAGCGTGTTTCCGACAATAATTTTCTTCCTATGTGGCTAAAGCTCAGAAAACGTTCTTTTATCCGCTTACGGCGCGCTTCTCTAGTCATGCTTGAAGTCAAGGGGGCAGCGGCCTCCTTGCTTCAAGTCAAGATAACCACGCCCCCTTCCCTGCCCCTTCGCTGTTACTGACAGCGCTTATGCAGAGATTTCGGCAAAGCCTGCCGAACTGCCGGCTGTCAGTCACAGCAAAGGGGCAGGGAAGGGGGCGTGGTTATCTTGACTTAAAGCAAGGAGGCCGCTGCCCCCTTGACTTCAAGCATGACTAGAGAAGAGCGCCGGCAGAGGATAAAAGAACGTTTTCTGAGCTTTAGCCGCGTCGGCCTTCATGAAGAAAATTTTTCGTCGGAAACATGCTGCTGGCTACTGTCAGGTACTGCTGGCGGCTTGGGATGGTTTTTGGAGGTGACAGGTTTCATTTAAAGGGGTTGTGAGAAGATAGTTTGATCACCAATTCTTTTGACTGTATGTGTAAATGAACAAGATGCTTGAGAATACATCTGGTCGGGGCCTGGACAGAAGAGCCCGCACCCAGTGTGAGCGCAATGGAGATGGTGGAATCTGTGGCCCAATGTAGGAATAAACACTAACCAAACTTTCTTTCCGCAACAGGGTAGCCATGAAGTGTTTGAATGTTTTTTTTGGTTTTTTTAAAGCCCAAAGAACCATTTTAATACCCCTCTTCTTCTTGTAGAGCTTCCAGCTGGGTCTCTGCTGGGAACATGCACATTTCAAGCCCCTTTGACACGGTGCTCAATCAACACTCAAACACAAGTCTTTCTTATAACACAAAGAAAAATAGCATTTTATTTTAACTAACAGACCAGAGCTGTAACCATTTGCCAAAATGCTTTTAACATTTTTTACATGATTTCAAAATTATAAATACACAGAATCATTCAGGCCATTCTGCTCTATTTGAAGGAAGCCTAATTTAGGCATAGTCCTTACTATCAAATTAACTGATCATAACATCACAGTGATTCAGCCTCATATTTACCACCGTTTTCCCTAAAGAGGAAAAAAATAACCCTTCATCCTAATAGATATTCAGCCATAAAAAAAAAAATTAAAACAAGATAAGTTAAAACTTGATAGATTATGCAGAAGAAACTGGAACAGATAGGAAGTATGATAAAGGGACAATTGGAAAGAGCCCTTGTCATCTAACTAATGATATAGCAACCTACTATGTTCTTAGGAGCCAACATCATAGTAGATGCATATCATTACCTAAATTTTTGCCTCCAGTGTGTGACTGGTGGACTTAAAAATAAAATAAAAAAATCGATTGCCTTTAAAAATATACAGTAGTGTCTGAAAACTGCCCCAAACTGCAAGAGCTTTCATTTCTTTATAAAAACATAAAAAAAATGGCAAAGATTTAGGTCTTATATCCCAAATAAATAATTCTCTACTAGAAAAAAAAAAATAGACAATTAAGATTTTAGTATGTTGGGAATCAGGGTTGCAATAGTCCTACAGGCTGCCTACAAAAGAACACAAAAAGAAGGCCAAGTGCCAGGATCCTCCCAGCTCAGGTTAAGATTTAAGCCAGAGGACTTGCAGTGTCGTTTATCTCCTGCAGAAAGAATCAAGTACTGGTAGAACCAATACCACAACCCCCCAACAGGATTGTCTTTCAAATGTCTATAGGACAGAACAAGTGTAATCCAGTGTAGAAAACCCTCAGCTTGACCATACATTCAGGAAGGACACCTTGATATGCTCTAGAGTTATGCCATGGCTTTCCTCCTGCTGTGGATCCACAGCAGATGGAAATCCAGCCTGCTCTAGATACTTACTAGGAGCCCTACAATTCAAAAGCAGCATGTCACTTCAGAGAGGAACCTCATCAAGACTACAAGATATGATCCATTATTGTATATCGCACACTTGTAGTGTAGAAAAGAGCAGCTAGTGCAAATCAACCTTGTTCATATCATCCATATGGCAAGTTAAGGGGCACCCCAGCACCCACATTGTTTTGAAATGTCCCATTTATTTCAGAGTTTAGCTTTATAAAAGGCATTTTCATGGTCCTGGTGTTCTTTTGGTTATTGGCTCTTCCTTCAAGGCACCATTCTAAAATGTAAACGTATCAGTGGAAGACAAAAGTTAGGGTTTTTCTGGCTCCCATGGTAACTTTTATCTTCAGATTCCTCAGCAGGATCCAGTGGAATGTAAGGCACTGAAGAAATGGAGCCCCCACTTGCAGTCAGTATCAGTGGGGATTAGCTGAAGCCCCATCTCTGATGTATATCTCCAGGATTGCATGCTATAGTGGATGGATGTTCTCCACGAGATGTTAAACATAGATTTGAGCCAGTGTTTTTCAGTAATCGCTCCTGTTAAAAAAATAAAAATACGACTTTGGTAAGATTTTTGAAGAAAACTGAAAAGCTAACTAAAAACATAATTTCTCACTTGTCAAATATTATGTAAAAGGCATATCATAGTGGCTTAAAGGGATAATGTAGTAACTTTACAAATATACGGACAGAAAATAAAATTACATGACTTCTCGAATGATTTGCTGGGAGTAGAAATACAGCTAATCTTACTATATGTAACCCAAGCCAAGGCTATATAGTGCTGCCTAACAAAAAAAAACAACATACTTTTTTTAGTATTATTTGTATTTCTGAATTGCAAAAAAATAATTGTAATTCGTATTCAAATGAGGCCAGAGCCTGGATCGTGGCGTAGCAGTGGAGTGAGCTCTGGCAGAAGGCATGCCCGAACTCCTATAACAGCTATACGCGCCCCACTGGGAACTTTGATTCATATGCATATAAGGTCTCAAAGTTATTTTTCTGTAGTTCAAAAGTACAGATAATACTAACAAAGCTATGTTTTTTATTAGGTTAGGCAGGACTATATAGCCTTTGCTTCATTTACATATAGTAAGATTATCTGACAGATTCCCTTTAAAGGGGTTCTCCGGGAATTAAGAAAATGAAAATACTTAAATATTACTTTATTTTAAATATATTCTCAAATACCTTTCATTATTTATAATGGCTCGTTTTGTCTGGGGAGCAATCATCAGGGGAAACAAAATGGCCGCTGTCCCATTAGTTCACACAAAACCTGTCCTGATCACATGAGGACAAGCTACTTTACAACACTGAGGTAAAGAGCTGCCTCATCCTCCTCTCTGCTCTACTTGTCAGAAATTATGATTCTGAATACAGATGATAAGACCTTTAGCTGAATCTCTGAAAAATTTAGGAGACATGAAGTACAAAGAAGACAGACAGGACAGGCTGTGCTAATGTGTTGCTGTGGTAATGTAGACTGCATTCAAGTGTTGCTGCTCATTAGGCACACCTTACCCTCCTCTCATGTCTCCTCATCTTCTCCATTCCCACAGAGATACACCTGTATTCAGAATCATAATCCCTGACAAGCAGAGCAGAGAGGAGGATGAGGCAGCATTATGGCTCATTGTGGTGAAGTAACTTGTTCTCCTGTGTGATTAGGACAGGTTTTGTGTATACTGATAGGACAGCGGCCATTTTATTTCTCCTAATGATTGCTCCCTAGGCAAAACAAGCCATTCTAAGTAATGAAAGGTATTTGTGAATATATTTATTATAAAATAATATTTAAGTATTTGCATTTTTTTTTATTCCTGGAGAACCCCTTTAAGGAAAGGACAAGGTGGCACCAGTTGATATTCAACCTAAGCAGTGCTCATCTTTCCCCTGATGGAAACTATTAAAGAGGGTGGCCTTTTAGTCATTGTATCCATGCAATTGTCTTACTGAAATACATCTCATTGTAGACGTAAAAACATATTATAGCTTTGTTTTGCACAGAACGGTAATAAGACTACCCTAGGTGAGTTGGTGCTACTGTACTGCCGAATGCATCTGATTGCATACAGATTTTGTTGGCTTCCATATAAATCTGACTAAATAAAATATGGTGACGAATATTAATCGCGAATATCGACACTTTGAGAATTCGCGAATATTTAGAATATAGTGATATATATTTGTAATTTCGAATATTCTCTTTTTTTTTTTTTCATCAGTAACCTCCCTTCTTGTTTGTGGGCCAATGAAAGGCAGCAATGTCTTTGTCTGAGCTTAGCAACATCCCTAGCAACCAATAGGAAAGTTGCCTACCCCTTACTATATAAGAACCTCCCCAGCAGTCATTTCTGTGCTCTGTGCTTTCCACCTGATTACATTAGATAGTTAGATAGCCTTTATACAGTGGATATAAAAAGTCTACACACCCCTGTTAAAATGTCAGGTTTTTGTGATGTAAAAAAAATTAGACAATTAAATCATTTCAGAACTTTTTCCACCTTTAATGCGACCTAAAAACTGTACAACTCATTTAAAAACAAACTGAAATCTTTTAGGTAGAGGGAAGAAAAAAAATCTAAAAATAAAATAATATGGTTGCATAAGTGTGCAGACCCTTAAACTAATACTTTGTGGAAGCACCTTTTGATTTTATTACAGCACTCAGTCTTTTTGGGTATGAGTCTATCAGCATGGCACATTTTGACTTGGCAAGATTTGCCCACTCTTCTTTGCAAAAACACTCCAAATCTGTCAGATTGCGAGGGCATCTCCTGTGCACAGCCCTCTTCAGATCACCCAACAGATTTTCAATCGAATTCAGTTCTGGGCTCTGGCTGGGCCATTCCAAAACTTTAATTTTCTTCTGGTGAAGCCATTCCTTTGTTGATTTGGATGTATGCTTTGGGTCGTTGTCATGCTGAAAGATGAAGTTCCTCTTCATGTTCAGCTTTCTAGCAGAAGCCTGAAGGTTTTGTTCCAATATTGACTGGTATTTAGAACTGTTCATACTTCCCTCTAGCTTAACTAAGGCTCCAGTTTCAGCTGAAGAAAAACAGCCCCTTGGCATGATGCTGCCACCACCAGCTTCACTGTGGGTATGGTGTTCTATTGGTGATGTGCAGTGTTGTTTTTGCACCAAACATATCTTTTGGAATTATGGCCAAAAAGTTCAACCTTGGTTTTATCAGATCATAACACCTTTTCCCACATGCTTTTGGGAGACTTCAGATGTGTCTTTGCAAAATGTAGCCTGGCTTGGATATTTTTCTTTGTAAGAAAAGGCTTTCATCTTGCCACTCTACCCCATAGCCAAGACATATGAAGAAAACGGGAGATTGTTGTCACATGTACCACACAGCCAGTACTTGCCAGATATTCCCGCAGCTCCTTTAATGTTGCTGTAGGCCTCTTGGTTCCCTCCCAGACCAGTTTTTTTCTTGTTTTTTCATCAATTTTGGAGGGACGTCCAGTCTTGGTAATGTCACTGTTGTGCCATATTTTCTCCACTTGATGATGACTGTCTTCACTGTGTTCCATGGTATATCTAATGCCTTGGAAATTCATTTGTACCCTTCTCCTGACTGATACCTTTTAACAATGAGATTCCTCTGATGCTTTGGAAGCTCTCTGTGGACCATGGCTTTTGCTGTGGGATGCGACTAAGAAAATTTCAGGTAAGACCAACTAGAGCAGCTGAACTTTATTTGGGGTTAATCAGAGGCACTTTAAATGATGACAGGTGTATGCTGACTCCTATTTAACATGATTTTGAATGTTATTGCTTAATTTTGAACACAGCTACATCCCCAGTTATAAGCAACCACATTATTTATTTATTTTTGTTTTCTTCCCTCCACCTAAAAGATTTGTTTGTTTTTCAATTGAGTTGTACAGTTTATAGGTCACATTAAAGGTGGAAAAAGTTCTGAAATGATTTATCTTTGTCTCATTTTTTTACAGCACAGAAACCTGACATTTTAACAGGGATGTGTAGAATTTTTATGTCCACTGTATATAATACAGATAGTGGGAGATAGTCAGTGTAGGTTATATCCTGATATAGTGTAGCTGTTGCAGTGCAGTGCGTTAGGTAGTGGGATAGGTTCTGCTGTCCATACATACATAGTGCTGTGATGTTACAATACACAGTGCACCAATCAGTAGTATGTAGTCAGACCTGCCAAAATGTGAAGTTGCACATATTGCGCCAAAATATGCGCATCATTAATTGCCAATTAGCGCAATCGCGAATATGGTGGAGCACTCCATCTGCATATAAAGACATTTTTAATGTTCTGTCGTGCCAACCATTTTCTCCAGTTGTGCCAATTTTCACAATCAAGAAAATAGCAAAATCTCGAATATTCTACAAAATATTTGTGAAATATTGCGAATTCGAATATTGCCCCTGCCACTCATCACTAAAGTAGACATGCTCTACTGGACTCTGTATGTACAAGTGTTACCTCTAGGCAAGAATATCACCAAGCACATAGAAGGCACCTCCAAGAGATAGCATGGTATTCTACCAAGACCAAGCAGCTCTAAAAAACCATGTGGGTTGTGTGCACATTGCTCAGTCTTGTGCCTGAACTATTAGAATTCGCCTACACAATGACTTTGGCTTTGACACATCAAGATTGCGGTGTAAAAGAGAACGAGGTTGTGTTGCAGTTCACAAGGTGCCACAACCAAGACTTAAGAGTCACAAGAAATCCAGCAGGGATATTTCTGAATTGTCGGGTCACAATCGTACTAACTTACGATTACCCTTAACTTTCTTTACTTTCAATACAGGTTGTGCTGCACCACAATTTGTGGTCTTACAATGATGTTCATGGCCTTATATGCACAAATACCACATGCCCTAGCCAGACAGTGATCTCACCCACTGAATACAATTAGCATCATACGGCCAGGTTAGAATATTTTTTTTATGAAAAGTTTTATTTTTATTATATGAATCTTTTGAATCATTTTTAGGAAATGACTATTGATAATCTCAGGAAAACCATACTGTACCTTTGTGAACTCCCACTCTTCATTGCCTGGTACGCTTGTCCCTTTTCCCTTGTACTGGCACTCTTTGAGCTCTACCTGCCCTGGCCCGTATTTGGAAAGTAAGCAGAGTTGCTTCCCTATATTATGGCGCAGTTCCTTTTGCGTGGAATATTCAAAGTACTGCAAAACATGAACGTGACATTTTACTATTTAATGACACTGGAGATAATTAAAGCAACAGACCAAACTTGTATTACGTGCATATAGACTGTAGATGGTGCTGTTGCTACACTAACTGAAGAACACAATTTGAAACTGTACAAAATCCGTAAAACAAGAGATATCATCCACAAAAATAAGTCTAAGCTACTTTTGCACTACATTTGGGCAATAAACACAATATGTTCATGTTTGAAGAGTAACCATGCTGCATCACTGCGGGGACTGGGACACAGTGAAGGAAGCACAGAGGACCGGAGTGATGGAGAGCAGGTAAGTACCAATCTTCTGCTTAGAAATGCAGGCTGCGGGCACTTGCTAAAACGTCATATTCACACTACTTCTGAAGAGAAAATCTTAAAAAGGTATGTCCTGCTCTCCCCAGCACCCTGCTAGTGCTGTCAACAGTTTAGCACGGTCAAAATTGCTGACAGACTCCCTTCAATGGTTTATTAAAAAAAATATTGTATTTTATTTTAAAAAAATTGTGCTAATTAATAATAATATAAATAAACTAATATAAATAAGGACTACTTAAGTCACTTTGCCTCAAATGGCTTCCTGTGTGTACCTGGTTTCCTCCCATTCCATGACATGGGTACATGATTAAGGGTTTTCCTCCATGGTTGCTTTCCCCAACATCTAAGCAGCTCTGGGATCCTTCATTTTTAATCTAGAAGAAATATTAAAACATTTAGCATACAATATTATATACTGTGCACTGAAAACGATCTGTGTATAAATTGTCAAAATTAACTGTGTCATTTCCAGTTGGGGGAAAGGGTTATCTGACCCAGTTACAGAAAAATCACTGTCAGGCCATAATTCAGGAATTTATAGAGAGTGTATTGAAAGCAATTGCACCTGGGGTCTGATGCCTGGAGTGCAACAAATGCCCATACACTGCATGCATCAAAATCCAGAAAAACCTAGAGGTGGTTAAAAACTGCAGTTTAAAGGGGTTGTGCAAAGTTTTGAGGTCATCCCCTATCCACAGGATCTGGCATAACTGATCCATGGAGGACTGACTGCTGGCACCCCCACAAATCCAGAGAAGACTATGGAATGAATGGAGCAGCAGAGCGCATACTTGATGTGCCACTCCATCAGATCAGGGGAACAGGAACACCACCCATCAGTTAATTTTCACCTATCCTGTGGGTGGGCATAACTAGAAGACTTGTAACAACCAGTGGTGTACCTCCCATAGCGGCAGACCACGCAGCTGCTATGGGGCCCCCGCAGTGGAGGATAGGCCACTCCGCCTAATTACATTCAATACTGGCTGAAGTGCAGCTTCAGTCAGAAATTCCTACCATCAGAGAAGAAAGCTAAAGGACCTTTGATGGTGTCATCACAGGTCCTGTAAGGGAACTGCACAGAGTATAGTGCAGTTCCCAGGTTAGAACAGTGCATCCTCCAGGCCCTGATGGCCACAATATAACACGCAGCAGCAAGCACAGTTCATGGAGCAAAGGGAGAGGCGCGAAATGGGTGTTGGAATGTGCTATAAATGTGGCATGGGGCCCCCAATTTAGATTCTTTCTATAGGGCCCTGTAATTTCTATGTACGCCCCCGGTTACAACCCCTTTAATTGATTAGTTCATGTTTTACAAAGTACAATACAATACACGCAAATAAGGTCTGAGAGTGGGCTGTCATGGTTATGTCTTATGAGATTTAACATTTTATACACATTTTTGATCTTCCGCATACAATTTAAGAGAATTTACCCATGGAGCAATCAAATAGGTTGCTGGTAAATATAATAACTCATGATTGACAATGACCAATACTTAGTACGTGTAGAACACGGTACATTTTCAGATTGTATAAAATGTATCAGTGAATTTATAATTATTACATTCAGAGTGTATGATAAGTTTCTATGTGGAAGTTTAAGTGATAAGAATGATCATAGTATTGTAAAACAGTTTTCTCATCACTTACCGCTCCATAGTATGTCGGTGAGAGGTCTGGTATGAACATCTCGGGGTAGATATTCTGCAGGTACCATGAAAAGTTCTTACATTTTAAGTCTTCTTTCAGCTTCAGTCTCGGAGAAATATCTCCATAGTTTCTCTGCAATTATAAATGCATGAATAGAATTTTAGGAGTCTCATACATTCCTTACAGGGACAACTAACTTATCAGCCATTACATAAGGTTTACTTCATTTGAAAGGGGTTGTCCCATGATTAATGTAAAAAATGAAAATCAGACATCATATAGTACATGACAACCTCTTCGTAACAAAGCTAGAACCAGCCCTGTACCTCACATGGATCCAGAGATCTCCTCATACATTGCTCCAATTCCTCTGCTAGATTTATTTCAGGCTGGCAGCTCAGGGGGTGGGTGGTGAAAAAGGTCCTATCTAAGGGGCAGTGTAGTCGTTAGGCCTGGTGGCAGTTGATGAATGGAACTGAACATGTGTGACCACTTCAGTAAGATGGACAGAAAATAAGCAAAATAATAAACAGCAGGGGCGCTATGCAGATACATTTTATTGAATAATTCAACGGCTATACTAAATTTTTGAATTACATGAAATTATAAAATAATTCTAATCCAAGCACTGATTTAAAAAATGCCGAACCTTTTTGCAAGACAACTTCTTTGAATGAGGGGCCCCCGGACATTATGGAGGGGGACGCATGGCCATACTGGCATTTGCCTGATGGCTGTTTGTCCTGTGGGATTGTCTGCCCGGTGATAGCTAGTTATTGGGAGGCAATTTTGGCGGGAAAAGGGTTTCCCGCTTTTGTGGGATCACTGGGCAGAAGAATAATTCTGCCCAGTGAGCATCCTGCAATTGGTGGGATTTTTAGCCTACGATAGCCCAGGGTTTAGGGGAAGGTTAGCGGAGCCCTGGAGACGACAGCTGATTGGTTTAGTAGAATGCTGAGGGGGCTATAATTGTCCGTGCTCCGCAGGCTGGGCTTGTCTTTGACTTGAACCTGCCTGTGGAGCCGGACCCTGTGTGCCCCTCCCGCCCGCCCTTATGTATGGTAAGTTTTTGGGGCCGTGTTTGATGTTGGGTGAAGTAATGATAGTCGTCCCGTGATGGGATGGACTCTGAGATTTAGATTATATATATATATATATATATATATATATATATATATATATATATATATATATATATATATATATATATATATATATATATTTATTATTGGAGTCTGAGTTTATGACTGGGCTCTTAAAAGTTTAAGTTAAGTTGTATTTGGTACTTATTTAATAAATCAGTTCCGTTTACCTCCACTCTCTAGTCAGTGTATTTTTATTGTTGATGGTATGCTTGTTTAATAATTTTGCAGGTTGGGCACAATATGCCATGTGATTTTCAGGAGAAAAAAATATTAATTAATTGTCAAGTTCTATGTATCCTTCTTTAGGGCGCGCGCACACAAACACCAAGAATGCAGTCTTATAAGTAAGTGATTATGTTGAGGGTATCTCAATATATAAAATTATATATGGCATGTACTGTATAATATATTGATTATAGAAGGAAGCAACAACAGGATATCTTAATGAAGCAGATTTCAAAGTCTTTAGAGATAGCCAGTGTGATTACTATAAAAACTAATGCCTCCACTATTTTGTATTTGTAAAATGCAAAAGATTCCATTCAATTTTGCTCATAGCAACCAGAGTTAAGTTACCAGTTAGAAAGGAGCAAGGCATTTAAGAAATGGCTACAGGTGACCCCAAGAACCCAGGTGAATGCCAAAACATTGCTCAATAGAGCACAGAAGTAAAATGAACGTACACCATTGTATGATTCTACAGAATATGAAAACGTATCCAACTTACCTCTTGCACCATTTTGGCAGCTTGTTGGTTCCGTCTGTAGTAAATTTCTTTATAGCTATCCATCCAAACTTCAGCCAGGCGCACCTGGTTTCTAGTAATCACCTGGGTACCTTTGGGGAAGGTATGAGGGCTTTTTGTGCGGAACACATGGCCAACAACCGAGCAAGGTAGGATCTCCAGCTGGCCGCCACATAGCCAGACCTAAAGTAAAAATATATCAATTTGCAGGGCAATCTGAGCATTTTTGATTTGGGTTTCATTTATTGATATCCAAATCGACTCTCCTGACCAATTCATTTTAATTTGAACCCAAAACAAACTTCACTCATCTCTATCTGTAACCCGACATGTTTGTTTTAGTAATTACTTACACTCCTGTGTAGTAACAATTCTGGAACATCTTTTCTTACAAGCTAGTTGCACACTAGCGCTAAAATCTTCCGACAGAGGAACAGCCTGCCGGTGTCCATCATATTGGTCAATGCCGGAAAGGGCCAGAGCACCGCCAGGCTCCTTTGACTATAATGGGAACCAGCCCGTTTCCAGCATTAGTGGTGGGATTCAACCAGACAAATACTTCTGCAAGCAGCATTTTCTGTCTGGCCAAAATCAGACACTAATGCTGGAAACAGCCAGATCCCCGCTGGGTCCCATTATAGTTAATGGGCTGCGTCGAGGAAAGGGAAAGGAAGCGTTTAGTGCGAGTGTGAAACAAGTCTTACTCTCTGATATGCCATTCCTTTATTATTAATGCCAGCAGTCAAATAATGGTTCAGATGGGTGTTAACAGTTGGGGGTGTCCTTGAACAGTCTGACACTGGCAGCACTGATTGAATAGTCTCAGACTGTGCAGAGACCTAACTGGTAACACCCATCTGGACCTTCATTGCAGACTGCTAGTAATCCACTCATAACTTCTAACATGAATGATAAAGGAATAGCTCGATAGCGTCCGGAGAATAGATGTTCCAGAATGGTTATTACAGTACATGGGGGATGCAAGTGGACCTCTTAAAAAGGTGAACCTATATTTTGTATGGAATAATAGAATCATAAAAAGAATGGAAATGGATACTCCATACAGGAAAATGGGTCAGTTATGTCAGTGCCATATTTACAGTATTTTATCAGTCTTACACAACTGCATGCTACAGAAAATGTTCTGTTTCTTAGGCACTATATGATTAAAATAGAATACATTTTTTTTTGTCATAGTGAGTTCTGAGGGCATACCCTAAAAGACATTTCTACGTTCTCGCCCCCCCAAATTTCCATCTGGTCATCGTAAGATCCAATGTGTTCAAAGTAAGCCTTGGATATAGAAAAGAGACCTCCAGCATGAGTAGGTGACCTAGGAAAGAAATGAAAGGAAACCATAAAAAGAAGTCATGTAGCCCAAGTAGAGGGCAGCTGGTCCTTAATTTTAATGCAATCAGATAACGGAGAACATACATTTTAAATAAAACAGTTGAACAATATCACATGAAAGTGGGAGAGGGGAAAAGCTATAGAATATCAAAAGGGTAAATAAGTCTGTACGATGCCATTTTATATACTCTGAGCTAGCCATCTGTTGGCAGATCTGTTTCACCAATTTGGGCCACAAACTCCATGCAGGCATCTGCCTATTGCCTAGCTATGTGAGGTTCTGAGGAGGAAACCTCAATGAAGGTCAGCATGAAGGTAGCAAGACATTACTGTTTCCCAGGTGCAATTGCCTAAAGAGCTCTCTTCAGCATGGAAGAAAACTGCCTCTGAAATTTGTTACATGACACCCTGTAAACAAATGTCTCACTGCAGTCCTTAAACATGACCTGCGTATGAGCAGATTAGAGGCACCCTCACCTTATCAGCACAGTGCACATCAGCTATGTGAGATGCTGTTGAGTAGAAGTAGTTTCCTTCCTTTCGGAGGACAGATATTTTTATCCACTCAAACACGAACAGAACAGCAGGCCAGCAATAAGAGCCATAACCTGAGCAAATTTTTGAGTTCAGATAGAATAAAAAAAACAAAAAAACAAAAAGCACCCAACCCTCAAATAAAGGCGACTGAAAAGATTGTAGACATGGTGGCTCTGGTTATAAATTGTATAGCTGTGCATTGTGGTCAGGTCATTTTATTAAAGTGGTTCCTGCACTAATTTAAAGGGGTTGTCCCCTTATTTTCACCCAGGCAGCACCCCTGATGTTGGCATCAGAGCATCTCATGCTCCGATGCGCTCCCTTGCCCTGCGCTAGATCACGCAGGGCATGGGCTCTTTTGTTTACAATAACACACTGCCGGGCGGAAGCTTCCGCTCGGCAGTGTGTTCAGTGACGTCACACCGGGCTTACTGGTTAGGGCAGCGCTACAGCCCGCCCATCAGTGCCGGTGACGTCACCGGGCTTCCTGGCAGCCCCATGGAGAGCCTGGTACATCACCGGAGCTCCTGAAAATGCCTTTGTTCAGCGCGATTTAATGCAGGGCAAAGGAGAGCATCGGAGCATAAGCCGGAGCATTAAGTAAATTTAAAGGGAATCTGTTACACCCATTTAGGACAATTACAGTACTACAGTAATACATGAGTAGTACTGCAGATATGGAGTCCAGATAACTTTTTTTTTTTCCTATTGCCTCCCATTTCTCCACTGTCAGCACTCAAAGCTGCACTGAAAACCATTGTCCGGAGTACTGTAGTGTTTTAGCGTAATACAGAGGACTCATGTGCATGCATGGCAGTCCTGACAATGCATTTCAAAGCACCTCTGAGCAGTGACAGCGGGGGAATAAGGGGCAGTAGGAAAATAAAAAATAGTGATCTGGAATCCGTATCTGCAGTACTATGCATGTATTACTGTAGATAATGGTCCAAAATCTAGGTTACAATGTCTCTTTAAAGGAATTGGCTGGTTTCCTATATTGATTACCTATCTTTAGATTAGGTCATCAATATCAGTTCAGCAATAACCCGACTCCTGGCACCCCCGCAGATCAGATGTTTAAAATGACCACAGCGCTTGTGCGAGAACTGCATTCTCTTCACTGTTTACATACTCATCGTCAACATCGTAGCAGCGAGCAGGTATAACTGCAGCTCCTCCATCCTATTCACTTCAATGGGAAGGGGCAGTTACACTCTGTCTGCTTCTTTCCCATTGAAATTAATAGGATAGAGCAGGGGTGGCCAACCCAAGGCTCGCGAGCCGCATGCGGCTCTCAGGGGAGCGTTCCGGCCAGCTCTTACTATCTAGGCCTCTTATAAGAGAACATGGCCTGTGCCGCGCTCGGCCAGACAGTGGAGAAGAAGGGAGGGACGGAGGTAGGCTGCTGCTGAGCCCAATAAATAGAGTGGGCTCTGAAGCTGCCTGCCACCAATGAATGGGCGGCTAATTAAAGCCGGAGGAGGGACGGGGGAGGGAATAAACTGCTGCGCCGTCTGAGCTAGTGAGCTCTGTGAACAGCAGCAGCAGCAACCTCCTCCTGAGTGTCCTGTCCTCAGCCCCGGAGTCAGTGTGCATTAGTGCATTGCCAGCATAGCAGGTACCACACAGTGCAAGAGTAGCCTGCCTCAAAATAGAGGCAGGCAAAAAACATATGCATCAGGCAGCCAGTAAGATTGGGGTTAATGTGACTCATTAACCCCGATCTTGCCACTGCCATATTTTGAACATGATGGGGGTTATTTATTTTTAATGTTAGGCTGGACACATGCTTTTGGACTGGACCCCATGTGCCTCACATTAATAGTAATTGACCCCCAAAGTACCTTCTGACATAATTTGTTTGAAACCCCCGCTGGTGACAGATAAAGCAACAACTCAAATTGAGATGAATACTTACTGAGGATTCTTACTGACACACGTGTTAGAATACTTTCACACTATCGTTGTGGCAGATTGTGCCGGAGAAAACTGATCCGTCCCCATTGACTTGCATTGGGGGTCATGACGGATCTGTCTTGCTCCACATCCCAGGACGGAATGAAAACCGCAGCATACTGTGGTTTTCTCTCCGGTCTGGTAAACCCACTGAACGGAACGGACTGTATTTTGGAGCACTCTGTTCTGTTTAGTTCAGTTTTGTCCCTCTTGACAATGAATGGGGACAAAACAGAAGCGTTTTTTTCCGGTATTGAGCCCCTATGACGGAACTCAATACCAAAAAACTTTAACACTAGTGTGAAAGCCTTAAAGAATTGCCTCGAGTAATGACAACTGAATACGAGCCAGAATTGAAACCAGGTGTGTAGATAAGGGGGGGGGGGGATAGGGGGGTTCAAACCCCCCCCAGAGTGTCTGTCCTCCTAACCTGCCAGAGAGCGGCCCGGGCGTGCCGCTGCCTGCAATAGCGGCGCGGGCAGTGCGGCACACAGAGAGGTGATGGAGGCTGCAGGGCGGGCAGCATAGGCGTGCGCACGGGGTGTGCCGGGTCACACCCCTGTGCTCTGCCTCCTGCACTGCCGCCTGCCAGCCCCGCACTAGTGTCTGACCGGCGACCGCACAGATGGTAACTATGACACAAAGACACATACTGTAGACAGTGTATTCAGTCCACCCCCACTGCTGCTGTGCTCCGCCTCCGTGACTCAGTCTCCCGGCCACGTAACATCACTCACTCCGACGTCACGCGCCTGCTCCGCCTTCATTAATAAAGTGGGAGGAGCATGCACCTGTGGCGTGACGTCACGTTACGCTGCCGCCGGCCACCTAGTTTTAGTGTTTGAAGAGCGGGAGCCAGCCTTGAGCCTATCTGGAGTCCTAACAGTCCCAGTCAGTTAGTGATAGATTATTAGATAGTAGTAGTACATATACTTTGCACAAGTAGCTCATGGGGGGGGGAGATATCTGTGGATGTGGATGATGACTTATAATTTGAGAAAGCTGAACACCCCCCCCCCCCCCCCCCCCCCAGGGAAAAAAAATTAGCTACGGCCCTGATTGAAACACATTGTAAAACACAAAGATTGCCAGAAGTCTCACTAAAGCTGTCTACACTACAGGTAGGAAAGGTGGTTTAAATGCACTTTTAAATGTTTGTAAACTCAATTGCAGTAATACTGTTTGTGTAAATGTATAGCTTGTGGCTCCTGGCAGTCATAAGTTTTTTACGTTTTTTTCTGGCTCTTTGTGTCTGTAAGGTTGGCCACCCCTGGGATAGAGGAGTGGCAATTATACCTGCTCGCTGCTGCGATGTCGACAAGCAGGTAACAGTGAAGAGAATGCAGTGATTGCACGGACACCGCCTCCTCTTCAAACAGCTGATCGGTGGGGTTGTCAGGAGTCTGACCCCTACCGATCTGATACTGAAACTATCCTGATGATAGGTGATCAATATAAGAAACTGGCTCACCTCTTTAAAGGGGTTTTCCAGGAAAAAGATAAATCCTCATGACAGGTCATCAGTATCAAATCTGCAGGAGTGCGACACCCGGGACCCCCACTGATCAGCCGTTAGAAGAGGACTTGAGCGCCGCAGTCTCTTCCTAGGCCAGTGACATCACTGTACATTGGTCACATGGCCTAGTTGTAGCTCAGCTCCATTCAAGTCACTATACGATGTACGGCGCTGTGCTTGGAGAGCTGCCAGGAGCCTGCATCGCTCACCAGAGCTCTAACAGCTGATTGGTGGGGATGCCGAGACTTGAACCCTCACAGATGTGATAATGACGACCTATCCTGAGGAGAAGTCATCATTATCTTTTCCAGGATAACCCCTTTAAAGTATTCAAAATTCAAACAATATGCTTAACTCTATATACAAAGAGGGAAATTTATCATTATCCTCACCTCTTTTTTTGTCATTAAAAAGTCACAATTTCTCCGACTTTTTAAATGCCATTGTGACTTTAGTTGCAACTGGCATTTTTAGGCCGCCCTCACAAGCTATCAGGTATATTGTATATATTAATATTGTTGGGAGTTTCTCACCAGGAAATTCAGTGTTAAACCAAGCACAATGGGGGAGACATATCAAGACTGGCGCATCCATACGCCAGTCTTGATCCCCTTGCACTGGCGTGAGATGTGCCTAATTTATTAAAAGCAGATGCCTAACAAACCAGGCGCATCTCTGCCGTGTGCCAGGAACTGAAGTCTACGCCAGCTACAGGCAGGCATACACTTCAGCTATAAACTTTTGTCCCTTTCTGGCGAAAAGTTATAGTACGTAAATGCGACGGGCGGCACAAAACCACTCCCCTTTTCTTGGCACTTCAGAAAAATTCCCAAATTATGGTGCACACAAGGCATATGCCACAATCTGTCACTTTTTTACTCCTGCTTCATCCTGGGAAAAAAAAAATAGCTTTTAATTCAAATCCAAATGAGCATCTATGTGCACTGTGGGTGGGCCAAGACTACTCTGTGCACCCTTGCTTCTCCTGCTTCCTCTGTCAGCCTCTGCCTCACCTTCTTGATTGACAGGACCATATCCTGCATAGTCATCTCGCCTGGCCTAAAGTAGGGGAGAGAGGGGCTGGCAAAGGAAGGAGAAGGAGCAAGGGTGCACGGACTGGCTTGGGCCTGCCCTCAGTGCACTTTAATGTTCATTTTCATATGATAGCAATGAAGTGAATGGTATCATTACATTCAGTTGAGCTAGCCCTACAAGGCTCTGTGCCTGGGTTAACAGTGAATTTCCGGGTGAATGACTCCCTTTAAATAAAAGTGTTTCAGTAACTATACATTTCAGGTTTTAGATCCACCGTTTTAAATCTTTTCTAATGGCATGCAACTATATTTTTAGACTTCGCAAGTCACAGTGAAGGGTAGGGCGTGTAAGCAATGAATCAACTTGTGCCCCTATTAGCTAAGATAACACAGACTGTTGGCAGAGCAAGTGCATACGTCATCTTAGCCACACAGCTGGAACCACCCTCTGTCCCTTTACTTGCAGCACTATTCACAAGTGATGGATTATCCCTGGCTCTATTCAGTAGGTGACCCATGTACCTGTTTAACACCCAACCTTAGATTATTGCCATGATTATATAGCTACACAATGCGGCATGCTTTTTATGACGCCGGAAAGTGCCACGTTTCTGAAGAACATCTTGACATGCAATTGCTTGGTTGTAAAGAAAGGACTATATAAAGTGAAAATAACTGGAGGAGCCTGATTTTATAAATTCTGACATCACTAAAAAGAGGATATAATGACCGTGCCACCTATCCAATATGTGACCATTAGACCTCTAGCTCATGGCCGTGTCAGATTTTCAGCCCACAAAACCAAAAAAGAAAAAATGGGAAAAACACTGAAGTATTGTCATCTGTATTTTTTTCAGATCCGCAGATCAGATCCGATCATACGATCGTGTGAATGCACCCTTAGAGGACTGAAGCTTTTAATTCTGCACACAGACTGAGTTTCGTTCAGAGCAGGTCTAAGCTCAAATGAGCTTCTTCACTATTTGTCAAAGTGATAAGAGTGTTGAAAAGTGTGTCGCCACCTTGGCAGCTGGGTTAGCTAGATAAGGTTTTAATGAAGCGTGTAATTACTCTCAAGAGATTTTCATAGCCGCGGAGTTTTTAAATACTGTAAAACATTGCACTGCAACAAACATAGGTCGGTGTATTCAACTTGTGAATAACGTTCATGAGGATGACAAAGATAAAAAAAAATGTGTATAATGGAGGACAGGTAGATCAAGTGCAAGGTGATCAACAGGATTAATGCCACGGTTGCCATATTTCCAACTATGTCCAACACGCTCTGAACAAAAAATAACCAAATGTTGGGTAAAACAGAGCAAATAAATAATAATAAATAATAATAATCTTTATGTAAAAGAAATATTTCAATATACATAGCTCCCAAAATATTAAAGGGAATGTGTCATCAGAAAATATCCTATTGTTTAAGTCACGTTTTTTTTTTGTTTTTGTTTTTTTAAATCATGCAGTTTTCACACTGGTCACTAGTCCTAATAATATGCAGAGACATCTTGTTGAGTATAGATAACTTTTCAGTAGCCATCTCAATATCATCACAGGTATGATTAGAATGACAGATATCATCTATATACAGAATGTGACGAGACCAATCTCGCCACATTGCATTGGAGAAGCCTGGTTGCCCGCCCGCTTCCTTTAGACTCTGGCCCCATGTTGAAACGCTTGATTTTCCCCTGCAAAGACATGAAAGCCGGGTCATTTGGTACTTTCCCTATTTGAACAGTGATACCCCAGATAGCTATGCCATGGAGCCCATTCGGATAACGAAAGACTATGTGAAAGACTTTGGCTCCATGGCGATTCTACTGTATTCGTGTAGTCCAAGTGCCATTCACCTAATAATATTCATTCAGACCTGAGCTATCTGGGGATATGTTAAATGTCTATGTTTACTGTAATGGTTGTGACATTGTATGTTTGAATAGTGATTTCTGTCCTGCTGTCCCCACGTGTATAAGGGCGATTTCCCTTTGTCCTGAGAGATAATTGAATTACTCCTCAGTTGTCTCCAGGGCAGAGAGGAGGAAACCAGGATGCATTGTGGGGATGTATTGTGTCTGTGTGTCCTGAACTGTGGTTTATCGGTTCTGTGTCACAGTCTTCCATCTGGTCCCCCTAGGGGTGTGTCTAACGATTGGGACCTGCATAAATACAGGCGGGTAGCCCTCAGTAAAGAGAGATTCTGATTTACCCTCAACACAGAGCTTGGTCTCGTTTCTTGGGGGGGATTTATTGTATGCTGTTCCAGTTCGACTGCTAGGAGTGTAAACCTTTCATATGGTTTTTCCTATTCGGCTGTATGCAGCATTCATATGGTTTCCAGTTCGGGAGAGGGGCGTCTTTAGTAGCTGCCTTTGCATCTGCAAAGGGAATATCTCTTAAACGGCTTTTTACCCCCTTTTATGCCCGGGGTGCCGTTACAACACAGAATCCACCATTCACAACAAGTGACATCACAGAGCATGCCTAGAAAACTCTTCGGTAGGCACTCTCAAAGAAGAGGAAGTCTACCAATGTGCAGGTGGTTTATGTGTATATTGCAATCCTAAATTACTTTTTTCACATTTTATAAACCTGTCCCACTGTCTCTAAAGTACAGTAGTTATCCTATCAAGACAATCATTGGGACCTATGGACATCATAATGAGGGGGCCCTCATTTAGGCCCTCCTATAACCCACAGGCAAGGGACACTGCAAGTGGCTCCTTTTCTCTAGGACTTCAAGCAATGTATTAAAAGCAACTTGTTACCTATGATTTTTTTCTCTGCCAGTTGAAATCAGATATACGAAAAGGGGATGATCCAAGAGGGAATCAAAATAACAAGTAGGTCCCAATAGTACACGTATCTACAGGTAGGTCACGACAGTACACGTATCTACAGGTAGGTCACGGCAGTACACGTATCTACAGGTAGGTCACGACAGTACACGTATCTACAGGTAGGTCACGACAGTACACGTATCTACAGGTAGGTCACGACAGTACACGTATCTACAGGTAGGTCACGACAGTACACGTATCTACAGGTAGGTCACGACAGTACACGTATCTACAGGTAGGTCACGACAGTACACGTATCTACAGGTAGGCCACGACCGTACATATATGTACAAGTAGGACCCAACAGTACATATATCTACAGGGAGGTCACAATAGTATACATATCTACAAATAGGACCCAACAGTACATGTATCTACACGTAGGACCCAACAGTACATGTTTCTACAGGTAGGTCACAATAGTACACATATGTGTAAGTATGGTAGGTCACAACGCTACACATATCTACATGTAGTTCAAAACAGTACATGTATGTAGAAGCTGGAGGGTTTTTTCTTTGAATTCCAAATGTAAGCTTGTTATCTTCTGCATAATCAAAGTCTACACTTATTTTCAGTATCTAAGGTTTCTACCTCCCCCAACTATGTCTGAACTTCCTGGCAACCAACCATAGAGAGAGAATCAACCTCCCACCCAGTCATTATGTGGATAGTTATCTAACTGAAACATAGTCAGGCAAAATACAGCCTGCGAATCCCAAGACTGGTAAGGTGGCACAGATTTCAGTCTTGTGAAAAGGTTCTGGCAATTTAAGATAGCATGAATAGGGATGCATACAGTATATATCACAACACTTACTTAATAGGGTACGTTTCATCTTTTCTTCTTTCTTTCTCATGGGCTGGGATAGCTTCCCAACCAAATGTCAAGCTCCAGTCAAAGTTGCCTCGACTATGGTGCTTTCCATACTGCACAGGTTTAGAAAATTCAAAACTGTTGAGGTCAATAGTGGTAATATCTGGGCTCACCACAGCCGTGTGGTCTTCAGCAATTCTTGCTAACAAAGGTTCCAGCCAGCCGTGGAAACATTCACCTGTTCAACAGTAAATTGAAGAAAGGTACATTAAAAGGGGTTGTCACTTTATTCTCTCTGTACATCAGTTACCATATAAACATGCAAAATGATATGCAATTGCCCCACGCATCATAAATAGTGTTGAGCGAACTTCTGTTTTAAGTTCGGCGTCTAAAGTTCGGCTTCCGGTTAGCGGAGAATCCCGATATGGATTCCGAATTCCGTTGTGGTCCGTGGTAGAGGAAGCAATAATGGCCGATTATTGATTCCGCTACCACGGACCACAACGGAATTCGGAATCCATATCGGGATTCTCCGCTAACCGGAAGCCGAACTTTAGACGCCAAACTTAAAACAGAAGTTCGCTCAACACTACTCATAAATGGTGCAAAATAATGAACTATACAGTTGTAAATAGATAAGCCTTCTACACAGAGTCTAAAATAAGTTGTCTACAGGAGTGCGCTTGCTTGTGCACACACACACAAGTCATTCTTCTTAAGAGGAAGCACTTTACATAACCAAAATGGAAACATCTCAAAAATACATTTTCATAGAATTTCTTCATTTCTCAGCTGCAATTTGCCGTTTTGGCAGACAACACAAAATGCATTAGAATATCATGAAATCTTATCACGTTTTAAATCAGCTATGTAGGTTTATAAAATAGTGTGGTCAAAAGGAGAACTACTAAAAATAATATCACTGCCTTATTCCTGTGGGAAATACACCTCTTATTGTGTGGAAAGGATGACATATTGTCAAGTGGTCTAGCAGTGTTGTCATAGAGACAATGTACAAATCCTGACCACCTCAAATGACTGTTCCTAGGATGTGAACATTCATATACATTGAGATTTAAATCCTTGGAATATATAAGAAGGATGAGTTATTTTTAGTGCTAAATATCAGCTATTGCCAGATAGGAACATTTTGTAGACCTCAATGGACATCAAAGCAATACATTGGGTGGAGCAGAGAGTGTGTCAGATGCGGATGAATAGTGATGAGAAGGAGGGAGTAGGTAAGGATATAACACCTATGTACGGAGGTCTATTGTTCACAGCTGCATTATAAGTGTTCGGTTTGTTAGGACTTTCAAGCAGCTGTTAGCATCGGACTGCTACTAACTGAGCAAATACAGTCATTCTAGGAGATCAACAATCAATGGCAGAACTACTGTACCCTGTTGGACCCACAAATGGAAAGGCAACATTTTATCTAACTTTGATAAGTCTTTAATCATCATTATTACAACCATTTGTAAAAAGAGGTAACATGTAATATGCACTTTAATCTCGTCTTTCAGTTCCAATGCTGGAAAGCTCTTCCCTCAAATGGGATTGCTTCATTAGTATAGCGAAGTAGAAGAAGTGAATCGTCACTCACTTTTTGATGCTAATAAATCTACCTTTATTCTGTTTATGGCAATAAAATTAAGATTTATTAGCATCAAAAAGTAAGTGCTGATCCACTTCTTCTACTTGGATGTATGGGCCTACAACCAGGGCCGGCGCAACCATACACTGCGTGCAGAATTATTAGGCAAATGAGTATTTTGACCACATCATCCTCTTTATGCATGTTGTCTTACTCCAAGCTGTATAGGCTCGAAAGCCTACTACCAATTAAGCATATTAGGTGATGTGCATCTCTGTAATGAGAAGGGGTGTGGTCTAATGACATTAACACCCTATATTAGGTGTGCATAATTATTAGGCAACTTCCTTTCCTTTGGCAAAATGGGTCAAAAGAAGGACTTGACAGGCTCATAAATGTCAAAAATAGTGAGATATCTTGCAGAGGGATGCAGCACTCTTAAAATTGCAAAGCTTCTGAAGCGTGATCATCGAACAATCAAGCGTTTCATTCAAAATAGTCAACAGGGTCGCAAGAAGCGTGTGGAAAAACCAAGGCGCAAAATAACTGCCCATGAACTGAGAAAAGTCAAGCGTGCAGCTGCCAAGATGCCACTTGCCACCAGTTTGGCCATATTTCAGAGCTGCAACATCACTGGAGTGCCCAAAAGCACAAGGTGTGCAACACTCAGAGACATGGCCAAGGTAAGAAAGGCTGAAAGACGACCACCACTGAACAAGACACACAAGCTGAAACGTCAAGACTGGGCCAAGAAATATCTCAAGACTGATTTTTCTAAGGTTTTATGGACTGATGAAATGAGAGTGAGTCTTGATGGGCCAGATGGATGGGCCCGTGGCTGGATTGGTAAAGGGCAGAGAGCTCCAGTCCGACTCAGACGCCAGCAAGGTGGAGGTGGAGTACTGGTTTGGGCTGGTATCATCAAAGATGAGCTTGTGGGGCCTTTTCGGGTTGAGGATGGAGTGAAGCTCAACTCCCAGTCCTACTGCCAGTTTCTGGAAGACACCTTCTTCAAGCAGTGGTACAGGAAGAAGTCTGCATCCTTCAAGAAAAACATGATTTTCATGCAGGACAATGCTCCATCACACGCGTCCAAGTACTCCACAGCGTGGCTGGCAAGAAAGGGTATAAAAGAAGGAAATCTAATGACATGGCCTCCTTGTTCACCTGATCTGAACCCCATTGAGAACCTGTGGTCCATCATCAAATGTGAGATTTACAAGGAGGGAAAACAGTACACCTCTGTGAACAGTGTCTGGGAGGCTGTGGTTGCTGCTGCACGCAATGTTGATGGTGAACAGATCAAAACACTGACAGAATCCATGGATGGCAGGCTTTTGAGTGTCCTTGCAAAGAAAGGTGGCTATATTGGTCACTGATTTGTTTTTATTTTGTTTTTGAATGTCAGAAATGTATATTTGTGAATGTTGAGATGTTATATTGGTTTCACTGGTAAAAATAAATAATTGAAATGGGTATATATTTGTTTTTTGTTAAGTTGCCTAATAATTATGCACAGTAATAGTCACCTGCACACACAGATATCCCCCTAAAATAGCTAAAACTAAAAACAAACTAAAAACTACTTCCAAAAATATTCAGCTTTGATATTAATGAGTTTTTTGGGTTCATTGAGAACATGGTTGTTGTTCAATAATAAAATTAATCCTCAAAAATACAACTTGCCTAATAATTCTGCACTCCCTGTATAGGCAAAATAGGCGTTCGCCTAGGGCGACTGGGGCTGCAGCCCTGGGCGAGCGGCTCTTGAGCCGCCCCCAGCGCCGTTACAGGGGGGCCAGGAGGGGGATGTCCTTCTTAAATATGGCAGAGCAGGCATCTGCTTACCCTGATGGCAGGTGCCTGCTCTGCCAGTAAATTACCGGAGGAGAGGAGGCGAGCGGCAAGGGAGGCTGTTCTAGCAGCAGCCCCACTCCTCCCTCGTGCGCCCTCTGTGATGCCGGAATATGACGTCATTCTGGCCCCGGCATACTAAATGGCGCGCTGGAGGACTGAGGAGCTGCACCACACTGGACCCCAGGGAGGTGAGTGTTTAACTGAGTGAGTGTCTGCCTGTGTATTTATGTCTGTCTGTCAGTGAGTCTGTCTGTCAGTGAGTCTGTCTGTCAGTGAGTCTGTCTGTCAGTGAGTCTGTCTGTCAGTGAGTCTGTCTGTCAGTGAGTCTGTCTGTCAGTGAGTCTGTCTGTCAGTGAGTCTGTCTGTCAGTGAGTCTGTCTGTCAGTGAGTCTGTCTGTCAGTGAGTCTGTCTGTCAGTGAGTCTGTCTGTCAGTGAGTCTGTCTGTCAGTGAGTCTGTCTGTCAGTGAGTCTGTCTGTCAGTGAGTCTGTCTGTCAGTGAGTCTGTCTGTCAGTGAGTCTGTCTGTCAGTGAGTCTGTCTGTCAGTGAGTCTGTCTGTCAGTGAGTCTGTCTGTCAGTGAGTCTGTCTGTCAGTGAGTCTGTCTGTCAGTGAGTCTGTCTGTCAGTGAGTCTGTCTGTCAGTGAGTCTGTCTGTCAGTGAGTCTGTCTGTCAGTGAGTATGTCTGTCAGTGAGTATGTCTGTCAGTGAGTATGTCTGTCAGTGAGTAAGTATGTCTGTCAGTGAGTAAGTATGTCTGTCAGTGAGTTTCTGTGTACGTCATTCAGTGAGTGTCTGAGTGCGTGTCTGTCTGTCAGTGTGTGTGTGTGTGTCTGTCAGTGAGTGAGTGACATGAGGGGGCGGCAAAAGGGATCTATGCCTAGGGCGGCAAAAATCCTTGCACCGGCCCTGCCTACAACCCAGGATATGAGCATCACCTTCTTCCAGAGTGCTGACTGATTATTTCTACACATCAGTATAGCTGGCCAATGTGGCCATACACAGATTTCAGGTGGCTATTCCTGAACTACTTCATTTATAGTCTTCTTCCTTTCTGGGATTCGCGTCCCCACCCATCCCTTGGTTGAACTTGATGGACCTATGTCCTTTTAACTTATGGAGTTTTTGTCCAGAATTCTGGATGACAACCATCGCAGACCAAAACATCTGGATGAGCAATACGCTAAGGTCCTTCAGACCTTCTATTGACAGGGTGTACATTTGTCATGAATGACTTTTCAAGTATTAACAGCTACTGTACCTGGTAAACAACTAAAAACAAATCCAACATGAAAGATGAACTTTATATACAGAGACCTCACTTTGGTTGCATTTCATCAAGGGGAAAAAGGCATCAACAGTGGATAGAAAATAGAGTTAAAAAAAGCAGAAACTTTGAGTTGAGCTTATGTGAGAACTTGGGCATCGGTTTGCTCCATTACATTTTTGTGTGGTGATATTATACTTTATTCCATCTACACTGATACTATATACAATACTATAAACTAACTTAATCCAACAGAGCATGTTCAGGGAAGTAAACATACAAAGCAAGATAGGCTGGAGTACTATCAAAAATTGCCTTAAAGAGGTTGTCCCATGAAAAATATTCTACAGATTTCAAACCAGCACCTGGATCTGAATACTTTTGTAATTGCATGTAATTACAAATTTTGCATAGCCACTGAGTTATTTGATAAAAAAGTATCTGTATAGCGCCAACTGCTGTTTGTTTTTTTTTCATATTTCTTTGACCCGCTCACTGAGATGGCCGCACATGCTCAGTTTCATCTTTCAACTGCCTGCTGAGTTGTGATAGGGAGAGCATGGACACGCCCCCTGAGCTGCAGCAGAAAAGACACTCCCCTTGAGCTGCCAACTTTATATAAAATCTAGCAGAGCAATGAATGTGAAGAACTCTGGATACATGTGAGGTCCAGGGCTGGTTCTAGCTTTATTAGAAAGAGATTGTCATGTGTTATATGATGTCCGATTTTCATTTTTACATTAGTCATGGGATAACCCCTTTAACCACCTCCGGACCGCTGTACGCACAGACGCGTCCTGGAGGTGGTTGATTCATTCCGCCTGGACGCATATACGCGTCATCTCGCGAGACGCGAGATTTCCTGTGAACGCGCGCACACAGGCGCGCGCGCTCACAGGAACGGAAGGTAAGAGAGTTGATCTCCAGCCTGCCAGCGGCGATCGTTCGCTGGCAGGCTGGAGATGTGTTTTTTTTTAACCCCTAACAGGTATATTAGACGCTGTTTTGATAACAGCGTCTAATATACCTGCTACCTGGTCCTCTGGTGGTCCCCTTTGTTTGGATCGACCACCAGAGGACACAGGTAGCTCAGTAAAGTAGCACCAAGCACCACTACACTACACTACACCCCCCCCCCCCCGTCACTTATTAACCCCTTATTAGCCCCTGATCACCCCATATAGACTCCCTGATCACCCCCCTGTCATTGATTTCCCCCCTGTCATTGATCACCCCCCTGTCATTGATCACCCCCCTGTAAAGCTCCATTCAGACGTCCGCATGATTTTTACGGATCCACTGATAGATGGATCGGATCCGCAAAACGCATCCGGACGTCTGAATGAAGCCTTACAGGGGCGTGATCAATGACTGTGGTGATCACCCCATATAGACTCCCTGATCACCCCCCTGTCATTGATTACCCCCCTGTCATTGATTACCCCCCTGTCATTGATCAACCCCCTGTAAAGCTCCATTCAAACGTCCGCATGATTTTTACGGATCCACTGATAGATGGATCGGATCCGCAAAACGCATCCGGACGTCTGAATGAAGCCTTACAGGGGCGTGATCAATGACTGTGGTGATCACCCCATATAGACTCCCTGATCACCCCCCTGTAAAGCTCCATTCAGATGTCCGCATGATTTTTACGGATGCACTGATAGATGGATCGGATCCGCAAAACGCATCCGGACGTCTGAATGAAGCCTTACAGGGGCGTGATCAATGACTGTGGTGATCACCCCATATAGACTCCCTGATCACCCCCCTGTAAAGCTCCATTCAGATGTCCGCATGATTTTTACGGATGCACTGATAGATGGATCGGATCCGCAAAACGCATCCGGACGTCTGAATGAAGCCTTACAGGGGCGTGATCAATGACTGTGGTGATCACCCCATATAGACTCCCTGATCACCCCCCTGTAAAGCTCCATTCAGATGTCCGCATGATTTTTACGGATGCACTGATAGATGGATCGGATCCGCAAAACGCATCCGGACGTCTGAATGAAGCCTTACAGGGGCGTGATCAATGACTGTGGTGATCACCCCATATAGACTCCCTGATCACCCCCCTGTGATTGATTACCCCCCCTGTCATTGATTACCCCCCTGTAAAGCTCCATTCAGACGTCCGCATGATTTTTACGGATCCACTGATAGATGGATCGGATCCGCAAAACGCATACGGACGTCTGAATGAAGCCTTACAGGGACATGATCAATGACTGTCATTGATCACCCAGACATTTTTTTGGCCCAAGTTAGCGGAATTATTATTTTTTTTTTCTTACAAAGTCTCATATTCCACTAACTTGTGTCAAAAAATAAAATCTCACATGAACTCACCATACCCCTCACAGAATCCAAATGCGTAAAAATTTTTAGACATTTATATTCCAGACTTCTTCTCACGCTTTAGGGCCCCTAGAATGCCAGGGCAGTATAAATACCCCACATGTGACCCCATTTCGGAAAGAAGACACCCCCAGGTATTCCGTGAGGGGCATATTGAGTCCATGAAAGATTGAAATTTTTGTCCCAAGTTAGCGGAACGGGAGACTTTGTGAGAAAAAAATAAAAAATATCAATTTCCGCTAACTTGTGCCAAAAAAAAAAAATTTCTATGAACTCGCCATGCCCCTCATTGAATACCTTGGGGTGTCTTCTTTCCAAAAAGGGGGTCACATGTGGGGTATTTATACTGCCCTGGCATTCTAGGGGCCCCAAAGCGTGAGAAGAAGTCTGGTATCCAAATGTCTAAAAATGCCCTCCTAAAAGGAATTTGGGCACCTTTGCGCATCTAGGCTGCAAAAAAGTGTCACACATCTGGTATCGCCGTACTCAGGAGAAGTTGGGGAATGTGTTTTGGGGTGTCATTTTACATATACCCATGCTGGGTGAGAGAAATATCTTGGTCAAATGCCAACTTTGTATAAAAAAATGGGAAAAGTTATTTCTCTCACCCAGCAAGGGTATATGTAAAATGACACCCCAAAACACATTCCCCAACTTCTCCTGAATACGGCGATACCACATGTGTGACACTTTTTTGCAGCCTAGGTGGGCAAAGGGGCCCATATTCCAAAGAGCACCTTTAGGATTTCACAGGTCATTTACCTACTTACCACATATTAGGGCCCCTGGAAAATGCCAGGGCAGTATAACTACCCCACAAGTGACCCCATTTTGGAAAGAAGACACCCAAAGGTATTCCGTGAGGGTCATGGCGAGTTCCTAGAATTTTTTATTTTTTGTCACAAGTTAGTGGAAAATGCTGATTTTTTTTTTTTTTTTCATACAAAGTCTCATATTCCACTAACTTGTGACAAAAAATAAAAACTTCCATGAACTCACTATGCCCATCAGCGAATACTTCGGGGTCTCTTCTTTCCAAAATGGGGTCTCTTGTGGGGTAGTTATACTGCCCTGGCATTCTAGGGGCCCAAATGTGTGGTAAGGAGTTTGAAATCAAATTCTGTAAAAAATGACCTGTGAAATCCGAAAGGTGCTCTTTGGAATATGGGCCCCTTTGCCCACCTAGGCTGCAAAAAAGTGTCACACATCTGGTATCTCCGTACTCAGGAGAAGTTGGGGAATGTGTTTTGGGGTGTCATTTTACATATACCCATGCTGGGTGAGAGAAATATCTTGGCAAAAGACAACTTTTCCCATTTTTTTATACAAAGTTGGCATTTGACCAAGATATTTCTCTCACCCAGCATGGGTATATATAAAATGACACCCCAAAACACATTCCCTACCTTCTTCTGAGTACGGAGATACCAGATGTGTGACACTTTTTTGCAGCCTAGGTGGGCAAAGGGGCCCATATTCCAAAGAGCACCTTTCGGATTTCACTCGTCATTTTTTACAGAATTTGATTTCAAACTCCTTACCACACATTTGGGCCCCTAGAATGCCAGGGCAGTATAACCACCCCACAAGTGACCCCATTTTGGAAAGAAGAGACCCCAAGGTATTTCGTGATGGGCATAGTGAGTTCATAGAAGTTTTTATTTTTTGTCACAAGTTAGTGGAATATGAGACTTTGTAAGAAAAAAAAAAAAAAAAAATCATAATTTTCCGCTAACTTGTGACAAAAAATAAAAAGTTCTATGAACTCACTATGCCCATCAGCGAATACCTTAGGGTGTGTACTTTCCGAAATGGGGTCATTTGTGGGGTGTTTGTACTGTCTGGGCATTGTAGAATCTCAGGAAACATGACAGGTGCTCAGAAAGTCAGAGCTGCTTCAAAAAGCGGAAATTCACATTTTTGTACCATAGTTTGTAAACGCTATAACTTTTACCCAAACCATTTTTTTTTTACCCAAACATTTTTTTTTTATCAAAGACATGTAGAACAATAAATTTAGAGCAAAATTTATATATGGATGTCGTTTTTTTTGCAAAATTTTACAACTGAAAGTGAAAAATGTCATTTTTTTGCAAAAAAATCGTTAAATTTCGATTAATAACAAAAAAAGTAAAAATGTCAGCAGCAATGAAATACCACCAAATGAAAGCTCTATTAGTGAGAAGAAAAGGAGGTAAAATTCATTTGGGTGGTAAGTTGCATGACCGAGCAATAAATGGTGAAAGTAGTGTAGGTCAGAAGTGTAAAAAGTGGCCTGGTCTTTCAGGGTGTTTAAGCACTGGGGGCTGAGGTGGTTAATACAGAAGCCAAAATAAACACAACCCTATTGTGTGAAGAGAAGAAACTAGAGGTGGGACGAATCCATTTTTTTTTTAATCCGAAAAGGTTCTCGAATATATCGAATCTTTAGAATATCGAATCCTGTACATAAGAATTGTGTGAACGGTGTAAGAAACAAAGTGATCCAAACACTTATGGGGGGGGGGGGGATCTGTGTATGTCACTGTTATTGGGGGGGATCTGTGGATGGCACTGTTATTGGTGGGGGATCTGTGGATGGTACTGTTATTGGGGGGGGGATCTCTGGATGGCACTGTTATTGGGGGGGATCTCTGGATGGCACTGTTATTGGGGGGGATCTCTGGATGGCACTGTTATTGGGGGGGATCTCTGGATGGCACTGTTATTGGGGGGGATCTCTGGATGGCACTGTTATTGGGGGGATCTCTGGATGGCACTGTTATTGGGGGGATCTCTGGATGGCACTGTTATTGGGGGGGGATCTCTGGATGGCACTGTTATTGGGGGGGGGGGATCTCTGGATGGCACTGTTATTGGGGGGGATCTCTGGATGGCACTGTTATTGGGGGGGGATCTCTGGATGGCACTGTTATTGGGGGGGGGTCTCTGGATGGCACTGTTATTGGGGGGGGGATCTCTGGATGGCACTGTTATTGGGGGGGGATCTCTGGATGGCACTGTGATGGGGGGAATCTCTGGATGGCACTGTGATGGGGGGAATCTCTGGATGGCACTGTGATGGGGGGAATCTCTGGATGGCACTGTGATGGGGGGAATCTCTGGATGGCACTGTGATGGGGGGAATCTCTGGATGGCACTGTGATGGGGGGAATCTCTGGATGGCACTGTGATGGGGGGAATCTCTGGATGGCACTGTGATGGGGGGAATCTCTGGATGGTACTGTGATGGGGGGGATCTCTGGATGGTACTGTGATGGGGGGATCTGTGGATGACACGTATATAGCATCTTATGCTATGTGCCATCCACAGATCCCCCCCATAACAGTGTCCCTGCAGTGTGAATGACCCCCAAAACAGGGGCTGGGGGCCGGTATCTGGATTAGGAATGACAGCGGGGACCGGTGCAGTCACTGTATTCTATTGCACTGGCCCCGCTCACTGTTGTATAATCTTATCTAACCTGTAGGCATTGTTAAAATATAATAATCATTTGTAATCCAGCTGTATTACATTCAACTAAGTCCCAGAGAGGAGGAAGGAGGGAGGAGGCAGGCCGGGAGGGCGACACGTCACGCGCCCGCGCAGCCTGCTTCATTCATAAAGGGGGCGGCGCAGGTGCATGACGTAGTGAGTGATGTGCCGCCCGCCCGCCCTGCCAGTCTGCCTTCTCCGGAACTTAGTTGTAAGTAATACAGCTGGATTACAAATGATTATTATATCTTAACAATGCCCACAGGTTAGATAAGATTATACAACAGTGAGTGGGGCCGGTGCATTAGAATACAGGGACTGCACCGGTCCCCGCAGTCATTCATAATCCAGATGCCGGCCCCCAGCCCCTCCTCCCTCTGTTGATACACCCACCCACCACGCTGTGCAGCAAGGCGGTGGCCGAGTATCATTAGGTAAACTAATCGCAGCATTTTTGGGTCGGCCAAATCGCCATATCGCGTCGCTGGATTAGAATTTTACTAAATTGCGTCAGGATTCGAGTCCACGAATCCCACAAATCCAACAAGATTCGAGGGATTCATGGATTCAACGGATTCGTCGTACAACCTCTAGAAGAAACTAATATTATTTTACTTCACCTATTCATAGATATTGCTTCTCATTACTGACACACATCTATGTTGCAAGAGATAAAGACGTGGTCCGGGAGTAGTGAAGAAATTAGGCAACGTGGCATTTTCATTCTCGGCCATCCTTATGCATTGTTATACCAAACAGCACCTCAGTAATGAATGTAGGTCCTAGTGATTAAACTTATCCTGTGTTGTTAGGCAACACAAAGAATGAGGAAATGTAACGCAAGGAAAAACAGGTTTCACTATCCTGAGTATGCAGAGAACCATTGTGTGTCCTTAGGCAATAAATGAAATGACTCCCTCCCCCGCCCTTATTCAAGTACTTGTAATAGTGTGGCATTTACCTTCAGACAAATATTGACTCTTCTTAATCATTATTAGCCAGTCTGCCAATTAATTAAAAACGACTAAATACTTTCTGACGCACTTGTGCATTTTATGTGCACAGTAGATTGATTTGACTCCCTAACGGCCACTCAAAATAGTTACCATGAGAGCAAAGAAAATTCTATCAACTAGAGTAAGTGACCGCATATTGCTATACCTATTTGTCACAATTGTCTTCTGCATTTTAGGTAATGATGATTGCAATGACTTCATGCAGTTTTCCTCACCGAAATCGATAGGAAAAAATTGTATAGAAAAGAGAATGTAGAGAAAAAAAATGCAGTTCTCCTCGTACTGTGCAGATGTAAAAGCCAACCTGGAAAATGCTCTTCATTATATTGGCATGATATTACAGAGCAGGGTGAGCTGATCAGATTGATATATAATTTTATTGGAAGACATAGGTATAACAAAGGGGATGGCCAATTTGTAAGGAATATGGCATATACAGTAAGTCATAATATATTTGTTGTGTGGCATACAGCTGTATTTCACAAGATGGAGGTCATAAAATACCGGTCTTAGATATCCACTGTGTGCTGCTGGAGGGTGCGCTTAATTTATGACAAGGCACAGGTCTCGTCATAAATTAGGCACATCCTCTGGCAGCCTTTAAACTTTTTTTGTCCAAATCCTGGCTCACTGGACTCCAAACCATAGAAAGAGTAGAATTTTAAATAAATAAATAAATAAATAAATTACAACTTTCAATGAATTGTTTCCCACAGACCTATATATATAGAAATCTGCTGAGCTCCTCCTGCTCTGTAACATGCTGCCTGCATATCAAATACCATGTTGAATGTGACAGGTTTCCTTTAAGTAAGGATAAATCCTTAAACCAATGCTCACGTCTCCTTACTGTAGTGATTGGGGGGGGGGGGGGTACTACCTCTCCTTCGGGAGAGCGCCTTGGTCTGTGTGAGGAGACTTATAGAACATACATGCTCCTCTGGAATTCTGGGAAGAAAGAGATGCAAATGAGCTCTTAACAAGCTCTGCCTCTAATGCCACCAGATGTAAGGCAGCTATCCTATAAGTCAATGTTCGACCCTTTAAATAGGCCTTGAGACATGACTTGGATATTAAATAAGCCAGCACCCCATCTGCAGACAGCTGTTTCAGGGGGATTTCCCCTCATCAGTGAAGAGCAGAGAGTACTGGCTTAACTGGGTGAGAGGCCCAAGTCCGGATTTGGGGGGGTACTCTCTCTCCTTAGGTAAAGAGCGCCTTAATCAGCGTGAGGAGACTTATAGGCCATAGAAGCTCCTCTGGAAGGTCTATTTAAAAGGGTCGAACATTGACTTATAGGACTTAAGAGCTCATTTGCATTCCTTTCTTCCCAGAATTCCAGGGGAGCATGTACGGCCTATAAGTCTCCTCATGCCGATTAAGGTGCTCTCTCCCCAAGGAGAGGTAGTACCCCCCAAATCCTGACTTAGGCCGTACATGCTCCTCTGGAATTCTGGGAAGAAAGGGATGCAAATGAGCTCTTAACAAGCTCTGCCTCTAATGCCACCAGATTGTAAGGCAGCTATCCTATAAGTCAACGTTCGACTGACAAAAATGGACATTAATCCTCTAGATAGGCGTCACTATGTATCGTATACCAGGAATAACACACCCGTATGATCGTCTGTAAACTATGTGAACTGCTGGAGGGAGTACTAGATAACGCTCCTCAACCATAATACGGGCATCTTAGTAGCCGCGGGCAATAGGTCGCACCCGCGCTATTTGTTATACCTGGTATCACCCGATCGTCTTTGTTCAAAAAGTCCTAGTTAAATTTCCCCTCATGATTTCTATGAAACGTGCATGTAGGGAGCGGGACTAGATTAGGGCCACACAGGGCCAGGTCACAGGGAGAGGTTCCGGATGGGGTCGCCCTTTTAAGGACGAGTGCCCTGTGGTTAGGCTGCTACCCCTAATTAGTTATTAGGGTAAGCCTAAGACCACTCTATAGGGTCAATTTAGGGTTGCCTTGGACCCCGCCCTCTAGCAGCTGAGCGTCCGGTTTGGAGCCATTCACTTCGGTGTCATCAGGATGCATCCTGCACCCTGGACATTGACGACAGAGCGGTAGGAGTACGGGTTTCATTTTAGGTGCCGCCGAGTACTTTTTTCCAATTTTTTCATCTTTTGTTTGGGTGCCGCCGTGCACATTGACCTGTTATACCGCAGCTCTCAAAATTTTATCATACTTATATTTTGGGCCTATTTATTTTAATTTCATGAGTAAAAGTTATGTTTTAAGATAACTAATAAATCACTATTTTTGGAGCCATTGTAAGTCAACGTTCGACCCTTTAAATAGACCTTCCAGAGGAGCATGTATGAACGATAAGTCTCCTCACGCTGATTAAGGCGCTCTTTCCCTAAGGAGAGATAGTACCCCCCAAATCCTGGCTTAGGCCTCTTACCCAGCTAAGCCAGTACTCTCTGTTCTGCACTGTTGATGGGCAATCACCCTGAAGCAGCTGTCTGCAGATGAGGTGCTGGCCTATTTAATATCCAAGTCATGTCTCAAGGCCTATTTAAAGGGTCGAACATTGACTTATAGGATGGCTGCCTTACATCTGGTGGCATTAGAAGCAGAGCTTGTTAAGAGCTCATTTGCATCCTTTTGTTACTGTAGGGCTCACACAACTGCTGCATGTATTTTACCTTAAATTATGGTCTCAATGCAGTAATCATAGGTGAAACACATTAACAGATACTTAGAGCTGTAAAGAGCAAGATAAAAAAGGTACACATTTCACGCTTGATTTATAAGAAAGCGACTCGAACAATGAGGAGTAGCTGATGCAATTTAACTTACAATGGGCATCCAGGAAGGTCAGCACCTCACCAGTGGCGACACTGGCACCCAGCAACCGCGCAGTGATTAAGCCTTTCCTCTCCGGCTGTCGCACAACTCTGACAATCTGTAGGGACTTTACATAGTTGTCCAACTCCTCCTTCAAATAATCTGTAGAAAGAAAGAAGCCAAAAAGGTTTACATACATGTCATATCACTATATTAAAACCAGTACTTACCTGCTTATCAACTAAATTCTACATAATAAGTTGCCGTTTTATAACCCTATGATGGATATCGTAATAAATGTATGTATACATGACAGAATTTTATCATGAAGTCTAGAATTCTGGTTAAAATAATTGTGCCTATGCACAGCATTGCACCTTATCTATAGTGCCCACATGTTAGTGAAATGAGCGAGCAAACTTTTCCCTAAGAATATCAGTCACTGGTTTTAAAGTGAATTCCCAATGTTCTGCAAGGTCTAAAGCCTGTCTGGTGAATACCTTCAGTATTATCTTCCTTTCAATGGACTTTACAAATTCAAGTACTAAATCAAATTAAACCCATCTAGAAACAGACAAAATACTTTCTGTTCATTACATTCTACGGAGAAGCAAAATTAGAAAATGAAGTCTTTTGTCAGCATCTAATTCTGGAAACTCAATATGTCTAATCATCTCAGGTACATTGGCTGCTAGATAAACTAGACTTGTCAGAGAGGCCCTGGCAGACCCAGCAGGAGAATCATTCACTTAGTTACAAATGTGAGATAACTTTTAGAGGTCAGTGAAAGAAATGGTTAAGGTTAATTTCAGTAATACTATAAGAAAAGCAACTACTTCATAAATCTTCTCCAGCTGAGAATTTCATTTTTACATATTAGCTTTCTACAATGCTTTAGTACTTTTGTCTGCTGGCCCTGCAACCCCCTTTTTCTGGAACCTAGTGAGGGCAGAAAACTGGCATGGGGGAAGGGGGGAATGATAAAATCCCCACCCCCCACAGGTCTAACTGACAGGCAAAACCTATTTTGACATACCCCGTTAGATAATTCTATTGAGCATAGTTGCGATAGAGTCCTTCATTCTGGAGGACCCAGCATGCATGTAATTATCCATTACATGGATACAGAAACAAATTCATTGGAGGTCACAGCACAGATTTATGTTTTAAGAGGTTTCTTAAAAAAAAAAAGAAAAAAAAAAAAAAAAAGGAGGATGCTGTCCACAAAAATGTAGATCCGTTTTTTGCTGACAGTTCAGCATGTCCGCAAAAAAAAAAAATATTGCATTCCGCATTTTTGCAGACCCATAGACTTCAATGTGGCCACATCCTGATTTTCACTGACAAGTATAAGACATGTTTTATTTGTTTTGTGGAGCCATAGAATGCAAGGAAAGGGCCCCATACAAGTGAATGGGTCTGCTTCTAATCCGCAAAAAAACTGATTCACATTTTTGCAGACAGCATTCGGCTGTCTGAATGAGCCCTTATTCACTGATACAACTTTGCAGGAGGGTTGCAAAAGTCACTGAGCTCCTCTGGTGGAGCCAACACTGAATAAGGTCAGGCGATAGATTCAGTTAAACGTTACCAATAAGCAATAATCATAACTAGAAGTAATATTTGAGGCAGTAAAATAAGTTTACTCTAATCAGAATTACTGAAAATGATTGATGATAATTTACTATATAAAGTGTTGGGTTGGAAAATTTCAAAAAGTCATCTTTGATAATTATTTAATGTTTTTTTTCAGTAATAACACTTAGAAATTTCAAGGCAATATGAAGAATGGAAGAATGAGAGCTGTAATCTAATTGGTTTAAATGACCATCTGTCCCACTTTTTGCAATAAATAAGCATTACCATATGGGCATTTATGGTACAGCCTCAGGATATGACAAAAGTCCAACTGTTGTAGGTCCCACCTATCTTCAGAACTTGGGGGGTACCCTGACCCCATCTCATGGCTGTTATGAAAGCAGAGGAAGCCACACATGCACATCTTTCTCTATTTACTTCTATGGCAGTTCAGAATATAGCGGATATCGCCTACTTGGATATTTTCAGAACTGCCATAGAAGGGAATGGAGGTGCCATGTGTTGCCACCTCGCCATCAGTCACAACAGTGCCACCATTCTTAAGACAGAAGTGGATCCCAGAGGTGTTCTTGTACCTTTCGGGTATTAATGGCATATCCTGTGGATATACAATAAATGTCCATAACCCTCTAACTATGTTTCCACATTACAAACTGACAGATCAGAGTTAATTGTAGGGACTTCACTCACCATCTATACTGGCGTCATCTACTAGAATGACCTCTTTCAGGAGAATCGCCGGTGAGGTGTGTAATACACTGTACACAGTTCGGAGGAGTGTTGACCAGGCTTCATTATGGAATACTATAATTACACTGGTGGTTGGAAGTGGAGGACAACGCTTGAATTTCTGTTCAATACATCTAAAATGCAAATGAAAAATAATTTTAAGGGTTAGGTTTAAGTCAATTTATTTCGTAACCTTCTTGAAATGGTATCCTGAACATAGGACTCTGCTCCCAACCCCTGAAACAAAAAATGCCAATGAAGGGTTTGTACTATCCTCTGTGGGGCGGCCACACTGCAGACTTGTTCCTAGCTTTTCAACACCAGGGTGAATGATTCCTTTACAGGCCACATACCTCAATCCTAACTTCAAACAAGAGAAATGTTCCACATGAGAGCTCAGGTTTTCCTGCTGCCTTCAACAGGAACAATGATGCTCCTTTTATTCCGCCTGCTGACCAGCCATGGAGACAGCTGTTACAGTTTTGAGATTTTTTTTTCAGTTTTCGAAAGGGAAATTGCTAAAGAGGGGGTGACTTCCCCACATCAATTTAAATTGGTTTAGGGCCCTTTATTCTCTCATTTGATTTAGTGAAAGGCATTCTTGCACCCGCAGGGATCTTACTTTTTTTGCCTCCATTGTCACAGACACACCTGCCAAGGCAAGGACAGACACCCGCTGTGGAATATGAGCTCTCTCAAATCTTTCAGCTACTGGAGAAAAGCTCCCACAGATACAGCAATTGTCAAATGCAGCCTGATGACCCACTGTAGCATGTAAAAGTGCAGTTATAAGGTCCAAATGGAAGCCAAGTGCATTTACAGGAGATTGTGATGTCAGGCCATAGTCAGTGCACTCATCATTTTATATTCCAAGCAGGACGGTCTCAGTGGTATCCCGGACGGGTCTGATGGCTATTCACAAGATGCTAAGAGTGGCCCTGTACTGACTCCAAACTGGAGCCACACAATGAAATCTGGCCAAACCCAATACACAAACATGGAACTGAGAGGCTTCAATAGGTTTCAACACCACTTGGAAATAGCACTGAAGAAATTAAATGGGGCTCTACAGGTTTAAATAAACAAAGCCAAAATGGAGAGAGCTGGAATTTATCTAACTTGAACAGCCAAAAATTTCACGGAACTATATACACATCATGTCCATATATACAATATATGTGCTTTGTAATTTTCTCTTATGGGTTTCCCGGTTTAATGATATTGCTGAACTAACTTCTGTATAGGTCATCAATATCAAATGGGTGAACGGGGGGGGGGGGGGGTCTAACACCCAGCACCCCCACAATCAGCTGTTTTTTTTTTTTTAACAAATCTCTTTTTATTGAAAAAGCCAAGTGTATGACAATCAGCTGTTTTAGAAGGTTCTGGTGCAGGAATTATCACTTTGAATGGAGACACAAGGACAGCTCCATTCAAAGTCTACTGGTCTAGGGCCCTGCAGCACAGCTCCCATTCAAGTGAATGGGACCCCGACCGATCGGTCCTAAGGAAAGTTCATCAAGATCATTAATCCGGAAAACCTCCAAGTAAAACCAACAGAATGCCTTATCCTTAAACACAGACAAAATAAAGCCGAGTTACATTCAATTTTATTGTGCCAAGTATATGCTCAAGAGCAAGGATGCTCAACCTGCAGCCCCCAGCTGTTGTAAAACTACAACTCCCACCATACCCTGCTGTAGACTGTCCGGGCATGCTGGGAGTTGTAGTTTTACAACAACTGGAGGGACGCAGGTTGGGCATCTCTGCTCAAAAGGATTCATAGTTCAATGTAACCAGTCATTCCTAGAAGGTGTTCATTTTTAAATAAATATTAACAGACAATGTACTTAATGGTCGTGACATTAATCAGGTGTCATTAGAAATAAAGCATTTTTTGGGGGCGTGACTTGCAGCCGAGTGGAGAGGACGGCTTTCCGGGGAGCTCCCAAGCACCAGTGTTCATCGGGTACCATCAGACCCACTACGGTCTTTTTGCTGGCCCAGTCTGCCTGCCATAAGTCCCAGTGCATCATCAGCTACAAAAAGAGACCCCTTCAAGACTCAGCGGACCTCCGACACCCTAACGAAGGTGAAGGCCTACTAATCCCCGACCTCGATTTCCAGGACACTCAAGCGCCGGGAGGCGGAGCGGGGTAGTGACATCCAGCACACACGGATGACAAGACCCGCAGGGCTAGGAGATCCCTTGTCTGCCCAGCGCCACCTGGCTGGTCAGAATCGGCCTGTCGCGCGCACACAACACCACGGCCCTTCCATTACAGCCGGCCATCTTAGAAGACTCCCCCTTCAAACTAAACACCGGAGCCTATACCATACGTGCCACCGATCTTACCTTGGAGGAGAAGAAAACAGTAAGTGAGACACCCCCCCCCCCCCCTCTGTCAGCACACTATCTAGAACAACACATGCATATAGTCTGAATCCCTCTCACAGAGGAACCACGACTCTCACATGAGCATCCATCTTGGTCAGCTGCCCTAAACTAGAGAGAATCCGTCAGCATCCCCAATCAGGTACGCTGATCTTTTTCTCGTGCCTCACCTCACTCACAGTCTTCCTAACAAAGTCACTATACAAAGGCTTAACCTTAATGTTTGTCCTATAGACTTCTGCACTCAATAGTTGTAGGTCTGTCCACCTGACCGGACATTTAAAAGGGCCAGTGACCCAATTTTCCAGGCTATACAGTGTTCTATTTACATATCCACACCTTAAGCCCAGTATAAGACCTACGATATGTTATACTAAAATTCCGGCACCCGAGCACATGGGGACCAGCAATTAGAGGGACCTAAAAGACCGTACAACTACATTCAACTATTCACTCTAGGAGATCTGTACCTGCCTGACAGTAATGGTGAAAATCCATTTATACCCATTCTTTGTGATTTTTCTGTGATTTGCAATTTTTTCTATGAGTTGAATTGTTGTAGTTGCAGGTCATTGTCAGCAGGATGAGGACGCCGCAACGCGCCAGTCTTGGAGGGAGTTGGTTATCTGTCGGCCCACTTTTAAATACTGATTCAGTGGTCTACGTTGCAGCGGCCTCGGCCTGTTTCTAAGTTCAACATTATTGGATAGGGTATAACCTACTTGGCATTGTCATTTTGACTAATGTTGCACTGCCCAATACACCCCTCTTCCATAAAGTAACAATACCTCTAGATTTAGCCCTGCTGCTGACTGGAAGATTAGTTGACCCATATGCTCTCGTTTCAGCTTTACTGGCAGAGATTCCACTCTGCATTTTGTTGTTTTACATGTTTCATATGTTTTAGATCAGTACAACCCCCACCTCCTCTTACCCCTTACATCACACTTAGGGCACCAATAGGTAACATATCACATAGACAAACATCATCATCACATCCAGATACGTCTGGACAAACCTCCCTCAAGATTTAAATGGCCAACATTAGATTGGTTTTATATAATGTAAAAAGGTTTTAACTCCGCTATAAAAAGAAGTCAAATGCTACACGACTTCAAAAAAACTTGAGTGGATGTCCAGTTACTACAAGAAACACATTTCTTGGAGCCAAAAACCCCCTCCTTCTATAGACACTATTTTAAATCAGTGGTACCTCACACACGAACATCAAAAAATCTAGGGGAGTGTCCATCGCCATAGCCAAACACCTGTCAACAATGATCGAACGGGAATTTATTAAGTTTTACACATCCCTCTATCAGAATAATCCACCCGATACAACTAAACAGGCATAGGAAATAAAAAAGTCTGACATTACAGACTTTCTATCGCAACTATCTCTTCCAGCTCTACCAGTCACGTCACATGTTGACCTATTAAAACCCTTCTCAGTGGAGGAAGAGGTTAGATCCACCTTGTCGAGATGTCCAAAAGGCAAAGCCCCAGGACCGACGGCCTCCCTTGCTCCTATTACAAATCCTTCTCCTCGCCCCTACTACCTTGACTAACAGAAACGTTCAATGCCTATTTATCTGGGGCTCCTATCCCAAAACAATCATTAGAAGCTTATATCACACTGATCCACAAAGAAGAAAAATATCCTTCGAACTGTGGTAGCTATAGACCCATCTCTTTGTTGTTGAACACAGACCTGAAGCTCTATGCTAGCCTGTCGGCAAACAGAATGGGACTTCTAGTACCTAATTTAATCTCAAATGAACAGGTCGGGTTTGTGGTGGGCAGGGAGGGGGAAGGACAATACCATAAGAATACTGTCCATTCTACAGACAACCTCCCAGAAGAAGCAGTCACTGGTCCTATTGGGGACAGATACAGAAAAGTCTTTCGACAAGGTGGATTGGTCATACATGCGGCAAGTCTTACATAATTTTAATTTTCCCCTACCCTTCATAGAAGCCATCTTTGCAATGTACACATCTTCGTCTGCTAGATTACGTATTAATTATTCTTTAACATTCCCCTTTCAGATCTGTAACGGCACACGACAGGGTTGCCCACTTTCCCCCATACTATTTGTACTCTCACTTGGACCCCTCTTACAAAAGATAAGTGAACACCCTGATATAGTGGGATTTACAAGCAGGAAAATCACACACAGTGTAGCTGCATATGCAGATGACATCCTTGTGATAATCACAAACCCCATAGCCGCCTTCCTGGCTCTACAACTTACATTACGGGAATACGGACATATATCCAATTTAAAAATAAATACTTCCAAATTAGAAGCCCTTGGAGTGAACATTTGCGCTGAGGAGCTTAAGACCCTGCAAACAAAATACCCTTTCCAATGGCCCTCCACTCACATTACCTATCTAGGTCCTAAAATAAGTGCATCCTGGAAAGATCTGTACACACTCAACTATGCTCCTATACCTAGATCATTCCAGTCCACATTAGAGTCATGGTCCCTGTAGTTTCTCTCCTGGATGGGAAGTAAAAACCTTATCAAGGCAATACTATTGCCAAAGTTACTATACTAATTCCAGACTCCCCACTTAGTTACACCAACGGTGAGGCAGCAAGATGTATGGGACACTTCCCCACATCTAGACACAGCGGGACCACTGTCGGACTGTGTCCACCCCTTTATGGGAGTAGATGCAATATTCTACTATTAAACTTCACTAGACATATTCCCCTGATGAGTCCCTAAGTAGGGATGAAACGTGGCATGTAGGGAAATAGTGAGGGCAAGTATAGGGAATAGGCCCCTAACTAGGGACAGGTTCCATATGGGGTCGCCCCATCGGGCAGGTTCTCTGTGTCTGCTAGGCAGTCAATGTATTAGCCCCCCTCCTATTTATCACTTATGAGGGAATTAGAACTATGGTGTACTACTGTATAGCTGCTCTTGACACTCAGACACATCAGAGCACCAGTCTTCAATGTCCTTGGCCACTGCATTTTGAGGATATTCTCTAATCACACACCTGTTGTTTACCTACAAGACTGGACCGCATATTAGGTCCAGACAACATTTGGGTGTGTTAATATCGATTCAGTCTTTTTTGACTTGCGCACTGTATTTGGTGTTTGTGTTCTTTTTTTATTGTTTTATGGCATATCTAGTAAAACTTACATTTTAGACTATTAGGATACCCGGTCCACAAAGTATTTTGCTGATTGTCTTGGGAGTGCGACCCTATACCTCGGCACGTTTGATCTGAGTGCACTGAGGTTGCTTGTAAAATTTTATTCCAAACCCTCCCTATCCCCCTCCCGTCTACCTTCTTCACGTCAATTAGTAAAAACGTACAAACAAGTACTTATGGAGAGGCAAGATACTCCCTCCTCAAGCAACATAAATCGCAAGGCGGCATGGCCCTACGAGATTGGCAACTTTATTACAAAGCATTACATCTTACTACGCTGATAAATTGGGTAAGAGTAGACGGCAATACATTTTGGATACCATCAGAAGAACACCAAACAAGTATCCCGCTACGCTCCTTAGTTTGGAGTAGAGACAGCCCGCAAGCTATACTAAGCACACAAAATTTGGTCACCAAATCCACACTCAAGATCTGGCATGCTCTCAAAGACAGACTCAGCCTGGCTCTATCTCCATTAATGTCAGTTGCAGATCTTTCAGAACTATATCTCCCAAATTTCACGAACTCACCCTTAAAAGTAGCAGATCTAAGGCATATCTCAATACTTTCCTGTCTAAACATAGAAGGGGGCGAAGACCCACTAGACTCCACACCACTACATTTACTACAAGAAGCACATATCCGATCACTAATGCGGAACTACCTCAAAAACTCTGATCTCGGGAGAGACCTTACGCCATTCGAAAAAGTGTTGGCAACCACACATCCCCCAAGACATTTGCTTTCCCAGACATACAACCTTCTCCAACAGCTGAAGTACCCCCTCAACAGAGGGTATATTCAGGAGTGGAGCAAGGACTTAGATAGTGGACAGAATTAGATATCAAACAACTGTACTGATTTTCACATGGCATTTCTAGATGCACACGAATACAGGAAAATTCTTTCAAGTTGCTCACAAGATGGTACCTCACCCCAGTAAGTCTTAAGCAAATGAAATGCCATGGCTCTGATATTTGCTGGAAATGTACCCAGTCACAAGGCGCTTATTTCCACATGTGGTGGACCTGCTCGGTTCTGCAGCCTTTCTGGTCTGAAGTTATGGGGTTGATTAAACAAATCTGCTCCCTACATAACCTTCCTACCCCCATATCAGAATTACTGAATATCAGATTGCAAGATATTCCCCAAAATAAACCGAAACTAGTGCTTTATCTGGAATCAGCAGCCAAATCTCTAATTCCACAACATTGGAATCAACCAAAGTCCCCCACTCTGTCACAGTGGCTGTAAAAGGTGGACCACATATACCACATGGAGGAATTATCAGCCTGGAAAACCAGATCATACCAAAATTTCCAGCGGACTTGGGCCGATTGGACATCATCTCGGAAAACGAGTTCTTTCCTTCACAAACTCTCAGACTCCATTCAGTCTACGTGCCCCCATAGTTAAATAATAGTGCATGATTACTTTCGCCCCCCCCCCCCTCCACATCCCCCCTGTTTTTGTTTTCATAACCAATGTTATATTCTATTAGACATTGTAATATATCTTAGAAGACTACATGTCTTGGAGCTCTACCGTCCAGTTCGCCTTACTTCATTTTACCCAGCGGAGCTAAGAGAGGGCGACTTGGTGACGAGGCGCCTAGATTAACTATGTGATTACCTGTGTTTGTTATGCACTTTAATCTTTGTATTATGTGTCACTCATAATCTTGAAAAATCTATAAAATTGAAAATAAAAAAAATTAAGCATTTGTTCAGTTTTGTTTATTTTTTTTTTAATTCTTTTATTTTTAAACCTTCCCTGGAACTGGTCATAAATATGAAGATACACACTTCCTTCCTGTAATTCACCCATAGACCAGGTATATCTAGTCTTCAACAGTCATTTTCTCACCCACCATTTTCTAATACTAATAAGACTAATATTATTAATAATGAGATGACTCTGCACATTCTGCCCGTTATATGGCAAAGCTGACAAGTGAGCAGAAGAAAACAGGATGCTAGTTCCAAGCGTGAAAATGGGAATGTTTCAAGATTTTATTTTTAATGGTTACATTTTACTGGCTAGGGCAGCGCTAAAGGCCGGCCATCAGTGCCGGTGACGTCACCGGGCTCCCTGGCAGCCCCATGGAGAGCCCCGGTACGTCACCGGAACTCCTAAAAATGCCTTTGCCCTGCGCGATTTAGCGCAGGGCAAAGGAGAGCATTGGAGCATGAACTGCTCCAATGCTCAAGTCAGGGGGGCTGCCTGGGTGAAAATGGAGGTATGTCCGTATTCAGCTCTGAACCAGGACAACCCCTTTAACTGGCAGAATTGTATTTATTTGTGACACATTCCCTTTCAGTCACAGACTAAAGCTGGCCATACATCTTCAATAGATTTTGGCTTAACATCTATTCCTAGCCCCTTCAGCTGATAAGTATGCCTTCCGACTCCCCACACAAAATGTATGCTCAGTGTTCTCAATGGAGATGTCACAATCTGCTGCTCTACCGGCACTGGATTCCGCCATCTTCCTCCCAGTCGCCGCTGCCCTTCTTCATCTCCTTGCTGTGGTGGGACTCTCACGAACAGATCCCAGTAGCATCAAATGTCCAGGGGACATGGGCCGTGGCGGATTACAATAGGGACGTTCAGGTCAGCAGCCCCGAGCCCAGCTCTGTTGGGGGGCCCAACGCCGACCCGAACGCCCACATACTACTGCGGTGGGGCACGGGAGCGCATAGCTCCCTGTCCCGTCGCCGATCACCGCCATAGGCTTCAGGCCTAGTAGGCCTGAGGCCTATGCGGTATTGAAATCCCAGGCGCAGGAGGGCGTGATGATGTCATCGCATGCCTGTGCCGGGATGCAGCACTGTGACGTGTGCACGCCTGCCTCATCCCGCCTTCCTCTGCGAGCAAGTGCCTGGCCCTGGACATAGGTGAGTATTTCGCTTTTAATTATTATTATTATTTTTTTTATTTCATGTGCCTACTTTGGGGGACATGTGGGGGGGGGACACACAGGAGGACATATTCGTGAAGAGACATCGAGTACATCGGGGGGGATGTGGGGGCTGTGTGGGGCCAAATTATTATGGGAGGGACTACTATGTGGGGGCAGTGTGGGTAAATTGCCATGTGGGGACAGTGTGGGTAAATTGCCATGTGGGGACAGTGTGGGTAAATTGCCATGTGGGGACAGTGTGGGTAAATTGCCATGTGGGGACAGAGTGGGTAAATTGCCATGTGCGGACAGTGTGGGGAAATTGCCATGTGGGGACAGTGTGGGGAAATTGCCATGTGCGGACAGTGTGGGGAAATTGCCATGTGGGGACAGTGTGGGGAAATTGCCATGTGGGGACAGTGTGGGAAAATTGCCATGTGCGGACAGTGTGGGGAAATTGCTAAGTGGGGGCAAATTACTATATTGGGCAGTGTGGGGCAAATTACTATGTAGGGGAAATTACTGTGTGGGGGAAAACTACTATATAGAGGCAGTGTGGGGCAAATTACTATGTGGGGGCAGTGTGGTGGAAATTACTATATGAGGGTGTTGCTATTGGGGGGGCACTGTAGGGGCACTTCTATTATTTTTGGGGACACTATACAGGGATTATTGCCTGGAGCACAATAGAGGGTGTTATTATTACTGGGGGCACTCTAGGGGACATTATAGCTGCTGTGGACACTATAGGAACATTTGGGGTAATTTATCAAGCTGGTGTAAAGCAGAACTGGCTAAGTTGCCCATAGCAGCCAATCAAGTTCCACCATTCATTTTTGACAGCTCTTTTGGAAATCCAGTTCTACTTTATACCAGTTTGATAAATGACTCCAATTATGTCTATTAGGGTCACTATTTTTTCAGCAGTATAGTACCTGGGGCATTGGGGAGCACAACGGGCACAGTATTGGGAGTGGCAACAGGAGGACACTGTGGGGACACCAGCATGGGGAGGTTGATGGAAAAATTTTAAAACCTAACGTGTCTGTGTTACAAACTGTAGAGACGAGATGTGGCTGAAAGAATTTGTCATGGTGGTCTGGGTCAAATGGAGGAGAAGAGGAAAGAGAAGAGGAAAGAGAAGGTCTACATGACAGGAGAGGTCACTGGATGTAAGAGGTATCTGGTGCTGTATTCTCCTCAATGTCTTTTTTATTATAATTATATGTATTTTAAATTTGGCGACCAAATTTTTCAGTTTAGGACCCAATTTGGGGTAATTTTTTTTCAGTCTGAAGATGTCATATGGCCTAGAAAGAGACTGTGGCGCTCATGAAGCACCGCTGCCTCTTAAACTAAACTCAAATGGAGGGAGGGGACCAAGTTGGGTAGACAGCCCCGGACCTATCATGCACTTAATCCGCCCCTTGACATTGGTATTATAAGGGAGCCTCCCCATCCAGGTCTATTAGGTCCCCTGGATCTGCTTAGGTGTTGTTGTCTGCTTTTTTAAAGCCAAACCCATATCAACCTATTGTGCCCTCACCATTTTTGGTAATCTGTTACTGGGGAGAGGGCATTAAGTTGCTGCCAGACACCTTTAGTGCCACCCTGAAAACAAAGGTTCAGGCAACAAAGGTTCTTTACTCCAACATCTTTCAGGGGACAGTTTGCACCCAAACAGGTTCTATTCAGGGAAAAATGGATGGTTTTTGCATGCAAGTTCAATCAGTTTTGTCTTCAACTGCGTTTAGTGGGTTTTTTTTTCCGTGCTGATGCAATCAGTTTTAGTGTGTTTTTCACACACGTGAAGAAAAACTGAACAGCAATCTACATCTCCCACCAACCATCAGTGTTGCATCTGGATGCCTTCCATTTTTCACACAAGCCCCATTCACTTCTATGGAGCCAGGGCTGAGTGAAACACACACAATACAGAACATGCTCCAATTTTTCCTGAACGCAAAGATGATTTGCGAAAAACAACGTTCATGTGCACAGACCAATAGAAATGAACGGGTCAGGATTCAGTCCGGATGCTATGTGTTCACTACATGCATTACATACGGACGGAAAACTCGCTTGTGTGATAGAGCTCTAGCTTACATTGTAATGGAAAGAACAGAAATAAAGAGCAATTCACTTTTCTAAGGTCAATGACAATAAAAAGCTAAAGAAATGGCAAACCTCCTAGTGACTCATATTAGGGGACAGGTTTAAATCAGTTGTATGACAGTCTACTTTTGCTTCCCAGAAATAGCACTATTCTTGTCATGATCTCTGACTGGTATTGTATTTCACCCCAATTCAATAGGATTGTAGAATCTATAATAGGATACACACACAGATACAAAAGGAGGGAACATAAGACCCTTTCTATGGTCACGAATAACCATCATTGTTCATCAGTCATGCTCAGGTTGTTATTTATATACCAATATACGTACCCTGGATTCTAAAGTGCTTTGAATGTAATAAGTATATATATATATATATATATATATATATATATATATATATATATATATATATATAAATTATATATTTTATTTATTATAATTTACATTCATATTTGATTCATTTTCCTGTCACTCTATTGAATGGATATGCTCATGGTAGCAGCCAGTGCCTAATGAAACAAATCACTGTAAGGCCTCCTGCACACGACCGTTGTGTGCATCCGCATCCGTGGTTCCGTTTTCCGTCTTTTTTCGCGGACCCATTGACTTTCAATGGGTCCGTGGAAAAATCGGAAGATGCACCGTTTGGCAGCCGCATCCGTGATCCGTGTTTCCTGGCCGTGAAAAAAATATGACCTGTCCTATTTTTTTCACGGTCAACGGTTCGCGGACCCATTCAAGTCAATGGGTCCGTGAAAAATCACGGATGCACACAAGATTGTCATCCGCGTCCGTGATCCGTGTCCGTTTTTTCCTATCATTTCAATGGCAAACTTGACTTAGATTTTTTTTTTCATTTTTCATGTCCGTGGATCCTCCAAAAATCAAGGAAGACCCACGGACGAAAAAACGGTCACGGATCACGGACCAACGGAACCCCGTTTTGCGGACCGTGAAAAAATACTGTCGTGTGCAGGAGGCCTAAGGCCTCCTGCACACGACCGTTGTGTGCACCCGTGGCCGTTGTGCCGTTTTCCGTTTTTTTTCGCGGACCCATTGACTTTGGCCTCATGCACACGACCGTATTTTTTTCCGGTCCGCAAAAACGGGTTCCGTTTTTCCGTGACCGTTTTTTCGTCCGTGGGTCTTCCTTGATTTTTGGAGGATCCACGGACATGAAAAAACTGTCGTTTTGGTGTCCGCCTGGCCGTGCGGAGCCAAACGGATCCGTCCTGAATTAAAATGCAAGTCAATGGGACGGATCCGTTTGACGTTGACACAATATGGTGCAATTTCAAACGGATCCGTCCCCCATTGACTTTCAATGTAAAGTCAGGAGTTAATATACCATAGGATCGGAGTTTTCTCCAATCCGATGGTATATTTTAACTTGAAGCGTCCCCATCACCATGGGAATGCCTCTATGTTAGAATATACCGTCGGATTTGAGTTACATCGTGAAACTCAAATCCGACAGTATATTCTAACACAGAGGCGTTCCCATGGTGATGGGGACGCTTCAGGTTAGAATATACTAAAATAACTGTGTACATGACTGCCCCCTGCTGCCTGGCAGGTGCTGCCAGGCAGCAGGGGGCAGCCCCCCCCCCCCTGTAGTTAACACATTGGTGGCCAGTGCGGCCGGCCCCCCCCCCCTCCCCTGTAGTTAACTCGTTGGTGGCCAGTGGGCCCTCTCCCCTCCCTCCCCCTCCTAAATAAAATCTCCCCCCCTATCATTGGTGGCAGCGGAGAGTACCGATCGGAGTCCCAGTTTAAATCGCTGGGGCTCCGATCGGTAACCATGGCAACCAGGACGCTACTGCTGTCCCGGTTGCCATGGTTACTTAGCAATTTGTAGAACCATTATACTTACCTGCGAGGCTGCGATGTCTGCGTCCGGCCGGGAGCTCCTCCTACTGGTAAGTGACAGGTCTGTGCGGCGCATTGCTTAATGACCTGTCACTTACCAGTAGGAGGAGCTCCCGGCCGGACGCAGAGATCGCAGCTCGCAGGTAAGTATAATGGTTCTACAAATTGCTAAGTAACCATGGCAACCGGGACAGCAGTAGCGTCCTGGTTGCCATGGTTACCGATCGGAGCCCCAGCGATTAAACTGGGACTCCGATCGGTACTCTCCGCTGCCACCAATGATAGGGGGGGGGAGATTTTAATTAGGAGGGGGAGGGAGGGGAGAAGGCCCACTGGCCACCAACGAGTTAACTACAGGGGAGGGAGGGGGGGCCGGCCGCACTGGCCACCAATGTGTTAACTACAGGGGGGGGGCCACTGGCCACCAATGTGTTAACTACAGGGGGGGGCTGCCCCCTGCTGCCTGGCAGCACCTGCCAGGCAGCAGGGGGCAGTCATGTACACAGTTCTTTTAGTATATTCTAACCTGAAGCGTCCCCATCACCATGGGGACACCTCTGTGTTAGAATATACTGTCGGTTCTGAGTTTTCACGAAGTGAAAACTCAGCTATGAAAAAGCTTTTATGCAGACGGATCTTCGGATCCGTCTGTATAAAAAGTAACCTACGGCCACGGATCACGGACACGGATGCCAATCTTGTGTGCATCCGTGTTCTTTCACGGACCCATTGACTTGAATGGGTCCGTGAACCGTTGTCCGTCAAAAAAATAGGACAGGTCATTTTTTTGACGGACAGGATACACGGATCACGGATGCGGCTGCAAAACGGTGCATTTTCCGATTTTTCCACGGACCCATTGAAAGTCAATGGGTCCGCGAAAAAAAACGAAAAACGGCACAACGGCCACAGATGCACACAACGGTCGTGTGCATGAGGCCTTTCAATGAGTCCGTGGAAAAATCGGAAAATGCACCGTTTTGCAGCCGCATCCGTGATCCGTGTTTCCTGGCCGTGAAAAAAATATGACCTGTCCTATTTTTTTTTTAACGGCCAACGGTTCACGGACCCATTCAAGTCAATGGGTCCGTGAAAGAACACGGATGCACACAAGATTGGCATCCGTGTCAGTGATCCGTAGGTTACTTTTTATACAGACGGATCCGAAGATCCGTCTGCATAAAAGCTCTTTCAGAGATGAGTTTTCACTTCGTGAAAACTCAGAACCGACAGTATATTCTAACACAGAGGCGTCCCCATGGTGATAAGGACGCTTCTAGTTAGAATATACTACGAACTGTGTACATGACTGCCCCCTGCTGCCTGGCAGCACCCGATCTCTTACAGGGGGCTGTGATCCACACAATTAACCCCTCAGGTGCTGCACCTGAGGGGTTAATTGTGCATATCATAGCCCCCTATAAGAGATCAGGGGCTGCCAGGCAGGAGGGGGCAGACCCTCCTCCCTCCCCAGTTTGAATATCATGCACACAACCGTATTTTTTCACGGTCCGCAAAAACGGGGTTCCGTTGGTCCGTGATCCGTGACCGTTTTTTCGTCCGTGGGTCTTCCTTGATTTTTGGAGGATCCACGGACATGAAATTACAATAGAGGGGGGGAGGGGAGGCCGCACACTGGCCACCAATGATATTCAAACTGGGGAGGGAGGGGCGTCTGCCCCCTGCTGCCTGGCAGCCCCTGATCTCTTACAGGGGGCTATGATACGCACAATTAACCCCTTCAGGTGCGGCACCTGAAGGGTTAATTGTGCTGATCACAGCCCCCTGTAAGAGATCGGGTGCTGCCAGGCAGCAGGGGGCAGTCATGTACACAGTTTGTAGTATATTCTAACTAGAAGCGTCCCAATCACTATGGGAACGCCTCTGTGTTAGAATATACTGTCGGATCTGAGTTTCACGATGTAACCTCATATCCGACAGTATAGTCTAACATAGAGGCGTTCCCATGGTGATGGGGACGCTTCAAGTTAAAATATACCATCGGATTGGAGAAAACTCTGATCCTATATTAACTCCTGACTTTACATTGAAAGTCAATGAGGGACGGATCCGTTTGAAATTGCACCATATTGTGTCAACGTCAAACGGATCCGTCCCCATTGACTTGCATTGTAATTCAGGACGGATCCGTTTGGCTCCGCACGGCCAGGCGGACACCAAAACGACTGTTTTTTCATGTCCGTGGATCCTCCAAAAATCAAGGAAGACCCACGGACGAAAAAACGGTCACGGATCACGGACCAACAGAACCCCGTTTTTGCGGACCGTGAAAAAATACGGTTGTGTGCATGAGGCCTTAAAGCAGGGGTGCACAACCTGCGGCCCGGGGGCCACATGCGGCCCTCGATACCATTCTGTGCGGCACCTAACCATCTGGTAACAGACATGTATGTCTATGTCTTACAGCTGCTCACATGTATCTTTTATGTATTGTCCCATTATATGGGAATACTAGAAGTGTAACTAGACATTTATGATACATACTGTATGTTCAATATGTTCAATATGCCAAAAATATAGTATTTCAGTTGGTAATACCTCTTCAAGTTTTATTTTCGGCCCTTGGAATTGGTTTAGGCTGACAATGTGGCCCCCAACCAGAAAAGGTTGTGCACCCCTGGCTTAAAGGGTGAAATTTGTACAGTTGGCAGGGATTTTAAATGGTGTATCTTTTAAAATATACTTATTTCTGCCACATGGTCCTGTACTTACTTTCTTTTACTTCTGTGGTCTGTTAAAAAATGTATGACCGGCATTAGTTTGACCATTGTGATCCCCTCACACTAAGAACAAGGAAACTCCAAGTTTCCATTCCTTATTGGAATGGATATGTTCTATTATGGCCCTTCCTAATTATTTATGTGGAAAGTGGCTGTGAACGTGAGGTCAATTTTTGGACCTGAAATAACGCTCCTCGGCAATATTGTGGGTTCCACCTGAACAGATAATACTTTTATGGCTGGATACACTGTCAGAAAGCTACAACCTTGTAAAAAGGGAAGTCCGACTACACAGAAAAACACAGATTTTCATCACTTCCAATAAATGTTGATGGGAACACACTTTCACACAATAGTTTCATAAAAACAGCTTCAGTTCCTAAAATTGTCTGCATACTGGAAAATGAAAAATTCTGCTGAAAAGATGTGATAGTTACATTTTTGGTAATTTTCGATGTCGATGCTGAGACATAAATATTTTCCATTCACAAAAGCAAAGAAAGGTGAGCAAAGTAAATGCTATTGCACATAACTTGCATCCCACTGGTTCTGGTTAGTGTGGATGCCCAAATTTTTTCTTTAAACCTGCATACTCCAATGAAGAGGATCTTTGAGTGACAAGCTGTTAAAGGGGTTGTCCGAAATTTTAATTTTTTTTTTTAGAAAAGCCCTGCAATAGCTTAAAGGGGTCATCCTGAAAAAGAAGTCAATGACCTATCCTCACGATAGGGCATTAATATCAGATGTGCGGCGGTGCAACACCTGAGACCCTCATCGATCAGCTGTTAGAAGAGGCAGACGCTCTGCGAGCGCCGTGGCCTCTTCCTAGGATGTGTGATGTCACAGTACATCGGTCACGTGGCCTAAATTGCAACTCATCCCCATCATTCAAGACAATGAGGCTGAGCTCCAATACTAAGTACAGGCGCTATATGATGTAAGGGGCTGTGTTTGGAAAGCTGCCAAGAGCCCACAGCGCTCACCAGAGCGAAGGTGAGTGCAGTGTCTCTCTGATAAAGCTGATCAGCGAGCGTGCTGAGACTTAAACGCTCGCAGATGTAATAATGAAGACCTTATGATTATTTCCAGGATAACCACCTTTAAAATAAAAAGTAAAAAAAAAAAAATAATATATCATCTTATACTCCCCCCTTTCTCCAACACTGTTCTCTGTGGCGGCGCTGGTCTAGTGCCACTGCCAGTTAACATACCATAGTGGGGACATGCTGATGTATGTCACATAACTGCAGCAGTTAATTACTGTCTAATGCTAAGGAAAGTGATTGGCTGCAACTGTGACATTCCATACACCTACATATCACAATGTCGGTAGAGCGCTGAGGACAATGATTGGTTGCAGTGGTCATGTGCTGTATACTGGCATGTACTGGTAAGGTTCACTAGCAAGCAGCAGCCAGAAGACAGAACCAAAGCTGCAGAGAACAGCACTTGAGAAAGGAGAGAGTAGAAAATTATTACAAGGCTTGTCTGACATTTTAAATTAGCTGAGACAACCACTTTAGCTCAAATTGACCTGGACGTGAAGGATCCAAGGAACCACAACCTAAATGCCTCTCATAACCGGTATTAGAAATAGTACATGGCAGTTGAGGAGGCTTGTGGTAGATTTAGTACAGGGGGCTAGAAGTTACATCTGTGCCATAAGCCTTCTACATATAGAAGGGAAATAGAATACATGTTCTCAAGATGCAGACACATCAAGTCAACAATGAGGCAGCCATTGACGAGTATTTAAGAAAAAAGTCAGACACTCTCCGAAAAGAGGATTATTCCATTGTAATAATGCATGAGCTGAGCATAGGCTAGGTAATCAGAATGGATCTGTCTGGGGTTACCGTTTCTGCAGCGTCCGTGAGGCATCATCTGTATGTGGGGACCATGGTTGGGACGTTCAATGGACACCAAAATGTGGCCATATGTGAGACCAGCCTAGGGTCACTTTTTACACAGAGGCATTTTGGTCAGTAATCTTTATAAGCTTTTGTAAGCCAAAACCAGGAGGGGATCATAATAAGAGAAAAATATAATGGAAAGATCTGCATGTCTCCTGTGTTGTGGATCCTCTCTGCTGGTTATGGATTACAAATACTGATGCACAATACTGTCCAAAAATCTGCAATGTGAATGAGGTCTTTTCTGCCGATTGTTCTTTGTGAATAGAGATGAGCAAATGACTCAAAATTCTGTTTGGTTTCCATTCAGGCGAATAGATTCAATCTGAATCGAAAGGGCTTCAAGTGGCCTCAAGAGGTCTCGTAGGAATCACATTTTTTTCTTTTTTTTTCCCTCTATTCATGAATGATTAAAATTATAGATTAAATTATACTATAGCAATTTTCAACAGCTTTCTACTTTTATCATTTCTAATCTTGACTGTACTTCTAGTTGCGTGTTTTAGTATGTAATGAACATATCCCGGTTATGAAAATGCTGATACACCTAATTTTTATTCTTCTTTGAGTCACAATGAAATGAATGTGTCACATAACAAGAAAACAATAGAGGAAGCGAGGAACCGGTTGTTTGTCTGACTCAACCTATATTACTGTCATTGTAGGTCATCTTTAATTACTGTAAAAACAGATGTGATGTCATCCAAACCTAACAAAACTTGAAACCATTTGGACGGGAATGACATTTACTGTACTTGACAATGCATGATCTATATAGACTTGCTAGAAATGTTCAAGTTTCTTCTAGTAACTCTCTTTTAGTTCACAGGGTTATATTTATTAAGTACTTACTCTGGAGGTCGAGAGTCAGGTCCCAGAGATCTGTGGAGAGAAATTTGGTCACTGGCATAGGCATTGAAGCAATGTTTTGTGAAGCCATCATCTTTCCGCTTGGTCTCTTCAGGTGTCCACTTGTCTTTTTTAAAGGCTTTTCCGTCAGCTCCAGGGCTGTTAGGATCTAGTGGTGGTCGTTCCATAAATGACTTAAGTTCTGCTGGAGTGTAATAACCAGGGAGACATGAATTTACTTTCTGTTCTGGTTCTTCTTGCTGCACGGGGGCATTGATTTGAAGTTTTGGCATAGAGTCCCTTATGTTGTTCACTGCTCCCATCATCATATCAAGCACCTGATCTTTTCTTTCCACAATGTTCTTTAACCAGGGATCATCTTTAGAGCCACTGCCAACGTCTTTGTGCATAATGAATACAAATATCACAAACACAAGGCCCACCATAGCAAGTTTCAGGGGCCCATAGTTTCTCCGCAGCAACCTCATTTTGAATAAGTTCTAAATTCCTTTCAATCCAGGTGGGAAATTCTTGATGGGGTAGCAAGGTTCTTGTGTTATTCCATTAGCTAAAAGAGCAATCGGACAGGAGGCTAGAGAAACAAAAAAGTCTAAATGTTACAATTTAATTAATTTTACAAAAATCACAAGTAATTGATTAATTCCTTTAATCGATTAAGGGATCCATTTAAAGGAGTTTTCTAGTTTCAGTATATTCATGGCCTATCCTCATGATAGGCCATCAGTATTATATTGTTGGGCGTCCAAATGTCAGCACCCCTGCATCTACCTGCACCCCTTCTACTTAGGGCTCTTTCACACCTGCGTTCTTTTCTTCCGGCATAGAGTTCCGTCGTCGGGGCTCTATGCCGGAAGAATCCTGATCAGTTTTATCCTAATGCATTCTGAATGGAGAGAAATCCGTTCAGGATGCATCAGGATGTTTTCAGTTCCGGAACGGAACGTTTTTTGGCCGGAGAAAATACTGCAGCATGCTGCGCTTTTTGCTCCAGCCAAAAATCCTGAAGACTTGCCGCAAGGCCGGATCCGGAATTAATGCCCATTGAAAGGCATTGATCCGGGTCCGGGCTTAAGCTAAACGTCGTTTCGGCGCATTGCCGGACCCGACATTTAGCTTTTTCAGAGTGGTTACCATGGCTGCCGGGATGCTAAGGTCCTGGCAGCCATGGTTAAGTGTAGTGGGGAGCGGGGGAGCGGGGGAGCAGTATACTTACCGTCCGTGCGGCTCCCGGGGCGCTCCAGAGTGACGTCAGGGCGCCCCAAGCGCATGGATCACGTCATCCATGCGCATGGGGCGCTCTGACGTCATTCTGAAGCGCCCCGGGAGCCGCACGGACTGTAAGTATACCGCTCCCCCGCTCCCCGCTCCTACTATGGCAACCAGGACTTTAATAGCGTCCTGGCTGCCATAGTAACACTGAAAGCATTTTGAAGACGGCTCCGTCTTCAAATGCTTTCAGTACACTTGCGTTTTTCCGGATCTGGCGGGCACCTCCGGCAACGGAAGTGCACGCCGGATCCCAACAACGCAAGTGTGAAAGAGCCCTAAGTATACAGCCCAATGTAAACAATGAGGAGTCCTCAGTGCTGTGGATCCAACGATCTAATACTGATAGCATATCCTAACTGTTGGCTAAGTATTACTAAGTTGCATGAAGACATAACTCCCATTGAAATAAATGTGGTGTGACCGTCATAAAATTACATCTTAGGTGCAATCCCAATCTGCAAGTTGTACGAACTGTAGGACTGAATGCTTTTTCATGAAAGCTAGTGACCATGTAGCTCCACAGAACAGAAAACTCAAAAGACGCTTGACATTCAAGTCATTCAATTTCAAAATATAAATTGTAAGTGTAAAATGCTTTACAAGCGCCTACACAAATTTTCTTTGGGTCAGCAATTATTAAGGTTTCCCCAGGAACAGAAAACATTTTTCAGGGCTTCTCCTACTGAATCATTACCATTTTAGGAACCAATGCAGTATAGTCTAGACTAGAAAATTTCCCTATTAACATTACTTCTTGTTTCTGTGGTCAGGCTGAAGCTACACTGATTTTTTTTGTAGCATTACATATTGATTTTAGGGAGCCATAGCTGCAGTCCATTATATATATTACATTACGTTGTAATCTTATGGACTGAAACTGTCACTCAGTAGTGCTACAAAAAGTCACCATAATGTAGCCAGGCCTTAGATTCAGGAGCTGAGCCACCAGGCATGTCCCAACCATGAAGGTACTTGAGATTTGGATCTCCTCCTGATCTTTGTATGATAGGCTTGTGTATTCGAACAGGCACAACCAAAAATTTTGAAATTATTTATGTTTATAATATAATGAACAATAATATAAGTAAAATTGTGCTGTCCTAGCATTTATTTCTTCCATTTAAGATGAATTGCTGTATTTGTGTTATCATATAAGTACCATGTTATGTAATGCTGCCACCCTGTGGTCATTCTTGTTATAGGTTTCCTGAATGTATTATGTAAATCCCATTGCCTTTGCTCTCTGTCTACCCCTCCCTTTCAGTGACATCATATCCTGTTTGTTCAGTTCCTGTGTGCTTCTTCTTCTGCAGCAGACTCAGAGCTGGTGAGAGCATTCATTTTGACCTCTAATATCCTCTAATGTCCTCCATGTGTCTTTGCTCAAGGTAAATTCAATAAATTACCAAAGCATCTCCATTGTATTCTCCTCACGGGATTATCACATGCAACTGGTACCACGACCTAGGGATATTAGCGAGTTCAGCTGTCTACCATTGCTTGTACAGAGATTACTGCAGCGTCCCACATGTGTGTGTGTAAATGGGACACTTTAAGCATCTGCTTATGTATTTGCAATATATGTTATTTCCTATTATAAGGCTGGCAATGTCATTTCACCCATCTGCCCCCTAGGTGGTGCTGGCGCCACTCAACTATATAGCTTGGGGGGGGGGGTGTTAGATCTAAAAACGGAAGTGTATCAGAGGAGAGTGTATGGAGGAGAGAAACAGGCATCGTCCACCATGTAGTCTGCTATTTCTACCCCTTGGTCATGGCCAGGCTAAGGGAGCACAGCGAACATTTATCTACAGCAGCCAAGCACAAGACCATAAGTCTATGTTTAAATATGAAGTAAGCCTAGTGAGGGTTAGAGCTGAATCTAGCCTATGGACCTCACCAGCACAAGTGCCTGAGAGTACCTTTCCAAGTGCCACGACTTGTCCTTATTCACTAGATGCCTTCCGGGATATAGTGGAATCCTAAAAACCTGAATGCTTCAGGAGAGCATCATGCAAATAATGTAGCAGAAGACTGATGCTTTCCACGAGGGAGCTCAAGATGAGTAGAAAACTGCATATTTAGTACCAGAGTGCTATAGTTTGGACTTTAGAATAATTACAGAAGTCTTGCCTGTAAAGTGTCAGCCTGAAAGAGAACTCCTCAACTGACAATTGCCTAAACCTGATCACTCATGCCATACAAATGAACTGTATCTGAACTGACTACCTGAAGACAATTGATTTAGTAAATGTTCAACTGTTTGATTACAACCGACACCTCATCATTTCTACTACTACACTCAACATTTGCACCTTACGGTGCTAGTGTCACGAATACAGGGGCCCGGCCAACAAAGCACCTTAAACGCCTACACCATCAATGGCACCTCAACTTCCATCTAGCTAAAGTTCCCTGCACTAGAGAGTGCCCCGGAGGACTTAGTGCCGTCTTCCCCATCACTGCACGCCGGCCCAGGGAGACTTTTCTAACCGTGAGTAAATGAACTACTACCCTCATCGGCCTACCGTCACCTCACGTGTTTCCCCTGCGGACCTGGTCATTGCATTACCACTCACAACCAGTCAGAGACTTCTCTAACGTACATCTGTGGCAGAATAAAAATGGTATCTGTAAATGTGAAGCATTTCCATAAGTACAGTAGAAATTGTACAAAGAAAAAAAAAATCTTTTTTGTACAAGTATCTTTTCTTAGAACATTATGTTATGAGATTCCTCTGTTCTGCCTCTTAGAAATGTTATGTTATCTCATCCCTCTTGTCCAAAAGGGCTTGTCCCTATACTGTCTAAGACCGTAAACACGTATTTGACACTATGTAGAGACACAATTCAAAGTGATACACATTTAAAACAGACATGGCCAGAAGTGATGACAGGTTATATATATATATATATATATATATATATATATATACTGTATATATACATATACATATATACATATACATACATACACACACACTGCTCAAAAAAATAAAGGGAACACTTAAACAACACAATGTAACTCCAAGTCAATCACACTTCTGTGAAATCAAACTGTCCACTTAGGAAGCAACACTGAGTGACAATCAATTTCACATGCTGTTGTGCAAATGGAATAGACAACAGGTGGAAATTATAGGCAATTAGCAAGACACCCCCAATAAAGGAGTGGTTCTGCAGGTGGTGACCACAGACCGCTTCTCAGTTCCTATGCTTCCTGGCTGATGTTTTGGTCACTTTTGAATGCTGGCGGTGTTTTCACTCTAGTGGTAGCATGAGACGGAGTCTACAACCCACACAAGTGGCTCAGGTAGTGCAGCTTATCCAGGATGACACATCCATGCGAGCTGTGGCAAGAAGGTTTGCTGTGTCTGTCAGCGTAGTGTCCAGAGCATGGAGGCGCTACCAGGAGACAGGCCAGTACATCAGGAGACGTGGAGGAGGCCGTAGGAGGGCAACAACCCAGCAGCAGGACCGCTACCTCCGCCTTTGTGCAAGGAGGAACAGGAGGAGCACTGCCAGAGCCCTGCAAAATGACCTCCAGCAGGCCACAAATTTGCATGTGTCTGCTCAAACGGTCAGAAACAGACTCTATGAGGGTGATATGAGGGCCCGACGTCCACAGGTGGGGGTTGTGCTTACAGCCCAACACCGTGCAGGACGTTTGGCATTTGCTAGAGAACACCAAGATTGGCAAATTCGCCACTGGTTCACACTGAGCACATGTGACAGACGTGACAGAGTCTGGAGACGCTGTGGAGAACGTTCTGCTGCCTGCAACATCCTCCAGCATGACCAGTTTGGCATTGGGTCAGTAATGGTGTGGGGTGGCATTTCTTTGGAGGGCCGCACAGCCCTCCATGTGCTCGCCAGAGGTAGCCTGACTGCCATTAGGTACCGAGATGAGATCCTCAGACCCCTTGTGAGACCATATGCTGGTGCGGTTGGCCCTGGGTTCCTCCTAATGCAAGACAATGCTAGACCTCATGTGGCTGGAGTGTGTCAGCAGTTCCTGCAAGACGAAGGCATTGATGCTATGGGCTGGCCCACCCGTTCCCCAGACCTGAATCCAATTGAGCACATCTGGGACATCATGTCTCGCTCTATCCACCAACGTCACGTTGCACCACAGACTGTCCAGGAGTTGGCAGATGCTTTAGTCCAGGTCTGGGAGGAGATCCCTCAGGAGACCGACCGCCACCTCATCGGGAGCATGCACAGGCGTTGTAGGGAGGTCATACAGGCACGTGGAGGCCACACACACTACGGAGCCTCATTTTGACTTGTTTTCAGGACATTACATCAAAGTTGGATCAGCTTGTAGTGTGTTTTTCCACTTTAATTTTGATTGTGACTACAAATCCAGACCTCCATGGGTTGAAAAATTTGATTTCCATTTTTACATTTTTGTGTGATTTTGTTGTCAGCACATTCAACTATGTAAAGAACAAAGTATTTCAGAAGAATATTTAATTAATTCAGATCTAGGATGTGTTATTTTTGTGTTCCCTTTATTTTTTTGAGCAGTGTATATATACAGTACAGACCAAAAGTTTGGACACATCTTCTCATTCAAAGAGTTTTCTTTATTTTCATGACTATAAAGGCATCAAAACTATGAATTAACACATGTGGAATTATATACATAACAAACAAGTGTGAAACTGCAAATATGTCATATTCTAGGTTCTTCAAAGTAGCCACCTTTTGCTTTGATTACTGCTTTGCACACTCTTGGTATTCTCTTGATGAGCTTCAAGAGGTAGTCCCCTGAAATGGTCTTCCAACAGTCTTGAAGGAGTTCCCAGAGATGCTTAGCACTTGTTGGCCCTTTTGCCTTCACTCTGCGGTCCAGCTCACCCCAAACCATCTCGATTGGGTTCAGGTCCGGTGACTGTGGAGGCCAGGTCATCTGGCGCAGCACCCCATCACTCTCCTTCATGGTCAAATAGCCCTTACTTTCAAAGTTTTCCCAATTTTTCGGCTGACTGACTGACCTTTATTTCTTAAAGTAATGATGGCCACTCGTTTTTCTTTACTTAGCTGCTTTTTTCTTGCCATAATACAAATTCTAACAGTCTATTCAGTAGGACTATCAGCTGTGTATCCACCTGACTTCTCCTCAACGCAACTGATGGTCCCAACCCCATTTATAAGGCAAGAAATCCCACTTATTAAACCTGACAGGGCACACCTGTGAAGTGAAAACCATTTCAGGGGACTACCTCTTGAAGCTCATCAAGAGAAGGCCAAGAGTGTGCAAAGCAGTAATCAAAGCAAAAAGGTGGCTACTTTGAAGAACCTAGAATATGACATTTTTTCAGTTGTTTTACACTTGTTTGTTATGTATATAATTCCACATGTGTTAATTCATAGTTTTGATGCCTTCAGCGTGAATCTACAATTTTCATAGTCATGAAAATAAAGAAAACTCTTTGAATGAGAAGGTGTGTCCAAACTTTTGGTCTGTACTGTGTGTATATATATATATATATATATATATATATATATATATATATTTATATTTATATTACACACACACACACAAAAATACAAAAGGTTTCCTCTGCATTTGAAGCGATCACTTTCAAACCAGAATTGTGCCATTAAAATAGGCAATCTGAAGAGTTCGACCTCCCAGGAGAGCTCAAGCCTCAAAGCAGTAAAAGAGACATTGAAAGAGATTATAGCAGGTGGAAACAGCAGAACAAAGGTTGAGTGAGCTCCTGGAGTTTTTTCAATAACCGTGTAGAAGAGACTGAGAACCTCACTTCCTACCCAAACAAGCAGAATGCAGCTATATTACAATGCCCTACTGTAGTTTTTTTTTTTGTGATTGTTAAGAAAATACGACTACATTGCTTAAAGAAACATAGGCCTATATTACACCAACAGATTATCTGACCAATCAGACCAATAGTTGGTGTGTATAACAAAAGATCTGTGTGTATAATAGGCCATCTGACCAATGATTGGTCAGAAAATCTGTTGGTGTAATACAGCCCTTATGTATGACGACAATATGTCCCCTACATAGGTCAATGGATGTTAGTCATGGTGTTTATCTTTTCCTTTAAAATGACTAAAACCAGATAAAGATTAAAAAAAATAAAAGAAAAAAGGGAAACACATGACTACTTCTACACAAAACAATGTGGATAGGGCACAATGCCTATCTGTTATTGGAGTCCCAAGATCCTGTCTTCATCTTACGAGATTTTAACACGACACTGCACAAGTCACATGCACAATTCTCTTCACCAATACAGGTTAATGTTACAGCAGAAGGCATATGATACAAACACAAAACCCACCATTGTTTGGGCTGTTCCGATTCACATCAGTGCGTCATCATTCAATAGTTGGCATTGTGTTGCAGATCTACATCCCTAGTCAACATTCTACGGTACATGCCCTTCTACATGGGCACCTTTTCTGCCAGTAAGGGCTTATTCACACATCTGTCTTTTGTGGACACAAATGCCCCCTTTCTATTCAATGGGTCAATGAAAACTATGGACAGAACATGGATGACATCCCATGTATTTGTCTGTTTTTTGTTTTTTTTTACTCGTCCATTGCACAGAAAATACATAAAAAAATGGATGCAAAAAAAACAGATCAACTATGGTGAAGCTAAAACGAGTTTTCTTTCTGCAAAACGCAGACACAATACAAACTCCCATATTTTTCCTGCGGACAAACTGTCCATGGGGGGAAAAAAATGGACGTCTGAGCATATAGAGTTCAATGGATCTTTGCTCTCTGAGGAGAAAATAGACAGCACATGGTGTCCACCACTGACGCCTGAATCAGCCCTAACTAGCACTGATCGTCAGTACAAACATTGGGGGTCATTCATCAAACTGGTGTAGAGTGTAACTGGCTTAGTTGCCCATAGCAACCAATCAGATTTCACATCAGTGTCCAAATGAACTGTCCAAAATAAAAGGTGGAATCTGATTGGTTGCTATAGGCAACTAGGCCAGTTCTACTTTACACCAGTTTGATAAATGACCCCCATTGTCTCTCGTTAAAGGGCATCTGTCAGCAGTATTGTACCTATGACACTGGCTGACCTGTTACATGTGCACTTGGCAGCTGAAGGCATCAGTGTTGGTCCCATGTTCATATTTGTTCACATTGCTGAGAAAAATGAGGTTTTAATATGTGCAAATGAGCATCTAGGAGCAACGGGGGCGTTGCTGTTACACCAAGAAGCTCAGCTCCCTCTGCAACTGCTGCATCCTCTGCTGATCGAGGGTTACAGGTTACAATCTTCATAATTTATGGGAATGAATGACAGTTTACATCTGTTGGCATAAAATCTCTTGATTACATGCCAAGATCTTCTGGCAACAAAAGATTTTTATGTCCACATATAATATATATCATCAGGAACAAGTGCGCATTGCTGGACATGTTTACAGCGGGCAGTATTTAGGCCCGATCATTGGGTAATGTAAAAGGACTTTAAAGAGGACCTGTCACCACTCGTGACATGCCTGTTTTAATAGCTACTTGCATTCCCCATGTAATAACCATTCTGGAGCATCTATTCTTATGTCTGTATGTTGTGCCATTCCTTTATTATTTCTACTAGAAGTTATGAATGGTACAGAGAGGTGTTAACCAGATGGGGTGTGTCCCTGCACAGTCTGACAATGGCACTGATTGGATAGAGTGAGACTGTGCAGGGACACGCCCCTCTGTACCCTTACTGCAGACTGCTAGCAATTCATTCATAACTTCTGGTAGAAATAATAAAGGGATGGCATAACACAGAATCATAAGAACAGATGTTTCTGAATTGTTATTACATGGGGAATACATGGAGCTAATGAAACAGGCATGTCAGGAGTGGTGACAAGTCCTCTAAGTGTGGGTAACAGGCCACATGATAGCAATCACTGCCTTATATGTGAGGCCAGGAGTCATTTGTAGTTAAAAAGCACCTATCAGCAGGATCAACCTTTTTAAATCATGTCTACTTCTTAGTAGGGTTGTTTCCGCTGATTGAAATGAAATCTGTCTTGTGAAAATCAGTTGTGGCGTTCCTGAGATAGAAGATATTTATTCTTTACACAGATGAGGGCTTCAGTAAACAGAGTGGCGGGGACAAGCTCTTCGGTTAACCCCAGCTTTCCAGTCCTGACCACACCTCTCAATACACTGATAAAGTCATTCCAAAGGGTTGGTCCTGCTGATAGGTGCTCTTTAGAGGGTTTTTCTGAGATTTTTTTTTTACTGATGGACTTATGCTCATCTCAACAAGCGGAGCACCCTGCATTGTATAGCAGCAGTGCTTAGTGTTGCAGCTCCGCCCCATTCATTTCAGTGGGTCATGTGACCAATGAACGGGATGTCATTTGGTCTATCCAAAGCTGCAACAATACTGTAAGCGCCAATGCCTTCTCAAACAGCTGCTCGACAGGGGTTCTGGGTGTTAGACCCCCACCAATCAAATACTGACGACTAGAGTTGAGCGAACACCTGGATGTTCGGGTTCGAGAAGTTCGGCCGAACTTCCCGTAAATGTTCGGGTTCGGGATCCGAACCCGAACCGAACTTCGTCCCGAACCCGAACCCCATTGAAGTCAATGGGGACCCGAACTTTTGGGCACTAAAAAGGCTGTAAAACAGCCCAGGAAAGAGCAAGAGGGCTGCAAAAGGCAGCAACATGTAGGTAAATCCCCTGCAAACAAATGTGGATAGGGAAATGAATTAAAATTAAAACTAAAAAAATAAAAATGACCCAATATCAATTGGACAGAGGTCCCATAGCAGAGAATCTGGCTTCACGTCAGCAGAGAATCAGTCTCTTCATGCCATAGCAGAGAATCTGGCTTCATGTCAGCGCAGAATCAGTCTTCATGTCATAGCAGAGAATCAGGCTTCACGTCAGCCACCACTGGAACAGGCCACTGTCACACATTTAGGCCCCGGCACCCAGACAGAGGAGAGCGGTCCCGTAACAGAGAATCTGGCCTTATGTCAGCGCAGAATCTGTCTTCATGTCATAGCAGAGAATCAGGCTTCACGTCAGCCACCACTGGAACAGGCCACTGTCACACATTTAGGCCCAGGCACCCAGGCAGAGGAGAGCGGTCCCGTAACAGAGAATCTGGCCTTATGTCAGCGCAGAATCTGTATTCATGTCATAGCAGAGAATCAGGCTTCACGTCACCCACCACTGGAACAGGCCACTGTCACACATTTAGGCCCCGGCACCCAGACAGAGGAGAGTTTCATTCAACTTTGGGTTGCCCCGCAATATAATGGTAAAATGAAAATAAAAATAGGATTGAATGAGGAAGTGCCCTGGAGTACAATAATATATGGTTAAGGGGAGGTAGTTAATGTCTAATCTGCACAAGGGATGGACAGGTCCTGTGGGATCCATGCCTGGTTCATTTTTATGAACGTCAGCTTGTCCACATTGGCTGTAGACAGGCGGCTGCGTTTGTCTGTAATGACGCCCCCTGCCGTGCTGAATACACGTTCAGACAAAACGCTGGCCGCCGGGCAGGCCAGCACCTCCAAGGCATAAAAGGCTAGCTCTGGCCACGTGGACAATTTGGAGACCCAGAAGTTGAATGGGGCCGAACCATCAGTCAGTACGTGGAGGGGTGTGCACAGGTACTGTTCCACCATGTTAGTGAAATGTTGCCTCCTGCTAACACGTTCCGTATCAGGTGGTGGTGCACTTAGCTGTGGCGTGTTGACAAAACTTTTCCACATCTCTGCCATGCTAACCCTGCCCTCAGAGGAGCTGGGCGTGACACAGCTGCGTTGGCGACCTCTTGCTCCTCCTCTGCCTTCGCCTTGGGCTTCCACTGGTTCCCCTGTGACATTTGGGAATGCTCTCAGTAGCGCGTCTACCAACGTGCGCTTGTACTCGCGCATCTTCCTATCACGCTCCAGTGTAGGAAGTAAGGTGGGCACATTGTCTTTGTACCGGGGATCCAGCAGGGTGGCAACCCAGTAGTCCGCACACGTTAAAATGTGGGCAACTCTGCTGTCGTTGCGCAGGCACTGCAGCATGTAGTCGCTCATGTGTGCCAGGCTGCCCAGAGGTAAGGACAAGCTGTCCTCTGTGGGAGGCGTATCGTCATCGTCCTGTGTTTCCCCCCAGCCACGCACCAGTGATGGGCCCGAGCTGCTTTGGGTGCCACCCCGCTGTGAACATGCTTCATCCTCATCCTCCTCCACCTCCTCCTCATCCTTCGTCCTCCAGTAGTGGGCCCTGTCTGGCCACATTTGTACCTGGCCTCTGGTGTTGCAAAAAACCTCCCTCTGAGTCACTTCGAAGAGACTGGCATGAAAGTGCTAAAAATGACCCCTCTTCCTCCTCTTCCTCCTGGGCCACCTCCTCTTCCATCATCGCCCTAAGTGTTTTCTCAAGGAGACATAGAAGTGGTATTGTAACGCTGATAACGGCGTCATTGCCACTGGCCATGTTGGTGGAGTACTCGAAACAGCGCAACAGGGCACACAGGTATCGCATGGAGGCCCAGTCATTGGTGGTGAAGTGGGTCTGATCCGCAGTGCGACTGACTCGTGCGTGCTGCAGCTGAAACTCCACTATGGCCTGCTGCTGCTCGCACAGTCTGTCCAGCATGTGCAAGGTGGAGTTCCACCTGGTGGGTACGTCGCATATGAGGCGGTGAGCGGGAAGGCCGAAGTTACGCTGTAGCGCAAACAGGCGAGCAGCGGCAGGGTGTGAACGCCGGAAGCGCGAACAGACCGCCCACACTTTATGCAGCAGCTCTGACATGTCGGGGTAGTTGCGAATGAACTTCTGCACCACCAAATTCAGCACATGCGCCAGGCAAGGGATGTGCGTCAAACCGGCTAGTCCCAGAGCTGCAACGAGATTTCGCCCATTATCGCACACCACCAGGCCGGGCTTGAGGCTCACCGGCAGCAACCACTCGTCGGTCTGTTGTTCTATACCCCGCCACAACTCCTGTGCGGTGTGGGGCCTGTCCCCCAAACATATGAGTTTCAGAATGGCCTGCTGACGTTTACCCCGTGCTGTGCTGAAGTTGCTGGTGAAGGTGTGTGGCTGACTGGATGAGCAGGTGGAAGAAGAGGAGGAGGAAGCTGAGTAGGAGGAGGAGGAGACAGGAGGCAAAGAATGTTGCCCTGCGATCCTTGGCGGCGGAAGGACGTGCGCCAAATAGCTCTCCGCCTGGGGCCCAGCCGCCACTACATTTACCCAGTGTGCAGTTAGGGAGATATAGCGTCCCGGGCCGTGCTTACTGGTCCACATATCTGTGGTTAGGTGGACCTTGCCACAGATGGCGTTGCGCAGTGCACACTTGATTTTATCGGACACTTGTTTGTGCAGGGAAGGCACGGCTCTCTTGGAGAAGTAGTGGCGGCTGGGAACAACATACTGTGGGACAGCAAGTGACATGAGCTGTTTGAAGCTGTGTGTGTGTCCACCAGCCTAAATGACAGCATTTCATAGGCCAGTAGTTTAGAAATGCTGGCATTCAGGGCCAGGGATCGAGGGTGGCTAGGTGAGAATTTACGCTTTCTCTCAAATGTTTGTGAGATGGAGAGCTGAACGCTGCCGTGTGACATGGTTGAGATGCTTGGTGACGCAGGTGGTGGTGTTGGTGGTACATCCCATGTTTGCTGGGCGGCAGGTGCCAACGTTCCTCCAGAGGCAGAGGAAGAGGCCGAGGCGGCGGCAGCAGCAGAAGAGGTAGCAGGGGGAGCCTGAGTGACTTCCTTGTTTTTAAGGTGTTTACTCCACTGCAGTTCATGCTTTGCATGCAGGTGCCTGGTCATGCAGGTTGTGCTAAGGTTCAGAACGTTAATGCCTCGCTTCAGGCTCTGATGGCACAGCGTGCAAACCACTCGGGTCTTGTCGTCAGCACATTGTTTAAAGAAGTGCCATGCCAGGGAACTCCTTGAAGCTGCCTTTGGGGTGCTCGGTCCCAGATGGCGGCGGTCAGTAGCAGGCGGAGTCTCTTGGCGGCGGGTGTTCTGATTTTGCCCACTGCTCCCTCTTTTGCTACGCTGTTGGCTCGGTCTCACCACTGCCTCTTCCTCCGAACTGTGAAAGTCAGTGGCACGACCTTCATTCCATGTGGGGTCTAGGACCTCATCGTCCCCTGCATCGTCTTCCACCCAGTCTTGATCCCTGACCTCCTGTTCAGTCTGCACACTGCAGAAAGACGCAGCAGTTGGCACCTGTGTTTCGTCATCATCAGAGACGTGCTGAGGTGGTATTCCCATGTCCTCATCATCATGAAAAATAAGTGGTTGTGCGTTAATGCCTTCTATCTCTTCCACCCCTGGGGAAGGGCTAGGTGGATGCCCTTGGGAAACCCTGGCAGCAGAGACTTCAAACAGCATAAGAGACTGCTGCATAACTTGAGGCTCAGACAGTTTCCCTGATATGCATGGGGGTGATGTGACAGACCGATGGGCTTGGTTTTCATGCGCCATCTGTGCGCTTTCTGCAGAAGACTGGGTGGGAGATAATGTGAACGTGCTGGATCCACTGTCGGCCACCCAATTGACTAATGCCTGTACCTGCTCAGGCCTTACCATCCTTAGAACGGCATTGGGCCCCACCAAATATCGCTGTAAATTCTGCTGGCTACTGGGACCTGAGGTAGTTGGTTCACTAGGACGTGTGGCTGTGGCAGAACGGCCACGTCCTCTCCCAGCACCAGAGGGTCCACTAACACCACCACGACCATGTCCACGTCCGCGTCCGCGTCCCTTATTAGATGTTTTCCTCATTGTTCCGGTTCACCACAATTTTGAGAATGGCAAATTTGGGAATGCTTTTTCAACCCAGAACAAAAAGTCTGCTTTTACGGTCACTACAAATAACTTGACCAGCTAAAACTGTGCAGATTTGGTTGAATAGAGATGTGAGACCTGTTTTTTTTTTGCGCTGTGTGACAGTTATAGGTTTAATCACAGAATGACACTTCTATCAGCACGCTAGCGTGTGTCTTAGGTTTTTCTGAATGACACTATCAATACCTTCAATGTAAGATTTTCTTTTTGGGATAGATTTCAAGTAGGCCTCAAATTCCACAAACTACACTGTGTGCAGAATTATTAGGCAAATGAGTATTTTGACCACATCATCCTCTTTATGCATGTTGTCTTACTCCAAGCTGTATAGGCTCGAAAGCCTACTACCAATTAAGCATATTAGGTGATGTGCATCTCTGTAATGAGAAGGGGTGTGGTCTAATGACATCAACACCCTATATCAGGTGTGCATAATTATTAGGCAACTTCCTTTCCTTTGGCAAAATGGGTCAAAAGAAGGACTTGACAGGCTCAGAAAAGTCAAAAATAGTGAGATATCTTGCAGAGGGATGCAGCACTCTTAAAATTGCAAAGCTTCTGAAGCGTGATCATCGAATAATCAAGCGTTTCATTCAAAATAGTCAACAGGGTCGCAAGAAGCGTGTGGAAAAAGCAATGCGCAAAATAACTGCCCATGAACTGAGAAAAGTCAAGCGTGCAGCTGCCAAGATGCCACTTGCCACCAGTTTGGCCATATTTCAGAGCTGCAACATCACTGGAGTGCCCAAAAGCACAAGGTGTGCAATACTCAGAGACATGGCCAAGGTAAGAAAGGCTGAAAGACGACCACCACTGAACAAGACACACAAGCTGAAACGTCAAGACTGGGCCAAGAAATATCTCAAGACTTATTTTTCTAAGGTTTTATGGACTGATGAAATGAGAGAGTGAGTCTTGATGGGCCAGATGGATGGGCCCGTGGCTGGATTGGTAAAGGGCAGAGAGCTCCAGTCCGACTCAGACCCCAGCAAGGTGGAGGTGGAGTACTGGTTTGGGCTGGTATCATCAAAGATGAGCTTGTGGGGCCTTTTCGGGTTGAGGATGGAGTCAAGCTCAACTCCCAGTCCTACTGCCAGTTTCTGGAAGACACCTTCTTCAAGCAGTGGTACAGGAAGAAGTCTGCATCCTTCAAGAAAAACATGATTTTCATGCAGGACAATGCTCCATCACACGCGTCCAAGTACTCCACAGCGTGGCTGGCAAGAAAGGGTATAAAAGAAGAAAATCTAATGACATGGCCTCCTTGTTCACCTGATCTGAACCCCATTGAGAACCTGTGGTCCATCATCAAATGTGAGATTTACAAGGAGGGAAAACAGTACACCTCTCTGAACAGTGTCTGGGAGGCTGTGGTTGCTGCTGCACGCAATGTTGATGGTGAACAGATCAAAACACTGACAGAATCCATGGATGGCAGGCTTTTGAGTGTCCTTGCAAAGAAAGGTGGCTATATTGGTCACTGATTTGTTTTTGTTTAGTTTTTGAATGTCAGAAATGTATATTTGTGAATGTTGAGATGTTATATTGGTTTCACTGGTAAAAATAAATAATTGAAATGGGTATATATTTGTTTTTTGTTAAGTTGCCTAATAATTATGCACAGTAATAGTCACCTGCACACACAGATATCCCCCTAAAATAGCTAAAACTAAAAACAAACTAAAAACTACTTCCAAAAATATTCAGCTTTGATATTAATGAGTTTTTTGGGTTCATTGAGAACATGGTTGTTGTTCAATAATAAAATTAATCCTCAAAAATACAACTTGCCTAATAATTCTGCACTCCCTGTAGTTATTTTCAGAATGGCAAATTTGGGAATGCTTTTTCAACCCAGAACAAAAAGTCTGCTTTTACGGTCACTACAAATAACTTGACCAGCTAAAACTGTGCAGATTTGGTTGAATAGAGATGTGAGACCTTTTTTTTTTTGCGCTGTGTGACAGGTATAGGTTTAATCACAGAATGACACTTCTATCAGCACGCTAGCGTGTGTCTTAGGTTTTTCTGAATGACACTATCAATACCTTCAATGTAAGATTTTCTTTTTGGGATAGATTTCAAGTAGGCCTCAAATACCACAAACTAGTTATTTTGAGAATGGCAAATTTGGGAATGCTTTTTCAACCCAGAACAAAAAGTCTGCTTTTACGGTCACTACAAATAACTTGACCAGCTAAAACTGTGCAGATTTGGTTGAATAGAAATGTCAGGTCTATTTTTTAGGCGCTGGGTGACAGGCTCAACTTGCCCCTGATGTAATATATGGCCAAAAAATAACCACACTGTTGATGGTTAAATGCACTTGGGTGACACAGGCTCAGCCTGCAGCTGATGTAGTATATGGCCAAAAAATAATCAGACTGTTGATGGTTAAATGCACTTGGGTGACACAGGCTCAGCCTGCAGCTGATGTAGTATATGGCCAAAAAATAACCAGACTGTTGATGGTTAAATGCACTTCGGTGACACAGGCTCAGCCTGCAGCTGATGTAGGATATAGCACAAAATAACCACACTATCGATGGTTAAATACACTTGGTGATAGCTCTTGCTGGCGCGCCACAAGTCACAAAATGGCCGCCGATCACCCCAGAAAAAAAGTGATCTAAAAACGCTCTGGGCAGCCTCAAAAAAGTGAGCAAGTCAATAATAGCACTTCAATGATCCACAGCTGCAGATCGATCACAGAATTAAGTCTTTTGGAGGAGTTAATCTGCCTAATCTCGCCCTAACGTCGCAGCTGCAACCTCTCCCTATACTGATCATAGCAGAGTGACGTGCGGCGCTACGTGACTCCAGCTTAAATAGAGGCTGGGTCACATGGTGCACTGGCCAATCACAGCCATGCCAATAGTAGGCATGGCTGTGATGGCCTCTTGGGCCAAGTAGTATGACGCTTGTTGATTGGCTGCTTTGCAGCCTTTCAAAAAGCGCCAAGAAAGCGCCGAACACCGAACCCGAACTTTTACGAAAATGTTCGGGTTCGGGTCCGTGTCACGGACACCCCAAAATTCGGTACGAACCCGAACTATACAGTTCGGGTTCGCTCATCCCTACTGACGACCTAGGTCATCGGTTAAAGAATTTCAGAAAGCCGTTTGTAATACAAATGACTCCTAAAAAAGACAGGTCAGGTTTAACACCCAGCCAAACCCCATACCAGCAACAGCCCCTGTTTAAAGGTGCCATGCAGCCATCAACAATGAAGAAGGACTATACAGTGCGGTCTTCATTATTAGCAGCATGGCTCTGTGTAGAGTGGCCTGGGTATACCTAATTTATAGTGATTCGTAACAAATTAATTCAGAACAAATCAAATTTCTTGGCTAACTGATGTTGCCAAATCAAATTTTTAAAAACTTGCTAATCAGAACACAGAAAACTCCACAAGCTCCCTTCATGCAAAATCAAAGCACTGGTAGATGTTTCCAGTTCTCGTTCTTTCATTTTTTTAAAAAGACCGATTGTCCCAGCAACAAATTTACCATGCAAATGAAATTCAGACTAGCAACTGATAAGATTTAGAATGTACAGGGAAAAAGACGTCATTTTCATTTTGGCAGGTCACACTATGGTTTTCAACCTGACGGGAGGCCCTGCTATTCATCCTAACATTACGGCAGCACTAACTGCCTGCAAGTTACCAGTCCCAAGACATTCTTATCGGGGACAATGTTGTCCTTGAAAGATAAAAAGGTCAACTCGCCTACGTCAAGTGGTTTGTTCGGCTGATCCCCATCCAGTGCAGCATCATGTACTTTGAAAAGGAGTGACCTACAGGTTTAGGAGAACAAAGACGAGATTCTCTAGATCCAGTAGATGGGGCCAAGCGTTTCGCTTTTCACAGGGCGTATGCCAGGAAAGCTAGAATTAAGCAACGGTGTACAATTTCACTTCAGAGCTTTGTCCGAGCCATTTTCAAATGGAGATGGGACATAAAAGGTTGATACGCTAAGGCCTTATAAAACAGATCAGTACCTCATCTTTCTAAACTTTATCATATGTGGTTTGCTTAGAAAAATCAGCAAATTCTTCTTTATACCTGTTGTCACATAAGCCTAGTTTACGTGCATAGCACATTTTAATGGGATTTCTGTCTCAATATATTCCCTCTAGAAGCACTTAAAAAGGGTTTTCTAAGATGAAAATGTTGATGGCCTATGATTATGATAGGTGAAGGTCCAACACCCAGCACTGCCACCGATCCAATGTTTGAAAGAGCTGAAGCGCTCCAGTGAGCACCACAACCTAATTTGTAGACCAGTAATAAAATATTCATGGGTCACATGGCCTTTGTGCAGCTCAGTCCTATTCATGTGAATGGGCTTGAGCTGCAATACCAAGCATAGCGGCTTTCCAATAAAAGGCGTTTGGTGGTGGTGCAGGGTATCAGAACCCCACTGATCAGATATTAATGACCTAGCCTGAGGATAGGCCATCAAAATTTTTCTCTCAAAAAATGCCCATCTATATTTTCCTGAAAAACACCTTCTAGGAATATGGTTTATGAAACCACATCCATTGGAGAACATGTTGTGTATGACTCCATTTAATTGAATGGTGACACGGTTCCTCAATGTACCCAAGTCCTCAAAGGACATGTGACAAATAGATAAGCAGCAGATGATTTTCGTTTCTATGTAGTCACTGGGGCCGAGCTGCAAAACCAAACCCACGGACATGGACTGTTTCTTCGAGGAAGGCCTCATGCACACGACAGTATTTTTTCACGGTCCGCAAAATGGGGTTCCGTTGGTCCGTGATCCATGACCGTTTTTTCGTCCGTGGGTCTTCCTCGATTTTTGGAGGATCCACTGACATGAAAAAAAAGACGTTTTGGTGTCCACCTGGCCGTGCGGAGCCAAACGGATCCATCCTGACTTACAATGCAAGTCAATGTGGACGGATCAGTTTGACATTGACACAATATGGTGCAATTGCAAACGGATCCGTCCCCCATTGACTTTCAATGTAAAGTCAGGAGTTAATATACCATAGGATCGGAGTTTTCTCCAATCCGATGGTATATTTTAACTTGAAGCGTCCCAATCACCATGGGAACGCCTCTATGTTAGAATATACCATCAGATTTGAGTTAGATCGTGAAACTCATATCCGACAGTATATTCTAACACAGAGGCGTTCCCATAGTGATGGGGACGCTTCAAGTTAGAATATCCTACGAACTGTGTACATGACTGCCCCCTGATGCCTGGCAGCACCCGATCTTTTACAGGGGGCTGTGATCCGCACAATTAACCCCTCGGGTGCCGCACCTAAAGGGTTAATTGTGCGTATCATAGCCCCCTGTAAGAGATCAGGTGCTGCCAGGCAGGAGGGGGCCCCCTCCCCAATATTATATTCATTCGTGGCAGTGCCCTCTCCCCCCCCCCCAGTTAAAAATCACGTTCCGAATCCCCCATCATTGGTGGCCAGTGCGGCCTCACATCTCCCCTCCCCCCCCCCAGTTAAAATCACGTTCCCCCATCATTGGTGGCAGTGGAGAGTTCCGATCGGAGTCACAGTTTAATCGCTGGGGCTCCGATCGGTAACCATGGCAACCAGGATGCTACTGCATTCCTGGTTGCCATGGTTACTTAGCAATTTTTAGAAGCGTTATACTTACCTGCGAGCTGCGATGTCTGTGACCGGCACTGGCCACCAATGATGGGGGATTCGGAACGTTATTTTAACTAGGGGAAGGGGGGGGGGGGAAGATGTGAGGCCGCACTGGCCACCAATGAATATAATATTGGTGGAGGGAAGGGGTCTGCCCCCTCCTGCCTGGCAGCACCTGATCTCTTACAGGGGGCTATGATACGCACAATTAACCCTTTAGGTGCGGCACATGAGGGGTTAATTGTGCGGATCACAGCCCCCTGTAAAAGATCAGGTGCTGCCAGGCAGCAGGGGGCAGTCATGTACACAGTTCTCAGTATATTCTAACTTGAAGCGTCCCCATCACTATGGGAACGCCTCTGTGTTAGAATATACTGTCGGATATGAGTTTTCACGAAGTGAAAACTCATATCTGAAAAAGCTTTTATGCAGACGGATCTGCGATCCGTCTGTGTGAAAGTTGCCAACGGCCACGGATCACGGACGCGGATGGCAATCTTGTGTGCATCTGTATCTTTTCACGGACTCATTGACTTGAATGGGTCCGTGAACCGTTGTCCGTCAAAAAAATAGGACAGGTCATATTTTTTTGACGGACAGGAAACACTGATCACGGCCGCGGATGAACAACGGTGCATTTTCCGGGTTTTCAAAGGACCCATTGAAAGTCAATGGGTCCGCAGAAAATCACGGAAAACGGAACAACGGCCACGGATGCACACAACGGTCGTGTGCATGAGGCCGAAACCAGCTATATTTTACTAATCTTTTACAACCCTTTTTGTAATTTTGCCAAGTTTTTGCATGCCTCTTGTAAAGGAGTCAGTTTACACTTTATGATCTACTGTAGTACAAGGGTCAGCAACTTCTAACCCTAAAGATGTTGTAAAACTACAAATCCCAAAATGCTCTATTCACATCTATAGAAGTTCTGAGAACAGCGAAGCAAGTGTGCATGTTGGGAGTCATAGTTTTACCACAGCTGAGTGACGAAGGTTGCCGATTCCTGCTGTAGTAGATCAATTATGCCCCCAACCAACAGGATTGCATGTATGTGATTACTTGATGTTACTTGCAACCCTTCTACGGGTTCCCCAGAATGCAGAACTAGTCAGAGTTGTCACGTTTGCAGTAAAGATAGGACAAATGTGAGGGATTCACAAGAGAAGAATTATTTTTTCGTTACTGCAAATACAACATTTTCCTACTGCATATCCAGTAGACTTGCCCATTCAAGGCCATGAGTCTGTGAAAAAATACAGACTCCCTCTGTGTGCGGTCCAGTTTCACACATGGTTGCTAGGAGACAATGAAAAGAAGCAAAATGTTTTTTTGACGGATGTGAAAATGGATGCCCTAGGGCAGGGATGGCTAACCTGCGGCTCTCCAGCTGTTGTAAAACTACAACTCCCACCGTGCCCTGCTATCTGATACCTGTAGGCATGCTGGGAGTTGTAGTTTTGCTACAGCTGGAGAGCCTCAGTTTGACCATCCCTGCCCTAGGGATAGAAACAAAGTGGAAAAACAGAACATTCCACATGGAATGAATATCATCTGATTTAGGCCTCATGCACGCGACCGTTCCATTTTTTGCTGTCCGCCAACCGCGGATCGGCAAAAAACAGAAGCTGCTCGTGTGCCTTCTGCAATTTGCGGAACGGAACGGGCGGCCCATCAATATAAATGCCTATTCTTGTCCGCAAAGCGCAGACAAGAATAGGACATGTTATATTTTTTATGCGGGGCCGCGGAACGGAGCAACGGATGCGGACAGCACACAGAGTGCTGTCCGCATCTTTTGCGGCCCCATTGAAGTGAATGTGTCCGCATCCAAGCCGCCAAAACGGATGAGGACCCAAACAAACAACGGCCGTGTGCATGAGGCCTTAGGTGGACAGAACATGGAAGAATTTTATAATGCTGGCTTAAATAAGCCAGAAAGTTGTGGTGGAATCTAAAGACTCTGTCCACATATCCTCAGAAGTTGTGTCAGGTAATTTGGGTATTTTTCCAGACAAATACTTCAGACAGAAAGTTATGCCACTCTGTAGCCAATCTCAGTGGCATATGCTGTCCATTAGCCACAATGTTCAAGGGGTTCTCCATTTGGACCAATTAGGTCATGGTGCTAACTTGTGGAGGGAAGCTCTTTTAGATAGGACTTACCCTCTCTCGCTCCCCCAATGCTGCCATCATAGCTGCACTGTTACGCTATTCCAACTAGATGTGGCCACTTCTTTTCCCGTTTGGTTAAATTATAGTCAGTGAGGAAAGACAAGTCCTATGTAAAAGAGCTTCCCTCCATAGGTAAGAAAAAAGAACCATGCCCTAATTATACTAAATGCCCAGAGAACCCCTTGAAATAAAAAAACATGTACCGTAGGTACCACTTGGAACCGAAACAGAATTCGGTAAAAGGTTTTTAACAGTAGAAATTCATTTCTAAAGTTATTTCCGAAGTCTCACGAGACTTCGCAAAGTAATAACTATCGGCTCATAGGAGCCAATACATTCTAATACTGTATGGAGCACTTGCTCCGTACAGCATTCTATCGAAGTTTTATGCAAATCGACTTCCGATGTGTCATCCGAAGTCGATTCGCTCATCCCTAATGCTGACATATCAATCCAACAGAGGTCAAAAGGACAATAATTTGGCCTCCATCAGATAAATGGGAGCCTATGGCTTAGAAGAAATCAGTCATGTTTTTTCTAATCCTTTAAAGGGGTTTTCCCCTGGTTAGGTCATCCGACACACAGGACCCTGGCTGATCAGCTGTTTGAGAAGGCACTGGCACTTGTGTAGTGTCCCACTAGGTGAATGTGGGCACTACACAAGGGTCAATTGGGCCACGTGGTACTCCTACTCCTGAGGGACAGTGGCAGTATATTTAACCGTCCATTTTAATGTATTTTCTATATGTTTTTATATGCATTGTTCCCCTGTGATATGTACAGCAGGCCTGTTAGGGTGTAATTAGGCATCCTAGGCACTAGGGGGGAGCCAGTGAACACTTAGTATATATACTTAGACCCAGACAGGGAGGAGTTAGTCTATAGTCAGGAGTCTGTGGAGACAGAAGTGAGAAGGCATCTTAGCCAGAGATGTGCTGAGGGCCTCCTCCTGATATGCAGCTGGATAGTCCAGGCTGCTAGTTGCTACCAGGAGGCTAGTGAAGAATGATAGCCTGCCTGTTGATAAAGTGAGCCACAGTTAGCTCAGAAGATTACCCCAGTAGTAGGAATGAACCTCCTGGGAGAAACCTGCAGCTTCCCTACCAAGCAAGGACAATACAACAAGTTCAGATAAGTAACCTGATGAGCAGAAGTACTATAAGTTAAAGCAAGAGTCAATACTGGAGGAAGGATTTATTACCAAGGATTAAAGCCAGCATTTAGGCATCCGGGCCTTGGAATCCAGCCAGCTAGAATAGCTGAAGGGGATAGTGCAGCATAGGTCTGCTAAGCATTAACTTTATACCCTCCAAGTATCTTGCAAGATTATACCTGCCATACTGTGAAGTAAACCTGCTTGTGGAATATTGATATAAGGAACTGCATCATCATTATCAACTGTCTGTATAAAGTTTGGACTGTTTTCCAAGTAAAGCAACGTTTGTACTACTCCTACAAAATCGGTGTGCCACCGTTACAGGCACTGGCGTCACGATCCTTAAAGGGACCTTGCCCCAGGCACTCAAAATACCTGCAACATCCAGGGCACCTCATCCACCATCAGGTCTGGTCCCTACATCCAGAGTGTGCCCCAGAGGAACTTGTGTCTACCTCTCCTTCACTGCCGCATGCCTGCCCAGGGTTCTCCTCTAAAAAGTGAGTAACCCTCGATTGCCCATAACCGTGACCTCACTATCGCAATACCCTGCAGGTCTGGCATGCTGCACTCGCAGTAGCGCCACGGCCTTCTCTCTGCTCATCAAGCACAGCGCCGTGCATTGTATAGGTGCTTGATATTCACTTGAATGGGGCTGAGCTGCACCTAGGAAATGTGATCAATGACAACACATGGCCTAGGGAAAGCTAAAGAAGGCCACTACACTGCTCCGTAGCCTTCTCAAACCCCTTTAACTGGTTCCCATAAGATGGATGATTACTGAGCCCCATGTTCACAAATATATTTGGAATATGTATCACCTGGATCTTTAATACAGTGTGAATAGAGATAGGATCCCCCATATCACCATATAGCAATACGGTGCTACACAGCGATTTCTTTTTCATGTGAAGTCTGTGAAATGCTCCAGTGAATGCGGAATATCTCCTCTAGAACCTCTAGGCCTCTTTCACACGAGCGTGACTGATTAGGTCCGGACACTTTAAGGGTACGTTCAGTAAAACTCGCACCATTTTGCAAGCAAGTTCAGTTTTGTCTGCGATTGCGTTCAGTTTTTCCGCGCGGGTGCAATGCGTTTTGATGCGTTTTTCACTCGCGTGATAAAAAATTGAAGGTTTACAAACAACATCTCTAAGGGTACTTTCACACTTGTGGCAGAGGTTTCCGGCAGGCAGTTCCGCCACCGGAACTGCCTGGCGGATCCGTCAAAAAGTATGCCAACTGATGGCATTTGTCAGACGGATCAGGATCCTGATCCATATGACAAGTGCATTGAAATGCCGGATCCGTCTCTCTGGTGTCATCTGGAAAAATGGATCCAGCATTTATTTTTTTCGCATTTTTTGCGGTTTGAGCATGCGCAGACCGCAATGCCAGATCCGTTTTGCTGGAACACTCGGGGCCAGATTTGGCATTAATGCTTTTCAATGGGAAAAAAATGTTCCGGAAGTGTTCTGGGATTTTGGACGGAGATAAAATCGCAGCCGCCTGGGGTATTATCTCCGTCCTGAAAAGTCAAAAAGACTGAACTGAAGACATCCTGATGCATCCTGAACAGATTGCTCTCTATTCACAATGCATTAGGATAAAACTGATCAGTTCTTTTTCCGGTATTGAGCCCCTAGGACGGAACTCAATGCCGGAAAAGAATAACACTAGTGTGAAAGTACCCTAAAACAACCATCAGTGAAAAACGCATTGCGTCCGCACTTGCTTGCAGTTGCAATGCGTTTTTCACTGAAGCCCCATTCACTTCTATCGGGCCAGTGCTGCAAACACAGAATATAGAACATGCTGCGTTTTTCACGCAACGCAGAACTGATGCGTGAAAAAAAACGCTCATGTACACTGACCCATAGAAATGAATGGGTCAGGCTTCAGTGCGGATGCTATGCGTTCACATCATGCATTGCACCCGCTCGGAAAACTCGCTCGTGTGAAAGGGGCCTTAGTGTTTTTGGAGGAAAACTTGATCAGTGAGCAGAACCTCGACTGGAACTAAGGGGCCTGCAAGACACCTTAAGTACAGTTACTGTCATGGTGATAGATTATAGAAGTACTTCATCTTCCTACATTTTCTATACCATGTAAGTCAATTAGATGGACACAATTCACACCATAGACACATTTTCAGAGATCTTCTGGCAACAGCTGGGTGTGAAATAGAATTGACTAATGAGCTTACATTGCTCCAGTCATGACAAAGGGAACAGTATTTATCCCAGGCAGGACTGTTTTCCAACTGACTGGACACCGACAACGTGTCACCAGGACGTAACTGCCCGAGCATCCTGTTTCTGTCAAACCAGCCTTCAACACACTGGACTGAACTGCAGTACTGAAAGCTGTGCACTGGAAAACCCAACAATAGGTGCCCTGTGGTTAGAAATTGGGGGATTTCTAGAAGGACATATTGTCAGTACCTTTCATGCTGTGCCATGGCTGACTTATGGCAGATATTGATGCCCGATTCCCTGTTATTTTCAGACAAATTTTGATATCATGAATCATATCATTCACCAACAGAGGTAATTAGGGCTATATATTTATATAAAATTGCAATCAAAGCGGATGGGCCAAGTAAAAATAATAATTATTGCAATTAGTCATGTATACAGAAAATAAAAAATAAAAAACTTCCATCTGGTGTGCTCTCTAAGTGTAAACTTGGGAGATGCTTACATTTTAATTACTTATCTTTATCACCAAAATAGATCCAAGAGAACCTTATCTAAACCTCACAGGAACTCTCAAAATGACAATATCTCTTCCAATAAATAAGAGCAAAAAATGTTCCTTTATAATCAATCAATTTTTATTAATGTACCATGATTAAAACATACAGATGAATACTAAATAGTAGGGAATGCAACAAATTCATGCCACTATGCAATGCCTCAGGATTATGTGCAGAGTAATTAACAATAGATCAACGCCTTAAAATCCACACCCCTGTAATGTCCACAGTCCTAGATAAACCCAGGCACTAAGGGACAGCGCATATCTACGCAACATTCAGAATGAGGTAGCCATATAAACCCTCATCATCGCGCTAAACGCATTAACTATCTATGCCTGACTTCCTATAATGACATTGCCCATTCCCATAAGGGGAAGACCAGGGTGAAAAGACTGCTGAAAAAGTACTAAATAAGCATACCAAAGTGCTTTATTGCTAGTGGCAGGGATCCTCAGCGCGCGTTTTGCGTTCTAAGCTTCGTCAGGAGGTGACCACTCCGGTTCTCCCAGTTGGGATACTTTTACCTAGCTGCAGCAGTGACGTCACATTGACAACAGTTGAGTGCTGCAGGCAATCACTGGCCTCTGTGGTGCACCAAAGAGGTCAGTGATTGACCAAAGTCAACATATGGTTCTGCCAGGTAAGTAATTATCCCTTCTTTATCGCAGGTGGGTCCCCTGTGCCTCCTGAATCTGAACTAAGTCTTTAATGAGAATTTGTTTGTGCATATGAATAAGCCAACGCGCAGACGTGCACAAATATTACATGTATGAATGTGCAGCGAGCCCCTGAGAAGCCAGTGCAGAGGATGGGAGTGGAAGTGGCCGTGATGAGATGATGTGTCATGGTGTACTCCCTGGGGATCAGTGCAGTGAAAAGGTGGTATAAGGAATCAGGCCAGAAGCAGAAGCCTAAAAGTCTCTCTTTACTTAGTGCAAGATAGGAGTTGCAGTACATCCAGCAGTAGTTGGATATAGTGTTTACTATCTTCAGACGGTAGCTGGCAAAGTAGTTGATAACGGCAACTCTGGTATGCTATATTGCTGATGTATCGCTCCTGCACTTCTGGTTAAAAACTGCAATCAGGTATTTGTGGCTATAGGTGTCCACTCAGTGAAAAAAAAAGGCTTTTAGGAGTCGGCCTGTCCTTGATCTGATCTAAGGTGATGGGTATCTCAGCCATAGTCCCTCACCTGCAGCAGGGTCTGGATAGCTATGGTTGCTGATAACTGATGACTAACACTGTAGCTTTGCAGGATATCTGTAGTTTTGTCTTCAATGTCTCTCTGGAGTGGTGAGGGGCGGACTGAGCGGTCGGGCACTTCGGACGTGGTCCGAGGGCCCGCAGCCGCCGGCCGCAAAAAAAGAAATGCCTTTTTTTTTTTTTTTCACCTGTGAGTGTGACCTGTGATGACCTGTCACTGTCACCTACTTGAACCCGCCACCCTCCGGCGCTCATTGTAGACGTCACGTCACTTAGTCAGGACAACAGTCAGGGCTACCTTCCGCCCGCCCCCCCAGCCTGCGTGTGCGTCTGAGGCAGAGTCTGTCTGAGAATCATTCATTGGCGCTCAGCGCGCCGCTCAGGCTGCCTCTGCACAGGGGGCGTGACTCGGGAGTCGTGAGTAGACACACACAGCCAGCAGCCGCGGCCCGCGCCCGAATTAATTGAATCAGAATTATCAGATTAGATCAGATGATTCATTAAGTCAGTGACTTAATGAATCATCTGATCTAATCTGATAATTCAGATTCAATTAAATGGCGGGCGCCCCCCCCCCCCAAACACCCCAGTATAAGAATCATAATTGGTGGCTCAGTGGGCCCCCCCCCCCCCCCTAGTATAAGAAACATTGGTGGCTCAGTGGGAAGTGCCAATGAGGGTTAAAAAATATTTTTAAAAAATTAACTCACCTCCTCCAGTTGATCGCGTAGCTGCTGGTCTTTCTTCAGGACCTGTGGTGACGTCACTGAGCTCATCACATGACCCATTACCATGGTGATGGATCATGTGATGTATCATGTGATGAGCACAGTGATGTCACCACAGGTCATGAAGAAAGAACAGAAGACGATCAATTGGAGGAGGTGAGTTAATTATTTTTTTATTTTTTAACCCTCATTAGCACTGCCCACTGCGCCACCAATGTTTATTATATTGAGGGGGGAGCGCACTGCGCCACCAATGTTTATTATATTGAGGGGGGGCGCACTGCGCCACCAATGTTTATTATACTGGGGTGTTGGGGGGGCGCACTGCGCCACCAATGTTTATTATATTGGGGTGTTGGGGGGGCGCACTGCGCCACCAATGTTTATTATACTGGGGTGTTGGGGGGGCGCAGTGCGCCACCAATGTTTATTATACTGGGGTGTTGGGGGGGCGCACTGCGCCACCAATGTTTATTATACTGGGGTGTTGGGGGGGCGCACTGCGCCACCAATGTTTATTATACTGGGGTGTTGGGGGGGCGCACTGCGCCACCAATGTTTATTATACTGGGGTGTTGGGGGGCGCACTGCGCCACCAATGTTTATTATACTGGGGTGTTGGGGGGCGCACTGCGCCACCAATGTTTATTATACTGGGGTGTTGGGAGGGGCGCACTGTGCCACCAATGTTTATTATATTGGGGGGGCGCACTGCGCACAACGATGGGTTAGGGAAATTTCACAGCAGAGTGCGCATGCGCTGGGAGCCTCGCCGGCGGTTAGGGTAGGGAAAAATTATGGGCCAGTGCACAGGTGCGGTGATCGGATGGATGTTCTCAGCAGGACACCGGCCGACACTGCGCATGCGCTGGGAGCCTCACCAGCGGTTAGGGTAGGGAAAAAGCACTGGCCCGTACGTAATTTTTCCCTTCCCTAACCGCTGGTGAGGCTCCCGGTGCATGCGCAGTGTCGGCCGGTGTTCAGCTGAGAACATCCATCCGATCACTGCGCCTGCGCACTGGCCCATAGTTTTTCCCTACCCTAACCGCCGGTGAGGCTCCTGGCGCATGCGCACTCTGCTGTGAAACTTCCCTAACCTGACGTTGTGCGCCTGCGCGGCGCTGCACACCTCCTCACGTCATGTCCGGTGCGACCGGAAGTGACGAGGGTAGGGAAATCTCACGAAGTAGGGAAGTATAACATTACACCGGCCTTTGGGGTGTGCGGGCTGGTAACTACTTGGTTGGATAGTCAGCCAGCCTATGCCATGATGCCAGCAACAAGCAGTGTTTGTTTGTTTTTTTTGGGGGGGGGCGCCACAAGGTTAGCTCGCACAGGGCGCCTGGACACCTAAGGCCGGCCCTGGCGGGTGCGGGCCGCGGCTGCTGGCTGTGTGAGAATTATCAGATTAGATCAGAATCAGACCTGATCCATTCAGTAGTCAGTCATATAAATTCAGCAGAGTTAGACCATCTGACAGGTGACAGACGCACACTGTCACTGGCACTCTGGCAGAGACGGCAGCCAGCAGCATCTCAGGAGACAACAGCACTCGGCAGACTTGGTCAGGACTTGTTACTTAGGGTAGGTCCCAATAGAATTTTTAAATGTTATTTTATAATAATTAATATGATCATTTTAATGATTTAAAATTAATTCTAAATGATGAGATGAGCGCCCAGGGGCCATCTGAGCGCAAAGCGCTAGGCTAGCTAGCCTATCGCACACACTGACTAGCGCCAGAGCATAGGCGCTCAGGATTAGCACTGCACAGCATCAATGATGTGTTTACATTTTTTTATGGGGGGGGGTGATGCCGTGCTATTGCTAATCCTGAGCGCCTCTGCTCTGGCGCTAGTTTGTGTGACCATGACACTGACATGATGGAGCCTGGAGGGAATGCCGGGGGGACAATGTAAATATCTGTACTCTAAGGCTACTTTCACACCTGCGTTCAGGTGTCCGCTCGTGAGCTCCGTTTGAAGGCTCTCACAAGCGGCCCTGAACGCAGCCGTCCAGCCCTAATGCATTCTGAGTGGACGTGGATCCGCTCAGAATGCATCAGTCTGGCAGCGTTCAGCCTCCGCTGCTTGCAGCGTTCGGGTGTCCGCCTGGCCGTGCGGAGGCGAGCGGATCCGTCCAGACTTACAATGTAAGTCAATGGGGATGGATCCGTTTGAAGATGACACTATATGGCTCAATCTTCAAACGGATCCGTCCCCCTTTGACTTTCAATGTAAAGTCTGGACGGATCCGTTCAGGCTACTTTCAGACTTAGAAATTTTTCTAAGTTATAATGCAGACGGATCCGTTCTGAACGGATGCAAACGTCTGCATTATCGGAGCGGATCCGTCTGATGAAACAGACTCTAGTGTGAAAGTAGCCTGAGTATGTCACTGTATGTGACATGGGAATGGGGCCAGGCCGCCAGGAACGGTCGGCCGGGGGGGGGGGGGGGGGTGTGAATGGTGTGCCATGGCTGATTGATGTGTATGGACCTGGTGACTAGTGAAGACCCACTAGACCAAATTCCATTCTGGCACGAGCTACTGCAGGCAGGCAGCGTAAATTGCTTAAAAGAAAAACAAAGTTAATGTTGGTTATGGGCCAACTTAGGTCATTGGAGGGGCTTTTTGCTGGGGACAGAGGTCAGTAGGGAGACCATGACTGGTCTGTGGGCTATACAGCCCCATACAGCAAGTCATGATGTCTTATTGCCTTGTGATGTGTTCTTCTTAGGCCACGGCCACCTAAGAACACACAAGGCATCATGACTTGCTGTAGATGGGGCTATATAGCCCACAGACCGGTCATGGTCTCCCTGCTGACCTCTGAAAGTGAAGACCCTAGACCAAGTTCCATTTTTTTTGTTCTATTTTAATAGTATGGGCATTTTCAGTCGGGGTGATACCCATGATGTTTATATTTTATTGTTATTTAGGTATTTATATTTTTAATTATAGCCAGCCCCAGCCCCAGAGCCAGTCAGCTCCAGAGCCAGCCAGGCCTCAGGCCCAGTCAGAGCCAGCCAGGCCCAGAGCCAGCCAGCCACAGGTCTCCAGCCAGCAAGCCCACAGCCTGCCAACCAGCGAGCCCACAGCCTACCAATCAGGAAGCCACAGCCTGCCATCCACCAACCGTAATTAAGGTAGAAGCCAACTTGGCCTAGGTAGCAGTGAGCTATGTTGTGTTGTTATATTGTGAATAGGAACCATAGTGTTGGATAGACCCCCCCTCCAGGACCCATTAGACGCCATTGTAGTCTCTAATGTGACCTGGGGAGGACTCTTTCTAAAACACTCTCTGAGATGTCCTCTGCCAGAAAGGCCCCTCTTGATGGCCCATTAGAAAGAGTCCCCTCCGTTGTAGTCTCTAATGGGGGCTGGAGGGGATTCTTTCTAATGGACACTGAGATGGCCTCTGTTAGAAATACCCCCATCCAAGTCTATTAGACTGACTCCATTGTAATGGGGCCTGGAGGGGATTCTTTCTAACACACTCTCTAAAGGACACTGAGATAGCCTCTGCCAGAAAGGCCGCCCTCGATGGCCCACGATCGTTGCCTCTGCCTCGTACCCCCCTCCCTGTTAAATAAAGACCCTTTATTTATTTAACTGATCCCTGCACCAATATCCCTCAGCACTGGGTTGATGCTTCGCACCCTCCGACGTCCCACAACGAGCAGGTGCTAATGCTTGCCAAATGACATGCACGCATTAGATCTCCCAATAGGAAACCAGTGTAGTGCGTGGCTGGAGGCGGGATAGGGGCATGACTGGAGGTGGGGCATGGGCGTGGCTGAAGGTGGAACATGGGTGGGGCCTGGAAGGGGGCCCTTGATTTATTTTGCCCGGGGGCCCTGAGGGTTCTCAGTCCGCCCCTGGTGGTGACCTTAAAGATTAGCTGGGTCTCGGGTCCCTAAGGCCCATGGAGCAGAAACATTAAGACATACTTCCTCACTACGTAGCCAACACTCCGGCCCCTCCCCCCAACCCTGGCAGGAAATAGAACTAGCCCACTACTACCAAAAAGGGAGGAATGGAGTGGTTAGCCCCTTCCCTATGCCAATCATGCCTCACCTGCTGGTGTACGGTGCAAACATGGCATAACATACCAAACACTGCAGACACCCCCAGGTCTAGGGTACTGCAAATGTGGGTACAGTGGTGCAGGGATAGCAGTTGCACCCAGGCTCTAGTGATTGAGGGAGCTCAAAAGTCACTGCACATAAGAAGATACAAGTATTATAAAAGCAACCATAGCAGGTGCAGGGCTGTGACAGATTGGGCTTGGGGGAGAACTTCAAATTCAGTTTTATTTATATTTCTCAGTTTTTCCTTCACCGATCATATGTTGTTTAGCTATGACTATATAGTTCTGATGTAGTTCTGTGGAATCCTAGACGTTTAAGATTTGTCCTTGGGTTGATGCTGATTACCTGTAAAATTAAAGCTCCTGTTCTGCAACATATTTCCATATATTTAACAAACTCATTTCATGAAACACAGAGGATTACATGTCAACTTTCTGAGCAATGCAGTGACGCACCACACAAAGGTCTACTTATAAAAATTCCAACAAGTTGTAAGAAGTCCACCACACCCTCTTTGTAATCAGAGGCATGTTCAAAGGCCAAAATACGAATAGTATTTTATACCTCCCTCCATCGAAACACTTTACTTCCATGTACCATACCGAAGTCCGCATAAGGAAAAGAATAAAATATATAAAAAGATCTATATGCACATATAAATACATATATACACACACAATATAATTCAATTATCCAGACTGGTCTAGGTGTTGGGCTAGGATTTCTAAGGTCCACCATGTAGCAACATAGGATGTCATATGATCATACAAATAAGGCCGCGTTCACATCTCTGGTGAACATTTCCGGCAGGCTGTTCTAGTAGAGAACAGCATGCCACAGTTCACTGGATCGGACATTGCCGGATTCAACAGATCAGCACTGGATTCCTATTGACTATAATGGGATTCGGCATAAATGCTGGGTTTTGGCTGCACAAAAACTGCTGCATGCAGGAGGTATTTGTGCAGCCAAAACACGGTATTTATGCTGGACAGATCACCACTGGATCCCATTATAGTTCATAGGGATCATGCGGCGATCTGTTGAATAATGCAAAGCCGGATTAGATTAATACCGGCAGGCTGTTCTCTCCTGGACCAGCCCGACAGAAATGTTCACTGGAGATGTGAATGTAGCCGTAATAGGTGTATTAAACATAAAAATAGGACAGGTTATATTTTTTTGATGGACTGGAACCACGGATCACGGACGCAGATGACAAACGGTGCATTAGCCGAGTTTTCAATGGACCCATTGAAAGTCAATGGGTCCACAGAAAATCACGAAAAACGGAACAACAGACACGGAATAAAACAACGGTCGTGTGCATGAGGCCTAAGGCTGAATTCACACTTCAGTTATTGTGAGCCAAAACCAAGTGCGGATCAAAAACACAGAACAGGTGCAAATATTTACATTACATCTGAACTGATGGAAATGATTGACCAAATAACTGGTGTGAAGTTGGCCTAATCTATATTCAAATGTGCAGTTAAGTGCAAAAAGGGTGGGTCCAACCACTCTGTGCTCCTCCTGCTTCCTCTGCCAGCCCCTCCCTCTCCTTGATTGACAGGGCCAGGCAAGATGACTATGCATGAACCTGATCCTGTCAGTCAAGGAGAGTGAGGGGCTGGCAGAGGAAATAGGAGGAGCAAGGGGGCACAGAATGGCTTGACCCCCCCCCCCCCCCCCCCGATGCACTTAATTGCTCATTTGCATCTAGATTAGAAGTACTTTTTCTCCAGAATGAAGCAACGGATTACTGAGGGCTGATGCACACAACTGCGCATGGCACAGGAAACAAAGGCCTTGTGTCAGCCACATCTCCTGGACCACGGGAGACTGCCACTAGACATTTATAAAGGATGTGCCTCATTACTGGTAATGAAGAATTTCCTTGTGGCACCGGCAGCAGTTAGAAATGTTGCTACCGGCAACATTTACATTGTCAGATTGTGCCTTTAATAATAAGGATTTTTAGAATGATGGTCTTAAAATTTATTTAAATATTCTTGCATTAAGGCCTCATGCACACGACCGTTCCGTTTTTTGCGGTCTGCAAACCGTGGATCCACAAAAAACGGAAGCCGCCCGTGTGCCTTCCACAATTTGCAGAACAGAACGGGCGGCCCATTGTAGAAATGCCTATTCTTGTCCGCAAAACGGACAAGAATAGGACATGCTATATTTTTTTTTGTGGGGCCACGGAACGGAGCAACGGATGCGGACAGCATACGGAGTGCTGTCCGCATCTTTTGCGGCCCCATTGAAGTGAATGGGTCCCCATCCGAGCCACAACAACGGTCGTGTGCATGAGGCCTTACTCTGGCTAATCAGAGTTACCAGCGATCAGAACCCAGCAAATCTTAGCGGTTATTGCCCAGGGCATATGGGTCTTTAGCTTCCATCACACTGAGCGGATGGTTCACTGCCCACTGCCAGCACACACACTACACTGAGAAGGATTCAGGCCAGTGAAATTACAATGCATACATATAGACTAATATTGGTTTCTACGCCTGGTACACAAGTCTTGTTTCCTTTTTGGCATCATGCCATAATTAACATAATTTGTGTTTTGTGTGTGCTGAAGAATTATACTGACTCTGGGACAGCTTAATAATCAAATATCCTCCTTCCCACATTGACGCTCATAGCGATGACTGACTGAATAAACATCCGTCACAATGGTCTGTTATTTTGTGCATTTTGGATGCTGCTTAAAGGGGGTTCTACAGGAATTAAGAACATGAAAAGACTTAAATATTACTTTAATATAAATATATTCCCAAATACCTTTCATTAGTTATAATGGCTTGTTTTGTCTGTGGAGCAATCAGCGGAAATAAAAATGGTTGCTGTCCTATAAGTACACAAAAAACCTGTCCTATTCACACAGGACAAGTTACTTCACAACTCTGAGCTAAAGAGCTGCCTCATCCTCCTCTCTGCTCTACTTGGCTGGGACTATGATCCTGAATCCTACATCTTCTTGACTGCTTTTGGTTTAAAAAACAAGTAATAAACGTAGATGCATGCCATATTTATACCAAACTGTGCTACTTTTCAAAAGTGGTGGAAAAAAAGGCAGGGCTAACTGTGAGAGGGTAGGGTCAGTAAGTTTCCAGCAAATTTATTATTAGTAAAATATTTAAAAAATATATATAAAATTTATGCAAATCTACTCCTGCTAATACATATAGATTTCATTTTGTGAGAGCAGCGCTGCAGTAACCAGCCTTGTCCAGTATGCAATGCATGGAGCTGTGCTGTTCCAGTGCCGCAGCTCCTGCAAACAAGCTGATCGGCAGGAGTCTACCAGCTCCCCAGGGGCTGCCATTCATGACCTGTCCTAAGGTTAGGTTATCATCAATATTAAACTCGAGAGGGGGGAGGGGGCGTTTCACATGTGGTGTTAATGCTGCGGATTTGCATTTTTCAGTATCCGTAAAGCTGCTGGGTAAACTGACTTGCACAGCAGGTTTTCAATCTGCAGAATGTCAATTTTTGCTGTAGGTTTTACCTGTGGCTTTCATCTTTTGCAATGCAAAGCTTAGGCAGAGTGCTGAATATCCTTAAAGAGACCAGTCCTGTACGGGGACTTACTGGAAGTACTCCATGGTATCGAGACTTATTGGCAATGCTGCATGGGAAACAAATATGCAAAACGGTATCTCCTGGATGGATATCTGGCTTGGCTATATTCCCTAGTGAAATTCCAACACTTGTTGGAAAGTTGGATTTTGACTCCTAAGTAGCCACTTCTAATAGGTGGCGTTGGCGATATGGTTCTTCTTCAGGAAGATACCTCTGCTGTAATCCTGCAGCAATTCTGCTGCGAAAGCCAACTATTTTGGGCAATTTTCTCCCATTCTGGTGTGGAAAATCCACATCAGATTTGCCACATGTGGATGTACCCCAAGACTGGCGCATGAAACAGCAGTCTTTGTAAATCTCTATCTTGTGTCCCCTTCAGACATAACATTGTGTAACAGTACAGGTTTTAAAGGAGTTGTGCAAGAATTAGAGGGGGTTCAATCTGTCAACATCCGCTATGACATCGCCGCAGCCAATCTCTGGGCTGCTGTGATGTCCTGCTCCCCTCGCATAATGACAAATGGGCACATGACGCAAGTGGAGCCGGATATCACCGCGGCCGGTGACTGGCCGGATGTCAACATCGATGGAGTCCAGTGGAGCATTGCAGACCTGAGGGTAAAGATCTGGGAGGCGGCGCCGCAAAGCAGGAAAATCATCTTTCCTTTCGCAGGTCCGGCAAAATGGGACGGGACGGGGGTTGCCAACCACCACCCCATTCTTGCACAACCCCTTTAAAGGGTTTAATGAGCTTGATGGCCTATCCGGATCAAATCGATTTGCTTCTCACTACTTACAGGCAGGATGTGGCAGAGTACTAAATTCTTAAAATGAGATCAAGTAGACAGAGATACTTGTGGTAGACATCTGTCAGGTGGCAGCTGGTGCTGCTCACAAGCAAGAATTAAAAAGTTGTGACTTCTGTGCGACAGATCAGAGGTATTTGGTGCTGAATTATAGATTTAAAATCTGTTGGACAGGATTTGTTTGAACATTTTGCTGTAGTGTAGGTGAACAGTCAGTCTCTTCGATTTTGCAGCGTTGATACAATTTTGTGATGCAATTTTTTTTTGCCAAAAACAGGAGTGGATCCTAAACAGGTATTTTAGCAATGTGTTTTAGCACCTAGCGTTTTTTAATGACCTTTCTTTGTGTGCCTTGTGATTTTTTAGAGGAAAGCATGTACCCCCTATATAGTCACTTCCTTTGTAAAGCTGTATGGAATAACAGCATTGGGGAGGGGGGGGGGGGGGGGGGGGGGCATCATGCGAAACACCAGCTCACATTGCACATGCATTTTTATGAAGCAAAGGAGAAAAATAATCAAGCAATAAGGGAAAATAAAATGCTAGACCCAGAGCATGGTGTGATTCGGGGGGAAAAAATGCCACTGACACAAAGAAATCATCATCTCAAAAATGAAAAAAATAAAAAAAACAGTACAAAAATGCTTGCATTTTATATTTCCCATAGATTTCTGTACAACATCTGGAGCTGGAGTTTTTATGCCTAAAAAGTATGGGGGGAAAAAATAGGCCAAAATAAAGCCCAAAACCACAGAGCTTCACAAAACCACCAAAAAGTGTGCAACACCAGCCTTAAGGCTCTTGCACACCATGTTATGTTTGGTACGCATACGATCTGCATTTTTGCAGAGTATGAAAAAAAAAATGGTGGCATGCACATGGGCCAGGATCCGTGTTTTGCAGATCCGGTATGGTTGTGTGCAGGAGGCCTAAGGGTGGCTTACAAGGCTGCAGTACAACCATATTTTAGTGTTGTCTATATTATGACTACAACACCTAAAACCACTTTAAACCCCTACGGTATTTCAGCTTGGTAAAACTGTGGAGGGTCTCAGTGTCGCAACCATATTTTGGAAAATGAAATTAAATGAAACTGGCCTTCAGATCTGAACTAGACCTACAAGTTAATAAAATAAAAAAAACACCAGCAGATATGCCATACCTCCCAACCACTCCAGATACAGCACTGAGGGGTCATCAGCCCATTTACAAGCTACGGTATAGTAAAAGGGCTGAGAAGCTATCTGTACCTTCATAAAGTCTCTATTAGGCTACATGCACACGACCTTATGTGCTTTGCGGTGCGCAAAAAAAAAAACAAAAAAAAAAACTGATTACATCCGTATGCCTTCAGTTTTTTTTTTTTTGCGGATCCATTGTAACAACGCGTAAAATTGACAAAAATAGGATATCTTCTATTTTTTTTGCAGGGCTACTGAACGGACATACTGATGCGGAAATGAATAGGTCCGCATCCTATCCGCAAAAAAACGGAACGGACACGGAAACAAACAACGTTCGTGTACATGTAGCCTTAGGGCTCGTTTTTTTTGCGTTCCGTATACAGGCCGTTTTTTTTGTTCCATATACGGTCCGTATACGGAACCATTTCAATGGTTCCGCAAAAAAACGGAATGCACTCCATATGCATTCAGTTTCCGTATTTTTGTTTTTCCGTTCAAAGATAGAACATGTCCTATTATTGCCCGCAAATCACATTCCGTGGCTCCATTCAAGTCAATGGGCCCGCAAAAAAAAAAAACGGAACACATACGGAATGTACTCTGTATGTCTAGCGTATCCATTCCGTTTTTGCGGAACCATCTATTGAAAATGTTATGCCCAGCCCAATTTTTACTATGTAATTACTGTATATGCCATACGGAAAAACGGAATGGAACCGGAAACACTACTGAAACAAAAAACTGAAAAACGGATCCGTTAAAAACGGACCGCAAAACACTAAAAAAGCCATACGGTCATGTGAACGAGCCCTTAGGCTGCAGAATGTCTTCAGGAACTCCGTGTCTCCTACTTTTACTCCATGTATGTGACGTGGCAGACTGATTCCACTCATACAGGCAACCAGTGACAGGTGAGATTTCCCCTGAGAGTGCCAGAATTTTATTATAAAGCGAGACGCCCTCAGCTTTTCTGGCATAGACAACCAAGAAAGTTACACACAAGCGAAGAATGGAGATACAAGCAACAGGTTTTGCCGCCAAAAGTCACTATGCCAAAATTAAGAATAGAACAATGAAGTATGTAACAAAAAGGACATTGGATCCTGCAAGTGTTGACTTTGAGAAATGGAGCATTCATTAAGTTGTCAAAAAGGCACTTCGTAATATTTGCAGCACGACTTATTCACTGAGCGCTGCTAGGAACGTCGCCTTCAGGGTGTGAGGTATTATAGCCGTCTCTTTACACATTACAGCAAATACAAGACATAAGGGGGTCAGTTCTGTTTGTTGTCCTATTACAAGACATAAGGGGGTCAGTTCTGTTTGTTGTCCTATTACAAGACATAAGGGGGTCAGTTCTGTTTGTTGTCCTATTACAAGACATAAGGGGGTCAGTTCTGTTTGTTGTCCTACATCCCATTACAGGACCTCATTTCAGGATGATACATGAAGGGATAGACAAGTGGCAAAAAAGCTCAATAACACCAAAAGAGGCCCATCGCTAGGTGTGGTTACAACACAACATTGTGGTTTAAAGCTTGGCGGTTACAGAGTCAGGTTAAAAGGGCACACAGAATATTGGTAACAGTTTAAGCTGCCATGATCCACTCGCACATGAACCATGGCTGAGCAGCGTGGGTTGGTACACACTTTCTCTTGTAACAACGGCAGTATTCATCAGAACAGGCGCGGTCTACGAAGCTGTCTGGACTGTCCAATGCTACTCCAGTTAAGGCCTTGTGCACACGACCGTGGTTTTTAGTGGTGAGCGAATAGCGCTTCAGATCCAAGATCCGAAGTCGATTCATTCCCCAACTTCGTTTTAATTCTGTACAGAGATCTATCTCGTTACAGCATTAAAATGTATGCTCTTCGTGGAGGCAAACCTCCCACAGGAATACATAGAGAAACTGACTTCCTGTCCACACATAAGATACTGATTGCTGGTCACATGACACAGCTGAGGATCAGAAGGGAGGGGATAGCTCACAAATACAGACACTGGTAAGAAGATTACCTTCACTACAGATTACATTATGTACCTTTCTAGCAGGTCACAGAATAACATTTTTTGCAGGAGCTCTTCTTTAAGTTTAAAGTCACGCGCAACTTCAATGAAGAACTTTGTCCTTCGATTCTACAATTTAATTTTTTTTTAAACAGCAATCCGAAGTCAGCTTTGGTACCGAGGTATTGACTGTTTTAAAATGTTTTTTAAGTTGTAGAATCGAAGGACAAAGTTCTTCACCGAAGTTTCGCGCAACTTCAGACTTAACAGTTTGCCTCCGCGAAGCCCATACATTTTTAATGCTGTATGGAGACAGCATCTTGGATGCGAAGTCCGATTCGCTCACCGCTAGTGGTTTTGGTCCAACTCCTTGGACTCCAGCCGATTAGCTGCTAGAAGAGGCCGAGTGCTCTGTGGGTGCCAGGGCCTCTTTTTAGGCTATGTGACGGAACCGCACATCAGTCAAATGGTCTAGTTGCAACTCAGCCCCATTCAAGTCAATGGGGCTGAGCTGCAATGCCAAGCACAGCCACTACACGATGTACGGCACTGTGCTTGGTAAGCTGCCGGGAGCCTGCCTTGTTCACCAGAGTTCCGCAGATTCCCGAAACAGCTGATCAGCCTATGTGATGATGACCTATCCTGAGCATAGGTCATCATTATCATTTCCTGGATAACACCTTTAAATAAACAGAAAACCTCTTTAAATTAGACATCTATAGGATTCTAAGTAGGATAGAACTAGACACTCTAAGACCCCTTGCAGACGAGCGTATCCGGATGTGTTGCGAACGCGTTCAGTGAAAAATGCGTGACTTCGCAGGCAAAGTCATTCAGTTTTGCCTGCGATCGCGTTCAGTTTTTATCACGTGGGTGCAATGAGTTTTGATGCGTTTTGCACGTGCGTGATAAAAAAAAACTGAACGTATACAAACAACATCTCTTAGCAACCATGCGTTAAAAAAAAGCATCGCATCCGCACTTGCTTGCGGATTTCACGCAGCTCCATTCACTTCTATGGGGCCAGCTTTGCGTGAAAAAAATCGCAGAATATAGAACATGCTGCGATTTTCACGCAACGCACACAGCCCAATTAAAATGAATGTGAACGGATTCCGTGCGGGGGCAATGCGTTCGCATCACGCATGAGGGAGGATCTGTAATATATGTTGATCCGAAACATGTTGATGTAATGAGCCTGATGTTTGGTTTTTAAGCACGTTTCCTAATAAAATACGCACTGCGAGGTGAAGCTGGACAATCTACTTTTTTCGCATCACGCATTGCACCCGCGCGGAATACTCGCTCGTGTGAAAGGGGCGTAAGAAAATCATTCAACATTGTAACGGTCCTCGGCTTTCTGGCACAGACATCACAATGATCTCTCGGTGCTGGGACCTTCCCATTGACAATTAGCAGCCCTGTCATTAGGGTCACGAAACAGTTCAGTGGAAAGGAAAGCAGAAATAAACGCAGCCACGTCCATCACAGAGTGAACACGTGGAGTCACTGACGTTCTCACAGTTACAATTCTGTAACTACAGCTTTGTTTGCTCTGCAGGGTGGTGGAGGTTTCACCTTGTTCTGGCAAACTATTGTTCATATAAAAAAGGTAGTCTTAACCCCTTCAAAACCCAGCAATTTTCCATTTTTGCGTTTTTGTTTTTTAACCCTCTGCCTTTCTGAAGGCATAACTTTTTACAACATTTTTCCATTCAGATAGACGTATGAGGGCTTGTTTTTTGCAGGACAAGTTGTACTTTCTAATGGCACCATTTTATTATTGCATACAATGTAGTGGGAAGTGGGAAAAATTCTAAATGGGGTGGAACTGGAAAAAGAATGCAATTCTGCCACAGATTTACGTCATTCCCTATGCAGTAACATTGACCCATTACCTTCATTCTCCGGGTCTGTACGATTATAGCAATACCACATTGATGTACATTGCATCGTCATATTCCGATGCCCATAACCCTTTTATAGCTATAAGAAAATTTTGAGTCGCACATCCATAAAGCCAGCATGCAGACAGCCCAACACACGTTTGATGAAAAATGTAAGCACTTTGCGCACATTTTTGATGTATAGTAACACTTTAATCCAGAATAAACCCTAATTCTATTGTTTGCATGTGCAACAGTATGCTGCCACACATTCCTTATATAGCTATGCTATTTTTATAAAAAAAAAAATATTTGTAGTTTCTATTGATACCATTTTGGAGTGTATATGATTTTTTTAATCATTTTTCAATCCATTTTTTTGGGGAGGTGAAGTGATGAAAAAAATAAAATCGGCTTTTTTTAAAATCTGTTACGGCGTTCACTGTATGGGATAAATACATTTATCTTTTCATAGTATGGGCATTTTAGGATGTGGCAGTGCTAATGAGGTTTGTGTAGTTTTTTTTTTGTATGGGGAAAGGGGTGGATGATATGAATTGTTTTTAATTATTTACATTTATTTATTTTTAATTTTTTTTAATCCCCCCCTAGGGGACATTAAAGTGCGATCATTAGATTACTTGTCCCACAGACTGCCATAAATGACCATTGTAGTCTAGGAGAGATCCGCTATGTCCTTATGGAACGATGACAGAGCTCCATAGAAACATAGCTGTGGCAGCAGGCCTCAGAAGGCCACTGCAACCAAGATGGTGGAGCCTTCAGGCCCCAGGAGCGCAGCATTCCCAGGGAAAGATCTCTCAGATGTCATGGTCACAATTGACCAGGGAATCTGAGTGGTTAAATGTCTATGATCAGCGTTATTTTGAGAAGGCACCATGTTTAAAGACCCGAATTCCACTGCACATATACAACAGAGGTCAGGCAGGGGTCAAAGGGAAAATGTAATAAAGTTCCATTCATTGTAGTGCAAGATTGGAGTGCCACTCCTGTACATGGGTATTGACTCACTTTGGTACTGCACCCAATGGCATAGTGTGAGTTGCCAGCGACTGGGGCAAGCCAAGTATTGCACCCCCTAACCTACAGACACATCCCTTTTTATAGAACCGCACACCACAGTATACATAGACTGGCAGTGGGTGTGGAAGCACTGTGTCAACCAACCCTATATGGGCTCTTGTCCTGTGCGGGAATCATAGTCCGCGTGTGAGCGTGATTAACTGTTATGGACGCAGCTGGTTTCTTAGTAGCGCATGGCACTATAATGATTTATAATGCTGTGTGTCTCTGCCTGAGCTTACTTCTACAGAATTAGGCCTCCTGCACACGAACGTTTTTGTTTTTCCGTTTACGGGCTGTTTTTTGCGTTCCGTATACGGTACCATTCATTTCAATGGTTCCGAAAAAAAAACGGAATGTCCTCCGTATGCATTTTGTTTCCGTATTTCCGTTCCGTTGAAAGATAGAACATGTCCTGTTATTGCCCGCAAATCACGTTCCGTGGCTCCATTCAAGTCAATGGGTCCGCCAAAAAAAAACGGAATACATACATCTATTGAAAATTTCATGCCCAGCCCAATTTTTTCTATGTAATTACTGTATACTGTATGTAATTACTGTATATGGAAAGACGGAACGGAAACCCAACGGAAACAAAAAAAACGGAAGAACGGATCAGTTTAAAACAGACTGAAAAACACTGAAAAAGCCATACGGTCGTGTGCAGGAGGCCTTAGGCCGCATGCACACAGCCGTTGTGCAGTCGTTCCATGCATTGGGCACCGCAATTGCGGTCCCCAATGCACGGGCAACAGCCGTGCAGCAGGCCGGACCCATTCAACTTGAATGGGTCCGTGGTCTGTCCGGTGACATCATATTTATTTGCGGAACAACGGAAATAAACACCACGGAAGCACTCCGTAGTGCTTCCGGTGTTCCGTTCCGTGACTCCGTTTCGCATCTACGGAATTGCGGACCCATTGAAGTCTGCCCCTCGCATCTGTGCCTCAAAACGTCCTCTAAAATATTCAGTGTGAGGGCTCGTTCACACAAACGTTTTTTGCGTTCCGTATACGGTACCATTCATTTCAATGGGTCCACAAAAAAAACAGAATGTACTCCGTGAGCATTCAGTTTCCGTATGGCCGCATTTCCTTCCGCTACATTTTGAGTCTTGTCCTATTATTGTCCGCAAATCACATTCCGTGGCTCCATTCAAGTCAATGGGTCCGCAAAAAAAACAGAACACATACGGAAATGCATCCGTATGTCTTCCGTATCCGTTCCGTTTTTGCGGAACCATCTATTGAAAATGTTATGCTCAGCCCAAATTTTTTCTACGTAATTACTGTATACTGTATATTTCATTTATTTCAAAAATGGAACAGAAACATAAACACAACGGAAACAAAAAATGGAACAACGCATCCGTGAAAAACGGTCCGCAAAACACTGAAAAAGCCATAGGGTCGTGTGAAAGAGGCCTAAACCTAACTTAACAACCCTTGTATGAGTGGTAGTCACAGTCATTAAATTGTCCCCAAGTTTGTCCCAAAACAGAGAGCCAAGAAACAACCTACTGTAACGGGAGCCAACACAAAAATTTTTTACATTTTCTAAATGATAATCTTAGAGCATCTGAAGGATTAATGTACGTCACATCCAGGTACAGGGTAGGTTGAAGCACCTGAAAAACTGGTATTAGGTTGCAAAGGAAAACGTTCCATGTCAGAAAAAGACAAAAGCCCATTAGGGTGTGGATGCAATGGGTTTAGATAGACGTGTAACACCCTTTTACAGTAACCACGTAGTGTATGTAAATACCAGGGCAGATATACTACTTACCTGTGGTTTTCAATATTCTTTTTACATTTTTTGTAATTCTCAAAAGGGTTTTCCGAGACTTTACATATGCTCTGGGTAGGTCATCAGTATCTGATCGGTTGGGGTCCAACACCTGGGACCCCTGACGATCAGCTGTTGAGAGGGCAGCAGCAATTGCAGACTTCTCCAGCTTTGCCTAAGGCCTATTGCACACGACCGTATGGCTTTTTCAGTGTTTTGCGGTCCGTTTTAAACGGATCCGTTGTTCCGTTTTTTGTTTCCGTTGTGTTTCCGTTTCCGTTCCGTTTTTCCGTTCCGTTTTTCCGTATGGCAAATACAGTATACAGTAATTTCATAGAAAAAATTGGGCTGGGCATAACATTTTCAATAGATGGATCCGCAAAAAACGGAACGGATACGGAAGACATACGGATGCACTTCCGTATGCATTCCGTTTTTTTGCGGACCCATAGACTTTAATGGAGCCACGGAACGTGATTTGCGGCCAAATATAGGACATGTTCTATGTTAAAACGGAACGGAAAAACGGAAAAACGGAAACGGAATGCATACGGAGTACATTCCGTTTTTTTTGCGGACCCATTGAAATCAATGGTTCCGTATACGGACCGTATACGGACCGCAAAAAACGGCCAGTAAACGGGAAAAAAAAACGGCCGTGTGAAAGAGGCCTAAGCCATTTGACAACACGCTCCTAGGCACGTGACCGATGAACAGCTCAGTCCTATTAAAGTGAGTGGGGCTGAGCTGCAATACCAAGGACAGTCACTATACAATATGCGGCACTGTGCTTGGTGAGCACGAAGAAGACCACAATTTGCGAAACGGAACAGGTGGCCCATTGTAGAAATGCCTATTCTTGTCTGCAAAACGGACAAGAATAGGACATGTTATATTTTTTTTTGCGGGGCTACGTAACGGAGCAACGGATGTGGACAGCACACGGAGTGCTGTCCGCATCTTTTGCGACCCCATTGAAGTGAATGTGTCCGCACCCGAGCCACAAAAACTGCGGCTCGGATGCGGACCAGAACAACATTTACGCATGTTTCCAGGCGTAAATGTTGGTAAGTTTGTTGGGAATGATGGCCTGACCTGGCCTCTGGTATACCCACGCCACACCCTCCACACTCCAACGTGTCAAACACAGCACAAAAATGCCCAAAAAGGGGTCATGTCATGTGACATTTTTACCCCAAAAAATGGTGTAACAATGTTCGCAAATGACCCCCAGTGTGTCTACCACTAGCATTTTCTTCAGGCGTTTTACCCCTATAGAGAAGGTGTTGTCAAAATGCCTGAAAAAAGCATCAAGAACTACAGCATGGTGCATTTTTTAATAGATGCCAGAAAACACACACACAAAAAAAAACTAATTTACCAAAATACCAGTAGCAAAAGACCTCTTAAATGAGTCCTTTGTCTTAAATTTCCCATATTCCTTTTATTAAAGGGTCACTAAATTCTCACAAAACTTTTGATATATCATAGAGACATATCAAAAGTGGTGATCGATGTTGCCCCAACTGATCCAAAGAATAGGGGGACCGAATCGCGCATATATCGCGCTCTCTCCTCGCTGATGAGACGGGCTCCATAGAAGTCTTGAGTCCTTCCCAGAGCGTGCTACTCTCCACTGATTTTAGGGATTAGTGGGGGTCTCATCACTCAGACCCCTTCCATTCACAACTTTTGATACATCTTTATGACATATGTAAAGTTTTGTGAAAAGTTAGTGACTGTCTGGAGCCACAGCGGGGACGCGGGGACACGGGGACACACACACACACCAAAAATGCAAGTGGAAGAAAGCTACCAAAATCGTATGTACTGTGAAATTCTACATAAATCCTAATAGTTGTGTGCTGTGACAGCACTCTCTGTACAGTGGGTGTCATTTATAGGTGCTATAAAAAGATAATTACTGATCTCGCCTTTCAGATGTACGACGTGTAAGTGACATTTATGTGATGTCGATGGGAGCACGCACTAGTGAAGTCACACCTTGTAGCCTTACCTTTTTAGAATGTACAGTTAATATAATCAGTGATCATTTTTGTTTAGTATTTGATTTGTAAACATGAAGACCAAAACAAAAATAAACAAACAATGTAACAAGTGTTACTTTATATAACCTAAGTTGCTAAGGAAACAATGTATCAAAGGTTGTCACTGAAGATTGCTCACCACTCAGCCATATAATTCATGATGGGCAAAATCTTCAGAGCTAATAATAAAAGTGCTGTACAGGGGAAGCCAGGCGCTCAGCAGCACAGCATAACGGCTACGCTGTCGTGTATGATTTACATAGGAAAGGCATAGTATAATGCACATGGCTGGTTCCCCTTAAGACATGTATGTAAATTGCACCCTATAGTAGCAGGGCATTCAAGTTCAAAGTCACCAAGGAAGCAATTTACGCAGGGCAACAGCTGAGGGTCCTCTTACCTTTTGTCCTAATGTGGTGGGCACTGGGGTGCAGTAAAGTGATGCCTGGATCTGCTGAGAAGAGAGCTTGTGAGCTGACAGTTACTTCTAGGCGGCTGCTGCTGCTGCTGATCTTTAACCACACTTAAATCATTCAGGAAATGCTCTGCTGTTAGTGAGAAGAAGGGAGCAGCCAACAGCTCAGGAGGAGGCTCTAGAGGAGAGAGACTACAAGGAGGCAGGAGACAAAGCATTACCTGCACAGGAGGGAGGGGAGAGGCTGCCAAACAGGTGTATCCTAGTGGGAGGCAGGCAGGACATCTCCTCTGGGTCCTAGAGCCTCCGCCACCAGGTAGTGATGACAGCATACCACAGATATGTGTCACCTCTGCCTGTCTCATTATAGTACATTTATATATTGTCACTGGGGGGGGGGGTTCATATATGCGTTTTGATTTCCGTTATAGAATTCCATTATAACAACGCAAAATAACGGTATTGCTATAACGGAAACCAAAAGGAACACTGTCCGTTTTAATCTGTCCTAATTAGTGATGAGTCGTGTTGAGCAAACTTCTATTTTCAAGTTCAGCGTACAAGGTTTGGGTTCGGGTTATCTAAGAATTCCTTTATGGTCCGTGGTAGTGGAATCCATAACGGAATTCTTAGATAACCTGAACCGCGTACGCCAAACTTGAAAAACAGAAGTTCGCTCATCCCTAGTGATGAGCGAAGTGTGCTTCCGATGCTACATCCAAAGTCGCTTCGCTCAAAACGATTAAGGCTGAACAGAGATGCATCTGTGCACAACATTAAAATGTACAGGAGCCGGGGTCAGTTATTCGCAAAGTCGCACGAGATTACCTTGAATAACTTCGGTGGTTGATTTTTAAAGTGGAAAACCACTTTAAAAGTTGGAACAGAACGCGGCTTTACTTCTGAGGTATCGGACAGAACCGAAACCGAGTTCGGGTCCAAGTTTTAAATGGTTTTTCCACTTTAAAAATCAACCACCGAAGTTATTCCTCGAAGTCTCGTGCAACTTTGTGAATAACTAACTTCGGCTCGTTGAAGCCCATACATTCTAATACTGTACAGAGATGGATCTCTGTACAGCATTAATCCGAAGGTTGGAGCGAAGCAACTTCGGATGTAACATCCGAAGCTCGCGTCGCTCATCACTAGTCTTAATATAGTTGAATGGAGAATAAATGACAGAAACCAGCATTCCATCTGCAGACAGGACTTTTTTTTCCCGTCCAGACAGAATGCTGGTTTCTGTTATTTATAATCCATTCAACTATATTAGGATGGATTAAAACGGACAGTGTTCCTTTTGGTTTCCATTATAACAATTCCGTTATTTTCCATTAGAAGCGAGTTATAGCGGAACGTTATAACGGAAATGTTCAAGACCTGAATTCTGGCTTCAAAACAGATTTGTAGGGAAAATTTGCAACCACATTATTATTACTGTGTGTCATTTTAATAAATGTACTGCAAGTGCGTGAAGTAACTCCAATCTAAAAACTAATCTTAAAGGGAACCTGTCACCATAAAAATCCAAAGTAAGCTACATGTTATAGAGCAGAAGCTGAGCAGATGTTTTATGGAAAAAAATTCAGTAAAACTTGTGTTTCATTCATGTAAATTCCTGCTCATTCTGGGCTTTGAAGTCATGGAGGCGATTCCATTCTTATCAGTGACTGACGGCTACCTCTGAAGTGAAGGAGGCGGTCCTATCAGTGACTGACAGCTACCTCTGAAGTGAAGGAGGCGGTCCTATCAGTGACTGACAACTATCTCTGAAGTCAAGGAGGCGGTCCTATCAGTGACTGACAACTATCTCTGAAGTGAAGGAGGCGGTCCTATCAGTGACTGACAGCTACCTCTGAAGTGAAGGAGGTGGTCCTATCAGTGATAAATAGCTACCTCTGAAGTGAAGGAGGCGGTCCTATCAGTGACTGACAACTACCTCTGAGGTCAAGGAGGCGGTCCTATCAGTGACTGACAGCTATCTCTGAAGTCAAGGAGGCGGTCCTATCAGTGGCTGACAGCTATCTCTGAAGTCAATGAGGCGGTCCTATCAGTGACTGACAGCTACCTCTGAAGTCAAGGAGGTGGTCCTATCAGTGACTGAAAGCTATCTCTGTATACACAGTCATAGAGCGAAGGCTGTCAGTCACTCATAGGAATGAAATTCAAGTAATAGGGGGATAGGGGACAACTATTAGATTGGTGGGGGGTCCTACTGCTGATCCACCAATCACAATAACGGGGCCCCGTACCGCCTGAAATGAACGGAGCAGCTGGTCGGGCATGCGAGCAACCACTCCGCTCATTTCAAGGGGGCTGCACGCTATACGGGTCCCTTGTTCTCGTAGTCGGCGGGGGTCCCAGTGGTAGGACCCCCACCCATCTAATAGTTATCACCTATCCTGTGCATAGGGGGTAACTTCTAACATCCAGAATACCCCTTTAAAGTCACCAGAATCCTGACCCCTGGATGTGTATCTGCAATATCATGATTGCAAAAAAAACTCCAACACTGTTGGGTTTGTGTAATTACTGATTAGTGTTCCTTTACTACTATCACAGGTAGCATTTCACATGCGAGTCTACTGTACCATCTTGACTGAGATCACATCATAACATATTGGGGGCCATTTACAAAGACTGGCTTTTTTCACTGGTCTTTGTTCTCCCACGTGAGGCTCGTCATAAATTAGGGTCACCTCAGGCAGTCCATGCAGCTAAAGTAAAAACTGCTCCAGCCCCTGACTGGAGTCGTTTTTACTCCTCTCTTATGCCTGTTTTCAGGTGTAAATAATAGTAAATTTGCTAGAGCCAAAGTCCTGGCCCCGCCACTCCCAATGTTCAACTCCAATTTTTACACATGACACATTCAAGTGACACATTCAGGAGAATGAGTCTGTGAGCTAAATGCGTGGCACACCAGTGTGCGGCACATCTGCCAGTGTGAACATACTGGTTCCTAAAGGCTTCTTCACACATTAGTGAATCATGTCTCCACCAACAGCACTTGTGCCCATTGATTTTAGTTTTTATCCACACATCCTTGTTTTAACTGTGGAACTAGTGATACAGGACAATGAGATATCATATTATTTCACGTAGCCATTTAGAATTCTTAATATGAACATGCTGAATAAATATACATTAAAGGGGTTGTCCACTTATGACAGCTTATCTCCTATTAACTAGTGGATAAGTATATGATTGGCGGGGATCCAACCACTCAGGCCCCCTCTGATCACAGGAACAGGGGTCTGTGCGTCTCCATTTGCACGAAGTGGCGGCGGTCACATACTGTATGCACACCGCTCTATTTCGCTCTATGGAGCTGCCACAGATAGACGATTGTTGTAATTGGCGTTGAAACTGAGCGGTGGACACGCATGAGCCCCAGAGGTTAGAGCCCTGTCAATCAAATAATTTTCCGTATTCTATGGATAGGGACCAAGTATTAATAGGACAACCCCTTTAAGCCTGTCATGGTAGTGAATCCAGCAGCTAGCCCTGCACAAGAATTATTTCAAAATGTCAAAATAGTAAGAAAATCAGTAATCAAATCACATTTCCAAATACACAAAATGTTCCGACTTCAACACAAACAGAGTGGAAAATCTGGGTGTTTAGGCTCATGATGCCGTGTGACACACCGGACTAAACCTGAGGTCATGTCTCATTGTGATTTGTAAAATTCCTATCACTCGTGAACGCTGTTTGCAAACTTTACTTCTGGAGACGTTTGGAGAATAAAATGGAAAATGACATAAATAACAAATCCTGACTATAATGTTATTATGAAGAGTCTTCTTTTTAACCCTGAACAGAATTGTGAATGGGGTCTGACTTGGGCACATGCCTGAGACTGGGAGGTGCTAAAGAGAAGCAAGAAGAACTGGGAGACAGTCCTGCCGGATCTGTCAGAATCTTACAGAGGCTATAGGGGAGATTCAGCAAGAAGGAAAAAGAAAGGTACAATATGATTGGTTGCTATGGTCAACTAAGACACTTTTCCATTGCACTAGTTTGACAAATCTCATCCTATGGGCTCATGCACACGACTGTTGTTTTGGTCCGCATCCGAGCCGCAGTCGGATGCGGACCCATTCACTTCAATGGGGCCGCAGAAGATGCCGACAGCACTCCGTGTGCTGTCTGCATCCGTTGCTCCGTTCCGAGGCCCTGCAAAAAAAACATAACATGTCCTATTCTTGTCCATTTTTGCGGACAAGAATAGGCATGTCTACAATGGCCCGCCCGTTCCGTTCCGCAAATTTCGGAAGGCACACGGGCCGCTTCCGTTTTTTGCGGATCGCAAAAAAACGGAACGGTCGTGTGCATGAGGCCTATGGCTGTGCCCCAGAAACCTGTCTGCTGACATAGGCTGTATTTCGGAAGGCTTTGAGGGTCATTTACAAAGACTTGCAGAAGAATGTGCCTATTTTACGACGAGGAGGGCAGCTTGTCATAAATAAGTGCCACTTCTGGAAGTCTGTGCTCCTTGAGTGAATAGTTTTTCATTAACATGCAGGCCTGTTTCCAGGTGTAAATGTTATTGAATTTGCCGAGGCTGTTGGCCCTGGCCCCAACACGTCCCAGCCACTCCCCAGTGGTGAGGACGGTGTAGAAATTCCACATGCAACAAAATAATGTCACACAGGTGTCAAAAAGTAGGAAAAAGGGGGATTGCAACTTTTTTCATGCCAAACTAGTGTTTGGAAATGGCCCCCTTTGTCTGCAGTCCATTGGCAGAAGTCTGCGGCTACGGTACATAACACTGAAGCCTTTCCAAGTATTGCAAAAATGCATAAAATAATATAATAGTAGTAATAGCAACTAACTATAGAGGGGTAGCTATAGAGGGTACAGTCAGAGGTGGCAGCCGCACCCAGGTCCTGGGGCCTGAGGGTGCCCCAAAGTTGCGCTTCTAGGCATGTACCACATTTCCTACAGTACCACATAGACTGAAGAGACTACAGTATTTGACATCCAAACTACTCCACCTCACGCAGATACCAAAGGAGCGGTGAGAACTTTTACAACCCTGTCATGTTGTTATACAAAGAGCTCAGGGACATTCATTTTACTTGCAATAAAACTAAAGAGAACCTTTCACCGCCCATATAAACCGTTGCAACCACCGTTTGAGACATGAGAATATCTTTCACGGTATCTTTTTATGGTGCAAGGCATGGGAGTTATCCACATCAATTAAGGGGCAGGGGGCTGGCTACGTGGAGTTACAAAAAGACTCCGAGGTGGTCCAGATATACTCTACTCTACATTTGAGCATTCATCAACATATGGCATGGGAGTTTTTAAAAATTATTTTTACAAAGTATGTTGCACTAGAAAGGATTAATAGATGCTTCTTTTTAAAGATATTTTCCTATCTCTCAAGATGCTGTCTTTGGGTTACAGGGGTAAATCCTGGTGTCCCGGCTTTCCATTTAAAGTGGCATTTACATGGCTATCCTTTATGTTAAGAACTTACTGTATTGCTGAGGTGATTAAGGTATAACAAGCCAGAGTTGCCTATCAGACCTGTTTCAGTCTTTTGTACCTTATGTTATCTGATGAAGGGGTATACAGGTCCAACTGCATTTACTACTTGATCACCTTAAGCTTTGTTTTCTGTTATTACGCCCGTCTTGTATCTTTGATGCATCTTTCTATACCAGTATATTCTGAATGCTTGGACGTCATGTGCGAAGAAGGCTGGTGTACTGGTTAAAGCCTCTTTCACAGGATCTGTTCAAGGAAAAACTGATGGTCTTGAATGCAAGTTGAGGCCTCTTTCACACGACCGTTTTTTTTTTTTGCGTTTTGCGGGGCGTTTTTTGCGTTCCGTATACGGTCCGTATACGCAACCATTCATTTCAATGGTTCCGCAAAAAAAACGGAATGTACTCCGTGTGCATTCCGTTTCCGTATTTCCGTTTTTCCGTTCCGTTAAAAGATAGAACATGTCCTATTATTGCCCGCAAATCACGTTCCGTGGCTCCATTCAAGTCAATGGGTCCGCAAAAAAAAACGGAACACATACGGAAATGCATCCGTATGTCTTCCGTATCCGTTCCGTTTTTTTTGCGGAGCCATCTATTAAAAATGTTATGCCCAGCCCAATTTTTTCTATGAAATTACTGTATATGCCATACGGAAAAACGGGATGGAAACGGAAACACAACGAAAACAAAAAACGGAACAACGGATCCGTTTAAAACGGACCGCAAAACACTGAAAAAGCCATACTGTCGTGTGAAAGAGGCCTAAGTCAGTTTTGTCAGTGATTGTGTTCAGTGTGTGAGTTTTTTCCGTCCAGGTGGAATCCAGATTGCATGCGTTTTTCATGTCCATGAAGAAAAACTGAAGGATAATAATCTACATCTCCTAGGAACCATCAATGAAAAACGCATTGCATCCGGATGACTTCCACATTTTAAGAACACCCCATTCACATCTATGGAGCCAGGACTGCGTGAAAATCACAGGACTGATGCAGGACTGAATACGGACCCATCAATTTCATTGGGTCTATGTGCACATTTTTTCACACATCATCTTTGTGTTCAGGAAAAATCTCAGCATGTTCTATATTGTACGTTTTTCATGCAGCCATGGCCCCATAGAAGGGAATAGGGCTTGCCTGAGAAACGGAAAGCATCCAGATGCAATGCGTTTTTACTGATGGTTATAGGAGATGTAGATTGTTATTCTTCAGTTTTTCTTTACATGTGTGACCAACGCATCAAAACTGATTGCATCCACACGGAAAAAACACACACACTGAACGCAATCGCAGACAAAACTGAATAAACTTGCATTCAAAACTATTGTGTCCAATTGGTATTTTTTGACCCATTCATTTCTATAGGTCTTCAAAAAAAAGAGAACACAAATGTCATCCGTGTGCTGTTTTCACCTGTATGGCCGATCTGCAAATTATAGAACATGTCCTAATCTTGTCCATTTTGTGGATAAAGAATAGCCAGTTCTATAAGTAATTTGCGGCATGCACACAGACGGTATCAATATTTTGCAGGTCTGTGGTTTGCAGACTGCCAATTGGATGCAATCACTGATGGAAATCACTGACCAAACACTGAATACAATTACCTCACTGGCATGCCTGTGGGAATCACTATTAGGCCTCATGCACACGGCCATTTTTGTGGTCCGCACCTGAGCCACATTTTTTGCGGCTCGGGTGCGGACCCATTCACTTCAATGGGGCCGCAAAAGATGCGGACAGGACTCCGTGTGCTGTCCGCATCCGTTGCACTGTTCCGTGGCCCTGCCAAAAAAATATAGCATGTCCTATTCTTGTCCGTTTTGCGGACAAGAATAGGCATTTCTACAATGGGCCGCGCGTTCCGCAAATTGCGGAAGGCACACGGGCGGCTTCCGTTTTTTGCGGATCCGCGGTTTGCGCACCGCAAAAAACGGCACGGTCATGTGCATGAGGCCTTAAAGGGGTTGTCCGCTTTTTTGTCCGCTCAGGATAGGTCATCAATATCAAATCAGCAGGGGTCTGACTCCCGGCAGCCTCGCCGATCAGCTGTTTGAAGAGAATGCAGTACTCGTACGTGTGTTGACTTCTTTTCACTGTTTACCTGCTCTTTTAGTCACAATTGCAGCACTGAGCAGTGTAATTACAACTAAGCATCCCATTCACTTCTACAGGACTCCTTCCTGTTCAAGTCAATAGGACGGAGCCGTTCCATTGAAGTGAATGCGACAGCTTAGTTGTAATTACACTGCTCAACACTGCAATTGCGACTGCGAGCAGGTAAACAGTGAGGAGAACACATGGCTCGTACAAGTGCTGCATTCTTTTCAAACAGCTGATAGGCAGGGGTGCTGTGAGTCCGCACCCCACCAATCTGATATTGAGCCTTATTACTAGTGGGTACACTATAATGGGCATTATTATTTGTCACAATATGGAGGGCACTACTACCAACGGGCACTCTTGGGGAGAATTCCCATTAACCCCTTCTACCCTGGACCAGTTTTCACCTTCCTGCCCAGGCCATTTTTTGCAAATCTGACATGTGTCACTTTATGTGGTAGTAACTTTGGAACGCTTTTTTTTATCCAAGCCATTCTGAGACTGTTTTCTCGTGACACATAGTACTTAATGACAGTCATAAATTTGAGTCAATATATTTCACATTTATTTATGAAAAAATCCCAAATTTACCAAAAAGTTTGAAAAATTTGCAATTTTAAAAATTTCAATTTCTCTGCTTTTAAAACAGAAAGTGATACCTCATAAAATATTTATTACTTAACATTTCCCATATGTCTACATTATGTTTGCATCATTTTGTAAATGTCATTTTATTTTTTGGGGACGTTAGAAGGCTTAGAAGTTTAGAAGCAATTCTAAAAATTGTTAAGAAAATTTCCAAAACCCACTTTTTAAGCACCAGTTCAGGTCTAAAGTCAGTTTGTGGGGCTTACATAGTGGATACCCCCATAATGACCCCATTGTAGAAACTACACCCCTCGAGTTACTCAAAACTAATTTTACAAACTTTGTTAACCCTTTAGGTGTTCCACAAGAATTAAAGGAAAATGGAGATGACATTTCTAAATTTCACTTTTTTGGCAGATTTTCCATTTTAATCCATTTTTGTTCTTTAACACATCGAGGGTTAACAGCCAAACAAAACTCAACATTTATTACCATGAATCTGAGGTTTACAGAAACACCCCAAATGTGGTCGTAAACTGATGTAAGGGCGCAAGGCAGGGCGCAGAAGGAAAGGACTGCCGCATGGTTTTTGGAAGGCAGATTTTGCTGGACTGGTTTTTAGACACCATGTCCCATTTGAAGTCCCCCTGATGCACCCCTACAGTAGAAACTCCCAAAAGTGACCCCATATTAGAAACTAGTGGATAAGATGACTTTTTTTTGGTACTATTTTGGAGTACATATGATTTTTAATCGCTCTATATTATGTTTTTTGTGAGGCAAGGTAACCAAAAAATTGCTGTTTTGGCACTGTTTTTATTTATTATTCTTTACAACATTCATTTTACAGGGTAGATTATGCGCTATTTTTATAGAGCAGGTTGTTACGGATGCGGTGATATTAAATATGTCTACTTTCTTTGTTTGTTTGTTTCAGTTTTACATAATAAAGCATTTTTGGAAAAAAATATGTTTTTGTGTCTTTTTTGCAGGAAGAGTTGACGTTTTTATTGGTACCATTTTTGGGTACATATGATTTTTTAATCATTCATTATTACACTTTATGAGGCAAGGTGACCAAAAAAATTGGTTGTTTTGGCACAGTTTTTATTTATTTATTTTTACAGCGTTCCCCTGAGGGGTTATGTCTCATAATATTTTTATAGAGCCGGTCGTTACGGACGTGGCAATACCTAATATGTATACTTTTTCTTATTAATTTTAGTTTTACACAATAATAGCACTTTAGTCTCCATAGTCTGAGAACCATAGCTTTTTTATTTTTTGACCGATTGTCTTATGTAGGGGCTCTTTTTTTGCAGGATGAGGTGACGGTTTTATTGGTACCATTTTGAGGGGCATACGCTGTTTTGATCGCTTGGTGTTGCACTTTTTGTGATGTAAGGTGACACCTAGCTTTTTTTAAAACAGTTTTTATATTATTATTTTTTACGGTGTTTGTCGGACGAGGTGGATTATGTGATATATTTATAGAGCTGGTCGTTACGGACATGGAAATACCTAATATGTGTGTTTTCTTTTTTTTAATTTTTTTATATAAAATCAGGGGAAAGGGGCGTTTTGTTATTTTGTTACTTGAAACGTTTTTTGAATTTTTTTTTTACTTTCTGTCCCACTCTGGGAATTTACTTTTGGGGGTCTGATCCCCTCTGCAATGCATTACAATACATCTGTATTGTAATGCATTGCCTGTTAGTGTATTACATTGAGTAATACACTAACAGGTTGCCTAGGAGACGGGCCTGAGGCTGGATCTCCTGAGCACCCGTAGAAGGCAGGTCCCGATGCTGTGCAAGGCATTAGGCAGCCTCTGCACGGCATCGGGCTGCCTTATCACCCATCAGGTCCCGCCACAGCAGTGTGGGGACTCAATGGGCTCCCTCACCCGCCGCAAATCCCTTCTATGCGTCGGTCAGCGCGGATCGCGGCATAGAAGGGATTAATCCTCCGGCATCAGATTTTACAGCGATGTTGGCGGATACAGCAGGGGCCCGGCTATCAGGAACTGCCGGGCCCCTACACTGATCGGGCGCGCACCGTTCTGGTGCCCGCCCGATCACCATGACTTATTAGTACGTCAAAATGCAGGAACGCACCTGCCGCCAAGACGTACTATTACGTCATATGTCGGGAAGGGGTTAATGGGACACTAAGGGGGCACTATTACTAATGAAGGCACTTTACGAGAGAATTATAGCTATTGTTGGCATTTTTATCTTACTATGGGGGGACTATCTGTATGGCCCTATAATTTCTGCATTGTAGTATTTGGGAGCACAGCAGGCATAGTATGAGAGATAGCAGCAGGATAATACTGTTGGGGCACCAGAGTGCGGAGGATGAAGGAAAAATAAGGAACCTAAGATGTTTGTGTGGCAAACTCTGCAGTGACGAGACATGGGTGAAAGAAGTTGCCATAGGCTTAAAGGAGAAGAGGAAAGATAATCTACATCAGAGGAGGCATTAGATGTAATAGGTATGTGGTGATGTATAGTCCTCTATGTTTGGTAGTGTAGTGGTTACAAAATATGCCTTTAGCGGCAGTGTGTGTGTTGAGGTGGGGGGGAGGGTATGGGGGTGCTGTTACTTCAAGAATTTGGCAAATATGCTTTTGTGGCCCCTGGATCTTTTGAGACTCTTTTGCAATGCCCCTGAAGCTACAGGATATCAATAAAAAAAAAAAATGTGGAGCTCATTTATTAAGCAACTTATATTATCAAAGACATTATTTTTTTTTCATAAAGATACTATGTTGTTACTAGAGTTTCAAATCCATTACTGTTATCACATTATCCCTAGTGATGGATTGTAATGGGAATGTTTTATCACTTTCCATAAAATTTGAGTTTTGCAGGTATAATACCTTTTTAATGTTTAAACAGAAATGCAACCCCAATTCCAAAAAAGTTGACACACTGTGTAAAATGTAAATAAATGTAAATAAAAACCAAAATGTAATGATTTACAAATCTCAAAGACCTATATTTTATTCACAATAGAACATAGAAGACATATCAGATGTTGAAAGTGAGACATTTTACCATTTCATGGGGGGTAAAAAAATAACTCAGAACTTGATGGCAGCAATGAATCTCAAAAAAGTTGAGACAAGGGAAATAAAAGGCTGGGAAAGTAAGCGGTAAAAGTAAACTGGAGAAGCAATTTACAACTAAGAGTGGGTTCACATCAGCGTTATGGATTCCATTATGGCTTTTCGTTATAACATGGTTATAACGGAAAATAACGGAATCCATAAGACGGAAGTCAAAACGGAAGCCTTTTATGAGGCATTCCATTTTGATCCGTCATAATACAAGTCTATGGGAAACATAACGGATCTGTCTGGTTCCCATTATGCAAGACGGAAAACAAAGTCCTGTCAACAGGACTTTTTTGTCCGTTCTGCATAACGGAAATGGATCGGATCCGTTATGATTCCCATAGACTTCTTTTATGACGGAAAGCAAAACGGAAAGCCTTTTAAAGGCTTCTGTTTTGCATTCCGTCATACTACAAGTCTATGGGCAGCAGAACGGATCTGTCCTGGTTTCCATTATGCAGGACTGGACACCTGCATAATGGAAACCAGGACGGATCCGTTCTGCTGACCATAGACTTGTATTATGACAGATCAAAATGGAATGCCTCCTAAAGGCTTCCGTTTTGACTTCTGTTTAATGGAGTACATTATTTTCTGTTATAACCATGTTATAACAGAAAGCCATAACGGAATCCATAACGCTGATGTGAACCCGCTCTAAGTCACATAACTGAGGTATAAAAAGAGCATGTTAGAGAGTCAGAATCTCTCATCGCAAACGTGTGCAGAGGTTCACCAATATCAAAAAATTATGTAGCAACTTCAGAAAAATGTTTCTCAACTTAAAATTGTAAAAACTTTGAATATCCCACCATCTACAGTATATATAGTATCATGAAAAGATTCAGAGCATCTGGAGAAATCCATGTAACACAAGGGACAAGGCCAATGGTCAGTATTGGATGTTTATGATCTACGAACCCTCAGGGGACACTACAGCAAAACAGGCATTATTCTGCACTGGAAATCACTGCATATGCTCAGGAACACTCCCAGAAATCGTTGTCAGTGAACACAGTTCACGGTGCAACCCTGAAATGCAAATTTAGGCTCCATTCACACGTCCGCAAAATGGGTCCGCATCCTTTCCGCAATTTTGCGGAAAGGGTGCGGACCCATTCATTCTCTATGGGGACGGAATGGATGCGGACAGCACACAGTGTGCTGTCTGCAGCCGGAATTGCGGAGCGCGGCCCCGATTTTGGGTCCGCAGCTCCGCAAAAAGATAGAGCATGTCCTATTCTTGTCCGCAGCTTGCGGACAAGAATAGGCATTTCTATGGGGGTGACGGGCTGGTGTGTTGCGGACCCGAAATTTGCGAGTCCGCAACACACCACGGACGTGTGAATGTAGCCTAAAACTGTATAATGCAAAGAAAGACATATGTCAACACTATCCACGAGTAGAGATGAGCAAAGTTTGCAAAACTTTGATTCGGCTGCTTTGTCGAATTTCATAAAGAAATTTGCTTTGTGGTGAATTACTTCATTACGAAGACCATTTAAACCATAATTGAAACCCTCAGATGCCGTGTTTATCGCTGATCACAACATTTGAGTTGAAAAATTAGAGCTTTCAGGGGTTAATCCGTTAAAAAAAATAATACTCACCTTATCCATTTAAGCACGAAGAGGCCATCATGGCAATCTTGATTAAAGATCCTGCGCGAAATCTCGCACGGTGTGTGATGGCCAGTGTGGTGACGTCATATGTCACCGTGCACAACATTTTGCTCGGGATCTTCAATCAAGATGGCCATGGCGGCCTCTTCGTGCTCAAATAGATGAGGTGAGTATGATTTTTTTTTCCGCCATTTCAGTCAAAATTGATTCATTACCACGAAACAAGTGGAAATTCGGCTTCGCTGCTCACACTAACCAGGAGGGCCACCATCTTCCTTGAGCCACAGCTCATATAAAATGGACTGAAGCAAAATGGAAAACTGTTCTGTGGTCGGATTAATCAAAATTTAAAATTCTTTGTGGAAACAACAGATGCCGTGTTCTACGTACTCAAGAGGAGCGGGACCCTCCAGCTTGCTATCAGCACACAGTTCAAAAACCTGAAAATCTGATGATATGGAGTTGCATTAGTGCCATAGATTACACATATTGAAAAGCACTATCAATGCTGAACAGTAGAGGTTTTAGAACAATATATGCTCCCATTGCAAAACATTTCTTTCAGGGAATGGCTTGCATATTTCAGCAAGACAATGCTAAATCACATACCATATCCATCACAACAGCATGGCTTTGCAGAAGAAGAGTGCGGGTGCTGAACTGATCTGCCTGCAGTGTAGACCTTTCACCAATAGAAAACATGAAACGTAAAATTTGGCAACGACCAAGACTGTTGAGCAGTAGTGTTGAGCACGAATATTCGAATAGCGAATATTAATCACGAATATCGCAACTTTGCTAATAATTCGAATATAGTGCTATATATTCGCTATATCGAATATTCGTCATTTTTTTACATCTGAAAACATGATTCCTCCCTGCTTCTTTCTTGTGGGTAAATGAGTCATTGGCCCACAAGCAACTTAAGCAGGAAGGAATCATGTTTTCATATGGTAAAAAAATGACCAATATTCTAAAAAACAAATACACTGCTCAAAAAAATAAAGGGAACACTTAAACAACACAATGTAACTCCAAGTCAATCACACTTGTGTGAAATCAAACTGTCCACTTAGGAAGCAACACTGAGTGACAATCAATTTCACATGCTGTTGTGCAAATGGGATAGACAACAGGTGGAAATTATAGGCAATTAGAAAGACACCCCCAATAAAGGAGTGGTTCTGCAGGTGGTAACCACAGACCACTTCTCAGTTCCTATGCTTCCTGGCTGATGTTTTGGTCACTTTTGAATGCTGGTGGTGCTTTCACTCTAATGGTAGCATGAGACGGAGTCTACAACCCACACAAGTGGCTCAGGTAGTGCAGCTTATCCAGGATGGCACATCAATGCGAGCTGTGGCAAGAAGGTTTGCTGTGTCTGTCAGCGTAGTGTCCAGAGCATGGAGTCGCTACCAGGAGACAGGCCAGTACATCAGGAGACGTGGAGGAGGCCGTAGGAGGGCAACAACCCAGCAGCAGGACCGCTACCTCCGCCTTTGTGTAAGGAGGAACAGGAGGAGCACTGCCAGAGCCCTGCAAAATGACCTCCAGCAGGCCACAAATGTGCATGTGTCTGCTCAAATGGTCAGAAACAGACTCCATGAGGGTGATATGAGGGCCCGACGTCCACAGGTGGGGGTTGTGCTTACAGCCCAACACCGTGCAGGACGTTTGGCATTTGCCAGAGAACACCAAGATTGGCAATTTCCCACTGGCGCCCTGTGCTCTTCACAGATGAAAGCAGGTTCACACTGAGCACATGTGACAGATGTGACAGAGTCTGGAGACGCCGTGGAGAACGTTCTGCTGCCTGCAACATCCTCCAGCATGAACGGTTTGGCATTGGGTCAGTAATGGTGTGGGGTGGCATTTCTTTGGACGGCCGCACAGCCCTCCATATGCTCGCCAGAGGTAGCCTGACTGCCATTAGGTACCGAGATGAGATCCTCAGACCCCTTGTGAGACCATATGCTGGTGCGGTTGGCCCTGGGTTCCTCCTAATGCAAGACAATGCTAGACCTCATGTGGCTGGAGTGTGTCAGCAGTTCCTGCAAGACGAAGGCATTGATGCTATGAACTGGCCCGCCCGTTCCCCAGACCTGAATCCAATTGAGCACATCTGGGACATCATGTCTCTCTCTATCCACCAACGTCACGTTGCACCACAGACTGTCCAGGAGTTGGCAGATACTTTAGTCCAGGTCTGGGAGGAGATCCCTCAGGAGACCGTCCGCCACCTCATCAGGAGCATGCACAGGCGTTGTAGGGAGGTCATACAGGCACGTGGAGGCCACACACACTACTGAGCCTCATTTTGACTTGTTTTAAGGACATTACATCAAAGTTGGATCAGCCTGTAGTGTGTTTTTCCACTTTAATTTTGAGTGTGACTCCAAATCCAGACCTCCATGGGTTAAAAAACTTGATTTCCATTTTTTTTTTTTTTGTGTGATTTTGTTGTCAGCCCCTTCAACTATGTAAAGAACTAAGTATTTCAGAAAAATATTTAATTAATTCAGATCTAGGATGTTATTTTTGTGTTCCCTTTATTTTTTTGAGCAGTGTATATAGGAATATAGTGAATATATTCGTTATTTCGAATATTCGCCTTTTTTTTCCAATCTGTACAGTTGTTTGTATACTCCTCCCCGACAAGCGTCCCCCTCACCATGGGAATACCTGTGGGTTAGAAAATACCATCGGATCTGAGTTTTCCCTGAGATCGTGAAAACTCAGATCCGATGGTATATTCTAACCCACGGTTCCCATGGTGACGGAGACGCTTGTCGGGGAGGAGTATGCCAAAGTGGAATAACAGTACAGATTGAAAAAAAAAAAGGAAGAATATTCTAAATAACGAATATATTCGCTATATTGCTATAACTTCGTTTTTTAGAATATTCGTCATATTCTAAAAAACAAAGTTATAGCAATATAGCGAATATTCGTAAAATACACATATAGACTGCAATTTAGCTAATATAGTGCTATAGTATTTTTTTTTATAGTGTCAATTTTTTCAAAATCTGAAGTTCAGAAGAGACAAAAAAAGTTAGACTATAAAAAAAAATTATAGCACTATATTAGCTAAATTGCAGTCTATATGTGTATTTTACTAATATTCGCTATATTACTATAACTTCATTTTTTAGAATATTCGTCATATTCTAAAACAAGAATATATAGCAATATAGCGAATATTCGTAAAATACACATATTAGCCAATAGCCATAGCCAACCATTAGGAAAATTGCCTTATACAGTAAAAAAATAATAATCGCAATACGCAAATAATTAAATCGCATATTATTCGCGATAAATAGAATAATGACAAATATTCGACTTCGACGAATATAAGACAAATATTCTATCGAATATTCGCGAAATATTGCGAAATCGAATATGGCACCTCCCGCTCATCACTATTGAGCAGCTGGAATCCTACATGGGACTATATTTCTCTCACAAAACTCCACTTGGTCTGCTCACTTCCCAGACATTTACAGACTGTTGTTAAAAGAAGAGGGGATGCTACACAATGGTAGACATGGCCCTGTCCCAACTTTTTTGAGATGCGTTGCTGCCATCAAGTTCGAATGGAAATTACCATGAGATGGTAAAAGTCTTAATTTCAACATCTGATATTTGCTCTATGATCTATTGGGAATAAAATATGGGTCTATGAGATTTATAAATCATGGCATTCTGTTTTTATTTATATTTATTTACATTTTACACAGAATCTCAACTTTTTGGAATTGGGGTTGTAAAAGAAATTATGTGTGCTTTTGAGACAACTAAGGTCTCTTCATCAACGTGTGAATGGACATATGCACAAATATATATTATACAAGAAAAGAGCAGACAATATATACAAGAAAGAAAGAACAGAGACATGGTGCAATAAATGAACATTTAAAAAACAACAACAGATTAGCAAAATGAGCTTGGACAGTGCAGGTGCTATTACACAGGGAATCATTTACAGTATTCATTTTTCAGATGAATACTAATAATGCACTTCCTTGCAAATTCCCATTTCTCCAGTAATTTCAAGCTATCTGGGTGGTACTACCTGCTTGTCTTCACGTTACAAGATTAGAAGCACCTTAACTCAGGATCAGCTGTCTCCAGTAACATAATCCTGACCTATACTTAAGCACAGTACATATCTAGGAAATTACTGTGGTCTAGAGGTAATTATGTAAACTGGACAACTAAAGCCTTTAAAGCCTCCCAGTAATTGAAGTTTCAGCGCAAGAGAAAATTGAGCACAAGACACTGTTAATTTTGATTACATTGTATCAGTAGATATTCTAACTTCATCTCATCCTCTTGATAGATCAATTTGGTCTTGATGACCACATATTTGTTGCTGGATGAACATCCTTCTGCACAGTCTTCTTCCCATAGTGCATCCTTGTGCCATCTTTTACCCTTTTCAACAGTATGCTCCAATAGCTCAGACCAGACAGACTAGACCTGATGCTAGATACATCAATACATTTTGGACACCCATAACCTTGCTGTCAGTTCACCAGTTGGCTTTCTCTTGGACCACTTCTGGTAAGTACAAACCACTGCACACTAGGAATATCCAACAAGGTATTGATTTGAGTCCAAATTACATAGGTCTTGCTCTGTTCAAGCATCTGTGGGATGTACTAGAAAAACAAGTCTCGCCAAGGAGGCCCCACCAAGCAAGTTAGAGAACTTAAAGGCTCTGCTGCTAATTTCTTGTTGCTAGATACCACAGGAAACCTTCAGAGGAGTGTAACGCCCATGCTATGATGACTCAGAGCTGTTTTTAGAGGGACAAGGGGACCTACAAAATATTAGTCCTGAGGTTTAAATGTTAGTACTGATCAGCTGATAGAAGGAACCACAACACATAACAACTCAGCAAAGCTTCATACACTGGTCCAGATTTACTAATACTGTATTTAGGGTAAATTTAGACAAGCAGTCTATACCTGCACCAGATTTATCACAGTGGCTCATCCTGTAGGATAAATGTGGTGCAGAGACAGACATTATTTTCTATACCAACTATTGGTTGGCTTACTTTTAGTCAGAATTAATGACAGATTTGTGGCGTTATTTGGTGCAAAAGGTCATGTCCTTTCACGTGAAGCCCTGCTCCTTCCTGCTAAGCCTCTGTTTGCACAACTTTGAGCCAAAATAGCACAATTTTTCCCAACTTTTAGTTAGATTCTAGAAAATCTGTCACAATAGTAAATTTGTGCCACTTTGTAGTGGACAGGAAATGTACCGCAAGCTCGGTCCTAGTTATGTGAATGGGAGTACAATTCCTGGCCACTACACAATGTAGGGCGTTGTTCTAGTGCCGACACACAGTGGCTCCTTCTATCAGCTGATGGGTGGAGGTGTTAGGAGTCAGATATCTTATATAGGTGGTGGTGGCATGATGGAAACAGGCTGGCAGCAACAGTGGCAAGATGGGGCATCTCCAGCAAGGCCAGATCTATTCATGGGCCTCAGTCAGAGGAGTGTGAAAATCCTCCCCAATCAAGGCTTGGTTCATTTTGACAAAAGTAATGTTTTGGATACTGACAGAGGACAACTTGGTCCGTTTGTCCGTCCGTCACCACACCCCCAGCAGCACTGAAGGGTAGGTCATCAATATTTTAGTCTTGGAAAACACCTTTAAAGAAAGCAAGTATTAGAAAATACCAGGAATTATTATATATGCACGTCCCTAAATTATCTAAAAACATTGTTCAGTATAAATGAATGCAAGAGAAAAAGGTAAACTGTAAAAGTAGAGGAAAAGGAAAAGCTGAGAAAAATTTATGTTCACTTCTGCATTCAGGATGTTTCATTCTAAAGCTTTTCTTAACAAAATCACAAAACTCTAATAGACCCCATTACAGTAAAAAAAAAAAAGTTTGGATCCTATGTAATGCAGATTGGTCACAACGTTATCTTTTGTTAGAAACAGAAGCCATGGCGCAGTGTTTCTGACACATATACTGTATGACACAGGGCGCAGATTATATTATACAGTACGGTTATTGGAAAGGTGCAAATGAGCAATTACAGAAAAGGCTTCATGGAGCGAACATATTATTTTATGAGATATAATGGGTAAACATTACATAGATGTTTCTATCATCCTCATGAAGCTTGTGAATGGAACGTGTGAGTCATGTTCAGGGATCTGAGTTTCTGGCACACAGATTTTACATGTCAAGGCAGTTTCAGCTTTCTAGAAGGGAAATAAATAAGACGGCATACTAAAGCTGTGAGCAAGAGAAATTATAGGCAATTAACAAGTCTAAATAAATGTTTAAAAGGGCGTTAATTCACTGTATGTACAGAACGAAATGGAAGTAACCAGCTGACAAGTATATATAATAATAAAAAACAGAGGCATAGAATTCAAATGAAACGGAATATTAAGTAAATCTAATCTGAAAAAGATTCCATAGCATTAAAGAGGTTATCCAATAGTAGAAATACCCCCCACAATGCCCGGGCTCCTCCTATAGACGATACTTACCAGATCCCCGGAACCTGTGTCTCCCCACCCCCGGCAATCGGATCAAAACATCCATGGCGGGTGACACTAGGGATGCTGGTCGCCTGCTATTGGCTACTCCCCATTTCACCGGACGGGGAGATGCAGCGGAGGCCGTGCAATGATCCAGAGGGACAGGGGTGTCGGGGACTGGGTTAAGTATCGTCTATAGGAGGGGCCGGGCATTGTGGGGGGGGGGGGGTATTTCTACTATTGGATAAACCCTTTAACAGTATCATATATACCAAGTCAGACTTTCCCACTATATGACACAAAGTTTGGCCTGTATTAGAGTGTTTTTACATCAAACGTATGCATTAATATGGATATTTAGTTGTACATTGATATGGGAGTCTATATACTGATATTGATTCCTATTGCATTCTTAGTTAGAGGCCGATAGCTATAGCTAATTAACCCCTTCATGACCAGACCAACTTTGGTGACGATGAGGCAGATTTACTAATATTAAGTGCAGACAGACCAGGCGGTCTAAATGCACCGGATTAATTACTCTCATTCACGATAATCTCCCCATGTAAAGGTGCCACAGATCATCCGATATACGAGCGAAACGCTAGTTTATTGGGAGAAATAATCTTTCATGAAGACAAGGGTTGCCAACAAGAGTTTTTTTTTTTCTGGACAATTTATCCCAAAATCACAGACAAATTGGAAAACCATAATAAATGATAAAGATTAGAATTAATACTAATTAGAATTAGTGTTGATCGAGCACCAAAGTGCTCGTGTGCTCGAGTAGAACACTTTGCGATGCTCGGGTGTTCTACCCCCTGAAGAGGCTTAGAAGTCCCTGCTCTGATTCCATATATACAGTTGCAAGAAAAAGTATGTGAACTCTTTGGAATGATATGGATTTCTGCACAAATTGATCATAAAATGTGATCTGATCTTCATCTAAGTCACAACAATAGACAATCACAGTCTGCTTAAACTAATAACACAAAGAATTAAATGTTACCATGTTTTTATTGAACACACCATGTAAACATTCACAGTGCAGGTGGAAAAAGTATGTGAACCCTTGGATTTAATAACTGGTTTAACCTCCTTTGGCAGCAAAAACTTCAACCAAACGTTTCCTGTAGTTGCAGATCAGACGTGCACAACGGTCAGGAGTAATTCTTGACCATTCCTCTTTACAGAACTGTTTCAGTTCAGCGATATTCTTGGGATGCCTGGTGTGAATAGCTTTCTTGGGGTCATGCCACAGCATCTCAATCGGGTTGAGGTCAGGACTCTGACTGGGCCACTCCAGAAGGGATATTTTCTTCTATTTAAGCCATTCTGTTGTTGATTTACTTCTATGCTTTGGGTCGTTGTCCTGTTGCAACACCCATCTTCTGTTGAACTTCAGCTGGTGGACAGATGGCCTTAAGTTCTCCTGCGAAATGTCTTGATAAACTTGGGAATTCATTTTTCCTTCGATGATAGCAATCCGTCCAGGCCCTGACGCAGCAAAGCAGCCCCAAACCATGATGCTCCCACCACCATACTTCACAGTTGGGATGAGGTTCTGATGTTGGTGTGCTGTGCCTCTTTTTCTCCACACATAGTGTTGTGTGTTTCTTCCAAACAACTCAACTTTGGCTTCATCTGTCCACAGAATAATTTGCCAGAACTGCTGTGGAACATCCAGGTGCTCTTGTGCAAACTGTAAACGTGCAGCATTGTTTTTTTGGGACAGCAGTGGCTTCCTCTGTGGTATCCTCCCATGAAATCCATTTTTGTTTAGTGTTTTACGTATCGTAGATTCGCTAACAGGGATGTTAGCATATGCCAGAGACTTTTGTAAGTCTTTAGCTAACACTCTAGGATTTTTCTTCATCTCATTGAGCAGTCTGCGATGTGCTCTTGCAGTCATCTTTACAGGACGGCCACTCCTAGGGAGAGTAGCAGCAGTGCTGAACTTTCTCCATTTATACACAATTTGTCTTACCGTGGACTGATGAACAGCAAGGCTTTTGGAGATACTTTTATAACCCTTTCCAGCTTTATGCAAGTCCACAATTCTTAATCATAGGTCTTCTGAGAGCTCTTTTGTGCGAGGTTTAATATATTGATTGAGGCCTGCGATATACCTGCTTCCACAAAATACTGAATAAGGGGTTTGATATGCCTGCTTCCGCAAAATACTGATTGAGGGCTGCGATATACCTGCTTACACAAAATACTGATTAAGGGGTACAATATACCTGTTTCCACCAAATATTGATTAAGGCATGCGATATACCTGCTTCCACAAAAATACAGATTAAGGGGTTCGATATACCTCTTTTCACCAAATATTGATTGAGGGCTGCGATATACCTGCTTCCACAAAATACTGATTAAGGGGTTTGATATACCTACTTCCACAAAATACTGATTGAGGCCTGCGATATACCTGCTTCCACAAAATACTGATTAAGAGGTTCGATATACCTGTTTCCACCAAATATTGATTGAGGCCTGTGATATGCCTGCTTCCACAAAATACTGTTTAAGGGGTTTGTCACACCTGCTTCCACAAAATACTGATTGAGGGCTGCGATATTTGAGGGCTGCGATATACCTGCTTACACAATACTGACTAAGGGGTTTGATATACCAGCTTCCACAAAAATACAGATTAAGGGGTTCAATATACCTGTTTCCACCAAATATTGATTGAGGTCTGCAATATACCTGCTTCTACAAAATAGTGATTAAGAGGATCGATATACCTGTTTCCACCAAATATTGATTGAGGCCTGCAAGATACCTGCTTCCACAAATACTGCTCTTCTCTAGGGTATTAGGCACAGAGTCATTTTGAAAATGACAGGCAGAGGAAGAGGCAGGCCGTTCCGCAGGGGTGGTAGGGGTCGGGCAGGTGCACCAGGCCGGAGCCTAAGTGGGAAGTTGAAGAAGGCGCGTGTGTAGGGTGGCCACTGGCTTCACCCAAGAAAGCCATACCTCACTGGCCACGCCTACCTCGATGAAGCCACGCCCCGTATCGGTGAAGCCATGCCCTCATAGCCGCCTGTCAAAAAAACAGGGGGAGGAGAGGGAACAAAGGAGGTGAGCTGGGGGCAGCCAGGGTGCTTCTCTCCCCCTCAGTTAGCCACAGGGAGCCATGTCTGCGGCTCTAGTGACTGACTGGGGGTGAGAGAGGCCTCAGTTAGTTGCTGCAGCTCACGCTCACACAACGCAATGCTGCTGTCTGAGCGTGAGCTACTGAAAGGGTGGACATCCCTGTGTCCGTCCAGGCTCTGCACCGGACGGAGGACAGGGAGCCTGAAAACTGGATTTTCCGGCCTAAAACCGTACGTCTGGCCACCCTACGCGTGCGATTACTGCAAAGGGCGCACTAGAGTTGGTTGAGTGGCTCACTAACCCTTCCGCTTCTGCACCCTCTTCATCCTCTGTATCTGCACCCTCCTCGCTTTCTGCTGTGTGCACCCCCAAATCCACCACCACCATAGCCCTTTCACTGGAAGTTAGAGTCATTTTTTTCCCATCCATTCCCAGACCTTACCGATATTACCGATACGCAGCCATTCTTGACATCGGATGAGGAAAAGGAGGTAGCAACGGCTGCCACCCAGCGGTCTGACGACAGTACCCAGATCAGCCTAAGGAGGGAGGTCCCTGCTGTTGCTGCCTATTCCGAGAGCTGAAATGTCAGTGGTGGTGAAGGTGATGATGATGACGTGTCGATGGACGTCACGTGGGTGCCCACAAGAGAGGAACAGAAGGGGAGTTCAGAGGGAGAGATGGAGCAGCAGAGAGGGAGGAGAAGCAGGCAGATCTTGCAGGGCACAGGAGGCAAAAAGCAGACAGCAAATTTATCTGGAGTGAGCCATCCACCATGCACGGTCACATCTGGCGCTCCCAGGACGCCGACACATGGTTCCGCAGTGTGGGCTTTTTTTTAACGTGTCAGCTTCTAACAATAGTGTTGTATATCACTGAGGGCAATGTCCTAAAACATAACTTTTATAATAGTTCTTAGAAACCAAATACAAAACCTGGATAAAACATCCTAATTTATGTGAAGAAGCTATCAACGGTTATTTCTAAGCAGTGGGAAGCTGAGACATTGGGATACTGGGTTAGGGAGAAATCTGTCCCTATTCTTACCCTCCACAATCTGCTCAGCCCAGAGATGCACCTTGATGGTAGATGCACTCTGTCCGCTTACCTACTTTAAAGCACACTAATCATAGACATAGTGCCCAGGGCCGGTTCTAGGTGAAATGGGGCCCTGGGGCGAAAAACAATAAGGGCCCAGTGGCGGATCCAGAGCCTGGTCTCGGGAGGGGCACTTCCAGATTATTTTCTGTCCGCCGCCACAAAACAATGGTGCTTATAGAACAGACTCCACAGTGTAGTGGTGTACTGTATATTGTGTGGCACAGTGTATTCTATGTGTGTATAACAAACATATTTCACATGAAAACTTACAATTACTTAGCTTGGCCCTTGGGGATCTCGGACGCCACTTCAACACTTTGGCTGGGGGGTTCGGTGGAGCTGATGTTGTGTTTTATCCTAATGAGAAAGATTTCATAATAAGGATTTGGAGAAGGGGCAGAGGGATATCAGAGCAGGGAGAAGCTGATGCTGCTACCAGGGGGTCATACAATGTGGGAGTAATAAAGCCCACCATAATGCCCCCCCAGTAGAAATAATTCTCCTTATAATGTGACAGTTCAGAAAATACCCCCTTGTAATGCCCGCAGGTGAGCTAATGTCCCCATAGTGCCCCCATAATGTGCCAGTAGTATAAAATACCCCTATATAGTGCCCCCAGTAAATGCCCCCATAGTGCTCCACCCCCCCTTCCTCCTAGTGCCCCCATAATGTACCAGTATAAAATTCTCCAGCAGATGCCCTCAGTGTCCCCCATAATTTGCAAGTATAAAATACCCCTTCTTAGTGCCCCCCGTAGATGACCCCATAGTACTCCTCTCCCCCCTTCCCCATAGTACCCACCATAATGTGTCCTAGTATAAAATGCAACTGAACAGAGCCCCCCATATAAAATACCCATTCTTTGTGGCCTCAGTAGATGCCCCTATAGTGCCCACCAATAATGTGCCAGTAAGAAGTGCCCCCATAGTGCTACCCAATAATGTGCCAGTAAAATGTGCCCCCATAGATGCCCCCAATCATGTGCCAGTAATAAGAGCCCCCCACCATCTTGTGCCAGTAACAAGAGCCCTCCCCCATATCATGTGCCAGTAGCCAGAGCCCCCCCATATTATGTGCCAGTAGCCAGAGCCCCCCCATATCATGTGCCAGTAGCCAGAGCGCCATGTGCCAGTATCCAGAGTCCCCCCCATCATGTGCCAGTAGCCAGAGGCCCCCCCATCATGTGCCAGTAGCCAGATCCCCCCATATCATGTGCCAGTAGACAGAGGCCCCCCATCATGTGCCAGTAGCCAGAGGCCCCCCATCATGTGCCAGTAGCCAGAGCCCCCCCATATCATGTGCCAGTAGCCAGAGGCCCCCCCATATCATGTGACAGTAGCCAGAGGCCCCCCCCATCATGTGCCAGTAGCCAGAGCCCCCCTCATATCAGTAGCTGCCAGTATTGTACACATCTAAAAAAAAAAAAAAAAAACATACTTACCTCCATGTCAGCGATGCGATGCAGTCCTCTTATGGCCCATGTCTCGCGCTCTACGGCTCAGGCGGCGCAATGACATCATCACGCCACCTGCACCGGCCTCTGATAGGAACAGGGAACAGGGAAGGGACACACCTCTCCCCTGCTCCTCCGCACAGCCATCTGTATAGCTGTCCTGAGGACGGCGATACAGATGAATATGGAGATGAGCGCTTCCACAATGGAAGCGCTCATCTCCCTGTGTGACTGTCCACCGCTGCCCCCACTTGTCACCACGGGGCCCACGAAAATATATTTAGTTGCGGTCCGGTGGGGGCCCCTAAGGACTTGGGGGCCCAGGGCCCTTGCCTTGATGGAAGCGCCGGCCCTGATAGTGCCGGATATCCTGAAGCTCCGGCTAATAAAACATTACTGGTAGACAGTTTCAGTGTAAGGATGTACAATCACTCGATACTAAGGTCCAGTGCAAGACGATATGTTACCGTCCTGCACCACAGCAACCAATGTTGACTCCAAACGGTAATAAGTAAGGCTTTACATACTACTCTGCTTGATGTGAGAGAATTGCTGCTGGTGGGCGGCCGTCTCTTGGCAGGTTTGCTGTTGTGCCATGTTCTTTCCATTTGGTTATGATAGATTTGATGGTGCTCCTGGGGATCATCAAAGATTTGGATATTTTTTTATAACCTAACCCTGACTTATACTTTTCAACAACATTGTCCCTTACTTGTTTGGGGAGTTCCTTGGTCTTCATGGCAGTGTTTGGTTAGTGATGCCTCTTGCTTAGATGTTGCAGCCTCTGGGGCCTTTCAAAAAAGGTGTGTATATGTAATGACAGATCATGTGACACTTAGATTGCACACAGGTGGACATCATTTCCCAAATTATGTGACTTTTGAAGGTAATTGGTTGCACCAGAGCTTTTTACAGGCTTCCTAACAAAGGGGATGAATACATACGCACATGCCAATTTTCTGTTTTCTATTTCTAAACAATAGTTTTATTTATATATTTTTCTCATTTCACTTCACCAACTTAGACTATTGTGTTCTAATCTATCACACAAAATTCAGATAAACAAAACATTGAACTTAAGGCTGTAATGTAACAAAATACAAAAAAAAAGTCAAGGGAGGTGAATACTTTTGCAAGGCACTGTAAAATATGGAGAAAAATGGCAAGATGGAAAAAGATATACAGAGAAGCGAGGGGCAAAACCTAATTGGACAGACATGTTACTCCGCAGAACTGTGATAACAGTCTCTGGATAAAAGGCTACACCCTGTGTCTCACAAAAAATGGTCAAAAAATATCAAATAAAAAAAACAAGAAAAATTATAATAAAAGCAGTAATAATATACACCACCCACCCCTATAAGGAATTATGGTGTGAAACTCTTGCTGCAAAATAAGCTATAACCACCATTTGATATGAGGCACACAGTATAAGACCCAATATAACTATGTAAACAATACGAAGTGGATGAGAAGTAACCAACGTCCAACCTCAGTATGTAACATAGGTCTAGTATAGACAATGTGGCATAACGGTATAACCATGGACACATTATACAAGGGACGTACCTGAAGACATGGTCTGACCAAAAGGAGGTGAAAAGCCCCAAGCGCAAGACCTTGACGTGCGTTTCACCTTGAAAGCTTCATCAGGAGGTACAAGAGATTTAAAATCAAGGGTATATATATAGGGACCGATGAATGGGTTTAATTACCTAAATACAGACACATTACCAATCGGGCGCAATACCCCAATGATGTGCCACGCCATCCTTCCAGCGCACCCGCACCGCATCAATGCGCAAGACCGCGATGACGACAATGGAGCATGTCAGGATGGGGCCGGACAGCGCATGCGTGGGACAGTGACACAGTGGGAAATAAAGTTGGTATAATTTTTTGATAATTGGTCCCACTGTTTTTTTTGCTTTGACATTGTGTGTTGTCCCAGGTGGAGTGGAGTGCATTAGATAGAGAGGTTTTGTAGGTTTATACGTATTTTACATATTTTTCAGGAAATACCTCATATATGGACTTTAGGAAACGTGACAAGGATTGGTTGTCACAACTTGGAACGGTTTTTGGAGAAAAATCGGCACAGGATACAGAGAAATGTGATAGTAAGGAGTTGAAGCATAAGATTAGAGACTCTTTTAGGAGACGAACAAAATTGTGGTGGAACAAGGCTGCATTAGAAAACTATCTGAATAAAAACATTGTACCACGAGGATTGCGTATTCAAACATTTCCTACTCTAGAATGTGAAGATCTAATTTTTATGGGCAAGTGGGAGGAGACCCTGACTAAGTGTTTACAAACCTTGATCGAGTTGTTGATTGGAGCGGATCGCAGGGCATTGGAGAGTGTGGAGATGGATATTGACAGCCATAAGGAAAGTATTCAACAGCTCTTAACTAAAGAAGAATTAGAGGTCTTTGATAAAAGCTTGGAAGAAGACCTGGCCAAGTGGGAGAGAGAAATACAACTAATCAAGTCAAAAAAAATTCAGAGGGATTTGAGTGACTATCAACAAAATAAGATATTTAGGTGGCAGAGAAGTAATACGAGATCAGAATCACATTCACGTTCTCAATCCATAACATCATTAATATCAGAGAAAGAATGTGGACGGGCCTTCAGCAACCGGACGAGGACCAGATTTAGAAAAGTTGGGCTGCAACCTTCGTACCTCCGCACAGAAGAGGAAATACAGAAATGTGAACAGCAAAGGAAAGAGATACAGGAATTGAAGGTAATCAATCTTTCAGATATCCAATTAAAGGGAACCTGTCGCCTCCTAGAAACATCCCAAGCTGGCAGCAGTACCTGAGAGTATCCAGCAGCATGTTTGTAACAATCCTTTTCTTCCTGCAGGTAGTTAAGCAGAAGCTGTAAAAACAATATTTAAACCCCTGCCCGGCGCGCTTTTCTAGTCAGGCTTGAAGTCATGGAGGCAGCGGCCTCCTTGCTTCAAGTCGCGGTAACCACGCCCCCTTGCCTGCCCCTTTGCTGTGACTGACAGCCGGCAGTTTGGCAAAGCCAGCCGAACTGTCTTGCATAAGCGCTGTCAATCACAGCGAAGAGGCAGGCAATGGGGCGTGGTTACCGTGACTTGAAGCAAGGAGGCCGCTGCCTCTGTGACTTCAAACCTGACTAGAAAAGCGGGCCGGCAGGTGATTAAAGATTGTTTTTGCAGCTTCTGCTTAACTACCTGCAGGAAGAAAAGGATCGTTACAAACATGCTGCTGGCTACTCTCAGTTACTGCTGCCAGCTTGGGATGTTTTTAGGAGGTGACACGTTCCCTTTAACTGTGCCTCAGCAGCAGGTGTTACAGAAGGGTTTATCTTTTTCTCCTACAGGAAAATTCGATTACTTCGAAACTGTTAAAGATTTGGAATTGTTTGCTCGTAAATTCCTTTTTAAAAAATAGCCGAGGACAGGATGTGGCCATGTTAACATCACCTTCTGAGAGGCAGGCATTGCAGGACTTAGAATTCCTATTGGAAGATCAGTATGCAACTAAAGTGAGTAGGTTTCTCGTGCATCGCGGTTGTTTCCCCCCAAATCCCTATGCCCGGTTGTGGATGTCTTTGTAAAACTGGTCAAACAGGATTTAGCTGAGTGAACCCCGAATGTTAGGGGTGGTAATCTGACCAGACTCAAGAGACAGGCACTGCGACAATTACAAAATATTAAAGAAGTGGTTATTAAACCAGCGGACAAGGGGGGCAATATCGTGATATGGCTGGTGCAGATGTACGAGAAAGAGGCATTTCGCCAATTGAATAATAGAGGATGTTATGGGAAAATAGATAGAGACCCTACGGCCCTCTACGAAAAGGAATTAGATGAGATCTTGCTGGATGCACATGACCAAGGCATTATTAGTTTGAAAATGATGGAGGGACTGATGGTTGATTGTCCTATTAAGCTGACATTATACTTACTTCCAAAGGTCCATAAAAATGGAACAATGGGCACAATGGGTGAGGAACAATCATCTCTCATGCCTAAAGTATGCAAGACTGCAGCCAAAGACAAAAAGGATAAGGTGATGACTGATAGCAAGCAGCTGTTGGTGGGCGATTCTATCATAAGAGGTGTGAAGTTTGAGGAAAATGGTGTTGTGAGATGTCTCCCTGGTGCTACCGCTAGCAGGGATAGACGACATATCCTTAATATTGTTAGGCAAGCAAAGCAGGAAAGGGAGGTGGATGTTATTTTCCATCTTGGGACAAATGATCTGGCTTGTAATGAGGTTTCAAAGGTGAAGGAAGCTTTTCACACACTTGGAAATGATATACGGGAGATTGCATCAACTGTTTCATTCTCTGCAGCTTTGCCTGTGCATAACCTTCAGCATGACAGGAAGATGCGCATTAAGGAATTCAATGTATGGTTTGGTGAATGGTGTCTGAACCAAGGGTTTGGCTTTGTGTCTCATGTTAGCTCTTGTTGGAATGGAAAAGAACTGTCCAAGAAAGATGGTTTGCATCTTTTGTTCAAGGGAATGAATGTCCTCAGTGAACAGTTCAAAGTATTTACTAAGGAGAATTTAAACTAGGAAAGGGGGGCAAAAGGGTGATAATCCAGCAGTCCGAATGCCCCCCGGAACAATGCCAGAAGATGCCAATAGCACATAGGTTAAGAAATGAGAAGCTCAGAGTCTTGTCTACAAATGCTCGCAGTTTAGGGAATAAGATTAATGAACTTGAGTCTATAATGGCATCTGAGAAAATAGATTTAGTGGCTGTTACTGAGACATGGTTCAATGGGAGTAATGACTGGGATATAACAATACCAGGGTTCTCTCTATATAGGAAAGACAGAGAAGGCAAGAAAGGGGGAGGGGTGGCCCTGTATGTGAAAGATAGCATAAAATCTAATTTAATACAAGTTAGCGAGACCAATTAAGAGTCAGTTTGGGTTACCTTGCAGCTTGATAATCATAAGGTAACTCGTGTAGGTGTGATATATAGACCACCTAGCCAAGTCAAAGAATTTGATGATCTACTAGTTGAGGAAATAGCTAAAATGACATTGAAAGGGGAAGTTATCATTATGGGAGACTTTAATCTTCCTGATGTAAACTGGAAAACCAAAATAGCTAGTTCTGCCAGGAGTACAGATATTTTAAATTACCTACTGGGATTATCTCTACAGCAAGTAGTTGAGGAGCCAACCCGGAGATTTAGTATTCACAAATGGGAATTTGGTATATGATATTACTATAGAAGAAAGCTTGGGATCTAGTGATCACCAGTCAGTGTGGTTTACTAGTACAGTGACTGAGTCACACCACACAAAAACAAAAGTTTTAGATTTTAGAAAAACTGACTTTTCTAAAATTAGATTAGTGGTGTACGAGTCCCTATCAGATTGGAACAGTTTCAATGGAGTCCAGGAGAAATGGGACTACTTAAAAGTGGCACTATTGAAGGCAACAGATAATTGCATTAGGTTTGTCAGTAAAAGCAAAAAAAGGAAGAGACCACTGTGGTACTCAACAGAAGTAGCCAAAATTATTCAAAACAAAAAGATAGCATTTAGTAATTATAAAAAAAAAAAAGCAAAACGAGGATGACAGGCAAATTTATAAGATTAGGCAGAGAGAGGCCAAACAAGTTATAAGAGCTTCTAAAGCACAGGCAGAAGAAAAATTTGCTCAGTCAGTGAAAAAAGGCGATAAGTCATTCTTCAGATACATAAATGAAAAAAGGAAACTAAAACAAGGAATTAACAAATTAAAAACAAAAAAAAGGAAGGTATATGGAAGAAGATAAAGATCTAGCTGACTGCCTCAATAAATAGTTCTGTTCAGTTTTTACAAAGGAAAATGAAGGAAAAGGACCTCAATTAGGAAGGAAGACTAATGAATCTGTTGATGCATGTGTCTTAACAGAGGAAGAGGTTCTAAGTCAGCTGTCTAAAATGAATACAAATAAGTCACAGGGGCCTGATGGGATACACCCAAAGCTATTAAAAGAGCTTAGCGGTGAACTAGCAAAACCATTAACAGATTTATTTAACCAATCACTGGTAACAGGAGTCGTCCCAGAATATTGGAAATTAGCAAATGTTGTGCCGATTCACAAGAAAGGTAGTAGGGCGGAATCTGGCAACTATAGGCCAGTAAACCTGACATCAATAGTGGGGAAATTAATGGAAACCATACTTAAAGAGGACCTTTCACCGATTATTACACTATGAACTAACTATACAGACATGTAGAGCGGCGCCCTGGGATCTCACTGCACTTACTATTATCCCCGGGCGCCGCTCCGTTCTCCCGATATGCCCTCCGGTATCTCCGCTCACTAAGTTATAGTAGGCGGTGATTCCAGTCACTAAGTTATGGTAGACGGAGTCTGCCCTTGTTCTGCTCTAGCGCTGGCCAATCGCAGCGCAGAGCTCACAGCCTGGGAGGTTATTTTCTCCCAGGCTGTGAGCTCTGCAATGCGATTGGCCAGCGCTACAGAAGAACATGGGCAGACTCCGCCTACCATAACTTAGTGAACGGAGATACCGGAGGACATAGCAGGAGAACGGAGTGGCGCCCAGGGATAATAGTAAGTGCAGTGAGATCCCCGGGCGCCGCTCTACATGTCTGTATAGTTAGTTCATAGTGTAATAATCGGTGAAAGGTCCTCTTTAAGGAGAGGATTGTGGAACATCTAAAATCCCCTGGATTGAAAGATGAAAAACAGCATGGGTTTACTTCAGGGAGATCATGTCAAACTAATCTTATTGATTTTTTTGATTGGGTGACTAAAATAATAGATGGCGGAGGTGCAGTAGACATCGCTTAGCTAGACTTTAGTAAGGCTTTTGATACTGTCCCACATAGAAGGCTTATCAATAAATTGCAGTCTTTGTGCTTGGACAAATTGTTGAATAGATTAGGCAGTGGCTGAGGGACAGACCACAGAGGGTTGTAGTCAGCAGAGTATATTCAGACCATGGTCTTGTTACCAGTGGGGTACCTCAGGGATCTGTTCTGGGACCCATATTGTTTAATATCTTTATCAGCGAAATTGCAAAAGGCCTCGATGGTAAGGTGTGTCTTTTTGCTGATGACACAAAGATTTATAACAGGGTTGATGTTCCTGGAGGGATACACCAAATGGAAAAGGATTTAGGAAAACTAGAGGAATGGTCAAAAATCTGGCAACTAAAATTTAATGTTGATAAGTGCAAGATAATGCACCTGGGGCGTAAAAACCCAAGAGCAGAATATAAAATCAGTGATACAGTCCTAACCTCAGTATCTGAGGAAAGGGATTTAGGGGTCATTATTTCAGAAGACTTAAAGGTAGGCAGGCAATGTCATAGAGCAGCAGGAAATGCTAGCAGAATGCTTGGGTGTATAGGGAGAGGCATTACCAGTAGAAAGAGGGAGGTGCTCATGCCGCTCTACAGAGCACTAGTGAGACCTCATTTGGAGTATTGTGCTCAGTACTGGAGACCATATCTCCAGAAGGATATTGATACTTTAGAGAGAGTTCAGAGAAGATCTACTAAACTGGTACATGGATTGCAGGATAAAACTTACCAGGAAAGGTTAAAGGAACTTAACATGTATAGCTTGGAAGAAAGACGAGACACAGGGGATATGATAGAAACTTTTAAATACGTAAAGGGAATCAACAAGGTAAAAGAGGAGAGAATATTTAAAAGAAGAAAAACTGCTACAAGAGGACATAGTTTTAAATTAGAGGGGCAAAGGTTTAAAAGTAATATCAGGAAGTATTACTTTACTGAGAGAGTAGTGGATGCATGGAATAGCCTTCCTGCAGAAGTGGTAGCTGCAAATACAGTGAAGGAGTTTAAGCATGCATGGGATAGGCATAAGGCCATCCTTCATATAAGATAGGGCCAAAGGCTATTCATAGTATTCAGTATATTGGGCAGACTAGATGGGCCAAATGGTTCTTATCTGCCGACACATTCTATGTTTCTATGCAACACAGAGGCAGTTGTATATCTTATCACGTGCCCGTGTAATCTTATCTACATTGGGATGACTACAAGGGCTTGAAGGTCCATGTATTAGAACATGTAAGTAGTCTCCATGCAGCCTCTGATGTACTTGAGAAAGATCTTGACATCTTGCAAGCAGTTCAACAGCATTTTGGTAAATACCATGCTTGTGACCCACGGGGCCTGAAAGTAAGAGGTAGGCCGAATGCACACGGCCGTGTTCCGCGACCGAGAGCGGTCCGTGGTATGCCGACCTGGATTCCTGTTCAGAGCAGGAGCGCATGGATTCATTGGTTGCTATGATGCCGTTCGCTTCATGCCGCCGCCGCTGTACAGTAATACACTATACGAGTGCATTACTGTACAGCGGCGGTGGCATGAAGCGCACGGCGTCATAGCAACCAATGAATCCATGCGCTCCTGCTCTGAACAGGAATCCAGGTTGGCATACCACGGACCGCTCTCGGCCACGGAACGCGGCCGTGTGCATTCGGCCATATAGACAGAGTTAGATTGGGGTCCAGGGGAGGTAATATAAAACAAGCTTTATTACGTAGAAAAATCAGGTGGATAGTAAAAAAAAATATAGGAACTATTTTAATTCTTTGTTTCTTTTTCTATTTGAGGTAATCATGCCTTATCTGTTTTCTTGGGACAAGACGTGTAGGGTGAAATGAGGTGGCCATGAGATGGAGTCTTCTGGACAAGAAAATGAAAGAGATGGAACAGTTAAAAAGATCAAGAATACAAGTGGACTCTTTCTCCAACAAGATACTATATATGAGATGGAGTATTGGATTGCCATATTCTTTTTTGGGGATGTATCTTATGAGAAGATGATAATACAGTATATGGGAAGGGAGTTCTTTGTAGTAATTTGGCTTTTATTAGCAGTCTTTTATTAGGTGATATTGTGAATGTGGGATAGATAATCATCTATTGGTCACTGTAATGCGGCCTTGTTGGTGGATAATTTCCCATTTGTTACTCTAAGGTGGCCGTGTGGGTGGATAATCGCCCATTAGTCATTCTAATGTGGCCTTGTAGGTGAGTCTCTGTCCCTCATATTGTATAGTATGGTTGGGCCTTTCCTGTTCCATTATTTTATGTTTACACATTCATTGGCACTATTTATCTTATTATGGTTTGAGATATACACATGATGCACTTTATTCTTCATCACTTTATCGGGTCTCTATGTGGGCTCGATGTATTATGAATTAATATAGTTTTTGAATATATTTATTATATTTATCACTGTCTTATATAATGTGTTGTATAATTTGAGTTTGTATAATATGAGCATAATGTGTTGTATAATGTGAGTTTATGTTTATGATTGCAAACATTATGTGCAATCACATATATCATACATTGCAAGAAATATATGTGATGTATGATATATGTGATTGCACATAATGTGTGTGCATAAACATGTATTCCAATACATCGGTCACTGTTGCTTTTTTTAAATTATGTATACAATCATCGCTGTCACTTTATCACTTTTTATGGTATTATCTTTTGTTTTTGTTTCTTTTTTTTTGTTTTATCGATTATTAGGTGTAGTATAGATCATAGTTGCATACAGGTTCGGCAGTTACCTTATTGAATCTTAATTTTCCATTATATATATATATATATAGTTGCCCCATTAGTATAATCTCCTATGTCCCTGTCTTACGTACGGCCATCCCAGGTTGCGGGTCACGTGCGTTCCACTGTCCATTGTCGTCATCACGGTGTTGCGCTGCGCAGTGATGCAGCACGGATGCGCTAAGAAGGATGGCACCGCACATCATGGGGGTATTGCGCTCGATTGGTGAGAACGCATGTGTCCGTATTTAGGTAATTAAACCCATTTATCGGTCCTTATATATACCGTACCCTTGATTTTAAATCTCTTGTACCTCCTGACAAAGCCTTCAAGGTGAAAAAAAATTTGAATACATATCCTCGTGGTACAATGTTTTTATTCAGATAGTTTTCAAATGCAGCCTTGTTCCACCACAATTTCGTTTGTCTCTTAAAAGAGTCTCTAATCTTATGCTTCAACTCCTTACTATCACATTTCTCTGTATCCTGTGCCGATTTTTCTCCAAAAACCGTTCCAAGTTGTGACAACCAATCCTTGTCACGTTTTCTAAAATCCATATATGAGATATTTCCTAAAAAATATATAAAATACGTATAAACCTACAAAACCTCTCTAACGCACTACTCTCCACCTGGGACAACACACAATGTCATAGCATGAAAAACAGTGGGACCAATTATCAAAAAATTATACCAACTTTATTTCCCACTGGGTCACGGTCCCACCCATGCGCTGTCCGGCATCCTGACGTGCTCCATTGTCGTCATCACGGTCTTGCGCTTGTGCAGTGATGCGGCGCAGATGCGCTGGAAGGATGGCGCTGCACATCATGGGGGTATCGCGCCCGATTGGTGAGAACGCATGTGTCCGTATTTAGGTAATTAAACCCATTCATCGGTCCCTATATATATACCCTTGATTTTAAATCTCTTGTACCTCCTGATGAAGCCTTCAAGGTGAAACGCGCGTCGAGGTCTTGCACTTGGCGCTTTTCACTTCCTTTTGGTCAGACCATGTCTTCAGTTACGTCCCTCGTATAATGTGTCCATGGTCATACCATTATGCCACATTGTCTATACTAGACCTATGTTACATACTGAGGTTGGACGTTGGTTACTTCTCATCCACTTCGTATTGTTTACATAGTTATATTGGGTCTTATACTGTGTGCCTCATATCAAATGGTGGTTATAGCTTATTTTGCAGCAAGAGTTTCACACCATAATCCCTTATAGGGGTGGGTGGTGTATATTATCACTACTTTTGTTATAATTTTTCTTGTTTATTTATTTGATATTTTTTTGACCATTTTTTGTGAGGCACAGGGTGTAGCCTTTTATCCGGAGACTGTTATCACAGTTCTGTGGAGTAACATGGCTGTCCAATGAGGTTTTGCCCCTCGCTTCTCTGTATATCTTTTTCCATCTTGCCCTTTTTCTCCATATTTTATATATATTATTGAAATAAAGTTGGTATAATTTTTTGATAATTGGTCCCACAGTTTTTTTTGCTATGACATTGTGTGTTGTCCCAGGTGGAGCATAGTGCTGTCAGCGTTAGACAGAGAGGTTTTGTAGGTTTATAAGTCTGATTTGTGACAGCCCGACGCGCTGGAACTCCACCTTGTATATGCTTGATAGGCTGCTCCAGCAGCAACGTGCCGTTAACGACTACCTGTACGAACTCTGCGGCAGGACAGGTTCTAGGGAGCTTGGTTTCTTTTCACTGCGCCAGTGGCTGCTCATGCGCAACGCATGCAGACTTCTGCAGCCGTTTGATGAGATCACCAAACTGGTCACAGCCAGGGCGCCATTAGTGACATCGTACCTTTTGCCTTCTTTCTGGAGCGAGCATTGCGTCGTGTCATTGATCAAGCCGTCGAGAAGCAGGAGCTGGAAGATGAGGAAGTCGCAATGCTGAATGAATTCCCAGGGGGGGACTACTCCATCTGAGACAAGTCAGCAGGAGTCTGAAGAGGAGTCAGAGGAGGATGGTGGCTGGGGGGAGGAGGAGGAGCAAGAAGAGCAGGCTTTGAGGGGGACTTTAAACTTTTCGGGGATCCCTGGTGTTGTCCGTGGCTGGGGGGAGGAGACCGAGGACGACATTCTCTTGGGCGATGAGCAGGAGCCAGGGAGCTCCACCTCTTCAAATTTAGTGCAAATGGGGGCCTTCATGCTCCAGTGTTTGAAGAGGAACCCCCGCATAAAAAGCATAAAGGGCAAGGACCAGTACTGGGTATCCTGATATAGTGTAGCTGATAGGTTCCAGTGCAGGATGTTAGGTAGTGTAATAGGGAGATTCACAGAATAAAGTGGTCTTACAAAGTAGGAGATGCTCCAAACCCCCTATGCTGTAGCGCACTTCCATCCGGGGGAGCAAATCCTGCACATGTGATCCGTTGCCTGGATTCCCAGCAGTCATATATAAAATGGAGGATTACCGCAACGGACCACATGTGCCACAAAAACAACCTACATACCAAAGTGGTTTAGAAAGGCAGAAAAATGCTCAGACCCCAAATGCTGTTGCGTATTCTTAAACGGGGAGCATATCCTGCACATGTGGTCCGTTGCTAACAGCAATCCCCAGCATTTTTTTCTGCATACAAAGGAGGATGCCCGCAACGGACCACATTTATGCCATATAAGCAATTATTGATAGGTGCATAGAGTCCAACACACAGCCAACTGACCCCCAGTTAAGTCCAGCGTGAAATCACACATACAATGGGAGCAGGGAGGAGGCTGTGGGTAACATCACTGATTCATGTGACGCATGCAAAACAGGTGCACCTGAATGTCACCTATAGTTAAAAATCAGGCACATTCAGTCCTGGAGTTGCCACACCTCCAGTCATGCATATACAAACAGATTCACAAAATAAAGTGGTCTTACAAAGCAGGAGATGCTCCAAACCCCCTATGCTGTAGCGCACTTCCATACGGGGGAGCAAATTCTGCTCATATGATCCGTTGCCAACGGCAATCCCCAGCAGTCATGTATACAATGGAGTGTGATAGGGAGGGATTACTGTGCTTTAATAGGGTTTGTGTTTAGTGTGCTATTTTAGAAATTACTTTGCTAGTGTTTAGTGTCACGGTCTTTCGTCCTCTTTTTTTGTTTTAATTTAATGAGTACTGTTAGGATAACAAAAAAATATGAAAATTACTTGCAATTCAGATTAAGAGGCATGGATACAGAATTATATTGCTGTGTGCATATATTTACCCTCCTGGTGGAGGCTAGTGACAACCTCCTCCTCCTCATCTGGAGCTGGGGTGGGGGGGAAGGAATCCGGCAGCCGGGAGGGTCCGGCCTCCTCCACCTCCACCTCTTCGCCCACATCAGGTGGGAGTGGTGCATCCTGCTGCGGCTGGGAGGGTCCAGCCTGCTCTCCCTCCTCCTCGGCGGACACCTCCACCTCCTCCATCTTGTCCGTTATCGCCTGTAATCACACAATGTTCTGAATTTAGACAAGCAACTCAAAATTCCTAACAAATGCAAATTAAGTGGGGGATGTATCTAATGTAATGATGGACGGGGCCTTTTACTGGAATACAGAATGATGATTGAAGTTTATGTATATATACACACACACGTATATATATTTATGTGTGTGTGAAATGTACGAAATCAGCCGGTTACATCATACATCTGTACCTCGCTGAGTGAAAAGGTTCAGTATTCTAGGCTCAAAGTGTCACACTCTAGTCAGCTAATTATTCCATACCCCCTGAGTAAAGGTACCTGAGATTGTGACGTTTGGGGTTTCATAAACTGTAATCCATAATCATCCTAATTATAACAAATCAAGTCTTGAAATATCTCGCTTTGCATGTAATGAGTCTATCTCATATATTAGTTTCACCTTTTAAGTTGCATTACTGAAATAAATGAACGTTTTTAAATGAACTATTCTAAATTTTCAAGTTTCACCAGTATATACACTGTGTGTGTGTGTGTGTATATATATATATATATATATATATATATATATATTACTTAGTTCTTGGTGTGAAATGTATGAAATCAGCCGGTTACATCATACATCTCTACCTCGTCATGTGTATAAATATATATATATATTGTGGTAAGGTGAACAAAAAAGTGTATGGTAAAGTCCTGGGATGGGGTGTATATCCCACCCAGCTTCCTCAACTGGGTGAGGTAAATGTGTAGGTTGCTGAGACAGTTTTGTTAAGTCTATGGGCTGGATTTTATTGGACTGGGAGAAGGTAGGCTTGGTAGAGGGACCTCCCCAGTCCACCCCATTCCGGGACAGGTTTTCCCCTAGCCTGAGGGATCCCAGCTGAATCCAGCTGGGATCATCAAGGGGAAATAAAGCACAGTCCAGGCTGTCAGTCTGGGGAGAGTAATGCCTGGAGAAAGTCTGGGAAGATGGCTGCCCTGCTGGCTAGAGAAGCCGAATTCTCTGTGTGACCTGTGTTCAATAGGTGAGCTAGGAACTTCACTGTATTAGCCAGAGCCCAGACGGGCAGGTGTTTATTTTGGTTTGGTTTATGTCTTGTGGTGCTGGACCTTCACCTTACCCAGTGAATTATAACTGGGGTTGCCTGTATTGCCGGAGTGTTATAAATAAAACAACATTTGGACTTTAACCCTGTGGTCGGCAAGAGAATCTGTCATCGCCGCCCTGCCTGAGAGAGTAACCCCTTACAATTGATGGAGGATGCGGGCAATAGCAGGTTGCTAAGGGCAACGGCGTGAAAGTTGGTGATTTAATGTCCTGGGTGAAAGCTGCTGCAGCGTTGCAAAGTTCATCAGATACCATGGAGGAAATGATGAAGATGTTTTTAAAGGCCAGTATGGAGGATAGATAGATAGACACGAAGAAGTCTTACATGTCCAACAACAAGCTAATGCGCAACAACAACAGGCCATGGCACAGCAGCAGGACACCAATCGTTTACTGCTAGAACATATTGCTGTATTTAGAGAGACCGTTGTAGCTCCAACCCCACGTGTGGGGGTAAGCCTCCAGAGACTTTGAATGTAAGGAGGGCTGTGCAGCGGGCCTTGCAAAAACTGACACTTGATGATGATATCGAGGCCTACCTGACCGTAATTGAGAGGGTGGCGGCAGGAACGGACTGAGCGGTCGGGCACTTCGGACGTGGCCCGAGGGCCCGGCCGGGGCGAGAAAAAATGAATGACCTCTTTTTCTTTTTTTTCTTTACCTCACTTGCGCCGTTGCGCGGCGCGCCTGCAGATTCCCGAGTCCCGCCCATCCCTAGCCTGCTGCTTGTGATAGGCAGGCAGCCCGGCCGCCACTGTCTGGCACTGCCCTCTGCCTCAGCAACATGAGCTCAGGGCAGGCCACGGGGGCGTGACAAGCGGTGCAGCGGCGGCGGGAAGCATTCAAGCAGGAGACAGGACTGGAGTGCAGGTCCTACCTAGAGCAGAGGTGAGCTGACTGACTGTGTGTCAGCCGCCCTCAGCTCAGTCAGAGCCCCAGATTGAAGACGGCGACGCTGAAGTGAACGCAGGTCACACAGCCAGCAGCAGGAGACAGCACCTGGACAGGAGAGTCAAGTCAACTCAGGACAACTGTTAGGGTAGGTGGTGACGTCAGCCATGAAAATGTACCAAGGGCATGGGCAGGCACAGCAGCATCCAGCCTCCATTAAATGCAGGCAGGGGGGCCTAGCTAGCAGGCTGCAGCCATGATTAAAATGTACCAAGGGCAGGCACAGCAGCATCCAACTAAGTGGCCTAGCGCTCATCTTCTCAGAGAACAGAGAAGATGAGCGCTAGGCCACTTAGTTGGATGCTGCTGTGCCTGCCCTTGGTACATTTTCATGGCTGCTAGCTAGGCCACTGCCTGCATTTAAGGGCCCATTCAGACGGCCGTATCCGTTCTGCAATTTTGCGGAATGGGTACAGACCGATTCATTTCAATGGGGCCGCAAAAGACCATGACCGGTCTGTGGGCTATACAGCCCCATACAGCAAGTCATGATGCCTTGTGATGTGTTCTTCTTAGGCCACGTCCGCCTAAGAACTCACAAGGCAACCAGCATCCATTAAATGCAGGCAGGGGGGCCTAGCTAGCAGGCTGCAGCCATGATTAAAATGTACCAAGGGTCCAAGGGCAGGCACAGCAGCATCCAACTAAGTGGCCTAGCGCTCATCTTCTCAGAGAAGATGAGCGCTAGGCCACTTAGTTGGATGCTGCTGTGCCTGCCCTTGGTACATTTTCATGGCTGCTAGCTTTGCGGAACGGGTACAGACCCATTAATTTCAATGGGGCCGCAAAAGACCATGACCGGTCTGTGGGCTATACAACCCCATACAGCCCCACGGCCGCCTAAGAACACACAAGGCATCATGACTTGCTGTAGATGGGGCTATATAGCCCACAGACCGGTCATGGTCTCCCTGCTGACCTCTGTGAGTGGCTGGAGGCGGGATAGGGGCATGGCTGGAGGTGGGACATGGGCGTGGCTGAAGGTGGAACATGGGTGGGGCCTGAAAGGGGGCCCTTGATTTATTTTGCCCGGGGGCCCTGAGGGTTCTCAGTCCGCCCCTGGGTGGCGGAAAGAGAAAGGGTGCCAGTAGCAGAGTGGGCAGAGGTCCTTGCGCCCTTTTTGGCCGGCGAACAACAAAAGGCCTTCTATGACCTCAGGGAGCAGGCTGTCCGGGACTATGTCAAATGAAAAATGGAGATCCTGGCTCGTTTGGGCGTTATACCGGCGGTTCATGCCCGGAGGGTCCACACGTTGATCGACACCATGAACAAGCCTGCCCGATCTCAGATGTTTGACCTCCTCCATCTTGTACGGAAGTGGCTGGAACCTGAGTCTTCTACACTGGACTAGATTGTGGAGAAAGTAGTTGTGGATCCTGGCGGAGCTGCAACGGTGGGTTGGACATGGTGACCCGAAAACTGCGGATCAGCTCGTAAACCTGGTGGAAAGGTTCCTGGTGACTGAGGACTACCTCCGTGATGTCCCTACTGCACCAACACCTCCCCAGAGTGCCCGACCTGTGTCATCTGTGGGTAAGAGAGTTCCGGCTGTTGGGGTTGTGTGGAAGGGTGCAAGAGGGAATAAGGCTCTAGAAGTTGGGCGTGGGCATAAGGCTGAGTCTCCCGGGCAGTTCAGACCCGGAGAGGTCTTGTCACCTAGGAGACCCGGTACGCCCCAGTGCTGGAGGTGCCGTGAGTGGGGACACATTGCTGCCTATTGTGTATCTATGGGGATGCAAAATCATACCCGGTGGCTTGCGTTAAGCTGGAGACTCCGGCTGGGACTGTATCCTATTAAGTCAGGGTCGTAAAAAGACTTATGCATGATATGATATTGGGCTGAGACTTCCCCTTGTTTTGGAAGTTTTGGGAGAAGAGAAACACTCCAGCAGAATCTGTGCCTTCTCACTTAAATAATCATTGCTATGAGTGGCCCATTGAATCTAATGGTTTAAAGGAAGAGACCGTTGAAAACAATGGTGCCGATAAGGTGCAAAATGAGGATGTCATGTTAACTGAAATGTCTGATGAAAATGTGGGGTTATGTGACGTACCTGATGATGACACTTTTCCATTGCAGGTGTTAGCTGGCGAAGATCAAGCTTCCCGAACTGGGGAAAATGTGTTGGATTTAAGGGTGCCTCGGGGTAACTTTGGTACAGAGTAATTGAGAGACCCCACTCTCGTGAGTGCTCATGGAAATGTTACTGTGATAGATGGTATACCACAGGTACCAGAAGCTGACCCGAAATTTCCGCATTTTGCCATGAATGGAAACCTGCTGCATTGAGTTAATAAATGCAACAATGAAATTGTGGAGCAGCTTCTGGTGCCAAAACCCTATAGACGTATGGTACTAGATCTCGCACATAACCACGTACTTGGGGGTCATTTGGGTGCTAGCAAAACACAGGAGAGGGTACTACAAAGATTTTTCTGGCCTGGAGTATACAAGGAAGTGGAAATATACTGCGAGTCCTGCTGCCCCACCTGCCAGATAAGTGCCCCTACCTCACATTTCCAGAGTCCCTTGGTGCCTCTTCCCATCATTGAGGTACCTTTTGAAAGAATTGCCATGGACTTGGTGGGTCCCATTGTTAAGTCAGCTGGGGGACACCAGTATATCTTGGTTGTGTTGGACTATGCCACACGATACCCGGAAGCGGTACCCTTAAGAAACATGATGTCCAAAAATATTGCCCGGGAATTATTTTTCATGTTCTCCCGCACGGGGATCCCTAAAGAAATTCTCATAGACCAGGGAACCCCCGTTATGTCCAAGGGCATGAAAGAGTTGTGCAGGTTGTTCAAAATCACCCAGATACGTACCTCGGTGTACCACCCACAAACAGATGGGTTGGTCGAGAGGTTTAACAAGACGCTGAAACAGATGTTAAAAAAATTGGTAGAAAAGGATGGTCGGGACTGGGACTGCCTCCTGCCATACCTTATGTTCTCTGTTAGGGAGGTGCCTCAGGCTTCTACAGAGTTCTCACCATTTGAGTTACTATATGGCTGTCACCCGAGGGGTTTACTCGATGTAGCTAAAGAAACCTGGGAGGCTGAGGCTACTCCCTATAAGAGCGTCATCGAACATGTGGCTGACATGCAAGACAGGATAGCGAATGTGATGCCCATCTGCAAAGAGTTCAGGAGTTTCAAAGCAGAATCTATAACAGGTCTGCCAAGGTAAGGGACTTTAATCCCGGGGACAGGGTCCTGATTCTAGTTCCCACTGTAGAAAGTAAGTTTCTGGCAAAGTGGCAGGGTCCCTACGAGGTTGTGGAAAAAGTGGGCGAGGTGAACTATAAGGTGCACCAACCAGGAAAGAGAAGACCCTACCAGATTTACCACGTAAATCTGATCAAGCCATGGAAAGATCGGGAGTCATTGGTGGCCGCACAGACCATGATTAAGGAGGTGTCACCACCAATTCCTCCGGTAAAAATTGTCAGTACCCCAGAAACAAGAAGTAAAGGAGTTTATACAGAAAAATAGAGGAAGGTTTTCTGACCTACCAGGCCGTACCCACCTGATAAAACATTCCGTGAGAACTGAGCCCCACAGTAAGGTGAATCTAAAGCCCTACAGAATACCAGAAGCACGCAGAAAAGCGGTATCCTCTGAGGTCAGGCCCATGCTTGAGTTAGGGGTCATTGAGGAATCTACCAGTGAGTGGTCAAGCCCTATTGTCTTAATCCCGAAGCCCAATGGGACTTGGAGATTTTGTAATGATTTCTGGAAGCTAAATGAGGTGTCAAAATTCGATGCGTACCCCATGCCCAGAGTAGATGAACTATTTGAGAGGCCCTGGACCTTACAAAACGGTATTGGCAGATACCATTATCAGATGATGCAAAAGAAAAGACAGCATTCTCCACTCCAGAGGGGCTGTTCCAGTACCCAGTGATGCCGTTCGGGTTACATGGAGCCCTGCTACGTTCCAGAGGTTAATGGACCTAATCTTGAAGCCACATCGTCACCTCTGGAAGGTACAGGCCGTTATAGACTCCATTAGTGATGCTGGACTAACCACAAACCCTGAGAAATGTGCAGTGGGTCTAGAGGAAGCAACATACCTGGGCTACATTATTGGTAAAGGGCTGGTTAAACCCCAGATCAATAAAGTAGAGGCGATAAAAGACTGGCCTAGGCCCTTAACAAAAAAACAAGTCAGGGCCTTCCTTGGTATAACCGTGTACTACCGCCGGTTCGTACCAAATTTTGCCTCGATGGCAGCACCGTTCACTGACTTAACGAAAGGCCCTAAGTCAGTAATGGTGAAGTGGACCCCAGAGGCAGAAAAGGCCTTTCAAAGCCTAAAGTCCGCTCTCTGTGAACAGCCAGTGCTCATTTCCCAGGATTTCAGGAAAGAGTTTCTGGTTCAGACTTGGGAGCGGTCCTGTCACAAGTGATAAATGGGGAGGAGCACCCAATGATGTACCTAAGCAGGAAGTTGACCCCGGCAGAGAAAAATTATGCCATAGTGGAACGAGAGTGTCTAGCCATTAAATGGGCTCTGGAGTCACTTATTTATTACCTGCTGGGTAGAAAATGTCTTTTGGTAACAGATCACGCTCCTTTAACTTGGATGAAACAAAACAGGAAGAAAAACGCAAGAGTGACCATGTGGTTTCTCGCCCTGCAAAATTTTAATTTCAAGGTTGAACATAGACCAGGGAAATTACAGGGGAACGAGGATGCTTTGTCCAGGATACACTGTTTGTTGGCTAAAAATATCTGGAGAAGAGGGGGGGGGGATATATGGTAAGGTGAACAGAAAAGTGTATGGTAAAGTCCTGGAAGGGGTGTATATCCACCCTGCCTCCTCAACTGGGTGAGGTACATAAAATCCATAAGGTTAAAATGGTCTCAGCAATATGTAGGTTGCTGAGACAGTTTTGTTAAGTTTATGGGCTGGATTTTATTGGACTGGGAGAAGGTAGGCTTGGTAGAGGGACCTCCTCAGTCCACCCAATTCCGGGGCAGGTTTTCCCCTAGCCTGAGGGATCCGCAGCTGAAACCAGCTGGGATTGTTAAGGCTCAGTTCACACCTGAGCGTTTTACAGCGCGTTCCTACGCGCTGTAAAACGCTCAACAAGGAGAAACCAATGCTTCCCTATGGGAATGGTTCTCACCTGGGCGTTTTACAGCGCGTACGATCGCGCTGTAAAACGCCCGACGCTCACACAAGTACAGGAGCGTTTTTTTGGGCGCTTGTCGCGCGTTCCCGTACATAGACTTTCGGGAACGCGCGACACTGTGTGTACACTTGTCTCTGTATGCGCGCTTGTAAACGCCCGTACAATCGCGCATACAGAGCGCTCCTTTCAGAACGCTCAGGTGTGAACTGAGCCTTAGGGGAAATAAAGCACAGTCCAGGCTATTAGTCTGGGGAGAGTAATGCCTGGAGAAAGTCTGGGAAGCTGGCTGCCCTGCTGGCTAGAGAAGCCTAATTCTCTGTGTGACCTGTGTTCAATAGGTGAGCTAGGAACTTCACTGTATTAGCCAGAGCCCAGACGGGCAGGTGTTTATTTTGGTTTGGTTTATGTTTTGTGGTGCTGGACCTTCACCTTACCCAGTGAATTATAACTGGCGTTGCCTGTATTACCAGAGAGTTATAAATAAAGCAACATTTGGACTTTAACCCTGTGGTCTGCAAGAGAACCCCTTACAATATATACTTATGGCGGCGAGGTAGAGATGTATGATGTAACCGGCTGATTTGCCACGTGTCACACCAGGTACTAAGTAATCATTTGTAAATGGATGAAAAAATACTTATTTGCATAATTGTATATATACATTACAGAGTGTTGGCTAGAGATACAAAAGTAATGTAACCATTGTACCTGGGCATATTCTGTCAGTGATCCAAGCGATGTGCCTCCTTTTAAGATCGGACCACTGCTTAATGACGGCCATCGCAATGTGTTTCCCCTTGAACTCCCTCAAAAGCTCCTTCCGTATCCCCCGCACAATGGCCTGCTTCTTTTCTTGGACCCTGGTCTGATCATATCCCCGTTCCAACATGCGCTGCAGAATAAAGATGCAAGCATATAATCACAAATTTTTAAACTACAAGTATTGAAAATAATGTCCTCAACAACACAGCAAAATGTATTTAAGTCTTTGAAGGGGAAATGTTAGATTTAATGTTACCATTATAAGATCAGATTGTATTGCAATTGTATGTGTGTGGGTTCTGAGCAATCGGATATTGTCCAGCTGAGCAGAGATGTGCCTGTCTAGTGAAGGGACAGTACGGTATGTGGTGTACAGCTGGTTCGCCTCCCCGTGGTGCACCCTTCTCCTGACCAACAGGACACAAACTCTAATCTATAGACTATGTGTGTGGTATATAGTGTGTGGCAGGAAAATAGATGTGAGAGAAATTTCTCTGCTGTCCATACATACATGCTACAGACATAGTGGTCTGATGTCACAGCAATACTTAGTGCACCAATCAGTAATAACTACTCAGACCTGATAAAATGTGAAGTTGTATGTATTGCGCAAAAATATGCGCGATATTCTAATCACGAATATATTGAAACACTCTATCTGCATATAAAGCTATTGTTCCATCATGCATTCGAAATGTAATCAAAATCAGTGCTGTAATGTAAAATTACTTACAGTGATCAGGAGTTCATCCTCACATTTGCGAAAGTTGCTGCCAACCATCTTCTCCACTCAGAAAACTTCTGGCAGTTAGCAAAACTAGGCCATGCCAGTATTGCGCAATGTGCATATTACATTGCTGATTTTCATAATAAAGAAAATAATTGAGAATTCTCAAATTAGCAAATTTATGACGAATATACACCCAAATATTCGAATATTGTCCTTGCCGCTCATCACTAGTGGCAACGTACTTAGACCCCCGGTACAAACACAAAATGGTGGACATGTTACCAGCATCACAAAGGGCTGGCAGAATGCAGCATTTCCAGGCCTTGCTGCGAGAGATGCTGCATTCTGCTGTTGCGGGCGCTGGCAGAGGAATTTCCACCCCCAGCAAAACAGGTGCGGGTACCAATCCTACCGCGCCTGCAAGAAGAGGGCGGTTTGAAGATGTGTTGGTCACTTGGATATGAGAATTCTTGCAAGCAACCCATTGACAGCCGCCCTCCGATTCAGCTGTAGGACATATCTAAACTGACAGGTGTCCGACTACATTGGGTTAACAGCCGATGTGGACGCTCTGAGAAGCGAGGAACCCCTGGACTACTTGGTGTGCAGGCTTGACCTGTGGCCAGAGCTGGCACAATTTGCCATGGAACTCGAGTGTCCTGTCCGAAAGGACGTTCATTGCAGTAGGGGGGATCGTGACCGATAAGCGCACTCGCCTAGCTTACGACTACCTCGACTACCTAGTGTGGACTACCTCGCATTTCTAAAAATGAATGAGGCATGGATCTCAGAGGAATTCAACACCTGTGATGACCACATGTAATTGATTTTCCTCATGCCAGCCCACACATATCCGCCACCACCCAGAACAAAGAATGGTCCTTGTCTTATGTATATACAGTGGCATAAAAGGCCTTTTCTGTCAGGTGAATGCCTAATTTTTGGGGCCTGTACTCCTGTGGCCTAAAATAAAAAAAATTCTAGGCTCCAGCAGGGCACATTTTTGAGAGCTTCCCTTTAAGATGCATAAAAATGGCCCCTGATTAAAATACATATTTTTTGTGGGAATTTTTGCCAATGATCCCCCTCTGGTATGTCACTATCCATGTTATGGGACTATTTGTGCACTTCTAGTAAGTATTTGGCGGCTGCAAATATGACCTGAAGGTTTTTCAGGTTCGCCTGCCATTAAAGTCAATGGGGCCCGCCGCAAACGCACGGTTCACGAACATCCGTTCAATGTTCGTCCATCACTACTGATTGACTTGAATAGGTCCGCGATCTGCAACATACATCAAATGATAGGACATGTCCTATCTGTTGTGGAACAGAGACACGGATCGGAAACCCATGGAAAAGCTGTTTACGGGCACTGAGGCCATACGTTCTTCTGAATGAGCCCTATGTGTGATATCAGTAAGAGTAAGGTGTAGCTAAACTTTCAGAAAACTTTGTGCAAAACTATTCCAAATGCCCTAAAATTATTTTTTTGTTAATTTCATGAACTGATTTTATCTTCATCCTGCTAAAATAGGCCCTGAAGTTTCAGACAGTCTATATCTTTTTTTCTCCCTCCAAATGCGCACTTTCTAATGTTGCCATAAAAAATCTATATACCATTGCCATGTATGCAGTGCACAGATTCTAGACACTTAGGGGGGAGATTTATCAAAACTAGTGTAAAGGAAAACTTATAGCAACCAATCAGGCTCCACCTTTAATTTTTCAAAGCTCCTTTAAAAAATGAAAGACTCACTCTGATTGGTTGGGCAACTAAGCTAGTTTTCCTTTACACCGGTTTTGATAAATCAGGGCCTTAGATTACAAGGAGGAAGTAACAGATATGTGCACATGTGCTAAAGAAATAGGTGCCACAGTCATAGCAGTGTCAGCGCACACCACACTGCTCCTGTCGGTGACTACTACATTCCTCAAAAAGCTGGGCTTTTCATTCATTACTGCTGGCAGTTTTATCAGATTTCTTGCCATGGATACATGGTGAGTCACCATTTCTCCAGGACTATGGGCTTCAGAGTGATTAATTTTGCCTATGTTTACAACCCTGGAAAAACTCTTTTAATATAACATTATTATATATGTGTAACAAAACCCTCCAAAAAAACTGAAGTTTTTCAGTGTAGTACCCCAAACCTGGGGTACTACAAATTATATTGTTATCTTTAATGTAACTTTACTGTTTGCTTCTGGTCGCAGCTTCCAGCAGGGAATGGATGGCAAAGGTTGGCAAAGTGCAGGGCTAACCACCCTGTTCTTCCCCTCTTGGTAGAAGTGGGATGATCCTGCTTCCTGCCAAAGGGGAGTTCCTGTCCAAAGAAAGAGAGGAGAGCAAGTAACCTGCAAAGCTCATGCTCCTGTTACAGATACTCCATACTGATAGCAGAGTAAACAGCTCTAACAAGCAACTACAGACACTGCTGTAAGGTGAGGGACTACGGCTAAGACACCCATCACCCAGCACGTTACAAGGCCAGTACAGTCTTAGTGCTTAACTGCAGCCATCCAACCTGCGTCCAGATTCCTTGCTGGTGTCAGAGAGAAGTTCACTTGGAAATTGCTGCTATTTAGTGTATTTGAAGTGCTCCTGTGCAATTAGGAAGAAAAAAATTTGTTACGTTAAATTCTGGCCTCCTTCTTCAGCACTATATTTCCACTGCACTGATCCCCAAGGAGCAATGGCCTGAGGGGGCCACTACCACTCCCATCCTCTGCACCGGCTCCTCAGGGGATTGCTTCCGTGCCTTAATATTCCTGGCCTAATTGTGTGTGGACCCTAAAACAGATTTTATTGTCTTGCTGGATAAAAATCTGTAGAAGCTACAGCCATATCATGTCAACAAGACTCCATGTAGGTGTTTCACATTTACCATCACTTGCTATAAAGGCTCAGAGATGCTCCATTCATTGTGATTCGAGACAGAAAAGGGTTAATGTTATTCAGGAGAAAAAATAATAATTTTGGCCAGATTTTGATGCAGTTTCTTTCACCAAAGCCAGAAATAGATCCCAAAGAAATATAAAGGAAGGATTCTACTTCTACCTCCTGCTGGATTTACTTGTAGCTGTGGTTCGTAAACTACATAAAAAATGTAAAAAAAATATAAATAAGCAATAAGTCCAGCATGAGCCGTGGCCTTGTAGCACTAGTCTTAGACCTCATGATCATAAAAGGTGGAGAGTGAATTTAAAGGGGTTGTCCCATGAAAAATATTATACAGTTTTCAAACCAACGCCTGGATCTGAATACTTTTGTAATTGCATGTAATTAAAAATGTAGCGACTGAGTTATTCAATAAAATGCATCTGTACAGCGTCACCTGCTGTGTTTTTTTTTTTCCTCTTATTTCTTTGTCCGGATCATTTTGGGTGATCTAAGTAAGGATGTAGTTGTCCTAAAGAGGACCGGTCACCATTCCTGATATGTCTGATCTAGTAAATACTTACTGTATATTCCACATAATATAACAATTTAGTAGCATCTTTTCTTACAACTCGGCATTGGGCCGTTCCTCCACCTAAAAATTTATAAATACATTGCCAACTGGGTGATACCATTACTCTTGCCATAGGGGTATGTCTCTGCACAGTCAACATTGATTGGACAGTGAGAGATTACACAGTGACACACCCCACCTGGTAACATTCCTAATTTATATTGTGAACTAGCAGAAGAACCCGGCTTCTCACAGGTATATTATCTATTTCATTAAATGTTTGTGTGTGTCGTTAAAAGATAGACAGTATCCACTATAACAGTGACATCTACGGTACCCGCCCCTTTAACAGTGACCTCCACAGTGGCCTGCCCCCTTAACAGTAACATCCACGGCGCCCTCCCTATTAACAGTGACCTCCAAAGTGGCCGCCCCTTTATTAGTGACCTCCACAGTACTCCGTCTCGTTAACAGTGATTTCCACAATAACCTGTCCCCTTAACAGTGACCTCCACAGAGCTCCGTTCCCTTAAAATGCGACCTCCACAACACCCCACCCCCTTAACAGTGACCATGTTATAAGGGAAAATAATAAAATGAATACACTTTAATGGGGTCCGGGGTTGCTTTCATCCCTATCATCTCCTAGCAATCATGAGTGAAAATCGCACCGCCGGATGCTTGCGATTTTCACGCAGACCCATTCATTTCTATGGGGCCTGCGTTGCGTGAAAAACGCTGAATATAGAACATGCGATTTTCACGCAACACACAAGTGATGCGTGATAATCACTGCTCATCTGCACAGCCCCATTGAAGTGAATGGGTCCGGATTGATTGCGGGTGCAATGCATTCACGTCACGCATTGCATCCGCACAGAATTCTCGCCCGTGTGAAAGGGGCCTTAGAGCCTGCAGAACCTGTAATACATTCTGTGAATGGAATGCAACTAGGTGAATGTAGACTGACAGGTTCAGCTGGTTTATAAACTACAGAGAGTGTTACCTCCTGACAGCACATGGAAGTTATGAGGTGGTCTTATTCTGCACATATTTATTATTAGGTCATGTAAAAATTTGAATACTTTTACCAAAAGTAATTGTTACCGTTGCTGAATGTTGAAGATGACTATATACTACTGATGTGATCACAACCATCACTGAAGGTGTTAACTGGATGTTAAAAATTGATGAGCTATCCTCAGGATAGGTCATCGATATCTGATCGGTGGGACCCTCGGCACCCTAGCAATCAGCTTTTAAAGAGGCTGTGGTGCTCAGAGAGTTTGGGCCACTTCCTAGTGTATGGAGCACAGCGCTGTACATTGTATAGTGGGGTATGCTTGGTACTGTAGCCCCATCCCATTTAGGGTCCATTCAGAAGTCCGTAAGTTTTTTGCGGACCGCACAAGGTTGGCCCTGTGATAGAAATGCCTATTCTTGTCCGTGATTGCAGGCAAGAATAAGACATGCTCTATCTTTTTTTGAGGCTCCATTGAAATGAATGGGTTTGCACCGTTCCGCAAAATTGCGTAACAGATGCAGACCCAGAACAACACATGTCTGAATCGACCCTTAGGCCTCATGCACACGACCGTTGTTTTGATCCGCATCAGAGCAGCAGTTTTAGCGGCTCAGATGCGGACCCATTCACTTCAATGGAGCTGCAAAAGATGTGGACAGCACTCCGTATGCTGTCCGCATCCATTGCTCCGTTCCGTAGCCCCGCAAAAAAAATATAACATGTCCTATTCTTGTCCGTTTTGCGGACAAGAATAGGCATTTCTAGAATGGGCCGCCCGTTCTGTTCCACAAACTGCGGAAGGCACACAGGCGGCTTCAGTTTTTTGCAGATCCGCGGTTTGCATGAGGCCTTACTTGAATGTGACTGAACTACACGAAGGCCATATGACCACTGGACATGATGTCACAGATAGAGAAAAAGACCTTCCAACAGCAGATCAGGGGGTGCTAGGAGTTGGACCCCCACCAATCTAACACTGACGAATTATCCTGAGGAAAGGTTATCAGTATTTAAAGGAGAACTCCCGGCAACATTTTTATTCTCTGACCTGCTAGAAAGTGATGTCATGTGACCAACTCTCTGATCTCCAACTGACACAGGACGGGAAGTCAGTTACTTCTCTATTAGTTCCTATGAGACTGAGAGTGAGGCTCCCATAGGAATACATAGAGAAACTGACTTCCTGTCCACACATAAGATGTTGTGCTATTTGGAGAATCTGATTAGTGGTCACATGACACAGTTACAATTAGGGATAGCTCACAAATACAGCCACTGGTAAGAAGATTACATTCACTACAGATTACATCATGTACCTTTCTAGCAGGTCAGAGAATAAAAAAATTTGGGTGAGTTCTTCTTTAAAGGGGTTGTCTGGCCATATACAGTCAGGTCCATAAATATTGGGACATGGACACAATTCTAACATTTTTGGCTCTATACACCACCACAATGGATTTGAAATTAAACGAACAAGATGTGCTTTAACTGCAGACTGTCAGCTTTAATTTGAGGGTATTTACATCCAAATCAGGTGAACGGTGTAGGAATTACAACAGTTTGCATATGTGCCTCCCACTTGTTAAGGGACCAAAAGTAATGGGACAGAATAATAATCATAAATCAAACTTTCACTTTTTAATACTTGGTTGCAAATCCTTTGCAGTCAATTACAGCCTGAAGTCTGGAACGCATAGACATCACCAGACGCTGGGTTTCATCCCTGGTGATGCTCTGCCAGGACTCTACTGCAACTGTCTTCAGTTCCTGCTTGTTCTTGGGGCATTTTCCCTTCAGTTTTGTTTTCAGCAAGTGAAATGCATGCTCAATCGGATTCAGGTCAGGTGATTGACTTGGCCATTGCATAACATTCCACTTCTTTCCCTTAAAAAACTCTTTGGTTGTTTTTGCAGTATGCTTTGGGTTATTGTCCATCTGTACTGTGAAGCGCCGTCCAATGAGTTCTAAAGCATTTGGCAGAATATGAGCAGATAATATTGCCCGAAACACTTCAAAATTCATCCTGCTGCTTTTGTCAGCAGTCACATCATCAATAAATACATGAGAACCAGTTCCATTGGCAGCCATACATGCCCACGCCATGACAGTACCACCACCATGCTTCAATGATGAGGTGGTATGCTTAGGATCATGAGCAGTTCCTTTCCTTCTCCATACTCTTCTCTTCCCATCACTCTGGTACAGGTTGATCTTGGTCTCATCTATCCATAGGATGTTGTTCCAGAACTGTGAAGGCTTCTTTAGATGTCTTTTGGCAAACTCTAATCTGGCCTTCCTGTTTTTGAGGCTCACCAATGGTTTTCATCTTGTGGTGAACCCTCTGTATTCACTCTGGTGAAGTCTTCTCTTGATTGTTGACTTTGACACACATACACCTACCTCCTGAAGAGTGTTCTTGATCTGGCCAACCCTTGTGAAGGGTGTGTTCTTCACCAGGAAAATTATTCTTTGGTTATCCACCACAGTTGTTTTCTGTGGTCTTCCGGGTCTTTTGGTGTTGCTGAGCTCCCCGGTGCGTTCCTTCTTTTTAAGAATGTTCCAAACAGTTGTTTTGGCCATGCCTAATGTTTTTGCTATCTCTCTGATGGGTTTGTTTTGTTTTTTCAGCCTAATGATGGCTTGCTTCACTGCTAGTGACAGCTCTTTGGATCTCATCTTGAGAGTTGACAGCAACAGATTCCAAATGCAAATAGCACACTTGAAATGAACTCTGGACCTTTTATCTGCTCATTGTAATTGGGATAATGAGGGAATAACACACGCCTGGCCATGGAACAGCTGAGAAGCCAATTGTCCCATTACTTTTGGTTCCTTAACAAGTGGGAGGCACATATGCAAACTGTTGTAATTCCTACACCGTTCATCTGATTTGGATGTAAATACCCTCAAATTAAAGCTGACAGTCTGCAGTTAAAGCACATCTAGTTAGTTTCATTTCAAATCCATTGTGGTGGTGTATAGAGCCAAAAATGTCACAATGTCCCAATATTTATGGACCTAACTGTATATTGATGACTTATCCTCAGGATAGGTCATCAATATTTGATTGTCGGGGGTTTGATACCTGGCACCCCCTCCGATCAGCTGTTTGAAGAGGAGGTGGTGCTCCATGTGAGTGACACTTCCTCTTCATTACACTGCACTTTGTCTCAGAAGTGCAGTGTAATACAAGTACCTGCTCCATTCAAGGGAATGGAGCGAATACTTGTAATTACACTACGCCGCCGCTCCACAGGAGACAACACATAGTGTAAAGACCAGGAAGCGGCGCTGAAGTGGAGCGTAAAACAGCTGATCTGTATGGGTGTCGGGTGTTGGGCTGTCAGAAAGATTCAGTAGGCAAGGGGTAAGCAATTTAAAACCTCAAATAGCTTAAAGGAAGTGTGTCACCAAAATGTTATCTGCCAGTTAAAACCAGATAGCGACATCCTTTTTTTTTAATCTGTTTTTATTTCTTGATTGCAGATTTTTTTATTCTTTTTCCTGAACATGATTATAGGGACGGCCATCTTGCCTGAGCTGTTGTTAAAAGTATTTACAAAGCATTAAGAGAAATGCTTTATGGCAGCCACATGAGCCATAGACACAATGGTCAGGAGGAGACCCTTATTGACTTCTATGGGAAAGTTTTCTGGGCATGCTCTGTGACCTCTGTGAGGTCATTGTACAAGGAAAGAATAGATAAGATTTGGCAATCTATTGTGAATGGTGGATTATGTCTTATCTATATGCAGAGGTGATATATATCATTCTATTCCTGCAGGTACTGATAAGCAGATAACTGCAGTAAAGTGATCTGTACAGACCAAGAAGTGGTGCCTATTATTAGGCTTGGTGGCCAGTGCAAGAACTGCAGGATTTTATGGCTTTTATTTAGATATACAGTGCTGCCCATAATTATTCATACCCCAGGCAAATTTTTACGTAAAGTTACTTTTATTCAACCAGCAAGTAATTTTTGACGGGAAATGACATAGGTGTCTCCCAAAAGATAATAAGACGATGTACAAGAGGCATTATTGTGGGGGAAAAAAACATTTCTCAGCTTTTATTTACATTTGAGCAAAAAGTGTCCAGTCCTAAATTATTCATACCCTTCTCAATAATCAATAGAAAAGCCTTTATTGGCTATTACAGCAATCAAACGCTTCCTATAATTGCAGACCAGCTTTTTGCATGTCTCCACAGGTATTTTTGCCCATTCACCTTTAGCAATGAGCTCCAAATCTTTCAGGTTGGAGGGTCTTCTTGCCATCACCCTGATCTTTAGCTCCCTCCAAAGATTCTCAATTGGATTCAAGTCTGGACTCTGGCTGGGCCACTCCAAAACATTAATGTTGTTGTCTGCTAACCATTTCTTCACCACTTTTGCTGTGTGTTTTGGGTCATTATCATGCTGAAATGTCCACTGGTGCCCAAGGTCAAGTTTCTCTGCAGACTACCTGATGTTGTCGTTGAGAATCCTCATATATTGCTCTTTTTTCATGGTGCCGTTTACTGTGATTAGGTTCCCTGGTCCATTGGCTGAAAAACACCCCCAAAGCATCATTAGGTTCCCACCACCATGTTTGACAGTGGGGATGGTGTTCTTTGGGTTGAAGGCTTCTCCTTTTTTACGCCAACTGGACACTTTGCTCAAATGTAAATAAAAGCTGAGAATTATGTTTTTTCCCCACAATAATGCCTCTTGTACATCGTCTTATTATCTTTTGGGAGACACCTATGTAATTTCTGTCCAAAAATTACTTGCTAGTTGAATAAAAGTAACTTTAAGTCAAAATTTGCCAGGCGTATGAATAATTATGGGCAGCTCTGTAGATAGTGACATGGAAAATGAAAAAATACATAATGATTTAAAAATATTTTTAACATAAAAATGTGATTTAAACAATAGGTCATTTTCTGATGACACATTCCCTTTAATGCTAGAGTGTTACTAAGTGGCTTTATGTGCTGTTCAAAGCTTAGGTGGAAAATATTTAGCACAAGCTCACTCTGCACTCTGTGTCCCCTGTACATAGTGCCATATACTCTGTGCACCCTGTACATAGTGCCATGCACTCTGCACCCTGTATGTAGTGCCATATGTTCTGTGCCCCTGTGTATAGTGCCAGGTTCTGTGCCTCCTGTATATAGTGCCAGGTTCGGTGCTCCCTGCATATAGTACCAGATTCTGTGCCCTATGGGTGTATATATATATATATATATATATACACATACACACACACACAGTGAGGAACAGAAGTATTTGAACACCCTGCGATTTTGCAAGTTCCTCCACTTAGAAATCATGGAGGGGTCTGAAATTCACATTGTAGGTGCATTACCACTCCGAGAGACAGAATGTCACAGGGCGCCGGTGATGTGCCTCTCCTCTCCTGGTGTAACACCGCGGCAGACACACACGCCGTGTCCTGCTGGAGCGCCGAGCGGATTTGACCCATGCCTGTTTTTGACCCGCTCCTGCTCGCTCCTTGTTCCTGACGTGACCTCTTGGCTTGACCTTCGGCTTGTGACCTGACCTGTTCTTTCTCATTCCTGTGGTACCATATTACTCTCCTGGTATTTGACCCCGGCTTTTCCTGACTATTCTTTGCTTACTCCATTTGTACTTCGTCGCACTCTTGGTTTTGACTCGGTCCATTCACAATCCGTTGTTTGTCTTGTCTGTCCCCCCAGCACGTATTTTAAGCTAGGGACTGCCGTCCAGTTGTCCCCTGTCATTAGAACTTGCAAGGCAAGGAGGCAGGGCCAGGGGTGAGGGTGGAACACAGTGGTCCTCCACCCTGCTTGTGTGTGTACGTGACCGTGACACAGAATAAAAAATATATAAATCAGGAAATCACATTGTATGATTTTTAAAGAATTTGCTGTCACGGCTGTATGTGAGCAACAAGAGTATACACAGTAAAAAGAGCTACTGACCGGACCCAAACTAGGGAGGATAAAGGGTGACCCCTGTCAGACCCTCAAAGCTCTCCCTATGCTGCTAAAGCACATGCCCGGATCCAAATGGCGGAACGAGGCATGCCGGCGTACCTAAGACTGATGAGCACTGTAACCACTACAATAGTGGAAGGGGCACGGCCACCGGTGCCCTGCTCAGTATATAGAGGGAACCGTGGCCACCTCAGATCCAGTCAGAAAATAACCAGGTACACAACAATGTCTGCACACTTAGCTGAAGGAGCTGCAGCCGCAGAGAAGACGGATGCAAGGACAGCTGGCAATATCCGGAGTGCTTGCTGCAGCAGAACACAGGTCCAGTGAACTGATAGCTACAAGTGAAGATACTCAAGCAAGAGCTACAACTGAAATGAGAAATATAATCCACGCCCTACAATAGGAGGAGGGGTGATTTAAAGGCAGGGAAATCAAACGCAGGAGGAACAGCTGGGAGGAAGGAAACAGAAAGTAAAGACTTCATCACAGGGGCGGAGAAACAGAGCAGTGAGAACTCCTCCAAGCTCTGATAGTGACAACTGCTGAACATAAATATTTGAACACCTGAGAAACAGCAAGAATTTTGTCTCTCAAAGACCTGTTACTGTGCCTCTACTCCACTCATTAATCTAACTTAGTAGCACCTGTCTGAGCTCTTTAAAGGCCCCTGTGCACCCCACAGTCATTCAGACGCCAACTACGACAATGGGCAAGACCAAAGAGCTGTCAAAAGACACCAGAGACAAAATTGTGGAGCTCCACAAGGCTGGAAAGGGGCTACGGGGCAATTGCCAAGCAGCTTGGTGAAAATAGATCAACTGTTGGAGCAATTGTTAGAGAATGGAAGAGGCTAAAGACGACTGTCAGTCTCCCTCGGACTGGGGCTCCATGCAAGATCTCACCTTGTGGGGTATCACTGTCAGCTACAGGGGTGGGAGGGAGGGTGACTTTCTCCCTGCAGCTCACACTCAGTTTTCATTCAGATGTCCGTAGTGCATTGCAGATCCGCAATAGACCCGGCCGGCACCCCCATAGAAATGCCTATTCTTGTCCGCAATTGCAAACAAGAATAGGACATGCTCTATTTTTTCATAATCAACTTCTAGGTCCCGCTAAGGCACGCCCATATCTGGTTAGGCCACGCTGTCACCGGGATTTTGTGTATAGAGCTGACGACATGAGTTGCTAGATAGCCGCTAGCATATCTGCAATATCCAGTTCCCATAGCTCTGTGCGCTTTTATTGTGTAAAAAAAACAATTTGATACATATGCAAATTAACATAAGAGTCATATCTTACTTGTATGCCCAGAGAAGAGTCATATTTTCAAGCTCTGACTCATCTCAGGTTAATTTGCATATGTATCAAATAAACACAATAAAAGCACACAGAGCTATGGGGACTGGGTATTGCGGATGTGCTAGCGGTGATCTAGCAACCCATGTCCTCCGTTCTATACACAGAATCCCAGTGACAGTGAGAGTTGTGGAGGTCACCGTTAAGGGGGTGGTATGCTGTGAAAGTCACTGTTAAAGGGGAAGGCTGCTGTAAAGGTCAAAGTTAAGGGGCTGGGCTGCTGTGGAGGTCCAATTTTAAGGGACAGGGCACTGTGGGGCTGGGTCAGTGTTAAGGGGTGGGGGCTGTGGTGGTCACTGTTTTGGGGGTGGGGTGCTGTAGATGTCACTGTTATAGTGGATAGTGTTGATATCTTTTAAACGACACACACAAACATTAAATAAAATAGATTAAATATACTCGGGTCCTTCAGCTAGTATGTATATATATATATATATATACACTCACCTAAAGAATTATTAGGAACACCATACTAATACGGTGTTGGACCCCCTTTCGCCTTCAGAACTGCCTTAATTCTACGTGGCATTGATTCAACAAGGTGCTGATAGCATTCTTTAGAAATGTTGGCCCATATTGATAGGATAGCATCTTGCAGTTGATGGAGATTTGAGGGATGCACATCCAGGGCACGAAGCTCCCGTTCCACCACATCCCAAAGATGCTCTATTGGGTTGAGATCTGGTGACTGTGGGGGCCATTTTAGTACAGTGAACTCATTGTCATGTTCAAGAAACCAATTTGAAATGATTCGAGCTTTGTGACATGGTGCATTATCCTGCTGGAAGTAGCCATCAGAGGATGGATACATGTTCTCATTCTGTTTACGCCAAATTCGGACTCTACCATTTGAATGTCTCAACAGAAATCGAGACTCATCAGACAAGGCAACATTTTTCCAGTCTTCAACAGTCCAATTTTGGTGAGCTCGTGCAAATTGTAGCCTCTTTTTCCTATTTGTAGTGGAGATGAGTGGTACCCGGTGGGGTCTTCTGCTGTTGTAGCCCATCCGCCTCAAGGTTGTGCGTGTTGTGGCTTCACAAATGCTTTGCTGCATATGCAGCACACCAGACCTGCAGGGTGTAGCGAAGCGAGGTCACGGTTATAGGCAATCGAGGGTTGCTCACTGTATTGGAGAACCCTGGGCAGGCATGCGGCAGTGAAGGAGAGGTAGACACAGTTCCTCTGGGGCACACTCTGTATATAGGGACCAGGCCTGATGGTGGATGAGGTGCCCTGGATGTTACAGGTATTTTGAGTGCCTGGGGCAAGGTCCCTTTTGGATTCGTGACGCCAGTGCCTGTAACGGTGGCACACCGGTTTATAGTTGGAATAACTGAGGTACACAGATGGTATAGTGAACCAAACGTTGCTTTACTGAACAGTCCAACTTTGTACATACAGATGTTAACACAGTCCTTTAGATCACAGCTTTACAAGCAGGCTTTATTCCACACGATGGCAGGTAGTAATTATGCAAGATACTCAGAGGGTAATTCCACAATGCACCCAGAATCAGGTTGTACCTTTCCTCAGAAATAGCGTACACTGTCCTTTTCTAGAACTCCTGTCTGGCTTCAATCCCAAGGCCCGGATGCCTAAATGGTGGCTTATATCCTTGGTATATATATATCTTCCTCTCGTATTAAATCCTTGCTTTTCTTTCTAAAGCATCTGCCCATCAGTGTTACTTATCTTTGCCTGGATGAGGAAGGACTGCGGGTTTCTCCCAGGAGGTGCTGTCCTGCAACTGGGGTGTCTCTACTGAGCTAATCCTAGCCTCAGGAGCTTCAGGTGGACGAAGTAACTCCTCTAGTCCCCTGGAATGAACTACCTTCCCCTGTCTGGGCCTACCTATATATAACCAGGGCTCTCTATCTCCCCCTAACTTCTGGGAGGCTAAACTACACCCTGACAAGCCTGACACCAGCTAACACAGGGAAATGCATACACATAACATTAAATGTAATAAAGACACATTAACCCCTTTTGTGCAGTGCCCACCTTTATCTAGTGGGACACTACATACCACGCTATTACGTTGCCCGTCCTCGGCGCAACATGGAGGGGTCCCGCCCGGCTGGACACTGCAGCCTGAAAGACAAAATGAGAACCGGCATACATGGCAAATATCACAGCAACAATACAACCATTAACAAACATTGTAACTGCAGGAATGGTGAAAAGGGGCGTCGTTCTTTTCTCTCAGGATAATGGAAGGGAACAGGGGCGCTGACCTGGTGCAGCGTATCAGTGATACCAGGATAGTCCATAAGTGCAAATTGTCCATAATAGAACAGTAGAAAAATATAAAACAATTCAAAGTTCTTGGAGGCTCAAGGAACAAATATGAGTCCGTACCCAGGTTTGCAACAGGGTTAAACAGGGGTTTCCCGTGAGGGGCTACCTGGGCCCATGATGTAGTCCTCAAACCTCACAGGTGGGTGTCCCCTGGTAGAACGGGTAGACCTCCTTAGTGGCGGAGATTCTTCCTGCCTGGACTCAGGAAGGTCAAGGGAGCTCACCGCCTCTGGAACTTCTTCAGGAGCTCTTGGAGGTGAAGTCTCCTGAGACGGGAGACCAACAGGAACAGGAGCAGGAACCAGCAAATTCAGCCAAGGCGTGAGGGCCCAGTGGAGTGGCTCTTTATCGTGGATCAAGTTCTCCACAGCCTGCATAGGGTCCATAGGTGGAGCCGGCAATTCTTCCTCAGAAGGCTCAGGCTCCATCTCCTCCGCCGCTGGTTCTCCTTCTATACAGGACTTGAGACGGTTCCTGTGAACGACTTGGGGACCTTTTCCTTCTCTGGAGACCTGGTAAATGTGGGCTGCAGCATTGGGTATGGCAGTAATAAGGTAGGGAATCCTTTCCCATTTGCTGTCCAACTTGCTGGTCCGGTGGTTGTTTTTCAACCATACCTTGTCTCCCAGAGCCAGGGGTCCCGCATGGGCAGTCTGGTCATAGTCCTTCTGCTGCCTTTCACGAACAATCTCCATCCGTTCTTGGACAATCTCCTTAGCATTGAGGAGACGCCTTTGATGCTCCACTACCCAATCGGTCCTGGGCAGTGGGTTGATTACATCCGGTACCTGGACACCCAGGGAGTGGTCCGCAGGCAATCTCCCTTGTCGGCCAAACATCAAATAGAACGGGGTGTAACCGGTGGAACAATGGATGGTGGTTGTAAGTGTACATGAGCTGCGGCAACAGAGTAGGCCAATCACCCCTTGTCTCAGGGGGTACTGCTCTCAACATTTCAATGAGAGTCTTATTCATTTTTTCGCAGAGTCCGTTACCTTGCGGATGATAAGCGGTGGTCCGGACTTTCTGGCAGTTGTGCAGCAGACACATCTCCTGGAACAGCTGTGACTCAAACGCAGACCCTTGGTCCGTGAGGATCCTCTCTGGGCAGCCGTAGGGCAACAGGAAATGCTTCCAGAACGCCTCCGCTGTGGTCTTGGCTGTCAGGTCTTTCACAGGCACTGCTACAACAAACTTGGTGCAGTGATCAATTATAGTCATGGCATAAGTATACCCAGAGCGACTCGGCTCCAACTTCACATGATCAATCGCGACAAGTTCTAAAGGAGCTGTACTTACAATAGGATGGAGAGGCGCCCTCTGGTCATGGCGTTCAGTCCGCCCCACAGCACAGGCAGTGCATTCTCGGCACCATTTTTCGATATCCTCTCTCATCCCAATCCAATAGAATCTTCTCCGTATGGTGGCCTCAGTCTTTTGCACACCGAAGTGTCCGGACTGGTTGTGGTACATGTCCAGTACCAGGCTGGCATCCCGACGTGGCAGGAGAATTTGGTAAACTCTATCACAGGACACTGGATCCAGACTCCTTCTGAGCAACAGGCCTCTTTGAAGGAATAATTGGTGGCGATGTCTCCACAGTCTCACTAGTTCCGGGTCTGCACTCTTCCTGCGGATTCTCTCAGGGATTTTCCCACTGGTAAGGAAGTCGAGCAGTTCACCGAGGACTCTACTTTCGGACTGGAGCTTAATCCATCTTTCTTGATCGCCTCTGGACTCAGGATCATCTGAGGAGGGAGGATCAGCAGCAGGGAGATTTTCAGTACGGATATTATCCTGCTGGGCGAATTTATTGTAGAACGCGGGCATTTCCACTTCTTCCCAGGCATCTTTTAGCTCATCTGGGGCCTCTGTAGTGGGAAGCCGCGACAGGGCATCAGCATTATCATTGGAGCGGCCTGCCCGGTACTTCACAGTAAAGTCATAGTTGGCCAGGCGGGAGGCCCATCTTTGCTCCAGTGCCCCTAACTTGGCCGTGTTCAGATGCGCCAGGGGATTATTGTCCGTGAAGGCAACAAACGGTGTGGCAGCGAGATAGTCTTTGAACTTTTCAGTCACAGCCCACACTAAGGCAAGAAACTCCAGCTTGAAAGAACTGTAATTCTGGTCATTCTTTTCAGCTCCCTTCAGAGATCTGCTGGCGTAGGCAATTACCCTTTCTTTGTTGTCTCGCACTTGAGCCAACACGGCCCCCAGGCCTCTTTTACTGGCATCCGTGTAGAGGAGGAACGGCTTCTGATAATCTGGGTAACCCAGAACAGGGGGTTCAGTCAACTTCTTCTTTAGGAGTTGAAAGGCAATTTCTCGTTCTTGGTTCCATTCAACAGGAATAGGGGTTTTCGGGCTCTTCTTTGGATGCCCCCTCAGCAGTTCCTGGATGGGATCCGCAATTTGTGCGAAATGCGGGATGAAACGCCTGTAGTACCCTGCAAAACTGAGAAAGCTTCTCACCTCTTTCACGGTCGTTGGAGTAGGCCAGTTGCGGACAGCAGCAAGTTTATCAGGATCAGGCTGTATTCCTTCGGCACTGACAACGTGCCCAAGGTATTTGACCGCTTGTTTCAGTAGGTGGCACTTGGATGGTTTGATTTTGAGGCCATATTTAGCAAGAATTTGAAACACCTCACCCAGGTGCTTTAAATGGTCCTCATACGTCTTGGAGTATACAATGACGTCATCCAGATATAAGAGTACAGTCTCAAAATTCCTATGGCCTAAACAACGTTCCATCAGCCTCTGGAACGTTCCTGGAGCGTTACACAGTCCAAACGGCATATAATTGAATTCAAACAGGCCCATAGGTGTAGTGAAAGCAGTCTTTTCTCGATCTTCTGGGGCCATGGGTACTTGCCAGTACCCACTGGTTAAGTCCAAGGTAGAGAAATAGGCTGATGACCCCAGGGCAGTCAAGGACTCTTCAATGCGTGGCAGTGGATATGCATCTTTGTGGGTGATTTGATTAATTTTTCTGTAATCCACGCAGAACCTTATGCTGCCATCTTTTTTTCGGACAAGAACTAGAGGCGCAGCCCAGGGACTATGGCTGTCCCGGATTATATTAGAGTCTTTCATCTCTTTTATCATCTCTTTCACAGACTGATAGGTAGTAGGTGGTATGGGTCTGTGCCTCTCCTTAATAGGAGGATGAGAGCCAGTGGGTATGGTGTGTTTGATTACACTGACCTCTCCGTAGTCCGTGGAGTGCTTGCTAAAAGCCTGGTGGTGCTCCTTCACCAGCTTCAGGACTCCCTCTATCTGCTCCTTTGGGGTAGATTCGTCCCCCACATGTAGTTCTTCCCACCAGGATGTTGAAAGGGTGCTGCTGCTCTGTGTGGTCTGGAACGCCTCCGTGGCAGGCAGACGGATTACATCCTGGAAAGACACCTGGAAAAGCTGAGCAACGGGGCAGTGTTTAAGGAGAGTCACGGGATGATCACCAAAGTTAATTAAACGGACAGGCACTTTACCTTGAGACACAGTCACCATGCTCTTGGCTGTCCGTACGAAGGGATGATTTTCAAAGGGAATAGGTTCCACTAGGGCTTGATAGTCCTGGCCCTGGATCCCTAACACCGCACGGCACCACAGGATGATCTGGGAGTTTGGAGGCAGAATTACCGGTCGGTTATCCCGGATCCGGACAGTGCAAATTTCTCCTTTCTTATTGGCAAACTTTTGTTGAGCACACAGCACACTAATAGTCTTTTGGATAACTCTTCTGGAAGCAGGTGAGGCTGAAGATATAGTTTGATTTAATGCGTCAAGCACTTCAGAGTAACAATTTTTCAGAACGTTAGTTCCTAAGATCACAGGATGTCCTCCTTTATCTCCTGCTTGTACCACAATCACGCCTTGCTGTGGCAGGGTGGCTTCTCCCACTTGAAGGGTAGGTTCCCAATACCCATGCACTTTCACTGGCTAACCGTTGCTGGCAATGATATCTAGCCAGGACTCTGGTAGCTGGGTGAGAAGACTTGGATCCCAGAACTTGTCAAAGGCAGGCCGTTGAATGGTGGTGACCTGTGACCCAGTGTCCAAGAGGGCTTCAAAGGTTATCCCGTTGATGCATATATTAATTTTTGGACGGGATCCTACATACTTAGGCATCCAGCTTGGATCCTTTGGACCTACTGTTCTACCTCCCGAGGGGCGGTCCTCTGCCTCAGGGGTTGCCCGGTTTAACTGCCAGCACATGGATTCAGTATGTCCATATTTCTTACAATGATGGCAGACAGGCTGCTTTCTACTTCTGGGCCGGTACCTTGGTCGCCCATCAGGCTCTTTTGGGTATACGTCTCCATATGCAGGTGGGAGCCTTGGAGGAAAAGGACCTTCAATGGTCTCTCCCATTCCTCTATCTTCTTGCACACCTTCTCTAGACTTAGAGTAAGATGGTTCACTTGCTCCATGAGGGCTGCCACTACATCTGTGACTGGAGCTTGGGTGGCCTGACTGACCCCTGCAGACCCCACATTAACAGTCTTTGGCTGACAAGCCTGGGGTTCATAGGAGGCTGCTGGCCCTGGAGCAGGGTTCTGGCCTAATATACTGATGGCCAATTCCTTAAAATCCAGAAATGCACAGTGGGGGTGTTGAGCTGACAACATGCGTAGCTGGCCCTTTAAATGCTCATTACTTACGCCCGCAATGAATTGCTCTCTAAGAGTCCGGTCCTGGTCCTCAGCTTCTTTAGGATCCACTTGGACTACCGCTCTCAGTGTCTCTTGTAAGGACAGGGCAAAATCGCGGAGCGACTCTCCAGGCTGCTGCTTTCTGCTGAAGAAACGCATTTTAACTTCTGACACCGTTCTGGCCTCAAACGTGGTGCCCAAGCGATCAAAGATCTGTTCCAGGCTACTTTTCTCAGAGCGGGGCCACGACATGACTTCCCTGCGGGCGGCCCCTTCCAACTGAGCCAGGAGGATCTCCATTTGCTGTTCAGCAGTTATGGGATAAAGCCAGAACAAGGCCAGTATCTGCTCCCTAAAGTCCTTTAACTTGTGGGCCTCCCCTGAATAACGTGGGAACCAGGGGGCCCCAAAATAGTACGGCATAGTTAGCGGCACCAGACTTGGCGGTGCCGCGGCGGCAGGGGCCCTAGGGTCGGCTGGGGATACTCCAGAAGGCACGACTGGGGCCACCTGTCCGATTTCCTCCGGTGTAGACATGGTGTTGCTAGGTGGGTATGGCCCTTTAAATGTAGAAAAGCGGACCGGAGCGGCAATGATAACTTTTTTTTTCACAGAAAAGTCTTTTGTTACTAACGGGGCTCCCTCCGGTGCCCTGGCAGGGGTCGGGAATGTTCCGGTAAGGTAAACATACGAGCCGGCAACAGTTTTAAGTCGGTACTCACTACGGTGGTGCTCGCTCCAAGTCTCGCGAGATGCGTGGCTACGGCCGTCGGACGTCCTGCGTACAGCGTCAGCAGGTGGGCGCAGCCTCTCGTAGCTCCGGGACTCAGGTAGGCGGCACCTTTTCCTCCAGACAGGGCGGCGTTCTTCCTCCTCGCCGGCTGGGTGATGACTCCGCCTGGTTCTTTTCGCGCCAAAGTCCTCTTTTTGGCGCCAAACAGTTCACCGGGCGCACTTGCAATCCACCTCAGGTTTAAGTGGCAAAATGGCTGTCTATTCACTGACAGCAAGCGGTGGCTCAAATAAGCAGCAAACAGTCCAGAAAACACTATCTTCACACCGCAAATGATGACAGTTCTTTGGCCCAGCAATTTTGAATAAAACAATAGGGCTTGGTCACTTTAAGGCAATTTTTAGCACACAGTTTTATATCCGCAATGGCGCAGGAATGTTCCGTAAATCCTGTTCGTGACACCAATTTATGCAGCACGCCAGACCTGCAGGGTGTAGCGAAGCCAGGTCACGGTTATAGGCAATCGAGGGTTGCTCACTGTATTGGAGAACCCTGGGCAGGCATGCGGCAGTGAAGGAGATGTAGACACAGTTCTTCTGGGGCACACTCGGTATGTAGGGACCAGGCCTGATGGTGGATGAGGTGCCCTGGATGTTACAGGTATTTTGAGTGCCTGGGGCAAGGTCCCTTTTGGATTCGTGACGCCAGTGCCTGTAACGGTGGCACACCGGTTTATAGTTGGAATAACTGAGGTACACAGATGGTATAGTGAACCAAACGTTGCTTTACTGAACAGTCCAACTTTGTACATACAGATGTTAACACAGTCCTTTAGATCACAGCTTTACAAGCAGGCTTTATTCCACACGATGGCAGGTAGTAATTATGCAAGATACTCAGAGGGTAATTCCACAATGCACCCAGAATCAGGTTGTACCTTTCCTCAGAAATAGCGTACACTGTCCTTTTCTAGAACTCCTGTCTGGCTTCAATCCCAAGGCCCGGATGCCTAAATGGTGGCTTATATCCTTGGTATATATATATCTTCCTCTCGTATTAAATCCTTGCTTTTCTTTCTAAAGCATCTGCCCATCAGTGTTACTTATCTTTGCCTGGATGAGGAAGGACTGCGGGTTTCTCCCAGGAGGTGCTGTCCTGCAACTGGGGTGTCTCTACTGAGCTAATCCTAGCCTCAGGAGCTTCAGGTGGACGAAGTAACTACTCTAGTCCCCTGGAATGAACTACCTTCCCCTGTCTGGGCCTACCTATATATAACCAGGGCTCTCTATCTCCCCCTAACGTCTGGGAGGCTAAACTACACCCTGACAAGCCTGACACCAGCTAACACAGGGAAATGCATACACATAACATTAAATGTAATAAAGACACATTAACCCCTTTTGTGCAGTGCCCACCTTTATCTAGTGGGACACTACACATACCTCGGTTGTAACGAGTGGTTATTTCAGTCAACGTTGCTCTTCTATCAGCTTGAATCAGTCGGCCCATTCTCCTCTGACCTCTAGCATCCACAAGGCATTTTTGCCCACAGGACTGCCGCATTCTGGATGTTTTTCCCTTTTTACACCATTCTTTGTAAACCCTAGGAATGGTTGTGCGTGAAAATCCCAGTAACTGAGCAAATTGTGAAATACTCAGACCGGCCCGTCTGGCACCAGCAACCATGCCACGCTCAAAATTGCTTAAATCACCTTTCTTTCCCATTCTGACATTCAGTTTGGAGTTCAGGAGATTGTCTTGACCAGGACCACCCCCCTAAATGCATTGAAGCAACTGCCATGTGATTGGTTGACTAGATAATTGCATTAATGAGAAATAGAACAGGTGTTCCTAATAATTCTTTAGGTAAGTGTATATATATATATATATAGTAAGGGGTTACACTCTCAGGCTGGGCGGCGATGACAGATTCTCATACAGACCACAGGGTTAAAGTCCAAACGTTGCTTTATTCTTTTATAACACTCCGGCAATACAGGCAAACCCAGTTATAATTCACTGGGTAAGGTGAAGGCCCAGCACCACAAAACATAAACCAAACCAAACTAAACACCTGCCCGTCTGGGCTCTGGCTAATACAGTGAAGATCCTAGCTCACCTATTAAGCACAGGTCACACAGAGAATTCGGCTTCTCTAACCAGCAGGGCAGCCATCTTCCCAGACTTTCTCCAGGCATTACTCTCCCCAGACTGACACCTGGACTGTGCTTTATTTCCCCTTAACAATCCCAGCTGGCTTCAGCTGGGGATCCCTCAGGCTAGGGGAAAACCTGCCCCGGAATTGGATGGACTGTGAAGGTCCCTCTACCGAGCCTACCTTCTCCCAGTCCAATAAAATCCAGCCCATAAACTTAACAAAACTGTCTCAGCAACCTACCCATTGCTGAGACCATTTTAACCTTCTGGATTTTATTTACCTCACCCAGTTGAGGAAGCTGGGTGGGATAAACACCCCTTCCAGGACTTTACCATACACATTTCTGTTCACCTTACCACAATATATATATATATGGCCCAGGTTATGTTCCCCCTGTAAATAGTGCCAGGTTTTGTGCCCTCTGTATGTATATGTATGTATATATATATATATATATATATATAGTGCCGGTTTCTCTGCCCCCTGTATATAGTGCCTGGTTCAGTGCCCCTGTATATAGTACCACAGACTGTTCCCCCTGTATATAGTGCCCCCCTGTACTGTATATAGTGCACACACTCTGTAGCATGAAACTGCCCCTAGTCCATTGTAATCCAATGATGCATACCTGACGTGGCCCTTACTAGCCAGGCCTGTTCCTGTGAAAGGTTGCAGGCATCATTGCGCTGCTGTGTCAGTCATAAAAAAGCACAAAAAAGTAAGGCGGGAAACTCTTCCTCCAGTGCTGAGGTGGTTGCATGTGGGACGTAGACACAATTGATTTCAGGGGGTCCGGAACATGAGTGACCCCTGGGAAAAACAGGAGAGTGGACATCTGCCCACATTCACCGCTGTATATAATATTCACAAAGTACAATTTGTAAAATATGTCAGGGAACCAACTTTTATCTTCCCTATTTTATGAAGTCATGACCGAGTGAAATTGGTAGGCCCTTAACTAAAGCCTTCCTTCACTGTGGCCCTACAAATGTCATCCATTTTACAGATCGTGAATGTCTATAACATGCTGCATAGCCGACTTTCCTTTGTAAGAAGAATACTGTGGTAAATGTCTCGAGAAACTGCTCATTACCAGGCTAATAACGCTGTGAGGGCTGGGAGCTATCATTTATTCTGTGTGGTAAGTATTATGACATGTCTGGCAGAAAGGCCGTGCGCTAGTCTGTCAGTAATTCCGCAGTGTGTCTCCCAGCAGTGTAAACATCATTCACACAGAGTCTAGTCTGCCTAGTGGTGACTATGCAAATATTAATCTCAGGACCTACTCTTTATGTAGTCACTTTTCTCTGGGGCTTCCTGTGGTAAACGATGCATGAGTTTGCTACATTTCCGGAGTTCGGGAAATGTTTTTTTTTTTACAGTACAAATTACTTCATGAAGCAATAACTTTGGCTCATCGGAGCCAATACATTCTAATAGTTTACGGAGCTCCTGCTCGGTACAGTATTGGAGCAAAGTTTTATGTGAATCGACTTCTGAGGTTTCATCCGAAGTCGATTCGCTCTTCTCTACTCATAATACATACCTCAACTGCTTCAGAACATCATAATTCACACCTCAACTGCTGCAGAGCATCATGACACACATCAGCTGCTGCATGACCTCATAGTACACACCTCAGCTGCTGCATGACCTCATAGTACACACTTCTGCAGCTGCATGACCTCATAATACACACCTCAGCTGCTGCATGACCTCATAGTACACACCTCAGCTGCTGCATGACCTCATAGTACACACCTCAGCAGCTGCATGACCTCATAGTACACACCTCAGCTGCTGCATGACCTCATAGTACACACTTCTGCAGCTGCATGACCTCATAATACACACCTCAGCTGCTGCATGACCTCATAGTACACACCTCAGCTGCTGCATGACCTCATAGTACACACCTCCGCTGCTGCATGACCTTATAGTACACACCTCAGCTGCTGCATGACCTCATAGTACACACCTCAGCTGCTGCATGACCTCATAGTACACACCTCAGCTGCTGCATGACCTCATAGTACACACCTCAGCTGCTGCATGACCTCATAGTACACACCTCAGCTGCTGCATGACCTCATAGTACACACCTCAGCAGCTGCATGACCTCATAGTACACACCTCAGCAGCTGCATGACCTCATAGTACACACCTCAGCAGCTGCATGACCTCATAGTACACACCTCAGCTGCTGCATGACCTCATAGTACACACCTCAGCAGCTGCATGACCTCATAGTACACACCTCAGCTGCTGCATGACCTCATAGTACACACCTCAGCTGCTGCATGACCTCATAGTACACACCTCAGCAGCTGCATGACCTCATAGTACACACCTCAGCTGCTGCATGGCCTCATAGTACACACCTCAGCAGCTGCAGAACATGATAATCTGATGCTACAGAACACATAAGGCTATGATCACATTTCCGTTGCAGATCAGGTTATAAATGCTGGTAGTCTGCTGGGCTCCCTGATTGAAACCCATTAGATCTCATCTTAGTCAGCAGGATCTGTCAGGTGCTGCTGTTAGTGATCCGGCACTACCCTGATTTTCATTGTTGTGCTACTATGATAGAGCAGAACAACAGTAAACACCTCAGATACTACAGAGCATCATAATACTGAGAAAAGAACTACAAGTCTCATCATGACCAGGTTGATATTATTGTAAATTAGAGGGGAATATATAGAGGAGGATGAAAGCAGAAAACGAAAACTCCCACCATGTCCAGACTTTTATTATGGGACACAAGTGAACATTTTATAGGGATGGGGTATAAGAGGAGAGAACTACAAATCTCAGCATGACCAGACTGTTATCATAGGGCATCGGTGGACATACATTACATGGAGAAGGATATAATAGAAAAGAATTACAACTCTCAGCATTTAAAGGATGTTATTATTGGATACCACGGGACCTTACAACTTACAGAGAAAGAGAAACCACCAACGTCTCCTCTACACAGAGCACAGCATCTCTTCTATCTCACATTGTGACATCACATAGGTCCTTCACCACTTCTCCGCTGCACATCTAAGATCTCTTCCTGCACTGGTCAAATGATGATGATTTTACACAGGTCCTTCTCCTAGCTTGCCGAGTGTAATTAGGGGATGGGACCTTTCGTCCATGGCTGGGCCACCTTCTCCCACATGACCCATAGCAGCTGCATGGTCTGGCACTATAGGAGGCAAGTCAATGCCTGATTAACTAATGTGGTGGGGGTGACCAGCTCTAGGAAGAGTCCTGGTTGTTCCAAACTTCTTCCATTTAAGAATTATGGAGGCCACTGGGCTCTTGGGAACTTTGCAGCACAAATCTTTTCTCCAGAGCTGTACCTCTACATAATCCTGTCTCTGAGCTCTACAGGCAGTTCTTTCCTCTTTATGGCTTGGTTTTTGCTCAGATATAGATTATCAACTGTGAGGCCTTACATAGACAGGGCTGTGTCTGTCCAAATCACGTCCAGTAAACTGAATTTACCACAGGTGGACTCCAATCAAAGTGTAGAAATATCTTAAGGATTATCAAGATAAATAGTTGGCCATCAGAGCTAAATTTCAGGTGTCACAGCAAAGGGTCTAAATACTTAAGTCCATGAGAAATTTTAGTCTTTCCTTTGTTATAATTGTGCAAATATTTCTAAAATTCTGTTTTCACTTTCTCATTATGGAGTATTTAGTGCAAATTGATGGCGAAAACTAGATTTATTTTTATTTTTATTTGAGCACAAGGTCACAACATAACAAAATGTGAAACAGTGAAGACGAAGGCATTCTATGCTGCGGTAGGCTCCTGCCTGACTGCAGGTCTGCTGGACTGTACACACATGATGATTTACAGTAGGCAGGGACTCACTGTATCATAAATCGCTATTCTGGTTTGGGTTCAGGTCAGATAAGCAGCAGTTGGTCTGGGAGATGTGGCCGCACAGACCATTTATCCTGGACCACACACCATCTGAGAACGGCCTAAGGATAAGGCCTCATGCACACAAACGTATTTTGTTTCCGTGTCCATTCCGTTTTTTTTGCGTATAGGATGCGGACCCATTCATTTCAATGGGTCCACAAAAAATGCGGACAGCACACTGTGTGCTATCCGCATCCGTATGTCCGTTCCGTAGCCCTGCAAAAAAAATATAACATGTCCTATTCCTGTCCGTTTTAGGCATTGTTACAATGGATTCGCAAAAAAAACGGATGGCATATGGATGTCATCCGTTTTTTTTTTTAGGACTTGCAATTTGCAGACTGCAAAACTCATACGGTCGTGTGCATGTAGCCTAAGAGAAGGAAAATTGAAGGAAGCAGAAGATATCGTGAAAACATCGGTCACACTTGCCTTGGTCCTGCCTTTGTGCACTTTCCCATAATGTTTCTAAATCTAGAATATTTCCGTGGTGACTCATGTGGTATCAAACAATTATTGCTTAATATTTCTTTATCCGTCATAGCCTTCACAATTCTTTATGACTCAGAGTGAGAAACCTATAAGTCACCTGTATTCTGTACATGCCAAGACACAGCTCGACCTAGTGTAGCATGACCTAGTCTATATTTGATTTGATATTGTTCATTAGGATTTAAATTGCATTCGTGGCATAGACCATGGAACCAGTTTAACAGCATTTCTATCAAACAGGTGAGTGGAAGGGAGGGCAGGCGAGGTGATGAGAATAATTAGTTATGAACTATTAATGCAATTAACCGCTGATGCTTATCATGACAGCCTCATTTACTGGCCATAAACAGAGTGCAGGCTGTCTTATATATTGCCAGGTCCTGCTGGGTTATTATCAGATTACTCCTGTCTGTAAAGGTAATTATTATGGTAATACCTGGTCTTATTATACAGTCCCATAATAGTGGGGGTTTCTTCTTTTTTCAAGGAGGCCTAACAAAGCTTTGGTGACCAAATTTGTGGATATTAAATTCTTCTGAAGCCACACAGCCATGGTCTTAAAGTGAACTGCTAATCATAAGAAAGGGGAAAAGACACAGGATGAGACCCTCAGCAGATTTGGTTTTCAGTACCTTCCCTATGCTGATGACACTCAACTACATACGTCTTCCCGTAACATCACTCCAACACTACTACAAAGCACCAGAGGTTGTCTGGCAGCTGTCTCTACCATCATGTCTTCTATCTATCTGAAACGGAATCTCTCAAAAACTGAACTTCTTGTGTTTCCCTCATCTACTAACCTACCTAAACCTGATATCTCAATTTTGGTACTATCATAACTCCTGGGCAGCATGCCCAATGTCTTGAGGTTGTGTTTGACTCAGAACTTTCCTTTGTTTCCCATATTTAATCACTTGCTCGCTCTTGTCATCTGCACTTCAAGAACATCTCCAGAATCTGCCTTTTTCTCACCGTGATACTCTTGTTGCTTTGATTCATTCTCATCTTGACTACTGTAACTCATTACTAATCAGTCTTGCCCTCCCTAAACTTTCCGCATTCAGTCTGTCCTAAATGCAGCTGCCAAGCTTATTTATCTGTCCACCCGCTACACCGATGCCTCTAGACTGTGCCAGTCACTTCACTGGTTGCCGATCCAGCACAGAATACAGTTCAAACTTCGCACCCGCGAAGCTCTCCACAGTTCTGCACCTCCATACATCTCCTCCCTCATTTCTGTCTACCACCACACTCACGCTCTTCGTTCTGCCAATGATCCAAGACTAACATCTTCCATAATTCAAACCTCTAACTCCCATCTTCAAGACTTTTCTCAAGCTGCACCAGTCCTCTTAAATGCACTGCACCAGACAATCAGGTTAATTATCAACTTCCTTAGCTTTAAGTCTGCCTTAAATCTTTTTAGGCAGGCTTCCCTTGTTTCCTAAACTGACTCTACCCCTCATTCTTCAGAACCAATCGCTTTCTTCTGACAGTTTTCCCAACATTCAATGAACTAGCTCATGCAGCTCTGTCTGCACTACTCTACTTAGTACAAAGATGGCTGGACCGCTTTATAAAATAAGCAGTTTTACCTCGTAGATTGTAAGCTCCTGAGAGCAGGGCCCACACTCCTAATGTTTCATTTGTATATTAGCCTCTAATCCTATGATGTCTTTTTTAAATTGTGCATGAACCCTCTGAATTGTAAAGCGCTACAGAATACGGTGGCACTATATAAATAAAGATTATGATTATTATTATTGGGATGTGTGATGCAGGGACAGAAGCTCCTAGGCCGCAATGCAAAAACTGCAAGGGTATGACACCCACTGTGCAGCTGGCTGCATGCAGCAATCTACTCCCACCCATGGCAACAAATGGGAACACAATTTGGCTGCTGCCACTGACGGGAGTGGTTAGGCCGCACCATGCAGTTCTTCGCTAAGAGGTCCACCCACCTAAAATGTGCCATTTATAATACTGGGATCTTCTTATGTGGCAGGGGAGTTTTTGGGTCCCCTCTGGCACCAGGGCCCAGATGTGACTGCTACCCTTGCTACTATAGATATACAGTTTTGTCATTGCTTGTATTTCTCTTAGTACATATGCAACACAAGCTGCGTAGGTTTCACTGCACCCATAGGATGCAGGAGAGGCGTAGCAATGGAAGAGTCCAAAGAACGCGTTGACGTAATCAGACAAGATTGAAGGCTGACTATAAAGACTTATTCATACATCAGTAAATCATGGACATGGAGAACCATCCACTGATTTCAATAGGTCTATTCACTAATCCATTTTTTCTTCTGTTCCACGATAAAAAATAAAAAAAAAACGGAAGCATACCTACATTACTTAGGTCCATTTTTCAGATCAAACGCACCCATTCAAGTCTACAGATCTGTAAAAACCATCCATATTCACTCCTTTTTTATGCTGGGGGACGCTCTGGAAATTGGGAGCGATCAAAATGGGCCACTTTCCTTTTTTTCATGCAAGTGAAAAACAGATAACACACAGAAGTAATGAACTGGACACACAGACGAAAAACCAATGAAACCCAGACATCGTCACGGATGAAGCATGGACAGTTTTTTTGTGGACAGAAACTGGACGTGGACATGTGAATAAGGGCTCATGCACACAGTCGTAGTTTCTGTCCACATCTGATCCGTATTTTTTGTGGATTGGATGCGGACTCATTGATTTCAATGGGGCCACACCCTGTGCTGTCCGCATCCGCGCGTCCATTCTGCGGACCTGCAAAAACGATAGAACATGTTCTATTCTTGTCCATTTTGCGGACGAAGATAGGACATTTTTACAGCAGTTAAAAAAATGATGGCTTGGATTCGTGTTTTGCGGATCCGTGATTTGCAGACCATAAAACACTTACGGTTGTGTGCATGAGCCCTAAGGCCTAAGACTACGAGACCCAGGGACACTCCCTTGTTGAGACTCATATTAAAGGAGGTATTGGGAAAAAAGAGACACAAGAGGCAAAACTTCTAGGAGAGTAGGTCAGGCTAATGGCAAGGAGATTATACAGTCATATATGGAGACAGGTAAGATGCTGTCCTCCGGGTGCAGCTACCTTTGTGTAGGGATTTCTAAGGCTAAAGAATAAACCCCACCTCTATAACCAGTATAGGTAATATACAAGACAGCCTTGACACTTCCAAATTCTGGACAGGATAAATCCAATACAAGTAGCTTAAAACAAAAAATGGATTTAATTTGTCTCTACAAACAACGCATTTCCAGATGTAAAGCTCTTCTTCAGGCAAAAGGAGACATTAGCGAAACTTACGGTGGTCTTGTATGCAGTGCAGTTCACTTCCTACAATCTCACAACTTCATGCGCTTTGACTCTTCACTTCCTTTTGTCAATGGGACCTTCTATTGAATCTACTGGTTGAATCAGCTGCTTCTCTACTGTAAGTTGTTCTGCTGGCTCAATAGTTCCACCTGGTGGTGACAAGCAGTAATCTCACGTTTATATAAAGACACATCATGTGCAATGATTTTATTATTTTATGTAAAGCATTTAATACAACTTGATAATAGGCAGAATTTAACATATGAATTGAAAAAAAAACATAAAGCTCAAGTAACATATGCCTATAGCTCAGAATACTAATATAAACACATTAGCAGCGTTTACTATGAACTAGTTTAGAAAAAAGGCTATGCTTTTCCCCAGTGCAGCTCGTGTCTATGGGCTGTGTCAGGTAGTGCAGTTCAGCATCATTTACCGAAATTTTCTTGGTCAGCATCCCAGACCCGTATCCAGAATACAATATAACCCCAATCCTACATGCAGCACTATGCAGCCATTTGCAGGTTCGTTTTCTTTTTTCATCCTTCCGATACATCTTGACTGGCAACTAATATATCTCTGAATAATATTTCTAGAAGAACACCACTCTACTGCTACTGAATAATACTGCTATAACGTCACCAAATATTATCGTTACATGTGACTGAATAATGTAGTCATACAATTACCAGATAATAATGCTATACAATGATTAAATAATACCGCCACATTAGGATCACGTATAACTACCAACAACATCAATATAACCAATAATATCACCGTACATAGTAGTCACATACCAATACTAGGTGGAGCTCTGCAGAGTATAATCATATTATAGGCTTTATATAAGTGAATACAATACAGTTAAATACAGTGACTGGCACGGTCTCTGATTATGGTCTTTTGCTTTTTCTTTTCTTATCTATCCAGCCCAGACCACCATGATGATTTCTTTCATCCATCACTCATTGTGCAGCGTTTGCCGCCCTCCTTACTGCACCACCCAATCATAGTGTCCCACACAGTAATACTGACTCCTTACTGCCCCTCATAGTAGTGGTGCTACAGCAATAGTCTGGATCAAAAAATCTCGGGCTTTTGCCATGAACCACTGATAGCTCCAGCGCCGACCTCCAACATGCATTTTAGGTTGGCCACAAATAAGGTTGAGATATAATAAAGTTTAACTGCACAAGGAGACCAACCCGGGGTTTGTTTGTAGTCTTGAACAGGCACATAGGTTGGCATATGAGCTGTAGACACAAAACGATGGTATATCTCAACCAATACTGTTTGTGAATGTGTGAATACAATAAAGTATATTCTCTAAAGGATTGTTCTATGAGAGCTGGCAAGTATGGGGTATTGTCCCACTTCACAGAGCCTTTACATTTCATCTTCTGAGACATATACTTTTTACTTGCTACTGGAGTGCCCCTTTGACTAACCCATTCATGGTGGCAGCCCTGTCCAGGTCTCTGATGTCCAGTGTCTTTACCAGAGATGAGTGAATCCTTTACATACAGCAATGTTATCAAGAAAGTTTTCAAGTTTCCTGTTTTTGTCAGGGTAGCGGGTTTCATTTTCAGTGTAATGAAGCTGGGAATTTCCCCTTGTAAAGCAGACTGCTCTGCGAACAGGTTCTATTGCCACAGCAGATTTACAGCCAGCAAAGGGACAAAACTGCGCTGTATGGAGCCCACAAACGTAAGAAAGTCCTCCGATATTAGTTAATGCAAGTTCTTCATTTCATGGCTTCTCCTGGTCGCCTCTGCACATGCAGACTAATACCAATTGCTTCTTTGAGCATTTTTGCTGAAATTTTGAGATTTTAGGATCTTGGAGGTAAGTGCTGAATTATCCATATTTTTCTACATCCTAGGTTCTCTACTTGTGTAACCCTGGGGGTACGTGCCATGTCTGGGGGTACTGGCAACAACCTCAGAGTATGCTTATAATAGCTGTACGGTAACACATTTTAGTAATTTTTTTCAGTAGGGGGTACTTGGCTTACAAATGTAGGAAATCACTGAAACAAGCAGTGCACAGTAATCCAGATATGGACAGGTCACTAAAGGCCCCTTTATCAGGGCCAATAACTGGGTCAGTTATCAGGAAGGAGCGTTCCTTGGAATGCTTATTTCCGATAATTGCCCTGGAAAAAGCCTCTTGCACACGAACGTATTTTCTTTCCGTGTCCGTTCCATATTTTTTGGAGACCATTCACTTCAATGGGTTCACAAAAAAAACGGAAGTTACTCCGTGTGCATTCCGTTTCCGTATGTCCGCATTTCCGTTCCGCAAAAAAATAGAACATATCCTATTATTGTCTGCATTACAGACAAGGGTAGTACTGTTCTATTAGGGGCCAGCTGTTCCGTTCTGCAAAATACAGAATGCACACGGATGTCATCCGTATTTTTTGCGGACCGCAAAATACATACGGTCGCGTGCAAGAGGCCAAAGGGTGGAAACGGTTGTTTTTTGGATGAGCGTGTAGGGACACACCCCAGCTGGTAACACCCAGTTGTCAATTTCTTCATAGATTTCTGGGAGGAATAGAAGAGAAACAGCACAGACTTCCAAGAAAAGATGCTCCAGATTTGTAGGGGCACACCCCCAGCTGGTAACACCCAGTTGTCAATTTCTTCAAACATTTCTAGGGGAATAACAGAGGAACGCACAGACTTCTAAGAAAAGATCCTCCAGATTTTTTACTTCATGTGAAATACAATTATGTACTAAGATAGGCATGTGGAGGTGGAAGGAGTTCTTTAATATCACCTTACAGAATTCCTAACATTTCCCTCAGATCAAAGAACATAAAACATCTTTAATATACATTCCTCACCTACATTGCTACCTTGAGGCCTAGGCTACATTAACACTGAATGTCTGTCGAAATGTTACACCAGCAAAAAGCTGCAGAAAATTCCTTATGATGTCCCTGAGAGGACGTGTGTGTATGTACATACAGCTCTATATGATGTCCCTGGAAGGATGTCTGTGTATTTGTATACAGCTCTGTATAATGTCTCTGAGAAGATGTGTGTGTATGTACACTGCTCAAAAAAATAAAGGGAACACTTAAACAACACAATGTAACTCCAAGTCAATCACACTTCTGTGAAATCAAACTGTCCACTTAGGAAGCAACACTGAGTGACAATCAATTTCACATGCTGTTGTGCAAATGGGATAGACAACAGGTGGAAATTATAGGCAATTAGAAAGACACCCCCAATAAAGGAGTGGTTCTGCAGGTGGTGACCACAGACCACTTCTCAGTTTCTATGCTTCCTGGCTGATGTTTTAGTCACTTTTGAATGCTGGCGGTGCTTTCACTCTAGTGGTAGCATGAGACGGAGTCTACAACCCACACAAGTGGCTCAGGTAGTGCAGCTTATCCAGGATGGCACATCAATGCGAGCTGTGGCAAGAAGGTTTGCTGTGTCTGTCAGCGTAGTGTCCAGAGCATGGAGGCGCTACCAGGAGACAGGCCAGTACATCAGGAGACGTGGAAGAGGCCGTAGGAGGGCAACAACCCAGCAGCAGGACCGCTACCTCCGCCTTTGTGCAAGGAGGAACAGGAGGAGCACTGCCAGAGCCCTGCAAAATGACCTCCAGCAGGCCACAAATGTGCATGTGTCTGCTCAAACGGTCAGGAACAGACTCCATGAGGGTTATATGAGGGCCCAACGTCCACAGGTGGGGGTTGTGCTTACAGCCCAACACCGTGCAGGACGTTTGGCATTTGCCAGAAAACACCAAGATTGGCAAATTCACCACTGGCGCCCTGTGCTCTTCACAGATGAAACCAGGTTCACACTGAGCACATGTGACAGACGTGACAGAGTCTGAAGACGCCGTGGTGAACGTTCTGCTGCCTGCAACATCCTCCAGCATGACCGGTTTGGCATTGGGTCAGTAATGGTGTGGGGTGGCATTTCTTTGGAGGGCCGCACAGCCCTCCATGTGCTTGCCAGAGGTAGCCTGACTGCCATTAGGTACCGAGATGAGATCCTCAGACCCTTTGTGAGACCATATGCTGGTGCGGTTGGCCCTGGGTTCCTCCTAATGCAAGACAATGCTAGACCTCATGTGGCTGGAGTGTGTCAGCAGTTCCTGCAAGACGAAGGCATTGATGCTATGGACTGGCCCGCCCGTTCCCCAGACCTGAATCCAATTGAGCACATCTGGGACATCATGTCTCGCTCTATCCACCAACGTCACGTTGCACCACAGACTGTCCAGGAGTTGGCAGATGCTTTAGTCCAGGTCTGGGAGGAGATCCCTCAGGAGACCGTCCGCCACCTCATCAGCTGCATGCACAGGCTTTGTAGGGAGGTCATACAGGCACGTGGAGGCCACACACACTACTGAGCCTCATTTTGACTTGTTTTAAGGACATTACATCAAAGTTGGATCAGCCTGTAGTGTGTTTTTCCACTTTAATTTTGAGTGTGACTCCAAATCCAGACCTCCATGGGTTAAAAATTTGATTTCCATTTTTTTTATTTTTGTGTGATTTTGTTGTCAGCACATTCAACTATGTAAAGAACAAAGTATTTCAGAAGAATATTTAATTAACTCAGATCTAGGATGTTTTATTTTTATGTTCCCTTTATTTTTTTGAGCAGTGTACATATAGTTTTATATGATGTCTCTGAGAGGACGTGTGGGTATGTATATACAGCTCTATATTATGTCTCTGAGAGGACGTGTGTGTATGTGTATGTGTATGTATATACAGCTCTATATGATGTCTGAGAAGATGTATGTGTATACAGCTCTATATGATGTCTCTGAGAGGATGTGTGTGTATGTATATACAGCTCTATATGATGTCTCTGAGAGGACATGTGTGTATGTGTATGTATATACAGCTCTATATGATGTCTGAGAAGATGTGTGTGTATGTATATACAGCTCTATATGATGTCTGAGAGGACGTGTGTGTATGTACAGTATATACAGCTCTATATGATGTCTCTGAGAGGATGTGTGTATGTGTATACAGCTCTTTATGATGTCTCTGAGAGGACGTGTGTATGTACAGTATACAGTCAGGTCCATAAATATTGGGACATTGACACAATTCTAACATTTTTGGCTCTATACACCATCACAATGGATTTGAAATAAAATAAACAAGATGTGCTTTAGCTGCAGACTGTCAGCTTTAATTTGAGGGTATTTACATCCAAATCAGGTGAACGGTGTAGGAATTACAACATTTTGCATATGTGCCTCCCACTTGTTAAGGGACCAAAAGTAATGGGACTGAATAATAATCATAAATCAAACTTTCACTTTTTAATACTTGGTTGCAAATCCTTTGCAGTCAATTATAGCCTGAAGTCTGGAACGCATAGACATCACCAGACGCTGGGTTTTATCCCTGGTGATGCTCTGCCAGGCCTCTACTGCAACTGTCTTCGGTTCCTGCTTGTTCTTGGGGCATTTTTCCATTAGTTTTGTCTTCAGCAAGTGAAATGCATGCTCAATCCGATTCAGGTCCGGTGATTGACTTGGCCATTCATTGCATAACATTCCACTTCTTTCCCTTAAAAAACTCTTTGGTTGCTTTTGCAGTATGCTTTGGGTCATTGTCCATCTGCACTGTGAAGTGCTGTCCAATGAGTTCTGAAGCATTTGGCTGAATATGAGCAGATAATATTGCCCGAAACACTTCAGAATTCATCCTGCTGCTTTTGTCAGCAGTCACATCATCAATAAATACAGGAGAACCAGTTCCATTGGCAGCCATACATGCCCACGCCATGACATTACCACCACTATGCTTCACTGATGAGGTGGTATGCTTAGGATCATGAGCAGTTCCTTTCCTTCTCCATACTCTTCTCTTCCCATCACTCTGGTACAAGTTGATCTTGGTCTCATCTGTCCATAGGATGTTGTTCCAGAACTGTGAAGGCTTTTTTAGATGTCGTTTGGCAAACTCTAATCTGGCCTTCCTGTTTTTCAGGCTCACCAATGGTTTACATCTTGTGGTGAACCCTCTGTATTCACTCTGGTGAAGTCTTCTCTTGATTATTGACTTTGACACACATACACCTACCTCCTGGAGAGTTTTCTTGATCTGGCCAACTGTTGTGAAGGGTGTTTTCTTCACCAGGGAAAGAATTCTTCGCTCATCCACCACAGTTGTTTTCCGTGGTCTTCCGGGTCTTTTGGTGTTGCTGAGCTCACCTTCTTTTTAAGAATGTTCCTGTCACGAGTTGGAGGTCCCAGGAGAGACCACCGCGTCGTCAAGCAATAAACAAACGGAAATCAGATACAGACACACAAGAGTTTATTGCACAAACAAAAATCAGGGAAGGCAGCACAGACAAAACATGAGCTCTATGTACCGTCAGCACAATGGGAGAAAACCCCCACTGCGCCACTGTCTAGTAATACTCCAGAGGGGCGTGACTAAGCAACTCCTGGTATTCACTAGAGCCCTAGATGGAAGGGTTAGACTTTGCCGCAGGAAGTTGCCAGGGTCCACTCTGGAGCGTGAACTAGACAGTGACAGCAGGAACGAATGGACAACAGGTACCAGAAGGTACCGACGGCACATAGGCAAACATAACAGACAGGCAAATACAAAACAGGGCAACTAATAACACAAGCAGAAATACGTAGCAAGGAAACAGGAGTGGCAATGAGCAGAGAACGACTTGCTCCACCAGTGGTATACTGCGTGGCCTTGCGCATAGCACTCTGCAGCTAGGCGCTTGCTGAACCAAGACATATGAATACACACAAAGTAACTAAAACATAACTGGCAGAACAGATAACAGAAAGACAGGAAAGAGGACATCAAAGAGGACGGGAAAGGACGTAAATGAACAAGTAGGGAAACCCACAGAGCACAGACAGACAGACACGGATCCCATGGGTCAGCAGCATGGGAGAGAGAGTACAAACCAGGAGCAGGACAAGACAACACACACCAGGAGAGCTGACACAGAACTGAGGAAACCTCAGCCTTAGGGTCCATTCACACGTCCGTTGTTTCTTTCCTGATCTGTTCCGTTTTTTGCGGAACAGATCTGGACCAGATCTGGACCCATTCATTTTCAATGGGTCCTGAAAAAAAAACGGACCGCTCAATGTCTGATTTTTTTTCAGGACCCATTGAAAATGAATGGGTCCAGCTCTGGTCCAGATCTGTTCCGCAAAAAACGGAACAGATCAGGAAAGAAACAACGGACGTGTGAATGGACCCTTATATACAGGTTCCATGGGTGCAGCAGAGAGGCCACACCCATGGAGCAGACAGAGATGATTAACTCCTAATAGTAACACAGGGGAGTTAACCCGTACAGAACCACAAATAACACACAGAAACAAAACTGGAAGGTCACAGCCAGAGATAGTGGCTCTGACAGTTCCAAACAGTTGTTTTGGCCACGCCTAATGTTTTTGCTATCTCTCTGATTGGTTTGTTTTGCTTTTTTAAGCCTAATGATGGCTTGCTTCCCTGATAGTGACAGCTCTTTCGATCTCATCTTGAGAGTTGACAGCAACAGATTCCAAATGCAAATAACACACTTGAAATGAACTCTGGACCTTTTATCTGCTCATTGTAATTGGGATAATGAGGGAATAACACACACCTGGCCATGGAACAGCTGAGAAGCCAATTGTCCCATTACTTTTAATTCCTTAACAAGTGGGAGGCACATATGCAAACTGTTGTAATTCCTGCACCGTTAACCTGATTTGGATTTAAATACCCTCAAATTAAAGCTGACAGTCTGCAGTTAAAGCGCATCTTGTTCGTTTCATTTCAAATCATTTCAAATCCAATTGTGTTGATGTCCCAATATTTATGGACCTGAATGTATACAGCTCTATATGATGTCTGAGAGGAGAAGAACATAAAACATCTTTAATATACATTCCTCACCTTCATTGCTACCTTGAGTCCTAGGCTACAGTAACACTGAATGTCTGTCAAAATGTTACACCAGCAAAAAGCTGCAGAAAATTCCATATGATATCCCTGAGAGGACGTGTGTGTATGTACATACAGCTCTGTATGATGTCTCTGAGAGGACGTGTGTGTATGTGTATACAGCTCTATGTGATGTCTCTAAGAGGATGTGTGTGTATGTATATAAATAGAGATGTCCCAAACTATTCGCCGGCGAACAGTTCCCGGTGAACATAGCTTGTTCGCATTCGCCGCGGCAGGCGAACATATGCGATGTTCGGTCCGCCCCTATACATCATCATTGAGCAAACTTTGACCCTGTACCTCACAGTCAGCAGACACATTCCAGCCAATCAGCATACCCTCCCTCCCAGACCCTCCCACCTCCTATCAAAAAGCAAGGACAGCATCCATCTTAGATTCATTCTGAAGCTGCAGTGTCACATTCAACACTGCGAATTCAACTTAGAGCTGGGTTCCTAATGGTTGTATTGCTAGAATATAACGAAGATTGAGAATATAGTGCTATATTCGTTATATTAGTCAATTCTAGCAATACAACTATTAGGAACTCAGATCTAAGTTGTAATCGCAATGCGATTAAGGCTGAGTTCACACGGGCGAGATTTCCGCGCGGGTGCAATGCGTGAGGTGAACGCATTGCACCCGCACTGAATCCGGACCCATTCACTTCTATGGGGCTGTGCACATGAGAGGTGATTTTCACGCATCACTTATGCGTTGCGTGAAAATCGCAGCATGCTCTATATTGTGCGTTTTTCACGCAAAGCAGGCCCCATAGAAGTGAATGGGGGTGAGTGAAAATCGCAAGCATCCGCAATCAAGTGTGGATGCCGTGCGATTTTCACGCATGGTTGCTAGGTGACAGTCTACTCACTGTATTATTTTACCTTATGACATGGTTATAAGGGAAAATAATAGCATTCTTTAATACAGAATGCTTAGTAGGTGGTCAATTGAGGGTTAAAAAATAATTAACTCACCTTCTCCTCTTGATCGCGTAGCTGCCGGTCTCTTCTTACTTCTTTAATCATGAGCTGCCGGCTAAATGACCTGTGGTGACCGTGGTGATGGACCATGTTATTATTATTATTGGACAATGTGATCTGACGTCACCACAGGTCCTTTAAAGAATGCTATTATTTTTCCTTATAACCATGTTATAAGGGAAAATAATAACATCTACACAACACCGAACCCAAACCTGAACTTCTGTGAAGAAGTTCGGGTTTGGGTACCACAGTCAGTTTTTTATCACGCTTGTGCAAAACGCATTGCACCCGCGCGATAAAAACTGAACAAAACGCAATCGCAGTCAAAACTGACTGCAATTGGGTACCTACTCGCGCGGGTTTGCCGCAACGCATCCGGACCTTATCCGGACACGCTCGTGTGAACTCAGCCTAATACAGGTTATATTAATCGCATTGCGAATTCAACTTAGAGCTGGGTTCCTAATGGTTGTATTGCTAGAATATAACAAAGATTGAGAATATAGTGCTATATTCGTTATATTCGTCAATTCTAGCAATACAACCATTAGGAACTTAGCTCTAAGTTGAATTCGCAATGCGATTAATGCAGGTTATATTAATCGCATTGCAAATTCAACTTACCACACTCTGCGTCAACGACGTAATTTTCCATGGGAGTTTTGCCATGGATCCCCCTCCGGCATGCCACAGTCCAGGTGTTAGTCCCCTTGAAACAACTTTTCCATCACTATTGTGGCCAGAAAGAGTCCCGGTGGGTTTTAAAATTCGCCTGCCTATTGAAGTCTATGGCGGTTCGCCCGTTCGCGAACATTTGCGAAAATTCGCGTTCGCCGTCCTTGAACGGAAAATTTTATGTTCGCGACATCTCTATATATAAACCCCAACTCCCCTGACAAAGCCGCATCGTAGCGAAACATGTCGGGTGGGGTAGTGACAATCTACAATTTTTAGACAGGTTGCAGTATAGGGCAAGATCCACAACTAGTAGGGTCGCAATCATTGTCCAGCTCAATACATATTGTGCAAATGTTCGGAGGCCAACTGCCTGATCTCCCAGCGTGTGAGATGTGGGATATAGGAATACATCGCATTGGGATATAGGAATACATCTCATCTATTTACAACAGAAACTCCTATACAATTCTCCTCTGGATAGATCATCAGCTTCTGATCGGCGGGGGTCCGACACCAGGGACCCCCGCCGATCAGCTGTTTGAGAAGGCAGCGGCGCTCCAGCAGCGCCGCGGCCTTCTCACTGTTTACCGCCGGCCCAGTGATGTCACGACTAGTATCAATTAGCGTGGACGAGGCTAAGCTCTGTTCACTTGAATGGAGCTTAGCCGCGCCCATGCTAGTTGATACTAGTCGTGACGTCAGTGGGCCAGCGGTAAACAGTGAGAAGGCCGCGGCGCTGCTGGAGCACCGCTGCCTTCTCAAACAGCTGATCGGCGAGGGTCCCTGGTGTCAGACCCCCGCCGATCAGAAGCTGATGATCTATCCAGAGGATAGATCATCAGTTAAATGAAAGTGCAGAACCGCTTTAAATGCTGAGAAAGGGGTGGAACATATGTGATGTCATGATATGGGCAGATCATCTGATAAGGGGGGGGGGGGCGGCAATTTTTATCTTGCCTAGGGCGGCAAAAACCCTTGTACCGGCCCTGCCTGCGGTGATACATTGCCACAGAGTATCCATGAGGTTAATATAAAAGAAATTAATCACCAGTCCGCAACAATGCTGTGCTGCAGGTCCGAAAAGTGTTGTGGGGTCAGTCACGTTTTAAACAGGTAAAAATATAGAGTTCGGACCGCGCATATCATCAAGGCCAGTATGCAAACAAATTTTCCTTTCTTCCTTCTCCCTTTTGAAAGAGAACTGAGGGCTGCAAATACCCTATATATGGATATCCTGCAACTGCTAAAAGTTTAAGATAGTGTAAGTCCGTATGATTAGGTGACCTGCACTGTACAGATTATACTTACACAGCGCTATGTCAACCAAGGCGTGTATATAATCCCTCCGTAGCTAGTTGTTCTTATTTTGACGGAGATCCATGTTCTCATGCAATACCGCAGGATCTACACACGGACTTAATTCAGATATACCCCAGGTGAATCAGCTGTTTTTTTCTTTCGATTTCTTTTCCTAGAGGTTTCTGTGAATACAAGTGGCTTCTGCAATAGTGAAGCTCCGTTGGTGTTTGGTTAAAAAAAATTATTTTGCACATACTCACAAACACGCTCTTTAAAATTGGCATTTAAAAATTTGAGACGCTGGGATTTTTAAATGCCAATTTTAAAGAGCGTTTGTGAGTATGTGCAAATAAATTTTTTTAACCAAACACCAACGGAGCTTCACTATTGCAGAAGCCACTTGTATTCACAGAAACCTCTAGGAAAAGAAATCGAAAGAAAAAAACAGCTGATTCACCTGGGGTATATCTGAATTAAGTCCGTGTGTAGATCCTGCGGTATTGCATGAGAACGTCGATCTCCGTCAAAATAAGAACAACTAGCTACGGAGTGATTATATACACGCCTTGGTTGACATAGCGCTGTGTAAGTATAATCTGTACAGTGCAGGTCACCTAATCATACGGACTTACACTATCTTAAACTTTTATCAGTTGCAGGATATCCATATATAGGGTATTTGCAGCCCTCGGTTCTCTTTCAAAAGGGAGAAGGAAGAAAGGAAAATTTGTTTGCAAACTGGCCTTGATGATATGCGCGGTCCGAACTCTATATTTTTATCCATGAGGTTAACCACCTCTTAAATAGAATGTAGAGCGAGCGACAGTGACCCAAAAAATACATAAATTAACTGATTTAGTCCGTAACTGCAACCTGATATTTTTTAATTACCTTGCAGTATTGGTTTCTCTGAATATTTTTGTTTTGAAAGTAAATAATAAAGGTTAAAGTTTTAACATATAGATAGGACGCCTAAAAGGTGTATGTATATACAGCTCTACAGTCGTGGCCAAAAGTTTTGAGAATTACATAAATATTGGAAATTGGAAAAGTTGCTGCTTAAGTTTTTATAATAGCAATTTGCATATACTCCAGAATGTTATGAAGAGTGATCAGGTGAATTGCATAGTCCTTCTTTAGCATGAAAATTAACTTAATCCCAAAAAAAACTTTCCACTGCATTTCATTGCTGTCATTAAAGGACCTGCTGAGATCATTTCAGTAATCGTCTTGTTAACTCAGGTGAGAATGTTGACGAGCACAAGGCTGGAGATCATTATGTCAGGCTGATTGGGTTAAAATGGCAGACTTGACATGTTAAAAGGAGGGTGATGCTTGAAATCATTGTTCTTCCATTGTTAACTATGGTGACCTGCAAAGAAACGCGTGCAGCCATCATTGCGTTGCATAAAAATGGCTTCACAGGCAAGGGTATTGTGGCTACTAAGATTGCACCTCAATCAACAATTTATAGGATCATCAAGAACTTCAAGGAAAGAGGTTCAATTCTTGTTAAGAAGGCTTCAGGGCGTCCAAGAAAGACCAGCAAGCGCCAGGATCGTCTCCTAAAGAGGATTCAGCTGCGGGATCGGAGTGCCACCAGTGCAGAGCTTGCTCAGGAATGGCAGCAGGCAGGTGTGAGCGCATCTGCACGCACAGTGAGGCGAAGACTTTTGGAAGATGGCCTGGTGTCAAGAAGGGCAGCAAAGAAGCCACTTCTCTCCAAAAAAAACATCAGGGACAGATTGATCTTCTGCAGAAAGTATGGTGAATGGACTGCTGAGGACTGGGGCAAAGTCATATTCTCCAATGAAGCCTCTTCCCGATTGTTTGGGGCATCTGGAAAAAGGCTTGTCCGGAGAAGAAAAGGTGAGCGCTACCATCAGTCCTGTGTCATGCCAACAGTAAAGCATCCTGAGACTATTCATGTGTGGGGTTGCTTCTCATCCAAGGGAGTGGGCTCACTCACAATTTTGCCCAAAAACACAGCCATGAATAAAGAATGGTACCAAAACACCCTCCAACAGCAACTTCTTTCAACAATCCAACAACAGTTTGGTGAAGAACAATGCATTTTCCAGCACGATGGAGCACCGTGCCATAAGGCAAATGTGATAACTAAGTGGCTCGGGGACCAAAACGTTGACATTTTGGGTCCATGGCCTGGAAACTCCCCAGATCTTAATCCCATTGCGAACTTGTGGCCAATCCTCAAGAGGCGGGTGGGCAAACAAAAACCCACTAATTCTGACAAACTCCAAGAAGTGATTATGAAAGAATGGGTTGCTATCAGTCAGGAATTGGCCCAGAAGTTGATTGAGAGAATTGCAGAGGTCCTGAAAAAGAAGCGCCAACACTGCAAATACTGACTCTTTGCATAAATGTCATGTAATTGTCGATAAAAGCCTTTGAAACGTATGAAGTGTGTGTAATTATATTTCACTACATCACAGAAACAACTGAAACAAAGATCTAAAAGCAGTTTAGCAGCAAACTTTGTGAAAACTAATATTTGTGTCATTCTCAAAACTTTTGGCCACGACTGTATATTATGTTCCTGAGAGGACCTGTGTGTATGTATATACAGCTCTATATGATATCTCTGAAAGGACCCGTGTGAAGGTATGTGTAGCAATCAGGATGTAATCTATAAATAGTGATCAATGTCTGACCCTGAGGGCTGCACACAAGAACATGGCATGGAAACAAGAAGTAGCATGGAGAACCTTTACAGTTTAAAAAGTAAATTTCCTCTTTAAGAGCCTGTAGACAATGCAGTAGTTTTCTTCAGACTATACTTTCGCCCTGATATATTTGCTATGCGCCGCCCCCAGGGCCGATCGTGTCCTAGGTCTATAGAAAATGGCAAGTGGTGCGGTGCGGCTTTTAATAGTCTATGTGTGTGTCACAGTGCTCCTACCAGGATACAGTCTCTCCCCAGGGTTAGGCTCCAAAGCAATAAAGGGGAAAAGTTGAGGTAGGAGATGGTGAATAAATATCGAGTCCAGACCTTTGATAAAGTTCAACAGCTTTACTTGAGTAAACTTGCATCTAGACAAGATTCAGGCTTTCGCTTGTTTCCAGCAGGTCTTGGCATAAACTGGCAGGCAAACTTGATAACTCTGCTTTCTCTCTCTGCTGTGCTAAACTCAGCTTGAATATAGTTACTGGACTTTGAGTCAGGTCTGGTATCCCTGGATTGGGGTGCCTTTGGCTGTTTTACCCCTCCTGACACTCAGTAAGTAAATTAACAAGGAGTCAGGAGCTCTATGAGTTACTTCCCTTTGGACAGACTCCTGCCGTAGCCGGAGATCTTTTTCCCCTTGCTGCTACATCTTTCATGTCCTCTCAGCTCCACTATCTAGACTAAACTGCCATAAACTAGAACTACAACCCCTCCCTTTGGTAGGAAGCAGGACTGGCCCACTTCTGCCCAAAAGGGGGATAATGGAATGGTGAGTTCCATTCTATCTAGATATCTCTCTCGCTGCCATATATGCTGCCACCTGCTGGTGAACCAGGCATATTGCATGTAATAATACATAACAGTTTCATAATAAGATTATGAATGCATAGTGTTAAGGACCTGGAAATAAATACACAGATGGCATTAATGTTTACCACTTTATGAAATACATGGCTACAAATAATATATTGGTGTGTGCTGTGATTTTCTTTTAGATATTGAAAGGGTTTTCCAACATATTAATTGTCATGCCCTGCTCAGACGGTGTGCGGAGGTCTGTCAGATTGGCAGCACGTGTCTAACCTTTTGTTTGTTTTGGAATCATGCTGGATCCGCCTTCCTTCAGGTGCTCTGGGTGGGGTCATTGGCTTAAATTGCCTTCAATCCCAGAGGGCTGTACGGGTTATAGAATTCAGTCTGGCCTTAGATTCAAGGAAGGAAGGATTGTCTGTTCCAGCTCAGATAAGTTTGGTTTCTGTTTGTGTTGTTTGCGGTCTAGGCTATTTGTGTGTCTTCTGCCCCTTCTCCCCTTTCACCATCTCAGGGATTCTAGGGTGTTTGCAGTCCAGGCACGAGGACACATCATTCCTACCATCTAGGTCTCAATGTGGGCTTAGCAGCATAGGGAGAGAAGTCAGGGATGTGCTAGGAGGTGACCTTCCCCAGCATCTAGCCTAGACACTTGTGTATTTGGTTGTCTGTGTATCGGAGATCCTGTCCGCCGTGACATTATAACCCGCCATACTGTGACTGCCATTACTCAGCGGTTTTGTGATGGCATCAATTGATGCACTGGTTGACCGCATGCAGGGATTATCCCTAGAGGTTGCAGATCTGCGTAGTTCGGTCACACAGTGTCAGAGTGTTCTGGCATCAGGTGCAGGTCAAATTGGTGGGGAGCCTAAAGTCGCTCTTCCCGAGAAATTTACAGGGGGTGCGGATGATTTTATCCGCTTTAAAGAGTCATGCAAATTGTATTTTCGACTGCGTCCATTTTCGTCAGGTGATGAAAGTCAGAGGGTTGGTATCATCATGTCTCTGCTTAAAGGGGACGCGCAATCCTGGTCTTTTTCTCTGCCGCCCGGTTCTCTGGCCCTCCGGTCGGTGGAGGAATTTTTCAAAGCCCTGGGATTGATTTACGATGACCCAGATCGTGTCTCGATGGCAGAATCTAAATTGCGTAACTTATTACAGGGTGAACATACTGCAGAGGTTTACTGCGTAGAGTTTAGGAGATGGGCTACTGAGTCAGGGTGGAACGACCCTGCGTTACGTAGTCAGTTTTGTCAGGGGTTGTCTGAGAGGTTGAAAGATGTCCGGGCTTTTCATGAGTACCCGGATACTCTAGAGAATGCTATGTCTTTGGCTATACGGTTGGATAGACGTATCAGAGAGAGGTGTAAGGGTCCCTCCGTGCAAGGGATCCCTTCTGCGTGTGGTTTCGTCTCACCTGCTGCCCAGGGTGATATTACTTATAGCTCTGGGGTAGGGGAGGAACCCATGCAGTTGGATCAGATATCTTTTCGTTCAGGTAGGAAAAACTTTAGGAGATTACATAAACTATGTTACTACTGTGGAAAAAGTGACCATTTTGTTTTTGCTTGTCCTTTTGTTAAAATACATGATGATATGAAAGAAAGAAAAAAAAAACGTCCTGACTCTTGGTAGCGTGAATGGAGTAGTGGAACAAGCAGGTATGCAAGCTCCCTGTAATTCTCGTTTTCTCCTTCCAGCTATGGTGGCGCTAGACTCAAGAAAATTTTCTGTTGAGGTATTCATTGACTGTGTTGCTGGGTTAAACCTTATTGACTTTCTTTTTCTTCAAAATCTGGGTCTAAGTACGTGCACTTTAGAAAGGGAGATTCCGGTGTTTGCAATAGATTCTTCACCTCTTTCTCAAAGGAGTCTCACTCATATTGCACATGGTATTCAGTTGAGGGTGGGTGATTCACATGTAGAGTTTATATCTTGTTTTGTCATGAGGGATTTGCCTGCTCCTATAGTCCTAGGTTTACCGTGGTTGACAAAACATAATCCAATTATTGATTGGCAAGCAAAACAAATTATCGGTTGGGGAGAATTTTGTTCGGAGAATTGTCTTGGCACATCTATCTCTGGGGTGTCCACTGCGGTTCTACCTCAATATCTCTCAGACTTTGCGGATGTCTTTTCGGAGGGTGGGACCCAGGAATTGCCCCCTCATCGTGACTATGATTGTCCAGTTAATCTCATCCCAGGAGCTAAGTCTCGCCTTTACAATCTTTCCCAACCTGAAAGAGAGGTCATGCGAAAGTATATCGCCGAGAGTTTGGCAAAAGGTCTTATTAGGCCACCTAAGTCTCCGGTGGCAGTAGGTTTTTTCTTTGTCAAGAAAAAGGATGGATCACTGAGACCGTGTTTGGATTTTCGGGAATTGAACCGTATTACGGTCCGGGATCCGTATCCCCTTCCTTTGATCTCCGACCTTTTTGATCAGATTGTTGGTGCCAGGGTGTTCTCCAAGTTGGATTTGAGAGGGGCCTACAATCTGATCAGAATCAAGGAAGGGGGTGAGTGGAAGACGGCCTTCAATACGCACGAGGGTCATTTTGAGAATCTGGTTATGCCTTTTAGGCTGACTAACGCGCCAGCAGTATTTCAGCGATTCGTCAATGACATTTTTCATCACTTGGTAGGGAGGTTCGTGGTAGTTTACTTAGATGACATTTTAATTTACTCTCCTGATCTGAAGACCCATCAGGATCACGTGAGACAGGTTTTGACGATCCTTCAGGAGAATAAGTTATATGCCAAATTGGAAAAATGTGTGTTTTCTGTGCAGGAGCTTCCGTTTTTGGGATATCTGCTTTTCGACTCTGGTTTTCGTATGGACCCCGAAAAGGTCCGGGCGGTTCTGGAATGGGACCGACCAGAGAATCAGAAAGCTTTGATGCGGTTTTTGGGGTTTACTAACTATTGTAGAAAATTTATTCTAAACTATTCCACCATTGTTAAACCTCTGACTGATATGACAAAGAAGGGCACTGACGTCTCTGTTTGGTCGGAGGAGGCATTGCAGGCCTTTTCGACTATTAAGGAGTGTTTTGCGTCTGCTCCCATTCTGGTGCAGCCCGATGTGTCTCAACCATTCGTGGTGGAGGTGGATGCATCAGAAGTGGGGGTGGGAGCGGTGCTGTCGCAGGGTTCTTCTCCTGGCAAATGGGTCCCGTGTGCTTTCTTTTCCAAGAAGCTCTCGGTCGCCGAGAGGAACTATGATGTGGGAGATAGAGAAATTGCTGGCTATAAAGTTGGCCTTTGAGGAATGGCATCACTGGTTGGAGGGGGCTTCTCACCCCGTTACTGTTTATACGGATCATAAGAATTTGGCTTACCTGCAATCTGCCAAGCGTCTGAACCCTAGACAGGCCAGCTGGTCACAGTTTTTTACCAGGTTCAATTTTTTTGTTACTTTTCGTCCGGGGGTCAAAAACATCAAGGCAGATGCGTTGTCTCGCAGTTTTCCTGGGGGAGGTGATTCAGAGGATCCTGCTCCGATTTTGGGGTTGTGGTTTCCGCTCTGTATCCCGAATTGGAGTTGGAGGTGTTGGGAGCCCAGGGGGGGGCTCCTGGTTCCTGTCCCCCAGGGAGGTTGTTTGTTCCCGAAGAACTGCGATACAAGGTTTTCAAGGAACATCACGATACTGTCCTTGCCGGACATCCTGGTGGTAAGTCCACCTGTGACCTTGTGTCCCGGAGGTTCTGGTGGCCCGGGTTACGTAGCATTGAGGATTACGTGGCAGCTTGTGAAACCTGTGCACGATCTAAGGTTGCTCATACTCGACCGGCTGGTTCACTCCTTCCTTTATCTATTCCGTCTCGTCCTTGGACGCACTTGTCCATGGACTTTATTACGGATCTGCCGAGTTCCTCGGGGAAAACAGTAATTTTGGTGGTAGTTGATCGTTTTAGCAAGATGACTCATTTTATATCGTTAACTAGTCTGCCTAATGCCAAGACTCTTGCGCAAATTTCTGTTGACAATATCGTGAGATTGCATGGTATTCCTTCGGATGTGGTTTCTGATAGGGGCACGCAGTTTGTCTCCAGGTTCTGGAGGGCGTTCTGCTCTCGGCTTGGCATTAAACTTTCGTTCTCTTCGGCGTTCCATCCGCAGTCGAATGGACAGACGGAGCGTACTAATCAGAGTGCCATCTTGGAAAATGGGTCCAAGATTTATCGGCCCGTACAAAATATCTGCGCTGATCAATCCAGTAGCGTTTCGACTGGATCTTCCAGAGACTTGGAGGATCCATGATGTGTTCCATAGATCTTTATTGAAAAAATATGTGAGACCAGTGGAACCATCGCCATTGCCCCCTCCTCCTGTTCTGGTCGATGGGAATTTAGAGTTCGAGATCTCCAGGATTCTTGACTCTAGAGTTCTTCAGGGTTCCCTTCAGGACCTGGTACACTGGAGGGGATACGGCCCTGAGGAGAGGATGTCGGTTCCGGCACTGGAGGTCAACGCCAGCCGACTGGTTAGGGCTTTTCACAGAGCCCACCCGGATGAGGTTGGTCCGGGGTGCCCGGAGGTCACCCGTAGAAGGGGGGGTACTGTCATGCCCTGCTCGGACGGTGTGCATAGGTCTGTCAGATTGGCAGCACGTGTCTAACCTTTTGTTTGTTTTGGAATCATGCTGGATCCGCCTTCCTTCAGGTGCTCTGGGTGGGGTCATTAGCTTAAATTGCCTTCAATCCCAGAGGCCGTGCGGGTTATAGAATTCAGTCTGGCCTTGGATTCAAGGAAGGAAGGATTGTCTGTTCCAGCTCAGATAAGTTTGGTTTCTGTTTGTGTTGTTTGCGGTCTAGGCTATTTGTGTGTCTTCTGCCCCTTCTCCCCTTTCACCATCTCAGGGATTCTAGGGTGTTTGCAGTCCAGGCACGAGGACACATCATTCCTACCATCTAGGTCTCAATGTGGGCTTAGCAGCATAGGGAGAGAAGTCAGGGATGTGCTAGGAGGTGACCTTCCCCAGCATCTAGCCTAGACACTTGTGTATTTGGTTGTCTGTGTATCTGAGATCTTGTCCGCCGTGACATCAATACTGATGACCTATCCTCTCACCTGGGATCTGCTGTTTTGAGAAGGCAGCGGTGCTCCTGTGAGCACCACTGCCTTCTCACAGTTACCAAGTACAGAGCCATACATTGTAAAGCAGCTGTGCTTGGTGTTGTAGTTCTTGAATGGGCCTGAGCTGCTCCTAGGCCACGTGATCGATGAACGTGTCATCACCCGGCCTAGGAAAAGCATAGAAAAGCCTCAATGCAAATTATTACCGGATCAGCGATGATTCTCTGCAGCGGTCTCTAAAAGGTAAGTGTATTCCCTTCTCCGTGAATCCAGATCCTTCTCCTGATTTATTTTTATGTTATGATCCTCCTTTCAAGTTTGTTCTGTCACTCTTTCAATGGAGCTCTATCAACAGCAGAAGAGTATCTTCATGCAAAATCCTCAGAAAACAGGTCATCAGTATTAAAATGTCAGAAAACCCCTTTAACTATATGTCAGACAGATTAGCAAGAGTAGAAGGAGGAAGAGACCAGTATGGTTTACTAGAGAGGTAAGTAATATAGTAAAAGAAAACAAGGCTGTATAAGCGATATAAAGAAACCAGAAGTGTAGCTGATAGAGAACTGTATAAAATTAAATGGAACAGAGCCAAGTATATTATTAATACTGCTAAAGCATCAAAGGAAGAGAGAAATGGCCAAACCTATTAAGAAGGGGGATAGAACCTTCTTCAGGTGCATTAGTGATGGGAAGAAAAAATCGACAAAAATGAAAAATGGGCAAAGTCACTATATTGATAGGGACAAGGCTGTCGCTGACAATTTGAATAGTTACCTTAATTCAGTATTTTCATAAGGCGGCTTTTAAAGTCGTAATTTGTGTGGTTATGACATTACTGCTGGCTGTAAAGGCTCAGCCGCAGTGTTTAAGGAGGATGATGTTATGGGTGAATTGGCACATTTAAAGTTTACCAGGGCAATGGGTCCAGATGGCATCCACACCAAAGTCCTTACAGAACGCCTGTCTGTGGTTGCTGCTCCTCTTACTGAGTTAGTTAACCAATCCCTCCTGACAGGGGATGTTCCAGAAGAATGGAAAATGACCAACATTGTACCTATCCACAAGAAGTTTAGCAAAGAAAAAGCTGAAACTATGGACCAATGACCTTGACCTCGGTAGTAATAAAAATAATGGAAACCCTCCTGAAAAAGGAGATAGTTGAACACCTAAAAACCAGCAATCTGTTGGATCCAAAACAGCATGGCTTTACTGAGGGCTGATCATGTCAAACTAATGCAGCGTCCCACTCAGGACACTTGGGAACTGCAAAATTACTGTGAAATGGCATTATCATCTTGCATGTCATTTTGTATTGCAACACGTGTTGTATCCCTGGTCTGGTGCAATTTATACATTCCACCACTAGATGCGGATAGCACTTAGGACATATACTTAGGTCAGGCCCAGTGTAGAGAGGAGAAGGGGGAAGGAGTAGTCAGTTGGTAGTAGAAGTAAAGTGGGAGAGTTAGAGCAGAGTCAATGGTTACTCTGAGGCTACACACCACAGATTATTGGGTGAAGCCAGCTGCAGAAATGAGGTAGAGCCAAGGTATAAGGCACAGGAGAGCGTTTTCCTTCTGTGACCTTCTTAGATCCTGGATCCTATAACCAGAGGATAGCGTTTTTCGTCCCTGGAAGAAGATAACCAAGCTAAAGAGAGACATCGGTGATAACAGCCATTACTTAAGGCTTAATGGGCACCTTTGCACATGGTGGAGGACAATCTAGCTTCAGGCAGCTTCACCATACATTGAAGAATACAGACTAGCTACCTGTTCAAGGGCTTGGAAGATACAGAAACAAAAGGACTAAGCATACCAAATAAGCATTACAGGCAACCTCACCAAATAACTCAGATTTGTGGTCGGATCGGCTATCAGAAAGGGTTAGATAGGATGGGTACACCCATCTACAACAAGCAGTAGAATTGTGCCATAACTGCTGCGGTAGGGCAGCCTAAAGTGGCCAAAAAGCGTAGACCTTAGTTTAGAGTAAAACATATACATACCATTACGACACCCGCTTTGCACTCAAAAGACACTACATGATGAAGGTGCGGAATATACCGTACATATCAGAGACTTCTATATATGTTACCTCTTTGTCACGTGCGACGGCACATTGCTCTTGAAGGTAGCTAAAGTTGATGCTTTTGAAAGAGTGGTCGGTAATCAGGAACGATTTACTCCTATGTTGACAAACATATGAACATATTACGAGGAGGTCTGAATCCCGAGAGCTGCAGACTGAAACAATGGTGAATCTGATGGAAGGGCTTAAATTAAGTCCAACCATTCGCTAAGGGTCCTGCTTGGACACCAACTGTTACTGGTGGCAAATACTTCACCTATACTTATTCCCCAGGCGACCGCTTTAATTATTATTATTTTATAAAGGACCCAAAAGTTAGAAGATGGCGTATGCCGTTTAACTCTAGTAATGGATCAAGTGAAATGTGTAGACTCACCAGGCCCGGGGAACCATAAGCACGAATACATGGCTGGTTGAAATTAACGAGCTAATGTTGCCTGCACTGAGGAAAAAACATACCCACTATACTAGCAGTTGTGACAGGAAATAAGCTTAAAGTCATGATAACTATGTATGCTGCGCCTGTGATAGTGATAGGACTTGTGTCCGTAGACGTGACAGACTATATATATTGCGCCTTATTGTTGTACCTCCCACTTGAAGATGGACCGGTACAAGGTGCAACACCAACACCCTCAGCCCGAGTTTGAAGATGAAGTAAGCGTGCCTATAATGAAGACATAATGTACACACAATGCCTACTGCTATGACAGGACGAGCTTAAGGTCATGATAGACTAGCTATGCTGCGCCTGTAGTCGTGCTAGGACTTATCGTGTCAGTAAACGTGACAGACTTCGTAAATCGCTTGTAGTCGTGACAGGACTTATTATTCTGTAGTCGTGACAGACTTCGTAAATCGCCTGTAGTCGTGACAGGACTTATTAGTCTGTAGTCGTGACAGACTTCGTAAATCGCCTGTAGTCGTGACAGGACTTATTAGTCTGTAGTCGTGACAGACTTCGTAAATCGCCTGTAGTCGTGACAGGACTTATTAGTCTGTAGTCGTGACAGACTTCGTAAATCGCCTGTAGTCGTGACAGGACTTATTAGTCTGTAGTCGTGACAGACTTCGTAATCACCTGTAGTGGTGACCGGACTCCCTGTGGACGAACCTGATGCCACAGTATAGTTGTTTCCCTTTTTTTTTTTTTTTTTTTAAACAACCCCTTGAGAAGCGGAATTGTGAGACCCCAGGGTCATCTCCCTGGGAGAATAGGTCTATAATTCAAGAACCTAGAGAGATTAAATGTGAGAAAATGCGAACCCGGGAGAAGGTGATGTCCGAAAGGAAGGCTTGGGATGACTGCTTGAAAAGAAACAATGAAGACCCAACGACCTACAACAATAATGTGAGTGAGGTTCTAATGGCAAAGCCGCGCCTACGAGCCACCACGAGAAGAATTGTAACGCGATCCACAGCTGACCGAGGCATGCGAGCGGCCTGAATGCAGAAAAGGCATGAACATACTGTGGCGGGACCACGCAGCCAACCTCGAATGGCGGAGTTGTGTGAGTAAAATGTAAACTGAAGACATGCGTGAGAGACTAATGGCGGAACCAAGCGCGAAAGGGACTAAAGCGCTAGAGGGACTAAAGACACTAATGGTGGAACCAAGCGCTAGAGGGACTAAAGACACTAATGGTGGAACCAAGCGCAAAAGGGGCCATGCGCAAGAGACACTAATGGCGGGGCCATGCGCAAGAGACACTAATTGAGGGGCCATGCGCAAGAGACACTAATTGAGGGGCCATGCGCAAGAGACACTAATGGCGGGGCCATGCGCAAGAGACACTAATGGCGGGGCCATGCGCAAGAGACACTAATGGCGGGGCCATGCGCGTCAAACTTAAACGGAGAAGCAATGCGTCAGAGACTCTAATGGCGTAGCCATGAATGCGAAACAAATGGCGATTTATTATTATTATTTATTTTTAATATATATTTTTTTTTTTTATCCACTTATGCAGCACCAGTATGACTTGGGGACTTGCATAACCATGACCCCCTTCGACAATAAACCTAGGACACTAGCAAGCTTATAACCATATCGTACCCCTAACAACATGAAGATCAGTCATAGGCCCCACAGAGCCATGAGGCTGAAGAGATCATCAGGCTCCCGAAGCCAAGACTGCACTCGATGACATTGCAGTGACGATAAGTAATTAAAATGTGAGCTAGACCTGATGGGATATGCATCGACGTTAGTGAACCGAACCACGTGCCTAAATAAAACATTAAACCAACCGTGAATAAACAGATGGGAGAAAAGCGCCAGAGGCATTACAGTTCGCTAAGAGAAGACCCTTATCGTGAAAACAAATGAACTACTTGTGAAACATAGTAGGAATCTTACTCCTATTAGCCCACTAACCGCTGAGGACTGCATGGTGAACTGGGGCAGGAGGCCAATCCGAGTGAATGCGAACCAGAAGTAAAGGAGACCAGTCTGAGTGAATGCGAACCAGGACTAAAGAACAGGACACTTTTTTTTTTTTTTTTTTTTCCTGCTGAAGTGAAACAGTAAGTGGGCCTATAACATAACCACCAGTGAGGAAAGAAACGTAAACCTGAAAGAAAGCAGCTATGTTTATCGGGAGAACGGTATCAGAGCGGTGCACTGACTGCCCTAGAGAAAATACTCAGTAACCATGATGTAGCAACGAAAAGGAAAATGCAGCTTTAAGTGGAAGCCGAATATGCAGCAACTGATGTAAGAACAGGTGGGTGAATGCAGCTCTGGATGTGAGTAGTGCCTAAAAACATGGTATGGGCCCAGCTCTGAGCATGAAGAGCAAGGTATAACGCAGCTGTATGAATGCAATCTGAAGTGACAGGGTATTGATGTGATGCAACAGCAACTCATAAACGCAGCTCTAGTAGTAAATGGAGTATAACATTGTTAATGCAGACACATGGACGTGGCTTTTGAAGGTAACGAACCTAACCATGATCATTCGACCATTAGCGCCCCACCCCCCTCGCCCCAGAGCGCTACAAGTCCCCCATGGTGTATCCAAGTCCAATCCTACCGTGAATGCTAGTACTCGCCTGGCACCTTCTGCCATTACCCAGGTGCGAATGAAACCTCCACATAATGCTGTAGTTTTTTTTTTTTTTTTTTTTTTTTAAATGGACATCACCACCACCCAAGAAAACATAAATGCGTTTTGAACGTAAACCCTGATGCAACGCCAATTAATCAACATATAGTGCACCTATGACCTAGCACAAAACCGCTGACACATGCGTGCCCATAACATACGGTTTATAGATTAAACACTTCCATACAAGAGCATCAGAACTCAAATACAGGCACCTAGACCGATCTGCTTGAGTACCCATATACAGACCACTGATATACAAACCCCCACACCTAGCATGTCTGGCGTTAACTGCGGATGTGCCCCCACATGTAAAACAGGTAACAGAAACCCCACACTTTTTTTTTATTTTTTTTTTTAAGCAGATATCAAAACGTAAGCCTGAAAAGAAAGCGGCTATCTTTATCGGAAGAGCAGTATCAGAGCGGTGTGCTGATAGCCCTAGTAAGAATACTGAGTAACCATTATGTAGCAATGAAAAGAAATGCAGCTTTAAGTGGAAGCAGAGTATAACACATGATGTAAGAACAAGTGGGTGAATGCAGCTCTGGATGTGAGTGGTGCCTAAAAACATGTTATGGGCACAGCTATGAGTATGAGGAGCATGGTATAAAGCAGCCGTATGAATGCAATCTGAAAGTGAGCAGAGTATTAATGTAATGCAACAGCGGACGTATGAACGCAGCTCTAGTAGTGAACGGTGTATAGGACAAAATGTAAATGCAGACACACGGACGTAGCTTTGAAGGTAACAATCCTAACCACGATCATTTGACCATTGAAGCCCAACCCCCTTTGCCCCAGAGCGCTACAAGTCACGGACCGTGTAACCAAGTCCAATCCTACCGTGAATGCCAGCACTTGCCTGGCAACCTTCTGCCATTGCCCAGGCACAACCGAACCTCCACATGATGCTGCCGGAGGTTTTTTTTTTTTTTTTTTTTTAAATCAGCGACCATTGATCCATATTCACCATCACTTAAACCCAGCAAGCGTAGCTTGAACCAACTGCAGACACGCGCCCCGCATGTAAACCAGGTATCAGAAAACATACAACCATGCCCACTCTAAGCACATGCTACCCCAATAACTGTATGCAATGGCCCCATCAGGCCTCTGAATAGCCAGACAAACAATACAAACAACCATGGTTTGACCATTAGCACCCATACTCTGCTGTATCCCAGAGCGCTAACATATCGCGGGCCGCAGCGTGGGTCCCGTACAACCAATTCCGATCCTACCATGGATACCAGCGCCCTCCTGTCGTCGCCCAGCCGTAAGGAGCCTCCACACCATGCTGCTGTATCCTAGAGCTGAGCCAGAGGTAGTGAAATCAGCTGAATCGGCGTCAGTCTGGACCCACAGGTGCCTATAAATAGCCTAGTAACCAGCCAGCCTGGGCTCACAGGTGCATGAAAGTAGCCTTGTAATGACCCTCCCCTCCCACAAATTCAGCAAACTTCTTTGCTTAACACTTACTAGGGACCTGAAGCAAAGTCACCTACCAGAACTACTGATACGGAACCTTCAAGCTAAGCTAAACCCAGCCAAACCTATTAACAGTGGATCAACAGGATTCCTTCAAATTGCAAAAGACTGTATTCTGTCTGATGTATATGCTGCAACTGGAACCAACATCAGTAAAAGTTGTGAGTTGCCTCCTACCACTGTCTACTTCATTCTTACCATTGGTTGTACCACCATTAACGGTACTGGCGTCACGACAAATAACACCAAGGGACCCAGCCGCCACAAGCACCCTAAACACCACTGCCACCAAGGGCACCTCAACCTCCATCTAGGCTGGTGCTTCCCTACCACAGAGCGTGCCCTGGAGGATTTCGTGCTGTCTTCCTCAACACGAGGGAGGCTTTCTGCTAACTGTGAGTAAACCGATGAACTATGTTATTATTTGGCCCCTCATCGGCCCACCGTGCACCTCACGTGTTGCCCCTGCAGTTCTGGCTTGCTGCACTAATCCTACTGATTTCTTTGACTAAAGTGTTCGACGAAGGTGGCGCCGTGGTTATTGCCCACCTTGCCTTCATCAAAGACTTTGATACAGTGCCACAGAGAGAGGTGATAAATTATTGAAGATTGAACTTAATCCTTGGGTAGTTCAGTGGATTCGCAGTTGGCTGAAGAATAGACAGCAGCAGCCAACAAACGTGCGGGAAGGAGACTCGAGCATCGCGCTCGAGCACAAGTGGTGTTCGGCCGAACACCGCGATGTGCCCTGCATCGCGTTGCTCGAGTCAAAATGGTGTTCAGCCGAGCATGCTCGCCCAACACTAGTGGGGTATACTTTTTTATTGTGATGGCCCACTGTATAGGAAAGCGTAGTCTGCTGTGCTTTCCTATTCAGTCAAAAATAAAGTATACCACTCCAACCAAGGCCAAAAAGAGCACTCTTATGGCTACTATTGAGTGAAAAGCAGACTATGGCTTTGTTTGGTATTTGCACTTTCTCAATGCATACGCCATATGTGATCACATACTGTAGCTTGATGTGAATAGAACCTTACATAGAGACCATATAACCTCACTGAGAGCTCCAACCAAGGTATTCTGTGAACAACATGGTGCCTTTTTCCCAACACAGGGACTTGATAAATACTCACCTATGACTGTGTATAGAAAGAAGACATTTAGTGCCACATAGCAGTTGCTTAGGCTATTTTCACACTAGCGGCAGGACAGATCCGACAGGCTGTTCACCCTGTCGGATCCGTCCTGCCGCTATTTCGCCATGCCGCCGGACCGTAGCTCCATCCCCATTGACTATAATGGGACGGGGGCGGAGCTCCGGCGCAGCACGGCAGTGCACGGCGAAAGGTCTCTCACCGCGAACTGCCGTGCTGCGCCGGAGCTCCGCCCCATCCCCTTTATAGTCAACGGGGACAGAGCGGCGGCACGGCGAAATAGTGTCAGGACAGATCCGACAGGGTGAACAGCCTGTCGGATCCGTCCTGCCGCTAGTGTGAAAGTAGCCTTAGTCTGCCTCTGGGGGTATGCCACTGAACAAATTCCCCATTATTTGTACATAATGCAAACGTATGCAAAAATATATCAGCTTGTGGTAGTTCATGAGAAAGGGAAGTTGTAGACTTTTATGCTGACTGCAGCTTTTAAGCATGCTATATTTAAACTCTATATAAACCATACAATGGCACTTACAGGAAAATAAGCTTTTTACATACCTTATGCTGCGTACCTAGAGCTCCATATACATCCATTAGAATATAGAATAGTGTTGATTGTGAATATTCTAATCGCGAAATTTTATCGCGAATAATAGCACTTCGAGAAATCGCGAATATCTATATCTTCGTAATCGTGAATATTCTAGATTTTTTTTCATCAGTACACATGATCCCTCACTGCTTCTTGCTTGTGATCGCAAATTTTTGTATCGTGAATTTTTGTCGCAAATTTTACGATTGCCGATTTTTGCAATCAAGAAAATAATGACTGGAGATCACGAATTCTCGAAGTTGCAAATATAGGACGAATATTCGCGAAATATTGCAATTTCGAATATTGCCCCTGCCGCTCATCACTGTTATATATTGACTAACCTATTTGTAAGCATTTATAGCTATTGCAACTGAAATAAGAAAAACCTTTAGAATTAGTGACCAAACAGATTTTCTTTCACTTGTGGACAGAGATGGACATAAAAGAGGAAGTATGTGATTTAATTAGCTTTTTTATTACTAGTTATTTGGTTAGTAATGCGGAGAAGATTGTTCAGTTTCCTTCTAACATTTATTGCATTGCACAATATGTAGCCCATGGAGTGAAAGCAGATGGGAACTTTGATGAAAATTACACTGTCAGTCTTAAAGGAACTCACGAGATTACAAAAAAGTGTTATTTATACCCAGGACTATTATACCCAGTGAACGTGACAAGAGGATTCTTTACTGTAAGAGCAGTGAGACTATGGAATTCTCTGCCAGAGGAGGTGGTGATGGTAAACCCACTAAAAGAGGTCAAGAGGGGCCTGGATGTATTTCTGGAGTGTAATAATATTACAGGTTATAGTTATTAGATTTCTGGAGAGGTGGTTGATCCAGGGAGTTATTCTGATTGCCTGATTTGGAGTTGGGAAGGAATATTTTTCCTAAGATGATACAATTGGCTTCTGCCTCATGGGTGTTTGTTTACCTTCTTCTGGATCAACATTGCAGGATGATGGTCTGAACTGGATGGACATATGGCTTTTCTCAGTGTTACAAACTATCTTACAGTTATTGTGTCTATTATGCTTCTTGTGATAGAAATAGATTTGCTGCCAGATGATCGCTGATCTGATCTCTTGTTTCAGTACAAATACATTTTGAAATTAGTGGAGGAATAGCAACCTGAAAATGATGATACCCATGATCTTGCTTGTTTATTTTTAGCTTAATATTTTTTTATATTTTAATTACTATTTCATCCTATGGGAGGCATGGCTCCATAGGAACTATTCCTCTGGTAGCTTTGGATCCTTCCTAAGGGTCGAGGGTTACCACAGCAAAAGAATGTCTTCCCCGATCTCACCACAGGGCATCCCTTCGGGCCCAAGGACTTCAGTACTCCCAGTGAAAAGCCTTTCAGATACTATGGGCACAACTGACCACGGCATCTGAGGCGTGAAATGTCCATGATTGGTGTTATCACAGATCACAGACATTAGCCCCAGGTGACTGATTTTAAAACAGCAGAAGGCTGTTCGGTGGAAGGTTGGAAGGGGTTAAAGGGGTTGTCTCATTAAAAAGACATGCTGCACTCCATAGAAAAAATATATAATTTAAAGTTGTTTTTTTTAAATTAATTGTCATGTTCAGGGATCAGGAAACCCCTGAACATATCACGAGCGTTCGCCAAACAGACACCAAGGTCCAGAGAAAGCCAAAACGAATGTTTATTAAACAAAAGTAAAAATAACCTTTAAAAAACGTCGTTGCGGACCCCTTTGGAGCTGCCTAGACCTTGATTGAATGAACTTCAGAATTGAAGTGTCTGGTATTAAGAGATCTTTTATTATACAATATAGTCCAGTAGACTATACTGTATAATAAAAGATCTCCTAATACCAGACACTTCAATTCTGAAGTTCATTCAATCAAGGTCTAGGCAGCGCCAAAGGGGTCCACAACGACGTTTTTTAAAGGTTATTTCTCTTCATCTGCCATCTGCCTTGAGCACACGCAGAGGACCGCAGCCGCAGCCCAAGACAACTGCACGCTGGCCGGGACACCAAATAACCAGCAAAGCGATCTACAGTTGTTGTGACTCTTCACAACAACATCTGGTAAGCAGACTCGTAAGCTCTTTAACACAATAAGGAAGCGTTTAATGCACATGTGGCGCTCTACTCTCCCAATTTTATCTCTACATATTAAACAAAAGTACCAGACACAAATAATCAGAATAAACCAGGCCAGGAAGAAACTGCAACTGAGAAGAACAGCAGGTTTCAAAGCTGAGCAAGCTGTATGAATCAGGTGGATCAGTGGCAGAAGTGTACCACTGTGCCAAGTGACCAGTTTGAATTTGGGCTAAACCCTAAGGGCATTTTTCTGGTGCTCCCCTGGTTTTCACCCTTTAATCCCCTACGCAGGGATCTGGTCTTCACCACAGTGGGCCAACCAGAACTCTACTTCCTAGGATGGTCCCTGTACACTTGGCAGCTGACCTGCAAGGAAACTGAGACACTGGTGCAAGGCAATATAGCACATTGTTAAGACACAAGACCAGGATACAGGATCAAAGTCAGAAAAATGCAAGCGTGTCTGGAACCCATGGAGCATGGCATTCTTAGAAAGACATACAAATTTGCCTGGAACCGGAAGCATGGCGTTCACAGACAAACTTACAAACATGCCTGGAACCTATGTGGAACAAGAAGCAGGGTATTCACAGACAGACATACAAACTTGCCTGGAACTCATGCGGAACAGGAAGCATGGCGTTCACAGACAGACTTACAAACATGCCTGGAACCTATGTGGAACAAGAAGCATGGTATTCACAGACAGACATACAAACTTGCCTGGAACTCATGCGGAACAGGAAGCATGGCGTTCACAGACAGACTTACAAACATGCCTGGAACCTATGTGGAACAAGAAGCAGGGTATTCACAGACAGACATACAAACTTGCCTGGAACTCATGCGGAACAGGAAGCATGGCGTTCACAGACAGACTTACAAACATGCCTGGAACCCAAGTGGAACAAGAAGCATGGTATTCACAGACAGACATACAAACATAACCAATAAAAGATATATGGATCTATAGGTACCAAATCACAACTCAAGCAACGAAATTTTATACAAAATCACAGATGTTTTTATTGGTACAAAATAGAGTTGTGACCACTGGCCACACAGACATTTAAGAACACTTAAAATGCCATACAGACCGCAGATATGTGGTAGTTACAATGATTATGCGTAAAGTGCAAGTGCTAAAATTACTTTACAGCAAAGGAGATTGGTCAGTGCCTAACACCGAGTTTGGTCCTGTCTATACTATATTGCAAACGGTAAACAATGGACCAAAATCTCTACCACGGCACTGACAGTCAGTGCCGTGGTAGAGATTTTGGTCAGTATGCTTTCTCATTTATGTTATTATTTGTTTAGAGTCATTGATGTGAGTATCAGGTCCTTTTAGTCTACGGTCCATTGTTTACCGTTTGCAATATAGTATAGACAGGACCAAACTCGGTGTTAGGCACTGACCAATCTCCTTTGCTGTAAAGTAATTTTAGCACTTGCACTTTACGCATAATCATTGTAACTACCACATATCTGCGGTCTGTATGGCATTTTAAGTGTTCTTAAATGTCTGTGTGGCCAGTGGTCACAACTCTATTTTGTACCAATAAAAACATCTGTGATTTTGTATAAAATTTTGTTGCTTGAGTTGTGATTTGGTACCTATAGATCCATATATCTTTTATTGGTTTTGTAATGAGTGATTATGGATCATTTACTTATTTGAAATAAGGAAACAGTGTTGGTTTATATATAGACATACAAACATGCCTGAAACCCAAGCAGAACAGGAATACAAGGATCATGGCATTCACTGACAGATCAAGACAAAAATACATTAATGAATAACCACTCTGACCACACAAGTCAGGATGGAGTAACAAAGACAATGGTCAGGAGAAGGGAGGAGCGGATCGACTTCGGATGAAACATCCAAAGTTGATTCGCATAAAACTTTCTTAGAATACTTTATTAGAATGTATTAGCTCAGATGAGCCGAAGTTATTACTTCGCGAAGTCTTGCGGGACTTTGGGTGATAACTTCAGAAATTGAAAAATCAATTTCTACTGTAAAAAAACATTTACCGAACTCGAGTTCGGTTCCTAATCAGGAGTGCAAGCACCCTGCACTCAGGTTTCCTGGAGACATACTGAACCCATAGGCATACCACACACAGGTCTAAATAGCAGGCAACTGACCACCTGATATTCAAACAGACTCAGGGAAGCATTAAGCCTAAATAGACACAGGGAACACACAATTCACAGAACACAGTTCACACACTATAGAGGACTGCTGCCAGCATGCACCACACAAGCAACCAGCATACACTGGAACATTAACCACAGCCAGTACGCAAGAGCCAGCCTACATGGCAGAGAATGTCGGAGTGAACAGCACTGTGACATTGATGTAAAAGGACAGGTTAATCAAATTAATTAGATTAATCTCCTAGCCCTAAGATTATGTCACGTATGAAGACCCAACGACTTCTGTTTCAGATGTATGTATCAATATAATATTAGTCTACTGCATAACACCCAGTTTTATTTGACTATCTCACAGTAATTATCCTCTGGAAACAATGTGCTTGATACGGCTCCTGAGCTTTTTGTTTAAATATTTAACAATTCTCGTTTTACAACTTTTTTGGCAAGTTAATTCTTCAGTGCCTATATTGACTCAAGAACACAAGTAATACCTCAGCGGTGCACTTACTAGCCCGCAGGCACAAGCTCATGAATTATCAGCCCGTCTCACGTAAACACCCTGCGACATTTCCCCCTTGTGTGTATAAAATGATTTGCTCATGTGTGTTAATATTAAATGTCTAAAAAATACCATACCATTTAGTTACTGAATCATTGACCTTCCAGTGATGTCTTTAATGGGCAGCACGGTGGCGCAGTGGTCAGCACTGGTGTCCTAGGTTTGAATCTGACCAAGAACAACATCTGCATGGAGTTTGTATGTTCTCCTCATGTTTCCTTGGGTTTCCTTCCACACTCCAAAGGCCCACTGATAGGGAACTGAGATTGTGAGCCCCACTGGGGACAGCTTGATGCTAATGTCTGTAAAATATAGCAGCGCTATATACATGCATAAAATACATAATAGCACTGTACTGAGTACACACATTTCATGAGCAGAATGCATCAGGTGCACTGGGCAGTCTCTGCACGTAGGGTAGTTTCACATCTGCAGCTGTCTCTCCAGCAGGCTGTATATAAAAAAAGAAGAAAAGAAATGAATCGCACATCCAGCTACTATGCTTTGTTCTCATCCCTGCTACTTTAGCAGGAGACAGCACTAAATAGCGCATGTGTACCGCCTCCTATGCTACATGCTAAATGAGACATTAGTGTACATTTTGATCAAAAGGCATAAGCCCACTCACCACGCCAAGGTTGCCTCTATGAGTGGGTCCTAACCTAAAATTGGCGCGGCGCTGCGCGGTGGCCACCGGCAGGCTGTTCTCCGGATTATGGATTACCTGATATCGTAGCCAGATGCAGGTGTGAAACTAGCCTTAGGCCTCATTCACACGACTTTGTTTTTTGCGTCCGGATGCGGCATAGTTTTTTTTGGGAGGATCCGTTTTTTTTCCACAGACCCTTTGTAATAAATGCCTATCCTTGTCCGCAAATGTGAAAAAAGTAGGACATGCACTATTTTTTTTGCTGAAGGGAAACACGGACAACGGACGCGGAACACAAACGGACGAACTATCAGCATTTTTTTTGCTGACCCATTGAAATCAATGGGTCCCCATCCTATCCGGAACGGTCGTGTGCATGAGGCCTTAGGATAAGGAATACCTACAAGAGAATGGTATTCAAAGGTTATATTTTATGTACAGTATATTACCAAAAGTACACTTTAAATGAGGTACTGTACAATGTAATTTTTACTTCCTAGACAGTGTGAAAAATCTATAATAGGGCCCTATTATTACAGTCATTTTCCTCGTCCAGATGTCTCTAAAAGAAGATATGGAGGTTGGGGCTGGAGAGAAGGGGTATTTTATACTGTGTGTTCTATGGTGAAAAAGTGTTTGTATGTGGGATTGTATAGGCACATGCACTGTTCCTGCTTTGTGGTGATTATAGGGGTCATGTAAGACTATGTTGCTATTTGGGTATTATCCACAAAATGATTTCCTCGTGCAAAGAAAGCATTTTTTCTGTTGTGGGGGGAGCATTTCTGATTTCTGCTTTGTGGCCTATGCAGATTTGTGGTTGGAACCTACTTCATTCCTAACTTGTCGTTATGCACAAAAGGTGGTATCAGATATTATGATTACAGTTGAGAATTCACATGGGAATTGTGGTTTTCATTGGAGTTTTCCTTTACGCACGTCAGGGGAAATTTGACTACCAAGAGTAAACGTGAAGTCTGTATGATACAGTCTTCTAAGGCCCCTTTCACACGGGCGAGTATTCCGCGCGGATGCGACGCGTGAGTTGAACGCATTGCACCCGCACTGAATCCTGACCCATTCATTTCTATGGGGCTGTGCACACGAGCGGTGATTTTCACGCATCACTTGTGCGTTGCGTGAAAATCGCAGCATGCTCCTCTTTGTGCGTTTTTCACGTAACGCAGGCCCCATAGAAATGAATGGGGTTGCGTGAAAATCGCAAGCATCCGCAAGCAAGTGCGGATGCGGTGCGATTTTCACGCACGGTTGCTAGGAGACGATCAGGATGGGGACCCGATCATTATTATTTTCCCTTATAACATGGTTTTGAGGGAAAATAATAGCATTCTGAATACAGAATGCATAGTACAATAGGGCTGGAGGGGTTAAAAAAATAAATAAAATAAATTTAACTCACCTTAATCCACTTGCTCGCGCAGCCCGGCATCTCTTCTGTCTTCTTTTTTGCTGTGTGCAGGAAAAGGACCTGGGTGACGTCACTCTGGTCATCACATGGTCCGTTACATGATCTTTTACCATGGTGATAGATCATGTGATGGACCATGTGATGACCGGAGTGACGTCACCACAGGTCCTTTTCCTGCACACAGCAAAAAAGAAGACAGAAGAGATGCCGGGCTGCGCGAGCAAGTGGATTAAGGTGAGTTAAATTTATTTTATTTATTTTTTTAACCCCTCCAGCCCTATTGTACTATGCATTCTGTATTCAGAATGCTATTATTTTCCCTTATAACCCTGTTATAAGGGAAAATAATACAATCTACAGAACACCGATCCCAAGCCCGAACTTCTGTGAAGAAGTTCGGGTTTGAGTACCAAACATGCGCGTTTTTTCTCACGCGAGTGCAAAGCGCATTACAATGTTTTGCACTCGCGCGGAAAAATCGTGCATGTTCCCGCAACGTACCCGCACCTTTTCCCGCAACGCCCGTGTGAAAGAGGCCTAAATCTGTTAGTTATTTGGATAAGAAGGTTGGTATTGTACTTCTTAAATAACCATGTGTTTGTACAGCAAATACAGTATATGATATATAACAATAACCTAGAGGGGGCAGTAACTACTAAAATATCACTTTTATTAAATAATAGGAGTAAAACGACGGCCCCTACAGACAAACAACAAGTAAGACAAATACATACACAGACTGGTACATAGATAAAGACCAGTAAATTAAGATTTTGGTAAGGTGTGAGTGGTGGACTGGACCATTAATGGCAGGCCGAGCACGGCTGTGTCAGATGAAATTGGCGAGCCCTAGTAACTCCCTGCTTGGCCTGGTCCGCCCTATAACAAATATCCTCGGGACGGGGTCCAAAAAGCCCCCCAAGGGGTGGCCCAGACAGGAGCTCTTTACCTATATACTGTAGATGACCCTAGTAAGGCCCTAACACATAAGGAAAAGAAAATCCGTCTGGAGGAGCAAAAAACACACACATTTACCAAAAAAAGCGTAACCCCACCACAGAAAATATCCACTGAAAGGGATAAAGTGAGAGGAATACTCAAGTGTCCCGACGCGTTTCTTCAAAAAGAGTATGCCCCAGGATTTATCAGGGGACACGGGGCAGTTACTACAGTCAGGTTGCGGCTGAGTTTTTTGTATGGCAGCGGTCAGGCGTATGGCTCTAATTCCACGAACAGACTGTGACCCAGGGTGGTGGTGTCCGCAGTGGTGGGGTGACCGGTGTCCGCAGTGGATATTTTCTGTGGTGGGGTTACGCTTTTTTTGGTAAATGTGTGTGTTTTTTGCTCCTCCAGACGGATTTTCTTTTCCTTATGTGTTAGGGCCTTACTAGGGTCATCTATATAGGTAAAGAGCTCCTGTCTGGGCCACCCCTCGGGGGGCTTTTTGGACCCCGTCCCGAGGATATTTGTTATAGGGTGGACCAGGCCAAGCAGGGAGTTACTAGGGCTCGCCAATTTCATCTGACACAGCCGTGCTTGGCCTGCCATTAATGGTCCAGTCCACCACTCACACCTTACCAAAATCTTAATTTACTGGTCTTTATCTATGTACCAGTCTGTGTATGCATTTGTCTTACTTGTTGTTTGTCTGTAGGGGCCGTCGTTTTACTCCTATTATTTAATAAAAGTGATATTTTAGTAGTTACTGCCCCCTCTAGTTTATCGATATTGTTTATTGAGCAGTAATCAGGGAGACACTCCTGTCTTCTCCTGACTGACCATCTTTAGTCTTATGATATATAACACCCTATATATATTACCATTCCTACACCCTGTAACTGTCTCTAATGGGCTAACATAAATGCCATCTTATGTATTTCTGTCCAGGTCCTCCACATCGTGCAGTAATATTATTACTATGCAACTGTTATTACATGTAATTTGCCTGGTTCACCAGCAGGTGGCAGTACAAATGGCAGAGCTATAGTTGGAGAGAATGGAGCTTGCCATTCTATTCTCCCCCCTTTCGGCAAAAGTGGGCAAGTCCTGCTTCCTGCTGGAAGGGTGGGGCAGCAGTCAGTGAGAGAGTTAGTGCGAGTTTGGACAGGAGGAGAGGAGCAAGGTGGGGCACGCTCAGGCATGCCTACGCCAGCCAGAGCACCATAAGCTCTGCTGCCCATGAAGAAAGATGTCTGGAAGCCATAGGGGCCAGAGGAATAGTTATTCGGCCACCATAAGAGAATCAGCAAGAGGAAGAGTTCTTCGGCTGAAGATAAGTTTTACTGAGTGTCAGGAGGGGAACAGTCGACTGCACCCTATCCAAAGATATCAGAACAGATCATGAGTACAGAAACCAGACTTAAGCAGAATTTAGCACAGAATAAAGAAAGAAAACAAAGTTATTGAGCAAGCCTGTCAGTACAGCAGAGAAAGAGAGAAAGCAGAGTTGAGTTTGCCTGCCAGTTTATGCTAAGGCCTGCTGTAACCAAGATAAAGCCTGCCAATCGTTTAGATGAACGTTTATTCAAGTAAAACTGCCATTGAATTTCACCACAAGGTATGAACTCAAGTTATTTTTCCTTCATCCCTCAATTATTACCCCTTTATTTTGCTTCAGAGCCAAAGCCTGGGGTCCATCAGTATCCAGGTAGGAGCACTGTGACACATAAAGAGACATTTAGACCACACTACACCACTCGGCATTCCTACTACACCTGGGACGCTTTAGGGGCCCTGGGGATGGCACATTGCAGCTACAGTGCACTGCGGGCTTAATTAAGGTGGTGCAGTCTCCTAGGCAATAAAACAACGAGTGCCATTATTATTTACATTTTTATCAAAGACAACAGTTTGCACATACTTTAAATAGGTTATCTGATTATTATCAAGGTTATATATTCACATACATTTATCATAGTAACATAGTTTATAAGGCCGAAAAAATACATCTAGTTCAGTCTCTTATACTGCAAGTTGTCAGACCACTAAATGTATGTAGATCTAGACCCAAGGCCCCAAAATGAATCCAGATCAGATTAAAAAAAAAAAGTCAGACCCCACACCAGACTCTAAATTTAATTTAGGCCATAGACCAAACCAAAACATTCAAGAAACCCGCTCCTCTGCCCTGTCTGCTTCACCCCCAACCAAAAGTAACTGCAAAACTGTAACATTTACCCAAAAGGTGTTTTGCCTCTGCTAGAGGCCACTATATCAAGTTAGGTGGTGGAGGTCCTGTGGGTCACAAGTCATTAAAAGTGGATCATTAGCTCTTAAGGAGAACTTTTGAACATGACAATATCTGTGGACGTATGACTATTTGTTTAAAGTTGTCTTCCCTTATTTTCCTCTGTTTTAGGTAATGTAAAATGGAAAATGCTTTCTTGGAACTATATGAAGAAGTTAGAAAGCTGAAAATGATATGCTCAAAACAGGCTGACCTTCTGCAAGAGTTGCTCTCAAAAAAAGACCATGTTACAGGTAAGACAATGGAAATGTCAAAAGCTGCTGGTAGAGATTTATTATTACTATCTTAAATTCAGACAGAGTAAAACTACATCATGCAGCAAATTTTAACAATGGCTCACAGATAGATTTGGCTCATTTTGCTAGACAAGTTAGATAGTTTTCTATTCCTTATGTTGCCACACAGTTGGTCTACTTTACACCAATATTTAGCAATGCAATTTGCTGCACTTTAAGACTTCTCTAAACCATTTCCCTTTCTTAGACATTTTCAGAACTGTCATGTGAGGGGCATAAAGGGGGGAATGTATCATTTGCCAGTTTTCTGGCATAAAAAACTAACACACCTCGTGTTTGCAACTTTTTAAATGCCATTGCACCTGAATCTAGAATGCAAGTGGCATTTCTACACCACCCTTGCCACTTTCCAAGAAGCAAGCCTGGTGAAGGCCTGCACCTCACCATAAATTAGGTCCATCCTCCAGCAGCGCTGGTCTGTGATAAAATTTGGTGTTTTCTAATAAAATATGATTAATGCCTATGAAAATGTTAGAACCTTTTCATAGTCTCCCATACCACACCATCCACCCACTGTGGCCTGGGCTCACTGCCAATTAATTCTTATTTGTGATATTCTCATATTATGTGCTGCAGCTTAGTGAATCCATTAGCAGAGAAATAGGGGATGGCGTATGCCCTACGTGACTCATGTCATATGCCACAGTCACTGCACTACTAGGCATGCATGATATGATGGTATAGCGGGTGGCGATAGTAAAATCTCTATCACTACTACGTGGCCACCACACTCATGTTTCATATTCCTTTCTTACACTCTGTTGGCTAGGGTATTTTTGCCTAATTGTGAATCATTGGGTTGTCGTCCTTGCATTTAGATTTACATTTTACATTCAAGAAACCTGTTTTTGTTTAGTTTTTTTCTAACTTTTTCATAGACAGTGATCAATTATCTAAAATGCTTAATAAATCTTCCGCAAGTCATGTATGCCAGTTTTTAAGCACATATTGAGACAGAATTCTGGAGCATTTAGCTTGTAAATCCCCCAATATGTTGTTTCCATTGATTAATTCTAATCCTTAAAAGGGTTTCTCGTTCCTTTTATATTGATGACCTATGTGATGCACCCCTACCTATCAGCTGCAGTAGTTTAGGCTCAGATGGTAGGACTTAACAGCTCTGCAACATTTACTAGCTCCATCCACTACACACACTGTCACGACCATGGTTATGGTCGTGACTCTTTGGTTGCATGCAGTTGTCAGCGGTTTGTTCTATGTTGTCAACCACAGGTGAGGGTTCTGGGTTTGTTGCCTCACGTGTGGCTGCCGTTGGCAACATATGGTTGTTGGCAGTGTAGCAGCTGGAGCTGGTGGCTAGGCGGCTCGCTGTCACGGCATGCGGTTGCCTCTGGCAACGTGTGATTTTAAGTGTTCACTTTCTATGTTTGGTGTTAGGGAGTTTGTTCTGTGTACACTTCTCCTTTAAGTGACACTTACCTTGTCTGGTGATGAAAGGGTTAATTCCTTTTCTGGTGTGTGTGTGTGTGTGTGTGTGTGTGTGGGTGTGGCTGCTTGGGCTTTTTAGCTCCTGCTGGAAGCCAGAATTCTGAGGGGTACTCCTGCCATGCTTTATGCTGGAGTCATCCTCCTGGTTCATTTACCATCTGTCCAGTGAGGGCCACCCTTGTGGTCATAAAAGTTATGCATGATGTTTAGTTGATGTGGTTATCCTTTCTATGTTTGTTGCAGCTATGGATGTCCTGGTTACCTGTGAGTTTATGGTGTGTGCTGTGTCCTTAGTGTTTGTGTGGACAGCAGTACTGGTGCATGGGTTCCAGTCAGCGAGGCTGTGGCAGGTAGGTTTGGAACTGGTGTAGTTCACCTGCCATATCCATATGTCTGTATATGTTCCCCCTTCCTTGCAGCTTGGCCAGTGAGACTCCTGTTCGTCCGTGTCTTGGAGGAACAGGTCGTCTTACCCTGCTCCTAGCTCAGGGTTTTCCTGAGGGATAGTAGGGACCCTAGGTTCCAGAGTATGAGCCCTCCTACCATCTGGGTTGGCTCATACAGTTAGGAGTCAGGGTCAGTATTAGGGACGCGATAGGAGGTGACCTGCTCCCTGATCCTGTGGTCCTGGCCTAGCAGCTACCTGATTTCATAACATCGCACGGATGAGGGTTTCCCCCACTCTCATCCGTGACAGTATGACCACAATGGCTCCTTGCTTGGACCGACCTTCGAAAGAGGGTGCAGCATGCATCGCCATCTGCTTTTGGGCTGCATGCGCATTCTCCAGAGGGAGAGCGTTATGGGGGTTTCACCGTTAACGGCGCGGTGAATGGCATTTCCCCGCCATTCCTTCACCGTTGTCTGTTTTGGTGTCCCCTTACTTTTCATTCCCCACCCCCCTCCCATTGTTTGTTGTGCCCCACCAACTTTGCCCTTTTGTTTTGGGGGGGCTTTGAGCGGTGGGAGTGTCTACGCCTTCAGAAGAGGGCGCAGCATGTGGCGCCTGTCGCTTTCTGGCACACATGCTTATCCTCCGGAGGGAGGGTGAAAGGGGAACCCTAGTACAGTGCAGTTCTCTGTAGCAGTTGCTGTAGTGTGTATGAACTTACTCTTGTGGTTGGGTCTCTCCTAGTCCATGTCTCAGTGGTTCTCTGACTTGTGTCGATGTGGCTGGCTGCAGTCCTTGTGAGACTGGCTTTGGTGTATGCTAGTGAAGGATGCAGGCTGGCAGCGACCTGGTGGGAACCGTGACCTGAGTGTGGACGCAGTGTCAGTGCGGTCTCTCCTGGCTGTTTGTTGGCTGGCGCCCTGGTTCCTGTGTGTTGCTCCAGGGGCTGGCAGCAGTCCAGGGAGACTTGCTTTGCACTGACACTGATTCTATTACTTTTTCCCCTTCTCCTATCCCCTTGTTGGGTCCCTCTCTAGTTTTCCCTTTTTTTTTTTTTTGGTGGGGGGCTTTGAGGGGTGGGAGTGTCACAACCATGGTTATGGTCGTGACTCTTTGGTTGCATGCAGTTGTCAGCGGTTTGTTCTATGTTGTCAACCACAGGTGAGGGCTCTGGGTTTGTTGCCTCACGTGTGGTTGCCTTTGGCAACATATGGTTGTTGGCAGTGTAGCAGCTGGAGCTGGTGGCTAGGCGGCTCGCTGTCACGGCATGTGGTTGCCTCTGGCAATGTGTGATTTTAAGTGTTCACTTTCTATGTTTGGTGTTAGGGAGTTTGTTCTGTGTACACTTCTCCTTTAAGTGACACTTACCTTGTCTGGTGATGAAAGGGTTAATTCCTTTTCTGGTGTGTGGGTGTGGCTGCTTGGGTTATTTAGCTCCTGCTGGAAGCCAGAATTATGAGGGGTACTTCTGCCATGCTTTATGCTGGAGTCATCCTCCTGGTTCATTTACCATCTGTCCAGTGAGGGCCACCCTTGTGGTCATAAAAGTTATGCATGATGTTTAGTTGATGTGGTTATCCTTTCTATGTTTGTTGCAGCTATGGATGTCCTGGTTACCTGTGAGTTTATGGTGTGTGCTGTGTCCTTAGTGTTTGTGTGGACAGCAGTACTGGTGCATGGGTTCCAGTCAGCGAGGCTGTGGCAGGTAGGTTTGGAACTGGTGTAGTTCACCTGCCATATCCATCCTTGCAGCCTGGCCAGTGAGACTCCTGTTCGTCCGTGTCTTGGAGGAACAGGTCGTTTTACCCTGCTCCTAGCTCAGGGTTTTCCTGAGGGATAGTAGGGACCCTAGGTTCCAGAGTATGAGCCCTCCTACCATCTGGGTTGGCTCATACAGTTAGGAGTCAGGGTCAGTATTACGGACGCGATAGGAGGTGACCTGCTCCCTGATCCTGTGGTCCTGGCCTAGCAGCTACCTGATTTCATAACATCGCACGGATGAGGGTTTCCCCCACTCTCATCCGTGACACACACTGGATGGACCTGTAGTTCCAGCAAACTACTGTCCAGCACTGGTTCTACTCCCGAACAGCTGGTCAACATGGATACAGGGTGTTGGACCACTACCAATCAGAAGTTGATGGCCTATCTTGAGGATTGGCCATCAATATAAAAGGGTAGAAAAACCTTTTCAATTATAACTATGTATAGACAGTAGATGATATATTTACGGCACATGCATTGTAACAAAGGGATCGAATTAGAAACATAGAGAATTGACAGAAGATAAAGACCACCTGGTCCATCTACAGTCATGTGTGATCCCAGGCATGTTTAAATTTACTTACTGTAGATTTCCCAACCACATCTGCTGGAAGGTTGTTCCAAGCTTCAACCACTCTTTCAGTAAAATAATATTTCCTGACCTTGCTCCTGATCTTACCCCAGCTAATTTCAGATTGTGCTCTCTTATTCTCGTGTTTAGCTTCTTATTGAGAACACTTACCTCTTGAACCTTATTTAAACCTTTAACATATTTAAAGGTTTCGATCATGGCACCCATTTTCCTTCTCTCCTCAAGGCTATACAGATTAGGTTATTTAAGTCTCCCATGGTATGTTTTAAGACCCTCTTTACCCTTTCCATTTTATCTATATCTTTTGTAGGTGGGGTCTCCAGAACTGGACACATTATTCCAGATGAGGGTTTCTTCTCCCCAAATGCATCATTTTACATTTGAAAACATTGAACTGCAGTTTCCATTGTTTAGATCATTTATCAAGCGAAGCTAAATCTTTTTCCATGTTACAAAGCCCTCCAAGAATATCAAACCTAATACACAGTTTTGTCTCATCTGCAAACAGGGAAACCTTACCTACCAAACCTTCTTCTATATCGCCTACAAAATATTAAAAATAATAGGACCCAGGACTGATCCTTGGGGATCAGATGTCAAAATAATATATCAGTATAGTTTTATTAAAATTGACAATATTACACAATAAATGGGATTTTTTTTTTTACAATAGATATAGTAGGCCAGTGATGGCTAACCTTGGCACTTCAGCTGTGGTAAAACTACAACTCCCAAGATGCCCCCCTTGCTTGGCTGCTCTCAGAACTCTATAGAAATAAATGGAGCATGCTGGGAGTCGTAGTTTCACCACAGCTGGAGTGCCAAGGTTAGCCATCACTGTAGTAGGCTGTAGCATTCTATAATACTATATGATGTTTGCTGCTTACTTTATAAAAGCATAAAAGAGCCAAAACATATATGAAAGAAAGTAAATAATATAGAATATACTCCTCCAGTAACTCACAGTAGCTTAGTAATATAGTTTGCAAGGCTGAAAAAAGACATACGTCCATCCACTTCAGCCTGCTATCCTGCAAAGTTGGTCCAAAGTCAAGTATCCTAGACCAGGGATCAGCAACCTTCGGCACGCCAGCTGTTCAGAAACTACAACTCCCAGAATGCTCAAGTCATTTCTATAGGAGCTAAAAGAACAGTTCAGCATTTTTTCATGCAGCTGGAGTGCCGAAGGTTGCTGATCCCTGTCCTAGACCCATAGTAGTGTAAACCCCTAACATCAATGGTCTCGTCATGTTTCATGTTTCATATTGCAGAGATGCCTGTTTCAAAACCAATCCAATGCACTGACACAGGGGACGATGTATGCTCTGAAAGTCCATTCTTTAGGCTGAAAGGTAAAGAAGACCAATGTGTCGAAGCAATCAAGACCCAGGCCGATGATGTGCCAGTGCCCTTAGAAACTGAAGAAAATCCCAGTCTGCTATTGGACATAGATGTCCGGTTCCCCCCATGTGAGGACCAATATAATTTCCTGGCCAGTGTGCCTGATAAAGAAGAGACTGCTGTTGGTTTGCCGTGTGCAGAGATCACCACGGATGAAAGCAAAGTCAATTCAAACTATGCTTTGTTTATCAAAAACGACACTCCTAAATTTTTGAATATGGATAACGATGGGAGTAAAATAACCCCTGCAGGAGTATATCTTGACTTTCTTACTCCGATTAATATAGAACATAATTTTAGTTTATCAAATATTTATCAAGAAGATATACGTTTCCTGCAGTCAACAGACATATCGTTTGAAGCACTTTTGGAACCACATAAGAACTTTAATGAAGTTAAAGGACCGGCTCAGGTATGAATCCCATAGTGTATTTATATCTATGTATGTCTGCTCTTAAATGGACTCTGGCATCTTGGACCACCCCCATTAAGTATAAGAAATGATGCATAGCATACTGGACGTTGAGTTAAAAAATTTATTATTTTTATAGTCATCCATATTACCCAGGTGTGTTCCTATAAACCGGCCATGTGATGAATAGAGGAGACGAGCCCTGGAGTCCCCTCGATTGTGCCTGCACTCAGGAGTCCTCTCTATGTATTGCAAGGTTGTATTGCATGGAGCGTGAAAGGCATGCATATAAAGATAACAATTAGTGATTTGAGCATCCTGTTTACTATGTGTCCAGTACTGTAGTTTATCGTGGTGGTCCAAGGTGCAGAGTCCCTTTAAAGAGGACCTCTCCTGATGTAACTAGAGCATCTTTTCTGAGAAGTCTCTGTTGTCGTGTCATTACTCAGTTATTCTTGCTGGAGATGTATGACTGTATAACTGGATCTACATAGTCGGAGGCTATGATGACTGATTGGACTATCAGAGTGGTTTTGGACATGTCTTCTTAAAAAGGGAATAAAAAACACCCAATAAATACAATATGAATAAATAGTAGGCGAGGAATAATCGGAAATGAAATGATTCAGAGTTTTAAAGGAGTTTGCCCATCTCGTACATAGGTAGCATATTACTAGAATATGCCACCAATGTCAGATAGGTGAAGGTCCCAGGTCCTTTCTCGGGGGCATGGCCTTTTTCAGAGAGTATGTATTTTCTACTGAAGTTCTCTCCTAGCTTCTAACAATACATGCGACTGGTGGCAGATGAAGTAGGGAAATGACTCTTAAAGAGGACCTGTTGCCTCCCTTGACATGCCTAGAGCATCTATTCTTATGATTTTATGATGTGCCATTCCTTTATTATTCCTGCTAGAAGTTTGTAAATTAATTTTCCCAACAGTATGCAGTAAGATGGGGGAGGGTGTCCCTGCTCAGTCTGACATTATCCAATCATTGCTGCCAGTGTAGGGAGACAACCCCAGACCCATCTGTACCCTTACTGCAGACTGCTGGAAATTAATTTACAAACTTCTAGTAGAGATAATAGAGGAATGGCACATCATAGAGTCATAAGAATAGATGCTCCAGAATTGTTATTACATGGGGAATGCATGTAGGTACTAAGAGCCATGTCAGAAGAGGTGACAGGTGCTCTTTAAAGGGGTTGGCCCATCTCACACATTGGTAGTCTATTTCTAGGATATGCCACCAATGTCAGATAGGTCCAGGTCCCTCATAGTGAACAAGGGCGTACCACCCAACACAGCCACCCTCCATTCATTTCTATGGTAGTGCCGAAAATAGTGGCCCAGCTATTTCCCATAAAGATGAATAGAGAGATGTTCTTTCTGAAACACATTCTAGAGATGGCTGCGGGTTGGGACCCACACCTATCTGACATTAGTGCCATATCCTTGCAATAGGCCACAAATGTAAGAGTCTACAGCATTGTATGTTCTTTTATCATTCTTTTTGCAGGAACTGATCTTGGGAACAATATAATGAAAAGTCCTGTTGAATGTATTGCGTCAACAGTACCAGTGAGGACTATTAGGGCTCATGCACACGACCGTGTGCCCCGCCGTTGCTGTATTGCGGACCACATACGGCGGGTCCGCAATACACGGGCACTGGCCGTGTGCAGCCCGCATCATGGACCCATTCACTCTAATGGGTCCAGGATCCGGGATATGAGTGCTAAAGAGTGCTTCCGTGGTGCTTCTGGCTGTGTCTCCGCACCGCAAAAAAGTAGTGCATGCGCTACTTTTTTGCGGTGCGGGCAGTCGGATGCAGATCGCGAACCCCATTCAAGTGAATGGGTCCGCGATCCTCATGCAGCTGCCCCACGGTCTGTATCCGTGCATTGCGGACCACTATTTGCGGTCCGCAGCACAGGCACGGCGCCCTTACGTCCATGGGCATGAGCCCAGAGTGTGTTTTTACATACTTTTATATGTATTTTCTTTTATTTGGATCTTGATTATTATTTCATTTTATCTTTATCATTTTTTACTTTTATTAAACTTGTCTGCAGAGCCAGTGCAAGGTGTGCACGCCTATTTTATTACTTTTACTTCTTGCCTACTGTTTGGATTGGGTGTATCCAGGGGCGGACTGACCGGTCGGGCACTTCGGACACGGTCCGAGGGCCGGCCGGGATGGGGGCCCGCCGCAGAATAACATTATGTGTTAATGTTATGCCCCAGGGCTCCAGTCTTGTCGCCATTTGCGACTAGAGCCGCGCCGCAGCTCTGAATACAGCGGCAGGCACAGAAGCTGAACTATCATGTTCTTATCAGCAGCGCAGTGGAAGAGTCTCTCCCTCCCCCTGTGCTGCTGCCGCCGCGGCCAATTAGAAGAGGGACAGGGGGAGGGGCTGTGGCCACTGCGCCACCAATGAAGATAACTGAGCTGTTAATACAAATACAGGAGGCGGGTGCTAGAATCAAATAGCGGCACCCGACCTCTATGACAGGGAGCGGCACCTGAGGGGTTAACTGCCGCTGATCGCAGCTCCCTGTCATAGAGGTCGGGTGCCGCTATTTGATTCCAGCACCCGCCTCCTGTATTTGTATTAACAGCTCAGTTATCTTCATTGGTGGCGCCCCCCCCAGTATAATAAACATTGAGTGCGGCCCCCCCAGTATAATAAACATTGAGTGCGGCCCCCCCAGTATAATAAACATTGAGTGCGGCCCCCCCCAGTATAATAAACATTGAGTGCGCCCCCCCCCAGTATAATAAACATTGAGTGCGCCCCCCCCCCCCAGTATAATAAACATTGAGTGCGGCCCCCCCCCCCCAGTATAATAAACATTGAGTGCGGCCCCCCCCCCCAGTATAATAAACATTGAGTGCGGGCCCCCCCCAGTATAATAAACATTGAGTGCGGCCCCCCCCCTATAATAAACATTGGTGGCGCAGTGGGCAGTGCCAATGAGGGTTAAAAAAATATAAAAATTAACTCACCTCCTCCAATTGATCGCGTAGCAGCCGATCTCCTGTACTTTCTTCAGGACCTGTGGTGACGTCACTGAGCTCCATCACATGGTCCATTACCATGGTGATGGATCATGTGATGTATCATGTGATGAGCACAGTGATGTCACCACAGGTCCTGAAGAAAGTACAGGAGACCGGCTGCTACGCGATCAATTGGAGGAGGTGAGTTAATTTTTATTAATTTTTTTAACCCTCATTGGCACTGCCCACCATATATATTTATTATACTAGGGAGGGGGGGGGTGCACTGCCCACCAATGTTTATATATTTATTATACTAGGGGGGGGCGCACTGCCCACCAATGTTTATATATTTATTATACTAGGGAGGGGGGCGCACTGCGCCACCAATGTTTATTATACTAGGGTGTTGGGGGGGGCGCACTGCGCCACCAATGTTTATATGTTTATTATACTAGGGAGGGGGGGCGCACTGCGCCACCAATGTTTATTATACTGGGGCGTTGGGGGGGGCGCACTGCGCCACCAATGTTTATATGTTTATTATACTAGGGAGGGGGGGCGCACTGTGCCACCAATGTTTATTATGTTGGGGGGAGACGTACTGCGCCACTAATAATGTTTATTATACTGGGGTGTTGGGGGCGGGCGCAATGCGCCACCAATGTTTATATGTTTATTATACTAGGGAGGGGGGGCGCACTGCGCCACCAATGTTTATTATACTGGGGTGTTGGGGGGGGCGCACTGCGCCACCAATGTTTATTATACTGGGGTGTTGGGGGGGCGCACTGCGCCACCAATGTTTATATGTTTATTATACTAGGGAGGGGGGGGCGCACTGCGCCACCAATGTTTATTATGTTGGGGGGGGACGTACTGCGCCACTAATAATGTTTATTATACTAGGGTGTTGGGGGGGGGCGCAATGCGCCACCAATGTTTATATGTTTATTATACTAGGGAGGGGGGGGCGCACTGCGCCACCAATGTTTATTATACTGGGGTGTTGGGGGGGGCGCACTGCGCCACCAATGTTTATATGTTTATTATACTAGGGAGGGGGGGCGCACTGCGCCACCAATGTTTATTATGTTGGGGGGGACGCACTACGCCACCAATGTTTATTATACTGGGGTGCTGGGGGGGGCGCACTGCGCCACCAATGTTTATTATATTGACCTTCTACTACGCATTCTGCATTAAAAAATCCTATTATTTTCCCTTATAACCATGTTGTTATAAGGGAAAGTAATACAGTGAATAGACTTTCATCCTAGCAACCATGCGTGAAAATCGCACGGTTCAACCGGAAGGATGGATCCGGCATTCCGGTATTTTGAATGCCAGATCCGGCACTAATACATTCCTATGGGGAAAAATGCTGAATCCGGCATTCAGGCAAATCTTCTGTTTTTTTCGCCAGAGATAAAACCGTAGAATGCTGCGGTTTTATCTTTTGCCTGATCAGTCAAAAAGACTGACCTGAAGACATCTTTTCCGGTATAGAGCCCCTGTGACGGAACTCTATGCCGGAAATGAAAAACGCTAGTGTGAAAGTACCCTAAAATATTAAGTTTAAATCCCCGCTTTCCCAATTTTACATATAAAATATATAAACAATAAATAAACATATTACATAGCGCTGTGTCCGAAAAGTCCAAACTATAAAATTATTAAAAAATATCTCCTATGCGGTGAGCATTCGCCATTTTTAGTCACCTTGTCACCCCAAAAAATAGGATAGGACTGTTCTATTATGGGCCGAACGTTTCATAAAATGCGAAATGCACGCAGCTTTTTTTGGTGTTTTTTTTTTTTTTTTGCACGGATTTAAGTATCGCAATACTTTTTTATGGTGACGAAAGCGAATCAAAACTTTAGTATCTAAACAACCCTACGCCAATCTGATCGGCGTAGCGTTGTCACGATACCAAAATTTTGATTCAGTTTTGATTTGGCGACTAAAAATGTAATTTGGCTCCTAAATTTTTCAGTCCAGGAGCACTGTGCCCAGCACCCCGATTCCGAATGTTATGCTGGCCTGGTAATGGCAGCGGGGCCCGGTGCAGTCACTGTATTCTATTACACCGGGCCCCGCTCACTGTAATACTAATATTCATATGTGAACAACTTGAAATCCCCTGCGATCCTCTCCCTCTCTGTACTCACAAACTCAGTAGCAGGCCGGGCGGCAGCGCAACTCACTGCGCCTGCTCCTCCCACTTTATGAATGAAGCAGGCGGAGCCAGTGGCGTTGCTAGGGCTGGTGTCACCCGGTGTGGTAGAAAATGGTGTCAGCCATATATGGGGGCTATGGTGGTGCTGCTGCCATAGGGGGCATCCGTTCGCTCAGCAGACCCCCCTAGCAGTCAGAGCCTGGTCTCAGGATGGGCACTTCCAGATTATTTTCTGTCCACCACCACAAAACAATGGTGCTAATAGAACAGACTACACAGTGTAGCGGTATACTGTATATTGTGTGACGTCAGTGAGTTGCGCTGCCGCCCGGCCTGCTACTGAGTTTGTGAGTACAGAGAGGGAGAGACTCGCAGAGGATTTCAAGTTGTTCACATATGAATATTAGTATTACAGTGAGCGGGGCCCGGTGTAATAGAATACAGTGACTGCACCGGGCCCCACGACCCTGTATTGGGGATCATTCACTCACAGGGACACTGTTATGGGGGGATCTGTGGATGACACATATATAGCATAGGTGCTATATTTGTGTCACCCACAGATCCCCCCCACAACAGTGCCACCCACAGAGCCCCCACAACAGTGCCATCCACAGAGCCCCCACAACAGTGCCATCCACAGAGCGCCCATAACAGTGCCATCCACAAAGGCCCCATAACAGTGCCATCCACAAAGCCATGGGGGAGCTTAAAATATAACTTTTACTAATATAGTTAAAACATAGCGCCACACACAAATAAATTGTGATAATGATAAATATGGCTTAAGAGATAAGGAACAGTCTTACCATTCCGACGCAACCCTGGTTGTAATCAACCGAGCGTGGTATAGAGGATGCACCACGTCCAGGCTGGTATTTAGGTATGGTCGTTGGTAATTGCTAGAGGTAGACAGTGCAGGGAACCGATGTCCCTAGAAATCCCTGGTTGGGGATGGGGCCATTGCTAATGCGGCCCTGCCTGTCTATACAGAGTTCCTACCCCGCAAGGGGCGGCCCTGTCTGGATACCTTACCCTAAGGTAGGGAGGTGTCCCTAATAAGCCTTATTGGATAGTTCCCGACGTGTCACGTTTCAAGTGGTCTATCATCAGGGGCAGGGCCGTCTTGAGCCCTGCTGGCCACTGCCCCGAGTATCAGGCTATCAGCTACACATGGGGGTGCTGCCATGCCTGCCTGCCGGCACTCTAGGCAGCGTACTGTGAGAGCTGTGATTTTCTAGGACCTTAGATGACATCATCACCATGTGACCAGAAACCTAGCAATATTACTGGTCACATGGCTATGAGGTCATCTCAGCTCCGGTCTTCCAAGAGTGTTGCTGCAGGAGAAGTTTCCCATAATTGTGGAGCTTTTTTTGAGAAGATTACATCAGGAAAAGGTGACAGGGGCTGTAATGCTAATATACTGTAAGCTACTGTATAGTGGGGTGCTATACTGCTCTACTGTATACTATGGGGGTGCTGTATACTGTATATTGTGGGGGCTGTATATTTTGGGGTGCTGTATACTGTGGGATACTGTATACTGTGAGGTGCGGTATTCTGTATAGGTTGGGGTGCTGTATACCGTGAGGTTTTGTATACTGTGGGTGCTGTATATTGTGGAGTGCTATACTGCTGTACTGTATAGTGTGGGGGGCTGTATCGTGTGGGGTGCTGTATAGTGTATCGTTTGGGGTGCTGTATACTGTGAGGTGCGGTATTCTGTATATTTTGGGGTGCTGTATACCGTGAGGTGCTGTATACTGTGGGTGCTGTATATTGTGGAGTGCTATACTGCTGTACTGTATAGTGTGGGGGGCTGTGCAGTGTGGGGTGCTGTATAGTGTATAGTTTGGGATGCTGTATACTGTGAGGTGCGGTATTCTGTATAGTTTGGGGTGCTGTATATCGTGAGGTGCTGTATACTGTGGGTGCTGTATATTGTGGAGTGCTATACTGCTGTACTGTATAGTGTGGGGGGCTGTATAGTGTGGGGTGCTGCATAGTGTATAGTTTGGGGTGCTGTATACTGTGAGGTGCTGTATATTGTGGGGTGCTATTGTAATGACCGACGTCACGCACAGGGAGGAAAACAGGGAAAGCCCTGCCCAAGGGAGAGGGAAAGGTGGTGACCCCTAACTCACCTTGCGGCTGGCACCTGACTGCCCTGACGTCCCTAGACGGGTTCCTCACCCGTGCGGCGATCACGTGCCTAAATCCTGGCTTTCCCTAATATGAGCCCTAGATAGTGAACGGGCCGGTGGGATCGCTAGTCCGCACCACTATCACTAAGAGGGAAACACCAGGGAGAGGACAGACAAAACAGACAAACACATACACCCAGGTGGGCGACCACAATAGACCAAAAAGGTCCAACAGGGATCCGGAGGGTAGCGTTCTGGACCAACTACCAGAGAACGCAGCAACACAGCTCCAGAAGGTCAGAATAGATGTCCAGGCAGGAAGCTCTATCTCTGGCAACCAGAGAAGTGTGAGAGAGGAATATAAGGAGGTCTGGGAGTGTTGGACAAGGAACAGCTGAGGGGAAGGAGCTACGGATCCCTGAGTGAGCCAAAAGTGAGCCAAAGCAAACCCAGAAAGCTACCATAAGGAAAACAGCCCTATCTTAAATAGAGCGTGCAGCCAACCGCTGCGACTTCCTGACCCCGGGTATAACGGAGTCAGGCGTGGTTCTCGATACCCTCGTGACAGCTATACTGCTCTACTGTATACGGTGAGGTGTTGTATACTGTATAGTGTGGGGTGCTATACTGCATAGTATGGGGTGCTGTATACTATAGGGTGCTACACTGCATACTGTGGGTTGCTGTATACTATAGGGTGCTATACTGCATACTCTGGGGTGCACTGTAATGCTAGGGTGAACCGAGCCCCGTTCTCCTCCCTGCAGAGCGGTGCCCACTTCCAGCCTGAGCCCAGCTGCCCAGAGCACTGATCCTGAGCAGCTGGAGTCTTCAGAACTGGAAGTATTTATATCACTGTACTCTACCGGGTGTGTGGATTTTTTGTGTGTGTGTGTTGTGGTGGAGGCCGTGATTGCATGCTAGGGTGTGGGAAGGCGGGATCCAGGGGGCCCAAGTAAATTTTTACCCAGGGTCCAATCAATATTAAAGACGGCCCTGATCAGGGGAAATAATCCGGGATAGGTGCAAAAAGATAGTCCTACAAAAATAATATAATCAACATAAGGCCCTTAGGTTTGGGTCAAAAGCACAGAACAGGTGCAGATCTTTCCATTACACCTTCTCTGTGGAGGCTTCAGTCATGGCCGGACTGGCCTGCCGGGACACCGGGAAATTTCCCGTTAGGCCGGCAGGCCTGAGTGCCGCAAGGCCGCGGCCCTAGTGACAAGTGGGGGTGGCCGGCGGCAGGGCACAGCAGGAGATGAGCGCTTCCATTGTGGAAGCGCTCATCTCCATAGTCATCTGTATCGCCGTCCTCAGGATGGCGATACAGATGTCTATGCTACGGCAGGGGAGGGAGAGGTGTGTCCCCTCCTGTTCTTCTGATAGGCTGCCAGCACTAGGCCGGCAGCCTATCAGAGGCCGGTGCAGGCGGCGTGATGACGTCATCGCGCCGCCTGAGCCGTAAAGAGAGGGACACAGGCCGGAAGAGGCCTGCATCGCATCGCTGGAGGTAAGTATAAGTGTTTTTTTTGTTGTTTTTTTATATAGGTACAATACTGGATCATGGTAAGTGGGGGCTACTGGCACATAAGGACGACTACTGGCACATAAGGGGGGCTACTGGCACATGATGGGGGGAAACTGGAATATGATAAGGGGGGCTACTGGCACATGATAAGGGGGCTACTGGCACATGATATGTGGGCTACTGGCACATAAGGGGGGCTACTGGCACATAAGGGGGGTTACTGGCATATAAGAAGGGGGGGCTACTGGCACATGATAAGGGGGGCTACTGGCACATGATGGGGGGGCTACTGGCACATAAGGACGACTACTGGCACATAAGGATGGCTACTGGCACATGATGGGGGGCTACTGGTACATAAGGGGGGCTACTGACCCATGATAAGGGGGGGCTACTGGCACATAAGGGGGGCTGCTGGCTCATGGGGGGCTATTGGCACATGGGGGGCTATTGGCACATGATAAGGGGGCTACTGGCACATGATAAGTGACGGCTACTGGCACATAAGGGGGACTACTGGCACATAATAAGGGGAGCTACTGGCACATGATAGGGGGGCATTCTGGCTACTGGCTCATGATACGGGGGCTCTGGCTGCTGGCACATGATGGTGGGGGGGCTCTTATTACTGGCACATGATTGGGGGGCATCTATGGGGGCACATCTTATTGGCACATGATTGGGGGGCATCTATGGGGGCACATCTTACTGGCACATGATTGGGGGCATCTATTGGGGCACTTATTACAGGCAAATTATTTGGTGGCACTACTGAGGCTAAAAAGAAGGGGTATTTTATATGGGGGGCTCTGTATAGGGGCATTTTATACTGGGACACATTATGGTGGGTACTATGGGGAAGGGGGAGGAGCACTATGGGGTCATCTACGGGGGCACTGAGAAGGGGTATTTTATATTGGCACATTATGGGAACATTAGCTCAACTGGGGGCATTACAAAGGGGTATGTTTTGCACATTATAAGGAGAATTATTACTACTGGGGGGGGGCATTATGGTGGGCTTTATTAGTCCCCCATGGTATGGCCCCCTAGTAGCAGCACCATCCTCTCCCTGCTCTGCTATCCCTCTGCCCCTTCTCCAAATCCTTATTATGAAATCTTTCTCATTAGGATAAATTACAACATCAGCTCCGCAGAGCCCCCCAGCCAAAGTGTTGAAGTGGTGTCCGAGATCCCCAAGGGCCAAGCCAAGTAACTGTAAGTTTTCATGTGAAATATGTTTGTTTGTAGTTGATCTTTATTATCGACTTTACATTGCAGATATTTTTTTGCAGCATATGGGTGAAATTTTATAAATATTTTTATTATTTGGTCGAAAGGCTCATTGGGGGGAGGGGGGATTGTAACAGGACTGCCGTAGAATATCTAAAATAGCTGGTCAAGTAAAATGTTCCATGCAACAATCATTAAATAGGTGGCCAACAAAAAAGGGGCGGGTCAAAGGGCGTGGTAACACACTGTCTGAGCATGCTGAGAGTTGTAGTTTTGCAACAGTTGGAGGCATCCTGATTGGGAAAACACTGTGATAATATGAACAATGGGGGCTCTACAAAAGAGCTATCGTGGGGCAAAGTTCATATTCGTGTTTACACACGTGTTTTAAAATGAATGCTTTCTCCTATTATAAACAAGTAAGTAATGACGCAATGCTGTCGGGCTGGTATGCAACTTTTTCCAGGGCTGGTTTTTATCCCCAGTCCAGCCCTGGCTTCACTACTGGTTTTGGCTCAGAATCACTGATGGAAATAACTGACCAAATAACTGAAGTGTGAACTCAGCCTAAACGGGTCTTTGGGATTACTATGCACTACCATACAGCAGACTGGCACTCAATTATTGACCAAATATATGTAGGTCAAAATTGGGGAACCTATATGAATATGCAGGGGTGGGATTAAAAATTTTAACAACAGGTTCCCTACTCCGTGGTGGACGCGCGGCGTCACGACACATGTTTACATACACCATATACATGGTACACATACATAAATACACCATATACATGGTACACATGCATAAATACACCATATACATGGTACACATACATAAATATGCCATATATACACTACACACACATACCACCCCCCGGCTGGATCGGGTTGCACAGGCTGGCGCATGCGCATTGAAAGTCCCTGTGTGGAGCGGCAAGGTCATATTTGGTGGAAAAACTCCCTTTAACAACTGGATCTGGAGAACCTGAGGGAACAGGCTGAATCCCATGCCTGTGAATATTTTAGAGATAGGCTGGATTTAGCATAGCAGGCCTGTGAAATTCAGTTGATTTTAGGCTATTTTATGACATGCAGTGACTACTGCTGTAAAGAGACAACTCAGGAAAAATAGTTTAGTAGCTCTTCTCTGAACTCTCTCTAGAGTATCTATATCCTTCTGGAGATATGGCCTCCAGTACTACGCACAATACTCCAAGTGAGGTCTCACCAGTGTTCTGTACAGCGGCATAAGCACTTCACTCTTTCTACTGCTTATACCTCTCCCTATACATCCAAGCATTCTGCTGGCATTTCGTGCTGCTCTATTACATTGTCTTCCCACCTTTAAGTCTTCTGAAATAATTACTCCTAAATCCCTTTCCTCAGATACTGAGGTCAGGACTGTGTCAAATATTCTATATTCTGCCCTTGGGTTTTTACGCCCCAGGTGCATTATCTTGCACTTATCCACATTAAATTTCAGTTTCCAGAGTTCTGACCATTCTTCTAGTTTTCCTAAATCCTTTTCCATTTGGCGTTTCCCTCCAGGAACATCAACCCTGTTACATATCTTTGTGTCATCAGCAAAAAGACAAACCTTACCAGCGAGGCCTTTTGCAATATCACTTATGAAGATATTAAACAAAATCGGTCCCAGTACAGATCCCTGTGGAACCCCACTGGTAACATTACCTTGTTTTGAATGTTCTCCATTGACTACAACCCTCTGTTGTCTGTCACTCAGCCACTGCCTAATCCACTCAACAATATGGGAGTCCATGCTCAATGACTGCAGTTTATTGATAAGTCTTCTATGTGGGACAGTGTCAAAAGCCTTACTAAAATCTAGATATGCGATGTCTACTGCACCTCCACCGTCTATTATTTTATTCACCCAGTCAAAAAAATCTATAAGATTTGTTTGACATGATCTCCCTGAAGTAAACCCATGTTGTTTTTCATCTTGCAATCCATGGGATTTTAGATGTTCCACAATCCTATCCTTTAATAGGGTTTCCATTAATTTGCCTACTATTGATGTCAGACTCACTGGTCTATAGTTGCTCGATTCTTCCCTACTACCTTTCTTGTGAATGGGCACGACATTTGCCAATTTCCAATCTTCCGGGACGACTCCTGTTACTAATGATTGGTTAAATAAATCTGTTAACGGTTTTGCCAGCTCACCACTAAGCTCTTTTAATAATTTTGGGTGTATCTCATCAGGCCCCTGTGACTTATCTGTCTTCACCTTAGACAGCAAACTTAGAACATCTTCCTCTGTATAGCTACAAGATGAATAGGACAGCAACAGCATTAGTAAGTTGGAATTTCCAGCAGCCTGCAAGCTAGAGACTTGGGTTTTGCTATGATTTATGTAAAATATGAAAATGAGACATCATACAGTACAAGACAGTACCCTTCTAACAAAGCTAAAACCAGCCCTGTACCACACATGGGTCCAGACATTCAATGCTCCAATTGCTTTGCTAGATTATATTCAGCCTGGCTGCTAAGGGTGTGTGTCTTTTCTGCTGCAGTTCTCTCCCTGTAACTGTCACAGCTTCTAACAAAACATATGGATGGTGGCAGTTGAAGATTTAATCTGAGCATGTCTGACCAGCTCAGTGAGACGGACAAAAAAATAAGGAAAAGAACAAACAGCAGGTGGCGCTATACAGATACATTTTATTGAATAGCTCACTGGCTATACTAAATGTTTAATTGTATGCAATTACAAAAATATTCAGATTCAGGTGCTGGTTTGAAAAAATGCAGAATATTTTTGTGACACAACCCCTTTAAGTCAAAAGTTGGTATCAGTTTGGCTTATTTTTTTGCTAAACAAATATTTCTACCATAGAGCCAAAGTATCCAGTGTTTAGCTCCTCTAAGTGAAAAATTAGAACAATCGTCATTTGTTTCTTGCTACTTCTTTTCTACTCTTGCTGGATCTGTATTGTCGCGTACTATACGTCCTTATACAGATGGTTGATCTTGGTCTCTGGGAGTCTACCCTTTACTATCCTGCTCTACCTATAAGTGTAGGACAGAGGTACACAAGACACCTTGTGAAAAAAATACTTGGCACCTATGTGGGTCACAGTCGCCACTACCCTTCTACTGTACCTTGCTTGGTTCCCAACCCCCCTTGGTGTAACATGCACGTTTCATATTTTTCTAGACAGCACCAGAACAGCTCTAAGCCATGACAAATACAGTTCCAGTCCAGTACCAACTCTGTAAGGATTTCTAGCTACATTTGTTATGTAACACCGCAGTCTGAACAATAACTTACAAGTGGAAAATACAGTGGTCCCTCAAGATACAATGGCCTCAGGATACAATATTTTCAACATACAATGGTCTTTTCTTGACCTATCTTAAGTTGAAACTAGACTCAACATACAATGCCTCAGACTCAGATCCAACCCATCAAGGTCACTTCTCTGGTATAATAGCTGGATTAGTTGCTAGTTAGCAGTTATTCCTGGATGTTATATGTCAGGACCTGTTTTATCTGTCTTAGTTATCTGCTTATATTTCTTAAATCTTCATTTTCTTTCATCTTGGATGACGTTTTGGGGCTTTGGAACCGATTACTCGAGTTACAATGGTTTCAACATACAATGGTCGTCCTGGAACCAGGGCCGGCGCCACCAGTAAGGCGACTTAGGCAGTCGCCTAGGGCGCCATTTAGCAGGGGGCGCCAGTTGCAGTGTAAAAAATAAATTAAAAAAAGTTGGTTATATAAGTTCGGCCGGCCGGTGGCGCCCCTCATGCTGCGCCTCCTGAGCGGCTGAGCGCTTGCCGCTCTAAAGAATCTCCGGCCGCCGGCTCAGTGCTGCGCAGCCTGCCTGCGCCTGCTGTCATTCTGTGTCTGCTCTAGTGTAGCGTGGCCGAGCTCTGTTCGGTCCGCGGTACAGGAGCTTTTGTCTCCTGTACCCGGCCGGACTGACAGGAAGTGCTCACTTAGTGTGCACTTCCTTTCAGTCTGGCCGGGTACAGGAAACAAATGCTCCTGTACCGCGGACCAAACAGAGCTCGGCCACACTACACTAGAGGGAGAGGGCTGCAATGAGAGTGACAAGGAGGGGGGGGGGGGCTGCAATGAGAGTGACAAGGAAGGGGGGAGGTCTGCAATGAGAGTGACAAGGAAGGGGGGGGCTGCAATGAGAGTGACAAGGAGGGGGGGGCTGCAATGAGAGTGACAAGGAGGGGGGGTTGCAATGCGAGTGACAAGGAGGGGGGGCTGCAATGAGAGTGACAAGGAAGGGGGGAGGTCTGCAATGAGAGTGACAAGGAAGGGGGGGGCTGCAATGAGAGTGACAAGGAATGGGGGCTGCAATGAGAGTGACAAGGAAGGGGGAGGTCTGCAATGAGAGTGACAAGGAAGGGGGGGCTGCAATGAGAGTGACAAGGAAGGGGGGCTGCAATGAGAGTGACAAGGATGACAAAGAAGGGGGGGCTGGAATCAGAGTGACAAGGGTGGGGGGGGCTGGAATGAGAGTGACAAAGAAGGGGGGGCTGCAATGAGAGTGACAAGGAAGGGGGGGCTGCAATGAGAGTGACAAGGAAGGGGGGGCTGGAATGAGAGTGACAAGGGTGGGGGGGGGGGGGGAATGAGAGTGACAAGGGACGGGGGGGGGGGGGAGAAGAGAGTGACAAGGGAGTCCTCTGAGCCAGACCAAGAGCCAGACTGCAGCCAGAGACCAGATCATTTTATTGTCCTGGTGGTAAGTAGACAATGCAATATGTTTATTATGTAATTGTTTAGTTATTAATACTACATTGGAGACTAATTTACCTCACATTTAGGGTCCATTCACACATCCGTGTGTGTTTTGCGGATCCACAAAACACGGACAGCAGCAATGTGCGTTCCGCATTTTGCGGGCACTAAGAGAATATGCCTATTCTTGTCCGCTATTGCGGACAAGAATAGGACATGTTCTATTTTTTTCAGGATCGGAATTGCGGATCCCATAGAAATGTATGGGTCTGCAATTCCGTTCCGCAAAAAGAGACAGCTACAAGAAGCTGGATTAACACTAAGGGAAACATAGCAGTTCTTTTAATTTAAAAGCTGAGAAAGGGGTGGAACATATGTGATGTCATGATATGGGCAGATCATCTGATAAGGGGGGGGGGGGGTGCGGCAATTTTTATCTTGCCTAGGGCGGCAAAAATCCTTGCACCGGCCCTGCCTGGAGCCAACTAATATTGTAACTTGAGGGACCACTTGTACTTTTAAATGTCCAGCTACCGTACAACACTTTAGATTTTCATTGCAATTGCTCAGGAAAAATAATACTTTTTGGTAGTAGAATCTGTTCCCCGCGAGCCTGCTCATCGGAGAGGGGATATTGCAGTAATATCTCATTGCAGTTTTCCTCTCTCCTTTAACAGAGCAGTTATCCTCTTATCTAATCTCCCAGTCTCTCAATCTCTCTCTTTTGGCCACCAGACAAGCTCTTGGCATCTGAGTACAGGCCTCCTGCCTCTGCAGCACATGCCCCAATACTAGCTCCTCATGTGGTCACAGCCACACTCCTTGTACTTCCTTGTCCTCCTGCCTTTAATCACCTCCCCCCACACTCCTTGCAGGCTACGCCATGGCACAAATCTCAGCACCACAACACTACTCTACCTCTATCAGGCCCTGCCGGCACACACGCTGACAATAGCACGACAAAGACACAAACTGAAACATACAAGAGGGGAAGAGACAACATCAACACCAAAGGAGAATGAGAGGGGCCCTTACATGCTTTTGCCTGACTGTTAGAGGTACATCAGTCTCTTTCTATGGATATATACTGTATGTAAAGTCATGTTCTTTAAATATCACACGTATTAATACAACTACAGTATGTACGTTATATAATGCTTGCTTTGAACTAAATGTGCTGTCTTGAAGCCCACGTGTTTGCATTATTACATTCAGTGCTAACATATGGGACACACTTTGACGTCTGTGAAAGGATTATTGGAATATGTGATTCTAGGGTCAAAATGCAGCTTACTGTTGGTGATCCTCTTTAAACAAGCGGGTAGTGTACTCCTGACATAGGATAAGTGGACTTGATCATGAACCACTGCAAATTCTCTGATCACTCATCCACAGAGTATACTGTACATTTCAGGGATTTAGGTTTAAATAAGAGCATTACAATGTTAGCTATAAGCTCTAGTTCCATTAAGATACTTTATCGTATCTCCATTGTGAATATATCAATAATTAGAGTTGGACTTGTCTTCCATCCACAGCTACATTATGGAAAATTCTGCAGTTGAATACTTTGACTCATTGTCGTCGTCCCACACACACCTATCCCTCACCCACAACAGATGTGCCTAAAAGGATTTTCCAAGATTTTTACACTGATAACCAGTCCTCTGGATAGGTCATCAGTATCTGATACGTAGGGTCTGACACCCGGGGCCCCAACCGATCAGCTGTTTTGAGAAGGCACTGGCACTCCTGTGAGCGCTGCGGCCTTCTCCAGGCTCACCAAGCACAGCGCCGTACATTGTATAGCAGCTGTGCTTGGTATCGCTTTCACACCCTATTCACTTGAACGGTGCTGAGCTGCTCCTAGGCCACGTGACCGATGAACGTGTTAGCAATCGGCCTAGGAAAAGCAGAGAGAAGGCCAGAGCACTCACAGGAGAGCCGGTGCCTTATCAAACAGCTGATTGGTGGTGGTCCCAGGTGTCGGACCCCCCACAGAACAGATACTGATGACCTATCCTGAGGACAGGTCATCAGTTAAAAAATCTTTTAAGCCATTAATTTGGTCTAATGCCTATTAATCTTTGAGGAAAGTCAGTCATAATTCACACAACATTCTGGTAGACGGATGGATAGAAATATAGACAGACAGACAGATGACGCGTTTTTATGTATATGTAATAAAGATCTCTAACATTTAAGTAAATCATGTCCTGTTTCCTGCAGTCTTCATGGAGTCCAGGCTGTCTGTCAGAGGATTTTCCTTGTAGCCAACATGTCGATGTCAACTCAGATGTTGGACTGAGTTCTCAGATATGTGAGTTCTGCCATGCAGTATTTCCAGCAGGAGCAGCGACTGGAGGAGAGTTTCTTGGACACCTCGCTGGGCACATGGAGTGAACGTCATCCTCAGGCCATTTATTTAGAACATTTATGAAGTTGGCCTATCATACAGTAGAAATGAAAAATCGAGATATTAGCAAATATCTGTCTCAGTTTTGCACCTTCATGTAACCTTCATTACTTGGTTTTTAAATCACATCCTGCAACTGTTTATGAATACATTAGTAAACCTGTTTGGTTTATTGAAATGTTCTTCAAATGCTGGTCCATTAGACATGCGTGTATTAGTGAAAATATATACAAATACATCTGATAATAGGATGAAATAATAGGACTGTACAGAAAGATAATGTATGTAAAAGCTATGGACACTTTTGGGCTAAATTTTATTCCATTGGCTGTATTATGGGATAAAACAAATTTGCAATTGTTTTTATTAAAAATGCTGCTCTGTCTTCTGCAGCCTGCCTGTATACATATACATTGGAGGCTGCTCAATGCCATTCAGTGTGAAATCCATCAGATGAACTGCCTTAATGAACTGCCTTAATGAATACTTCTGTTCAGTTTTTACAAAAGAAAAAGGAGAAGGACCTCCACTAGAAAGAATGACTAATAAATCGTTTGATGCATGTATCTTTACAGAGGAACATGTTCTAAGTTTGCTGTCTAAGGTGAAGACAAATAAGTCACAGGGGCCTGATGAGATACACCCAAAATTATTAAAAGAGCTTAGTGGTGAGCAGGCAAAACTGTTAACAGATTTATTTAACCAATCATTAGTAACAGGAGTCGTCCCGGAAGATTGGAAATTGGCTAATGTCGTGCCCATTCACAAGAAAGGTAGTAGGGAGGAATCGAGCAACTATAGACCAGTGAGTCTGACATCAATAGTAGGCAAATTAATGGAAACCCTATTAAAGGATAGGATTGTGGAACATCTAAAATCCCATGGATTGCAAGATGAAAAACAACATGGGTTTACTTCAGGGAGATCATGTCAAACAAATCTTATAGATTTTTTTGACTGGGTGAATAAAATAATAGACGGTGGAGGTGCAGTAGACATCGCATATCTAGATTTTAGTAAGGCTTTTGACACTGTCCCACATAGAAGACTTATCAATAAACTGCAGTCATTGAGCATGGACTCCCATATTGTTGAGTGGATTAGGCAGTGGCTGAGTGACAGACAACAGAGGGTGGTAGTCAATGGAGAACATTCAAAACAAGGTCATGTTACCAGTGGGGTTCCACAGGGATCTGTACTGGGACCGATTTTGTTTAATATCTTCATAAGTGATATTGCAATAAGCCTCGCTGGTAAGGTTTGTCTTTTTGCTGATGACACAAAGATAGGTAACAGGGTTGATGTTCCTGGAGGGAAACGCCAAATGGAAAAGGATTTAGGAAAACTATAAGAATGGTCAGAACTCTGGAAACTGAAATTTAATGTGGATAAGTGCAAGATAATGCACCTGGGGCGTAAAAACCCAAGGGCAGAATATAGAATATTTGACACAGTCCTGACCTCAGTATCTGAGGAAAGGGATTTAGGAGTAATTATTTCAGAAGACTTAAAGGTGGGAAGACAATGTAATAGAGCAGCACGAAATGCCAGCAGAATGCTTGGATGTATAGGGAGAGGTATAAGCAGTAGAAAGAGTGAAGTGCTTATGCCGCTGTACAGAACACTGGTGAGACCTCACTTGGAGTATTGTGCACAGTACTGAAGGCCATATCTCCAGAAGGATATAGATACTCTAGAGAGAGTTCAGAGAAGAGCTACTAAACTAGTACATGGATTGCAGGATAAAACTTACCAGGAAAGGTTAAAGGACCTTAATATGTATAGCTTGGAAGAAAGAAGAGACAGAGGGGATATGATAGAAACTTTTAAATACATAAAGGGAATCAACTCGGTAAAGGAAGAGAGCATATTTAAAAGAAGAAAAACTACCACAAGAGGACACAGTTTTAAATTAGAGGGGCAAAGGTTTAAAAGTAATATAAGGAAGTATTACTTTACTGAGAGAGTAGTGGATGCATGGAATAGCCTTCCTGCAGAAGTGGTAGCTGCAAATACAGTGAAGGGGTTTAAGCATGCATGGGATAGGCACAAGGCCATCCTTCATATAAGATAGGGCCGGGGGCTATCCATAGTATTCAGTATATTGGGCAGACTAGATGGGCCAAATGGTTCTTATCTGCCGACACATTCTATGTTTCTATGTTTCTATGAACCCTGTGATCATGTAGTCCGGACCCTCTCTCTGCTCTCCTGAATGCTCATGAACTGACATCCCTTTTGTCAGATTAGATTTGTATTCAGGAGAGAGGGGAGAGGGGGCTATAGATCGAGCCTTTATCTTCAGGATATTTAAGGCACTTGCAGTTTCATTGACTAAGGTGAACCATAACTGAAGGATTTATTGGGAGAGCTGAGTGATTTCTTCTTGACCACTAGATTTCAAAGACAGGCAACACAATTCTTCAAAAATATTCTATAATATAGCAATATCCCCTTTCTTTTACTAGTTATTCAAAAAACTACACTTATTTTATAATGATTTCTTCTAGAGAGGAGCCCTGGTGTAAGAATTCTTCTATAATAGGCCTCAAAGAAGAAAGTTCCAGGTTTATTATTTAAGCTTACCACTAGGGGGCAGTGAAACACCAGAAAGTAAACCCTTGCTTGTCAATCCATTTACGTACTGTATTTTACAGGGAATGTGAACGCTAAAATGTAACTTATATAGTGTATACTGTGATCTGCAATCAGCATTTTTGTGTAACATCATCCAAGTTTTGGAGCAATGTGCAAGCAGTAACTATTTTAGCAGTGGCGTAGCCTGGGGGGGCCGTGGGTGCCGTTGCCCCGGGTGCCAAATTGCAGGGGGCACCAGGCAGCAGGAATTTTAATGAGGGCCACGGTAGCCTATGACTCCCGTCCCCTCCGTTATGCCTCATAGGCTTCAGGCCACTAGGCCTGAAGCCTATAAGGCAGTAGAGCGACGCAGGACTCGGTCATGATTACACTGTGACCTCCTGCATCGGATCTTGCGAGATGACGCGCAGAGGGAAGGCACAGTAAGGCGTTCGTGACCGCCTGCGCTGGGACGCCACAAGCTGTGATGGAGAGAGGTATTTTTTTTTTATGTACCCTACCCTAATTGCAGAGGTACTGGGGGCACTATGAGGGTGGGGGAGGAGCAGAGAGAGGAGGACCGAAGACATCATACTAATAAGAGTAGAGGGGCCATTATATTAATAATAAAGAGGGGCCATCACATTAATAATAAAGAGGGGGTCATTACATTAATAATAAAGAGGGGGCCATTATATTATTAATAAAGAGGGGCCATTACATTAATAATAAAGAGGGGGCCATTACATTAATAATAAAGAGGGGCCATTACATTAATAATAAAGAGGGGGCCATTATATTATTAATAAAGAGGGGCCATTATATTATTAATAAAGAGGGGGCCATTATATTATTATTATTAATAATAATAATAATAATAATAATAATAATAATAATAATAATAATAATAATACAGAGGGCGTCTTTATAATATACAGGGGGAATAATATTATGGGGAATGGGGGACTATCTGTCTGGCTCTAGCACAGTATTGGGGGCAGGAGGATGACAGTGTTGAGACACCAGGAAGGAGAGGATGATAGTAAAATGAGGTACATACATTTTTTTCTGTGAAACTCTGTAGAGACGAGAAGTGGCTGAAAGAAGGTATCATGGAGGTCTTATCTCTGAATGAAGACGCTGAGGAAAGAGTCTACATCACAGGAGACGTCACTGGGTGTAACAGGTATGGTGCGGTCTTCTCCTGTATATAATAATGTCCATGCACATATCTGTTTCACGGTAGAGTTGGGGGAGGAGATTGAGAATTTGGCCCTCACTGCCGCATCCTGGCCCCAGACTTCAGGTCACACTGTGCGCGTTCTGAATTTTGGGGGCTCACACCAATCTACTACATTATCTGTACTCAGAGAGTTATCACTGTGTTATCTGAGGTGTTACATAGGACTGCAAGTGATATCTACTGCATTATCTGTACTCAGAGAGTTATTACTGTTATCTGTGGTGTTACATAGGACTGCAGGTGAAATCTACTATATTATCTGTATGCAGAGAGTTATCACTTTGTTATCTGAGGTGTTACATAGGACTGCATGTGAATCTACAACATTATCTGTACATGGAGAGTTATCACTGTTATCTCTGGTGTTACATAGGACTGCAGGTAACATCTACTACGTTATCTGTACTCAGAGAGTTATCACTGTGTTATCTGTGGTGTTACATAGGACTGCAAATGATCTACTACATTATCTGTTAAAACGGGGTTGCCCACAAGCTGGGGGGCGCACAATTTTTGGCTTGCCCCGGGTGCTGGCAACCCACGCTACGCCACTGTATATTAGTAATATCTATGACATATTTGCTACACAGCAGCACGGTGGCTCAGTGCTTAGCAATGTTGCAGGACTGGGGTCCTGGGATCCGACCAAGGGTAACATCTGCAGGGAGTTTGTATGTTCTTCCTGTGTTTGCATGGGTTTCCTCCCACACTCCAAAGACATACTGATAGGGACCTTAGATTGTGAGCCCCATTGAGGACAGGCTGATGCTAATGTTTGCAAAGCGCTGCAGAATACATCAGCACTGTAAAAGTGCATGAAATAAGTACATATTTGTAATACTTAAAGAGTAACTAAAATTTTTTTACAATTTTCTTTTAAACTGTTCTAAATAGCCCAAAAATCAATTTTGTACTATAATTTATTAATGAATTATGCTGTTTTCCATCCAAAGTCCTGGATTTTACTGCTTCTTAAAATCATTATTCTAGTACAGCGCTTGCTTGTCAGTGCTGTACTGGTGTACAGATTACTGGCCACTGTGGAGAACACTGCTCCTGCCTGTGCTCCTCTTAAAGGGGTTGCCCGGGTTCAGAGCTGAACCCGGACATCCCTCCATTTGCCCCCAGGCAGCCCCCTAACTTGAGCATTGGAGCAGTTCATGCTCCGATGCTCTCCTTTGCCCTGCGCTAAATTGTGCAGTGCAAAGGCATTTTCAGGAGTTCCGATGACGAATTGGGCTCTCCATGGGGCAGCCAGGTAGCCCGGTGACGTCACCGGCCCTGATGGGCCGTTTGACTGGCTAGGGCAGGCTTTAGCGCCACTAAAACAGCTAGGGCAGCGCTAAAGCACGCCCATCAGAGCCAGTGACGTCACCGAACACACTGCCGGGCGGAAGCTTCCGTCTGGCAGTGTGTTATTTTAAACAAAAGAGCCCTTGCCCTGCGCTGGCAGATTTAGCTGAGTGAAGCAGGCTCCTGCCCGTGCCTACTTCTTTCAGCTCAAGGCTCCTGTACTGATGTGCTGTAGAGAGCCTTGCGTTGAGAAGGGCGGGCACAGGCAGGACCCCGCTCCGTTCCACTAAATCCTGTCAGGTTTAGTTACTCATTGAGGCACAAACACAGCCACAGATGAGACCTATGGTACTGTATATGCCAGTGGCACAGAGCCATAAAGGGTGATCACCGCACTACAATGAAGCCAGCCCGGAGAAGGGTGCCAGGACTCTACTGTACTTCTGCCGCAGTGCAATGATAAAGGTCCGTTCACCTGTAGCTGCCACTAGAGCTCACTGCATACAGATTTATACAGCTTCCAATGAGTTCAATATGGGTTATGCATAGAGTGCCATTCTGAAGTTTGATGTTATGACCCTATCATTTCTGTGCACAACTTACTTAGGTAATAGTGTCTTTAGATATTGATGAATATGTCTTGCATCTGCCCCTACCTACAGAAAGGTATACCACTAAACACCTGGTATTTCTATAAACAAGTCGTGCAAGGATAAACCATTCCGATCATGCACTAAGCTCATTTAATTGTGCTGAGGAAAAAGAAACATTACTATAGCACACAGGGTTACATTACCCATGATGGGATCTCATTCTACAGCAGAATCCAGGCAACGACTGATAAACAATGCAGTTCTTTGAAGTAGCCATAACTCGAAAGTGTGCGTGGGTCCGGGGCTGCCATTGGTAATAGTCCCAAAAAGAAAAACAGTATTCATAAGCAAAAGCGGGAGTGATGCTTTAATGTAAAATATGCAATGTGTTTCTGAGCTGAGCAAGCTTCTTCACCAGGCATACCCTCAGGGGACCGTTACCACCGGCAGTGCCCATGTACACCCTTTTTATCAACAGCACAGAGGCTCCGTTTACATTGTGGTGGTCTTCAGCATATTGTGACCTGTCTTCTATCTAGTGTGAGGCAATGTAAATGTACATGTAAGACCCTGAATATGATAATGCATTTAAAACCCAAACAATACAATGGCTGTGCTTTTATAACATAAAAATGTATTTGCATAGCATAAAGGAGTTTTCCCAGAATTACCCCTTTGGGGCAGGCCAGTTTTCCTTTTTCTTTTCATTTTCTTTTCCTCTTCACCTTCCAAGAGCCATAACTTTGTTACATTTTTCAAACATAGTGACATCAATAATATATATATTTTTTTAATTCTACATTTTCTGGTGAATAAAGGACAACACATTTGAACTACACGTAGGAGTGCTGCTGCATTTTTCTATTTTTTAATAGTTTGCAACAATGGTCATGTCCTTGGCTGCTAGCACACTACCACTTGAATATTCTTGTGATGGTTGAATATTGTATTTTTTTTATATTTACATATGTAAAGGGCATGATTGGAATTTTTAATTCCTTTGTTGTTTTTTTTATTTTTATTTTTTAAAAAATTTACTTTTTTTTTAAGTTTCCCTGAGAGAATTCAACATGTGATTAATATTTTACTATTACAGTCTATGAGGATTCTCTGTACTTCCTATTCCTTCTGATTGGCATCCTAATATTTTGCTGTTGGAGGGGTGATGTTGGGGGGTCAGAAGGAGTCCCCTCCCTCTGATCACGCCCATTCCATGCACCCCTTGTGCACCACAGACGTACAGGCACATCCGGGTGTACAAAGGGGTTTAATATTAACGACCTAGCTTTCCAATAGTATACTAGTAGGGGCTCCCAAAGTCAGACTCCTGCAGATAGATCATAAATATGTAACTCACAGAAAACACATTTAAAGGCTATGGGAACCTTTGCCTGATTTTTTATTGTTCATTTGCTTCCTGAATGCAAAATTAAAAAATTTTCAGTTCTTTTTCAATCTCTTTTTATTGTATCTTGCAATACAAACAAGACAGTCAGCTTGTCATAGATTATACATACGCTGAATAGCAATTATACAGTATATGCTCCATTTTACAAAGTGGCAAACCTAAGATCAAACTAACGGGGAGGAAATCACAGTATTAATTCATATAAAGCAGACACGTATTTGTCATAGAGTTAACAGCCTGTTCATTAACTACCTGCCACAAGCCTGTAACATTAAAAGCACTTCTCAAATGGGATAATAAGGAGGGGAATAGAAGGGGGGATAAAGGAAGGGAGAAGTAGAAGAGAGAGGAAGGGAAGTAGTAGAATGAGCAGTGGTAAGATAAGGTGAGGAGTATAAAGATTGGGTAAAGAATGGGGAGCGGGAAGGAGAGCGAATGGGTGCTCAGCCTTAGAGCTTTGATTAAAGACTTTCTAAATAGTCTCCATTAAAATAGTCATGCAGAATGTCCTTCACTTATCTGCTGGTTCTACAGAATACGATATAAATCTGTCAAAGCACTTCAGAGCACTGCTTCTCCTAGGGTACGGCAACACAATCAGGTTTCTGTATGTGGTTTTGGAAGGCAAAATCAGGAGTGCATCATAAAAGAAGAGAAAGTGTAAAGGACAGATAAATAATCTTCTCTTTTTTAAATTCACTCTTGGTTTTGGCTTCCAACACTGTATCCAAAAACCTGATAGTGTGGCTATATCCTTAGTGTTAGAGATAGCAGCAGATATGTGTACATAGCAGATGTGTATGGAGGGGGGGGGGAGGGGAAGGAACCCAATAGAGGCAGCTCACACAGGCAAGGGAGAAAAGCACACACTAGGCAGTTTGCAGGGCGAGGACAGCAGCATCCTGGACACACGGATCCAGCACGCGTTACTAGGAGGGACACATGAAAAATAAAATCCATATCAAAGGGTATCTATATCCTTTAAAATGAATCTAAAATCTTTTGTAGATAAAGGATAATAAAAAGTCATCAATTACTATAGACATACCAATGTACTGTGGGGGAAGTTTATCAAACCCTGCACTCCAAAATTGTGGCTTCAGTAGTTGATTCATTTAGTTTATTTTAGATTCAGTGTGACAAGGAAAAAAAGCTAAATTGTGCTTGATAATATTGTCTTTCTATTTTATTCATTTGAATACAACTAAAATAAAATAATTAAATTTTACTATCTTTGATATATACTATTAATTGTCTTAGATATAGAAGGATATAGACTATATCTGAAGTCTTTTTCTATTTGACTTCAAGCATAATATTATCCTCCTCCATTTTTGTCAGTGAGCATTACAGGTGCTGGCCATGGTCCTGATACTTGTATCAGGTACTGTATTTGTTCAGAAAAAGCTGCCATGTTGATGTCCAGGAGGATAACACAATTTCTGACCATTATATGACTTGCATCTGCCATGTTTAGCAGTTTTCTCCACTGCAGTCTGTGAATTCTCAGTTATCTCAGAGACTAGCTGCTTTGACGTCTGCCCAAGCACAGGATGTACAGAAATAGGGGATCCTGCTCCCTAACTCCCTGTAGCAAGCCGTCAGAGACAACAGCAGTAATGGAGGATATGATATAGCAGGATTGAGCGCCAGACAGTCCAGCACTTACAGTCCAGCAGAGGGCTAGGGACATTTGCTACTCCTACTCCCACGTCAGTTCTCACATGAGGAGTACACCACGCATCCATAGCAAATCTACTCCCCTGGTGGAGCCACAAAGGCTGTAGCAAGCTGCATTTCAATTCCTTGAAATACTATGTACATTATTTCAAACAATTATAGGAGCAGTTGTTGCATAAAGTTTCCTTGGGAAGGGTAGGGGGGCAAAAAAGTACAAATCAGTTTATTAGTTTTCATTTAAAAAAAAAGTTCCCACCCATAAAAAGAAAAATAAGACTTTTTCCTTATTTTTTCAAATATGTTCATATACGGTACATCTTTGGTAGAATAAGTTAGCTACTATTATTTCCATATGGTAAGTAGCAAAAAAAAAATACGCTGCTCAAAAGAATAAAGGGAACACAAAAATAACACATCCTAGATCTGAATTAATTAAATATTCATCTGAAATACTTTGTTCTTTACATAGTTGAATGTGCTGACAACAAAATCACACAAAAATAAAAAAATGGAAATCAAATTTTTCAACCCATGGAGGTCTGGATTTGGAGTCACACTCAAAATTAAAGTGGAAAAACACACTACAGGCTGATCCAACTTTGATGTAATGTCCTTAAAACAAGTCAAAATGAGGCTCAGTAGTGTGTGTGGCCTCCACGTGCCTGTATGACCTCCCTACAACGCCTGTGCATGCTACTGATGAGGTGGCGGACGGTCTCCTGAGGGATCTCCTCCCAGACCTAGACTAAAGCATCTGCCAACTCCTGGACAGTCTGTGGTGCAAAGTGACGTTGGTGGATAGAGCGAGACATGATGTCCCAGATGTGCTCAATTGGATTCAGGTCTGGGGAACGGGTGGGCCAGTCCATAGCATCAATGCCTTCGTCTTGCAGGAACTGCTGACACACTCCAGCCACATGAGGTCTAGCATTGTCTTGCATTAGGAGGAACCCAGGGCCAACCACACCAGCATATGGTCTCACAAGGGGTCTGAGGATCTCATTTCGGTACCTAATGGCAGTCAGGCTACCTCTGGCGAGCACATGGAGGGCTGTGCGGCCCTCCAAAGAAATGCCACCCCACACCATTACTGACCCAATGCCAAACCGGTCATGCTGGAGGATGTTGCAGGCAGCAGAACGTTCTCCACGGCGTCTCAAGACTCTGTCACGTCTGTCACATGTGCTCAGTGTGAACCTGCTTTCATCTGTGAAGAGCACAGGGCACCAGTAGCGAATTTGCCAATCTTGGTGTTCTCTGGCAAATGCCAAACGTCCTGCACGGTGTTGGGCTGTAAGCACAACCCCCACCTGTGGACGTTGGGCCCTCATATCACCCTCATGGAGTCTGTTTCTGACCGTTTGAGCAGACACATGCACATTTGTGGCCTGCTGGAGGTCATTTTGCAGGGCTCTGGCAGTGCTCCTCCTGTTCCTCCTTGCACAAAGGCAGAGGTAGCGGTCCTGCTGCTGGGTTGTTGCCCTCCTACGGCTTCCTCCACGTCTCCTGATGTACTGGCCTGTCTCCTGGTAGCGCCTCCATGCTCTGGACACTACGCTGACAGACACAGCAAACCTTCTTGCCACAGCTCGCATTGATGTGCCATCCTGGATAAGCTGCACTACCTGAGCCACTTGTGTGGGTTGTAGACTCCGTCTCATGCTACCACTAGAGTGAAAGCACCGCCAGCATTCAAAAGTGACCAAAACATCAGCCAGGAAGCATAGGAACTGAGAAATGGTCTGTGGTCACCACCTGCAGAACCACTCCTTTATTGGGGGTGTCTTGCTAATTGCCTTTAATTTCCACCTGTTGTCTATTCCATTTGCACAACAGCATGTGAAATTGATTGTCACTCAGTGTTGCTTCCTAAGTGGACAGTTTGATTTCACAGAAGTGTGATTGACTTGGAGTTACATTGTGTTGTTTAAGTGTTCCCTTTATTTTTTTGAGCAGTGTATATATAAAAAAAATGAATTATAACAATTTTATATTAATAATTAGATATAATTTATTATAATTAATGTTATATGTACCCCAAAAATGGATATCAAGAACACATCAGACGTAAACCCCAACGCAAGAAACACAGATTTATGTCTTCATGAAAGAAAGAAGTATTCACAGATATACCAAAGCCAAATGTGTCTGTAGCAAACCATAGGAACATGCTGTAATTAAGATGTGAAAGGGTGCTAAATGCTTTACTGAAGACATCTTTTGTGTATACATAGTATACATTGTGGTGAGTATTACTGCTCTGTCATATCTACAGTATGTACTGATTTTTTCACAGTTGGATGACGGACGGGTAAGTCAGGTCTGAGCTACATTTATGGCTTCCTGTCTCATATGGAAAAACATGCAGACAAGCACCTTGGCCATTTAACACCCATGGCTTCAATGGGGAGAGGCTTAGGCAGAGTGCTGAATCTCCTTAAAGAGACCAGAACTCCATGGGAAACAAATATGCTAAGAGGTATCTCCCAAAATAGAGAATCATCTCACCAGCGCTACCTATTGAAAGTGGCTACCTATTGAGTAAAGATCTAACTCTCCAAGAAGCCTTGGGATTTGCCAATAAATCTTCCTTCATTCCATGCCAGGTGTCAGTGCTGCTCAACTGACAAAAAAAAAACACACACACACAAAATAAATTTAGGTAGTATCTGGAAAAATGAATACAGCAAATATTAATACAATATTAATGTATAGTAAATATTTATAATTATTGTAATATATCCTCTTTATTTGCACTGTTATTGCATTGTATCTGAACTGCACAGTGGAAAGGGTTAATGCACAGCCAGCCATTTCTGAGTGACTTTGGGACTAGCAATGCACAGAGATCTAAGAAATCCTCCACAATTACTATAAGAGAGTATGCAAAGTTTTGGAGGGAAAAAACAGACACACTGACCTTTTGGCTCGTTTAGCTCTGTTGTTTATGTATGAAGACTCGTTTATGTCTGAGAAAACTGATTAGTCAATTCCATTGACTTGTATTGAGGCACTACAAGTCTATGGCAGACTGAAATTGTAGCAATGTTTCTCTTTAGGCTGTGATTCTCCACTCTATCCCTCCCACTAGAAGGTTCTAGTTCAGTTAGAAACTGCATGTAAGGAGAGCAGTTAGAGCCCCAAGTTGTATGCAGATAGGGACCCGTGTTAAGTGGCAGAGACTCTGCCAGACTGCACGAATGACCAAAAGAAGATGCTGAGATGGGGATATTCTGCCACAGACCCTGGGTCACCAGCCCTTTGACCATAGGGCCAGCCGGATGACTAAGCCACAGACCTTGGGCCACCAGCCTTCTGAGAGAAAGGGACAACTAACACAGATCAGCATAGAACCTTCTTCTGGCAGGGAAGAGACTGGAGAAGCCAGCTCAGTGCCTTGCCTGTATTGTTTTACACTTGAGTTCCCCCAGTAAAGAAGCAAAGTCTTTAGAATTATTTCCAATTGGGGTGTACAATGCCTTACCATCCCCTCTGGAGAGCAGCAACACAAGCATTCTGGCCACCCCAAAAGCCAGTCACTTAACATAATTTCTACTTACAGATTAATATGGATTTCTGAAGGCTGGGGATATGTGTGTCCCTTAGATCAGGGTGCCGATGGGGCATCACATCTAAGACTCCTCAAACATATCATTATCTAAATGTCTAAATTTCATGTCAGAATGTATTGCATCTAGATTGTATTTAGTTAAAATCAGCAGATCATAGGGCATTGTTGCCCTATGACACCTGGTGTTATCTCCTCTGGTCTGTATGAACGTGATACTTGGGAATCTATCCTCTTGGGCACAGCTACCAATGATAGATCTTCTCCTGTAAATTCTATAAGTGCCCATTTTCAAGGTGACCTTCCTTATAATTTCACTAGTATAGATTCATTGATTGCATGAGTTCTTGTAACTATTACTTAGCATGAATAATAATTTACATTTAATTCATTTGGATTTCTCAGTATTGAGACTGTAACCATCTAAATTTTTGTACTAAGCTGCCAAAATAAATCATTCAGCCATATTTGAAGCTGTTCTTTTTCATTAAACACATGCACAGTATATCTGTAAATCACACCAGATTTACAATACAGAGTGGTTTATTTGAGTAATGAGTCCCACATAAGCAGAAACACATTCATTTCACCACGACAAGGCTTTCTGTCCTTGAAATTATAAATTCTAGGCTAAAATACAAAATCTACAAGCTCCTAGGAAGGATTTGTCAGGCTGGTGACGGTGTTCCAAATTTGAATTAGTTTTCTCATCTGTCACAATGGAGATGTCAAAATATTAATCACAAGTAGGAATGCAAACAAGATGTTTTGTGCATAAATAAATTATTAGGGGGCGAGTGCCTGCTGCTGATCTGACCATCTAAAACATTAGGGGCGAGGGCCTTCTGCTGATCTGACCATCTAAAACATTATGGGCAAGGGCCTGCTGGTGACCCTCTAAAACTTTAGGGATGGGGGTCTGCTGCTGAGCTGACCCTCTAAAACATTAGAAGCGAGGACAGCCTAATAAGCATGTTGATATGATGGAGGAGGAGGACGAGAAAAGGAAGATTGAACCATATACCCTTTTGTGTGGTGGAAGGGGTGCATGGGAATACAGTGTATTCAATACACCATAAAAGCCACATTTAAAGTGCCTTTATGTTCAGCCACTTTCCACTGTGCTTATCAGTTATTATGCCTCCAGCAGTACTAAATACCCGCTCTGACAAAATGCTGGTGTCAGGACAGGCCAGCACCTCCAAGGCGTAGAGCCCCAGTTCATGCCACGTGTCCAGCTTGGACACCCAATAGTTGTAAGGTACAGGGGGATCACTGAGGACGCTACCACGATCTGCTATGTACTCCTTCACCATCTTCCAAAAATTTTCCCTCCGTGTGACACTAGGCCGCGCATCAGGGTGAGAGTGCTGGCGGGGTGTCATGAAACTTTCCCATGCCTTGAAGAGTGTTGCCCTGCCTCTGTTGGAACTGCTGTGTGTTCCCCTCCTCTCCCCTCCTTGGTTTCCCAAGGAAATATGTACTCTGCTGCCAGCGTTGTCAGCTGGACATTTTTTGAGCAATTTTTCCACAAGAACCTTCTGGTATTGCACCATTTTGCTAGTCCTCTCCAACACAGGAATGAGACTTGAAAGGTTCTCTTTGTAGCGGGGGTTGAGAAGGGTGAACAACCAGTAATCGGTGTTGGACAAAATGCGTATAAAGTGAGGGTCACGGGAAAGGCAGCATAGCATAAAGTCAGCCATGTGTGCCAGAGTCCCAACAGACAAGACTTCCCTGTCCTCGTCAGAAGGATGACTCTTAATCTCCTCATCCTCTTCCTCCTCTTCGGCCCATGCATGCTGAACAGATGGAATAAACCTGCTATGGGTACTACCCTCTGTAGCGGAGGCAACCGTCTCCAGCTTCTCCTTCCTCATCATCATCCAATTCACGCTAAGAAGACGAATGTGGTCTGGCTATCACCCTGTGTACTGTCTTCCCCCATTTCCACATCTTACACATGCAAAGCATCCGCCTTCATTGTGAGCAGCGAGCGTTTCAGTAGACACAGAAGTGGGATGGATTAGCTGATAATAGCGGCATCGCCGCTCACCATTTGTGTTGATTCCTCAAAGTTGCGTAAAACCTCACAGAGGTCAGACATCCATGCCCACTCGTCGCTTGTGAAGAGCGGAAGCTGACCGGAAAGGAGACGACCATGTTGCAGCTGCTATTCCACTACTGCTCTCTGCTGCTCACAAAGCCTGGCCAACATGTGGAACGTGGAGTTCCAGCGCGTGCTCACGTCGCACAACAGTCAGTGAGCTGGCATTTGCAAGATCGGTGGCAGCTTTCGGAAATGGGCACACACGAGGCGCACCTTCACCAGTAGCTCAGGCAAATTGGGGTAGGTTTTGAGAAACCGCTGAACCGCTAAGTTGAACACGTGGGCTAGGCATGGTATGTGTGTTAGCTTGCCGAGCTCCAAAGCCGCCACCAAGTTACGGCCATTATCAGACACAACCATGTTGTCACTACTGTGAGTGGGGGAAACTCTCAGCCATATGATGTAAGAGGATGGATGGTAGCTGCTAGGTCAGGAACACAGGATCAGGGAGCAGGTAACCTCCTATCGCGTCCCTAATGCTGACCCTGACTCCTAACTGTATGAGCCAACCCAGATGGTAGGAGGGCTCATACTCTGGAACCTAGGGTCCCTACTATCCCTCAGGACCAACCCTGTGCTAGGAGCAGGGTAAGACAACCTGTTCCTCCTAGACACGGAGGAACAGGAGTCTCACTGGCCAAGCTGCTAGGCCAGGAACACAGGATCAGGGAGCAGGTAACCTCCTATCGCGTCCCTAATGCTGACCCTGACTCCTAACTGTATGAGCCAACCCAGATGGTAGGAGGGCTCATACTCTGGAACCTAGGGTCTCTACTATCCCTCAGGACCAACCCTGTGCTAGGAGCAGGGTAAGACAACCTGTTCCTCCTAGACACGGAGGAACAGGAGTCTCACTGGCCAAGCTGCAAGGAAAGGGGAAACATATACAGACATATGGATATGGCAGGTGAACTACACCAGTTTCAAACCTACCTGCCACAGCCTCGCTGACTGGAACCCATGCACCAGTACTGCTGTCCACACAAACACTAAGGAGACAGCACACCACAAAACACACAGGTAACCAGGACATCTATAGCTGCAATAAACATAGAAAGGATAACAACATCAACTTAACATCATGCATAACTTTTATGACCACAAGGGTGGCCCTCACTGGACAGATGGTAAATGAACCAGGAGGATGACTCCAGCATAAACATGGAAGGAGTACCCCTCAGAGTTCTGACATCCAGCAGGAGCTAAATAGCCCAAGCAGCCACACCCACACACCCACCAGGAAAGGATTTAACCCTTTCATCACCAGAGAAGGTAAGTGTCACTTGAAGGAGAAGTGTAAACAGAACAAACTCCCTAACACCAAACATAGAAAGTGAACACTTAAACTCACACGTTGCCTGAGGCAACCGCATGCCATGACAGCGAGCCGCCTAGCCCCCAGCTCCAGCTGCTACACTGCCAACAACCATATGTTGCCAAAGGCAACCACACGTGAGGCAACAAACACAGAGCCCTCACCTGTGGTTGACAACAAAGAACAAACCGCTGACAACTGCATGCGACCAAAGAGTCACGACCATAACCATGGTCGTGACACATGTCTGGTTGTAGGTTGAGTGGTGAGAGCCACAGTTCAGTCTGGTCCCTTATACCCTGCCACAGCTCTCCGGCGGTGTGCTGTTTGTCACGTAAGCAAATTAGTTTCAGCACAGCCTGTTGCTGCTTCCCCACTGAAGTGCTGCACAGCTTCCAGCTACTGACTGGTGCTGCAAGATGACAATTCAGAGGTGGAAGTGAAGAAGGAGGTGGAGGAGGAGAAGAGAGGGTTGCAGCCACTAATGTAGGTGGTGGCCGAAATCCTGATGGAACTAGAGCCCGCAATCCTTGGCGTCGGTAACACCTGTGCCATCCCAGGGTACGACTTGCTCCTGGCCTCCACAACGTTCACCCAGTGTGCCGTCAGGAAAATGTAGCGTCCGTGGCCAAAAGCACTTGTCCATGTGTCAGTCGTTAAGTGGACCTTCCCAATAACTGCGTTGGTCAGGGCACGTGTGATGTTATGTGCATGCTGGTGTAAGGCAGGGACGGCACACCGGGAAAAATAGTGGCAGCTGGGGACTGACTAACAAGGGACTGCCGCCGCCATCAGGCTGCGGAAAGCCTCAGTGTCCACAAACCTAAATGGCAACATTACCAAGGCCTGCAATTTTGAAAGGTGCGCATTTAGTGCTATGGCCTGTGGGTGGGTGGCTGGGAATTTGCACTTTCATTCAAAGGCCTGGGGTATGGACATCTGTACGCTGCGCTGGGACACAGAAGTTGATGTGCTAGCTGATGGTGCTTGCGAAGGTCCAGGTGCAGGGCGAGAGGCATCCGGGCCTGCGTTTTGGACAGGAGATTGGCCAGCACGTAACACAAGGGAAGAGGAGGCAGTGGTGTGACCCGCAGGCACTGATTGTGGACCCAGGCATTCGGCCCACCTATTAGGGTGCTTTGATGCCATGTGGCGGATCATGCTGGTGGTGGTGAGGTTGCTAGTGTTCACGCCCCTGCTAATTTTGGTACGGCACAAATTGCAAATGACAATTCTTATATCGTCCGCACTTTCCTCAAAAAAGCTCCAGACTGCGGAACACCTACCCTTTGGTAAGGGAGATTGCCGCAAGGAGGTGCTCCAGGGAACAGTTGCGGGCCTGTTTGGTGTAGCCCGCCTTCTCCCTTTTGCCACCCCACTGCCTCTTCCAGCCTGTTGAGGTGCTGCAGATCCCTCCCCCTCTGTACTGCTGTCCTCGCTCAGCTTGCCACCTTCCCAGGTTGGGTAAGTGATTTCATCGTCCACCACCTCCTCTTCCACTTCCTTACTCTGGTCATCCTCCTGACTTGTTGACCTAACAAGAACCTCACTTATTGACAACTGTGACTCATCCTCATCATAAACCTCTTGAGACACTAATTGCAGTTGACTTATTGGCAACTGTGTCTCATCATCATCATCCACTTCGTGAAACACTAATTTGCTATATAGCACCGATGACGAGTTCCGGCCAGTCAATCACTGTAATGCCAGTAATCAACATGGCTACGGCATTACAGTGAGTTCCACTACCTTCCCGAACGTTTATTGGCTGCGTAGCAGCCAACAAACGTGCGGAGAGGAGACTCGAGCATCACGCTTGAGCACACGCACTCGATCACACGTGTGCTGAGCATAGCGATGCTCAAGTGAAAAAGGTGTTCAGTCAAGCATGCTTGCCCAACACTAGTAATTATTCATCTTTGTTGTTGCTGTAAGTACAATCCATTTTTTTCTTAAGCCCCTACCTGTCCAGTGCTCCTGGTCCCAGACTCACCTACCGCTGTCCTTCCCAACGGGCCCAGCAGCCAGGGTAGCTCTCTCACTCCACGAAGACTATGGCCTGCTTGCCAGCTAAGCCTCTCCCGTTCTGCCCATAGGATGTGCACTCCCTCTGGCTCTTAAAGAGCCAACACACACATTCTAATCTTCCACCAGCTAAAGGCTGGCCACCTTGGGTCACTTAAGGCCTCTTCCCCGTGGGAAAGTGCCTAAGCAATAGATCCTAGTCTTCTAATGTCTTATAAAGTGTAAGTTTATGCATTTGTTTGCCTGTGTACCAACTTCTGCCTGTTTCCTGGATTTGACCATTCACAACCTGACATCTGCCTAATTGCCATACTGACCCGGAGCTGCCTGCTCTGACTTCAGACTGTCCCTAAGGTTTTTCCAGTTCCCTCAGCACTCTGCCTGGTGTCTCTTGACCCCTGTGGGTCAGCTGTCAACTAAACAGAGCCTACTCCAGGAGGTTGTGGCCTGGTGGTTCCCCTGCAAAGTCTAGATCCTTCTACAGAGGATAAAGGATAAAGACTAGATGACTGCCAGGATAACTCCCTTAGGAGTAGCCCCAAGTCAAATCTGTTCAGTTAATACAGAAGTTCCATACACACTGCCTAACATTCACTAAATCTGCATGAGATGGTCACCCACCAAGTATCTATGCCAACACATGCAGTGTAAGTAGAGTAAAGTGGCATTAAAAGGTATGGGCAGCCTAGTCACTTTGCAGGTGAATCATTGGCTGAGGTGACAGGTGTGATAAATGATATTATTAAATATGTGAGGTTTTATTTAGGATAGTCTAGAATTAAGAGAGAGTATATTGATCCGAATGATAGTTTTCCACAACATGGGTGCAGAGAAGTCCAGGAGACATAAGAGAAAGGTTTTGATAAGGGTGGACAACTGCTGTAGGGCATTGGCAGTACGGAAATCATACATCTTTTGACAAAGAGGAGTGAAAATGCATGACTGTGCACAGGGATGTACATAGTGTCACGGCCATGGCTATGACCGTGACTCTTGAACCGCATGCGGTTGTCAGCGGTTTTCTTTGGTGTTCAATCACAGGTGAGGGCTGTGGTATTTGCCTCACCTGTGGTTGCCGCTGGCAACAGTGTGTATGTGGCAGCGTAGCAGGCTGAGCTGTGCCATTGCAGCTCGCTACGTTGTGCATGCGGTTTTGTGTTATGTGTGTATGTGTGCACTTCCTTTTTATGTTATTGTGTGCACATCTCCTTTAAGTGGTGTTTTCCCTTCCCTGGTGTTGGAAGGGTTAATCTCCTTCCTAGTGTGTGTGTGCACTGGGTGTGTCCGACTGTGGGGTGTGGCTTCTTGGCCTATAAAGCCTCACTGCTTTTGCAGGCCTGCAGGTTGCTTCAGCCATGCTTAGCTGAGAGCAGCCTCATGTCTTTATTACCTGCCAGTAAGAGCCACCCCCTCTGGTCATAACCATAATGTCGCTTTAAGTTATTTCTAGTTATGCGTGATGTCCGTGTGATGTTTTATATGTGATTTTGTGCAGCTATGGATCTGGGTCCCTGTGTGGGGATGCGTTTGTGATCTGCACCCTGCTAACACAGGGATCCAGTCAGCAAGGCTGTGGCAGGTAGGTGGAACTCTTTGTTCACCTGCCATATCCATAGAGCTGTTTATGTCTCCCCTTTTCCTGCAGCTTGGCCGTTGAGACTCCTGCTCCTCCGTGTCTAGGAGGAGTGGGCTTGTCTTACTCAGCTCCTAGGTGAGGGTCATCTTGAGGGCTAGCAGGGACTTTTAGGTTCCGGAGCATGGGCCCTCCTACCATCAAGGTTGGCTCATGTAGCTAGGAGCCAGGGTCAGGTTAGGGATGCGTTTAGGAGGTGACCTGCTCCCTAATCCTGTCTTCATGGCCAAGCAGCCGTAACATCACCGGGCTTCACACGGCTGAGGATTTCCCCCATCCTCAGCCGTGACACATAGGTCTCATAGGCCCCAATAGCAAAACTTAGTATGGGCCTCTCTGCCTCACCCAGTTTCCCAGTATGCATGCATCAAACACTCCCAAATAACGTGGAATGCAAATCTTGACATTCCAGATTTCTGACAAATTAATTATTAAGGGGCTGGCATATACTTGAGCTATAATGTACAACAGTTTCTTGTGTAAATTATAGTAAATATGACTGGGAGCAGAGATTCCCACGTCTCACCAAGCACTAGCCCTTTTCTTTCCACTTTAAAAAAGTCACAAATTATGGTACAAGTATGGTGTGCATCATAATCTGAAAAGTATTGATACCAAGAGCTTACTAAAAATCAGTACAGCTTTAGTGCACTATGGGCGGGGCCTAGCCCCATGGTACACCTCAGCTGCTCAGCTTTCCAGTGCTGGCCACGCCCCTCTGGACATTTGCATAAAGAATAAAAGTCTGTTTTCTTCTGGAATGCCACAAACAAGTTTGACAATTCAGGTATCATTTAAACCAGCAGGATCAACCTTACTGGACACTAATTGGGTTGATCCTGCTGATAGGTGCTCTTTAATCATGATTTCATGATTCAGTACTACCATGTAACCGCTCTTATCACTTCTCTCTCATAGTAAATGGTGGAATATAGGCTTAGATAAACAGGGTCATTTGCTTTGCCTTATTTGTCGTACTCCTGCAACTAAGAGACTGAAGAGTGCAATCTCATTGTACACTGTACATTACACAAAAGGGCCACATTGACGAAACCTATCATAATACAATTTAATATGATCTCCAGTTGTATTTCCTCAGGTTGCGTGTAAAGAAGATTTCAGTCACATACAATATATATGTAATTTTATCTTTATTAAACTTCAGAACCTTAAAAATAAGGATATAGTGATGTAGTAATAACATATGAGGGGATGATCTTGCGGCGCCTCTTCATTTACTCTAGAGGGAAGAAACATTTAAAAGTTTCTTACATTTTGTTGTTTTTTTAATAAATAGTCGCAGCATCTGTATCCGATGTCAAATGACGTCTATACTGATATTTTAGTGCTTGGGGATTTTGGGAGATTACTATAAAATAAAGCTTACGGTTCTCTGCCATTTCAAGTTATAATGCTGGAAAGAATATTATAAGACAACATACGTCATGCCGTTCAACTAAATTGTATTTCATTATAATTAAAGGCTATGGACACCTTTGGTGACTTTCATTTTATTATTGTATTCTAATAATTTTGGGCTAAAAATAGTTTTTCTTAATTGGTCTTTATTACAAAATTTCAAAAGTTTTCCCTGAACAGATTTCAGTTTCTGTGCATTTGACAGTGAATCCCATCAGAGATCAGTTTCATACGGTTAAGATAACACATGCGTTGCACTTTCCATACAGAAGGTGAACAATGGACCAAAACATAAAGTGGAGTCCGTCAGGTTCCATTGTTTTGACAGGAAACAGTGCCGCATGATGATCTTTTCTTGTCAAATCTGATATCATTTTCTACAGGGCCTGCAACATAAATGTAAACAGAGCTTGGATTACATTTTAAGTCTGTTCAAAATATTGGCAAATGTGTTTATATAATGTTTTTGATATTTATTCAATATTTTGAATGTATGTTTATTTTAATCTTTTCCTGCATTGTTTGTATAGGTAGTGCAGCTAGATGTGTGTACTTGATGGCAGCTGCAATGAATAAACCACTACAGTGTCCAAGAAGTGATAAGCGTCCTTCCCCAGAGACCAGTGAGTACGCGGATGTATAGATGTGTATACAATATCTAATCTTTTATCATGCTAATCCTATTTACTGTAGGCTTATATAAGGCTCCAGCAGTGCAACAGAGCTGTCATAAAATCCACCATGGACTGCTGCCTCTGTCCACAAAATACTGATTGAGGCCTTCGAGATACCTGCTTCCACAAAATACTGATTAAGGGGTATGAAATACTTGCTTCTACCAAATATTGATTGAGGCCTGCGATATACCTGCTTCCACAAAATACAGATTAAGGGGTTCAATATACCTGTTTCCACCAAATATTGATTGAGGACTGTGATATACCTGCTTCCACAAAATACTGATTAAGGGGTTTGATATACCTGTTTCTACCAAATATTGATTGAGGCCTGCGACATACCTGCTTCCACAAAATACTGATTAAGGGGTTCAATATACCTGTTTCCACCAAATACTGATTGAGTAGTGCAATATACCTGCTTCCACAAAATACTGATTAAGAGGTTTGATATACCTGTTTCCACCAAATATTGATTGAGGCCTGTGAGATACCTGCTTCCACAACATACTGATTAAGGGGTTCGATATACCTGTTTCCACCAAATATTGATTGAGGCCTGTGATATACCTGCTTCCACAAAATATTGATTAAGGCGTTTGATATTCCTGCTTCAACAAAATACTGATTGAGGGCTACGATATACCTGCTTCCACAAAATACTGATTAAGAGGTTTGATATACCTGTTTCCACCAAATATTGATTGAGGCCTGCGAGATACCTGCTTCCACAAAATAGTGATTAAGGGGTTTGATATACCTGCTTCCACAAATATTGATTAAGGGGTTTGATATACCTGCTTCCACAAAATACTAATTGAGTGCTGTGATATACCTTTTTCTGCAAAATACAGATAAAGGGGTTCGATATACCTGTTTCCACCAAATCACCAAATATTGATTGAGGCCTGCGATATACCTGCTTCCACAAAATACTGATTAAGGGGTTCGATATATACCTGTTTCAACCAAATATTGATTGAGGCCTGCGATATACCTGCTTCCACAAAATACTGATTAAGGGGTTTGATATACCTGCTTCCACAAAATACTGATTAGGGGTTCGATATACCTATTTCCACCAAATATTTATTGAGGCCTGCGATATACCTGCTTCCACAAATACTGCTCTTCTCTAGGGACTTAGGTACAGGGTCATTTTGAAAATGACAGGCAGAGGAAGAGGCAGGCAATTCCACAGGGGTGGTAGGAGTCGGGCAGGTTCACCAGGCCGGAGTCTAAGTGGGAAGTTGGAGAAGGCGAGTGCGATTACTTTAAAGGGCACACCAGAGTTGGTTGAGTGGCTCACTCACCCTTCCGCTTCTGCACCCTCCTCATCTTCTGTATCTGCACCCTCCTCACTCTCTGCTGTGTGCACCCCCAAATACACCACCACCCCCACCACCATAGCCCCTCCACTCGAGTCAGAGGAATTATTTTCCCATCCATTCCCAGACCTTACCGATGCGCAGCCATTCTTGACATCAGATGAGGAAGAGGAGATAGCAAGGGCTGCCACCCAGCGGTCTGACGACAGTACCCAGATCAGCCCCAGGAGGGAGGTCCCCGCTGTTGCTGCCTACTCTGAGATCTCAAATGTCAGTGGTGGTGAAGGTGACAATGATGATGACATGTCGATGGACGTCACGTGGATGCTCACAAGAGAGGAAGAGGAGGGGAGTTCAGAGGGAGAGACGAAGCAGCAGAGAGGGAGGAAAAGGAGGAGAAGCAGGCAGAGCTCGCAGGGCACAGGAGGCAAAAAGCAGACTGCTAATGTATCTGGAGCGAGCCATCCACCATGCACCATTTTTTTTTATGTGTCAGCCGCTGACAATAGTGTTGCTATCTGCAGCTTGTGCTGTCAACGCATAAGTCGCGGTAAGCCCAACACTCACCTAGGGACGACCGCCTTAAGAAGGCACCTGGCCTCCCATCATCGAGCCCAGTGGGAGCAACGCCTTCAGAACCCACAAAGCCACACTCCCAGCGCTCGATGTCCTGCCTCTTCTTCTCCTCTCTCCTCCCATTTGTCCTCCACTCCACCGTGCCGTCGTCGCGTTCATCTGGCAGAAGGCAGGCTTCCGTGACCCAAATGTTTGAACGTAAAAAGTTGATGACGCCGGATAACCCTTTTGCCCAATGACTGACCGCTTGCTTGTCGGAACTGCTAGCCTGCCAACTACTGCCATATAAACTGGTGAACTCGGAGGCCTTTAGAAAATTTGTGGCCATTGCCATACCACAATGGAAGGTCCCCGGAAGGAAATATTTCTCCCAGAAGGGCATCCCAGAGCTATATGGCCACGTTCAGCGGCAAGTGAATGTATCTCTGGCACACAGTGTCGGTGCCAAGATACATCTGACCACAGACACATGGCCTAGCAAACACGGGCAGGGAAGGTACATAACTTTTACTGCCCACTGGGTGACCCTTCTGACGGCCATCAAGCAAGTAACTTGTGGCTCCCGTGTTGATTTGGTATTACCGCCAAGGATTGCATGCAGGCCTGCCTCTTCTTCTCCTCCTCCTACTCCATCCTTCGTCTCCTCCTCGGCTGACTACTCCTTTTCCACTGCTATTGCCTCTTCCGCTGCGCCCCCCAAGCTCCCCAGAACCTATTTGACGTCCCAGATGAGACATTGCCATGCTGTGCTGTGGCTGTTGTGCCTGGAAGCCAAGAGCCACACCGTTCCTGCACTGCTTTCAGCTCTGCGGTCACAAGCCGATCAGTGGCTTACCCAATTTGACAGTTGGTAAAGTGGTGTGCGACAACGGTGCCAATCTGCTGAGCACGCTGAAACAGGGCAAAATGACACACATCCTGATCTTAGTCGTGCAGCGATTACCCTGGGGTCCAGGATGTCTTGCGGCAGGCCAGGAAAATCTCTGGCCATTTTAGAAGATCTTACACAGCCATGGCTCACCTTGCTGGCATTCAGCGGCCGACACCACTTGCCCGTCAGACCTCTGTTTTGTGACAGCCGGACGCGCTGGAACTCCACCTTGTATATGCTTGATAGGCTGCTCCAGCAGCAATGTGCCGTTAATGACTACCTGTACGAATTCTGCAGCAGGACAGGTTCTGGAGAGCTTGGTTTCTTTTCACCGTGCCAGTGGCTGCTCATGCGCGATGCATGCAGACTTCTGTGGCCATTTGATTAGATCACTAAACTGCAGCCAGGGCGCCATCAGTGACATCGTACCTTACACCTTCTTTCTGAAGCGTGCATTGCGTCGTGTCCCTGATCAAGCCATTGAGGAGCAGGAGCTGGAAGATGAGGAAGTCGCAATGCTGAAGGAATTCCCAGGTGGGGCTACTCCATCTGAGACAAGTCAGCAGTTGTCTGAAGAGGAGTCAGAGGAGGATGGTGGCCGTGGGGAGGAGGAGGAAGAGGAGGAGCAAGAAGAGCAGGCTTTAAACTTTTCTGGGATCCCTGGTGTTGTCCGTGGATGGGGGGAGGAGACCGAGGATGACATTCTCCTGGGCGATGAGCAGGAGTCAGGGCGCTCCACCGCTTCCAATTTAGTGCAAAAGGGGGACCTTCATGCTCCAGTGTTTGAAAATGGACCCCCGTATAAAAAGCATAAAGGGCAAGGGCCAGTACTGGGCGACAACGTACTTAGACCCCCGGTACAAACACAAAATGGTGGACATGTTACCAGCATCACAGAGCGCTGGCAGAATGCAGCATTTTCAGGCCTTGCTGTGTGAAATGCTGCATTCTGCTGTTGTGGGCGCAGGCAGAGGAATTTTTACCCACAGCGAATCAGGTGCGGGTACCAATCCTACTGTGCCTGCAAGAAGAGTGCGGTTTGAAGATGTGTTGGCCACTTCGGATATGAGATCATTCTTGCAGCCAACCCATCGACAGCCGCCCTCCGGATCCAGCCTCAGGTAACGCCTAGACTGACAGGTGTCTGACTACATCGGGTTAGAGGCAGATGTGGACACTCTGAGAACCCCTGGACTACTGGGTGTGCAGGCTTGACCTATGGCCAGAGCTGGCACAATTTGCCATGGAACTCTTTGCTTGCTCCTCATCGAGTGTCCTGTCCGAAAGGACATTCAGCGCAGCAGGGGGGATCATGAGGCATGGATCTCTGAGGAATTCAACACCTGTGACGACCATGTGTAATTGAATTTCCTCATGCCAGCCCACACATATCTGCCACCACCCAGAGCATAGAATGGTCCTTGTCTTATGTATATACAGCGGCATAAAAGGCCTTTTCTATCAGGTGAATGCCTAATTTTTGGGGCCTCCACCCCAGTGGCCTACAGTAAATGTTTTTATTCAGTGACCGCTTAATGCACCTCCAGCCACATAATCACAAGTTCTTTTCTGTCAGGTGAATGCCTAATTTTTAGGGCCTGTCCTCCCTCTGGCCTAAAATAAAAAATTTCTACACTCCAGCAGGGCACATTTTTGAGAGTTTCCCTTTAAGACGCGGGTGCGGGTGCAGTATAGAGGCAAATGGAGTCCAGGTAACGAAGCAAAAGAGCGTTTATTTCACACTTGCTCAAACAGAAAAGCAAAACAGTCACTTGGTGTTAGTTCACACACAAAATAACAGAGAGCTTCCCCTGGCTCCTTTACTTGAATGAGTCCTGTCCTGGCCGATTGCACAGCCACATAAAGTATTCTCACAGGATGCTGGGCACTCTGTACGCCTGTGTCGGGGTCCAGGCCTCAGCTCCACACACTGCAAAAACCACCCAGAGTCACAGTGATTTTCCTTACTTCTCCTCCCAGCTGAGGTTTCTGCATGAGAATTTAATAATAGAAAAAGGGCCAGGTATAGACCCCGAAACACGTATGGTTAATAGGAGACCCGCACATCAGCTGATGGACGTATACCCCTGCATCGACTTCATCTTTGGATACATTTGCATGCAAGGTCTTATACAATAAAGACAAGCCTTACCTCCCATTTGACAAACAAGGAATGCTGCGATCTGACTCTCCAGCTTTGCAAGCCATTTAGAGTCATCCTACGATCATTGGTCGGCGACGTTTTACAAAGTGAAAGCGGGATAACGAAACTAAAGTCCGCCCAGTCAAGCGACCACCCATTCCAGCAGCTCCAGCTGACAACTCACGGTAAGATATTGCTGTTTTAGATACTGCAGCCACGTGGGACGCCACTGTGAGCGCAGATCGCACAGCATATTACTATTACTTTTTCTATTATACGCTGGTGTCATAGTACACCGTTGAGTGCAACTATAATATTACGGTCAGCATTATTTACATCTATTCCTTCATGCAATATAATTGCTTTTAATATATGGGAGAAGATACAATAGTGATTGTTATGTGACATTAATTAACCAATATTGTAGAAACAATCCAGCCTCTATGTCCCAGGACGTGACAACCAACATTGGACACTACAGTGGGATGCGAAAGTTTGGGCAACCTTGTTAATCCTCATGATTTTCCTGTATAAATCGTTGGTTGTTACGATAAAAAATGTCAGTTAAATATATCATATAGGAGACACACACAGTGATATTTGAGAAGTGAAATTAAGCTTATTGGATTTACAGAAAGTGTGCTATAATTGTTTAAACAAAATTAGGCAGGTGCATAAATTTGGGCATCACAAAAAAAGAAATGAAATCAATATTTAGTAGATCCTTCTTTTGCAGAAATTACAGCCTCTAAACACTTCCTGTAGGTTCCAATGAGAGTCTGGATTCTGGTTGAAGGTATTTTGGACCATTCCTCTTTACAAAACATCTTTAGTTCATTCAGGTTTGATGGCTTCCGAGCATGGACAGCTCTCTTTAAATCACACCACAGATTTTCAATTATATTCAGGTCTGGGGACTGAGATGGCCATTCCAGAACGTTGTACTTGTTCCTCTGCATAAATGCCTTAGTGGATTTTGAGCAGTGTTTAGGGTCGTTGTCTTGTTGAAAGATCCAGCCCCGGCGCAGCTTCAGCTTTGTCACTGATTCCTGGACATTGGTCTCCAGAATCTGCAGATACTGAGTGGAATCCATGCGTCCCTCAACTTTGACAAGAGTCCCAGTCCCTGCACTGGCCACACAGCCCCACAGCATGATGGAACCACCACCATGTTTTACTGTAGGTAGCAGGTGTTTTTCTTGGAATGCTGTGTTCTTTTTCCTCCATGCATAGCGCCCCTTGTTATGGCCAAATAACTCAATTTTAGTTTCATCAGTCCACAGCACCTTATTCCAAAATGAAGCTGGCTTGTCCAAATGTGCTTTAGCCCACCTCAAGCGGCACTTTTTGTGCTGTGGGCGGAGAAAATGCTTCCTCTGCATCACTCTCGCATACAGCATCTCCTTGTGTAAAGTGCGCCGAATGGTTGAACGATGCACAGTGACTCCATCTGCAGCAAGATGATGTTGTAGGTCTTTGGTGATGGTCTGTGGGTTGACTCTGACTGTTCTCACCATTCGTCGCTACTGTCTATCCAACATTTTTCTTGGTCTGCCACTTCGAGCCTTAACTTGAACTGAGCCTGTGGTCTTCCATTTCCTCAATATGTTCCTAACTGTGGAAACAGACAGCTGAAATCTCTGAGACAACTTTCTGTATCCTTCCCCTAAACCATGATGGTGAACAATCTTTGTCTTCAGGTCTTTTGAGAGTTGATTTGAGACCCCCATGTTGCTACTCTTCAGAGAAAATTAAAAGAGGAGGAAAACTTACAATTGACCCCCTTAAATACTCTTTCTCATAATTGGATTCACCTGTGTATGTAGGTCAGGGGTCACTGAGCTTACCAAGCCAATTTGAGTTCCAATAATTAGTTCTAAAGGTTTTGGAATCAATAAAATGACAACAGTGCCAAATTTATGAACCTGCCTAATTTTGTTTAAACAATTATAGCCCACTTTCTGTAAATCCAATAAACTTCATTTCACTTCTCAAATATCACTGTGTGTGTCTCCTATATGATATATTTAACTGACATTTTTTATCGTAACAACCAACGATTTATACAGGAAAATCCTGACGATTAACAAGGTTGTCCAAACTTTCGCATCCCACTGTATACTATTGCTCTACATATATTGAGCCAGTGATTCAGCATAATCGCACTTTATTTTGCTCATTGTCGCTACATGCAATTTTACTCAGCATCGCTACTCATGAACATTCATTTTTTATGATTTATTCTATTGGTCTTATTTATGTCTATATATTTTGTTTATAATAAATTACTCAGGTGTTTGAATCACACAGGTGTTTATTCTGCTATATTGTCCTACAGATGATGAGTGCTCAGCCGTAATTTATATTATATTCTATTACTACTTTTTGACCAGGTGAGTCAATAGGGCTTTGCAGCACCCACTCCAGAGTTACTGACAGGGTGAGCCACCATTTTCCTTCACTATGTCCTATTCTTGTCATGATTACGGACAAGGATAGGATAGTTCTATAGAGGGTTGGACATTCCGTTTCACAAAATGTGGAACACACACAGCCGATGTCTTTGTTTTGCTGATCCGTAATTTGCTGCCATGTGCATGAGCCTTTACCCATTGTTTACCATTTAGTATGCACTAGTGACATGTAATTTTCCTTCCCATGTGTATAACCTTACATTTGTCAGTGTTAAACCTCATCTGCCACTTCTCTGCCCAAGCCTCCAATCTATCGAGATCCATCTGTAGCAGTATACTCTTTTAATTACTTTATGCAGTTCAGTATTGTCTGCAAAAAATGATATTTTACTGTGCAAATTTACCAGCATATAGTTTTCAAGCTCTTTTTTTTTTTACCCCTTTTTGAATATTGGCACTACATTTGCTAAGTGCCAATCCTGTCATTGTAGAGTCCATAACCTGTGACTCAGAGTATACTCAACAAACTGCATATTCACTATTATTACCCTCCCTGGCTCCCCAGCTGATTTGCGGCTACTTATCAAGGAGATGTTGCTTGAGGTCAGCTTGACCACACCACTACATGGATTTCAGTATATAAGCGTGAACTATGTAGTGTGCTGGCGCCATTGCGGGACATTCAGTAGTACCTAATGGAGTAAAATAATCTACAATCCTTTCCCATCTATTATGTTGCCACCACTTTAACCCCTTAATAATCGGTAGGGCTCCAGATTGCTACTTAAAGGCGTTACAAATAATTTATTATTTCTTAGTCACTAAAACAATGTTTAATACATCCACAGTTTATAACCATCTCCAACTATAAAAATGATTGACTTATTACATAATGCGTTAAACCACATGGTGCTTCTATAGTCCAGATCTGGCCTCTGCATAAAGCATCCACCATCTAATAACCAGTGCAAAAAATGCTAATCAAAATTGAGGGTCAAAGCAAAAATGATAATTGCCATCTACCCATTTAAAAAGCATTAGGATATCTATGGGTCCATGTAATTAAATAATTTAATATTGAAATCGACATTTATACTCTTTGGTACTAATGTATCCAATTCATAAATTCACTGTGTTTCTTTCTAAGAAATAACTCCCTGTCTCCGACTCTTCCTAGTGTAGGTACTGTCACGGATGGTGTTGCAGAAAACTGGAAGTTATAAATAAACATCCGACTGACTTGATCCCAAACTAAGGAACATATGGGTGAGCCCTATAAAACCCCTAGAGCTCTGCCTGACTGGTATGCCCATGCAAAGATCTTTATGATAGACGATTGCATGCCCTCGTACCTAGACTGTGTGACACCTGAAAACCCTATAATAGTGAGGGGACACGACCACCGGCTCCCTGCACTTAATACGGAGGGAGTCAGGGTCACCTAGAATCAAGCCAGCACGGAAACACAAATAAAGGAAAAAGACTTATCTGAGGAACCAGCAGTTGCAGCCTCTAGCAGTGAACACAATCCAGGAAGTAGTATAAACCGCAAAGTGAGGCAGTATGGGAGGGAATACAAAGGGAGGCAATCAGTGTAAAAAGATGACAGCTGGGAGAAGGAAAAGAGATGACAAAGTGAAACCAAAACAAAGAACATCATGCAAGAGGTACAGAAGAACGTCTGTCAGAGCTTCTCAGAGAGCTGGCAGTGACAGGTACATGATCTATAACCCTATAATTTAACTGACTAATGTTATGCTTTTTATCCAAAAAATTTTGTACAACCTGTAAATCTACATTCCTGTTTGTAACAGTACTTTTATGTTTCCCTATGCGAGTTTTAAAGGGAACCTGTCATCAACTTTATGCTGCCAATACTAACGGCAACATAAAGTAGAGACAGGTGAGTTGATTTCAGGGGTCTGTCATTTAAAAGTTAAAAGTAAGTGGTTGCAGAAAACCAACATCACAACATCTCACCACCTGAGAATAGTCTTGGTTATTCATAAATTCCTGCTCTCCCTGCTGATGATTGATAGGCTTCTACCTAGTTTTCTCCCTTTCTCTCTGAGAACTGCCAATCATCAGCAGATGGTCGGGGAGAGCAGGAGATTATGAATAACCATGACTATTCTCAAGTAGATTTGACTCTTTTCAAGGCCTGTGCTGCAATGATGATGATGCTGGTTCTCAGCAACCACTTACTTCTAGCTTATGAGTGACACACATAGCTGAAATCAGCATTTCTGTCACTATTTTATGCTGTTCTCAGTGAGATCAGTATAAAGTTGATGACGGGTTCCCTTTAACCTCATTCTCAGTCTTGCCTATATAAGCCACTCCGCAGGGGCATGTGATCATATAGGTTGCAATGTTGGTTGAACAAGAATACTCTTTTACAAAATTATTACAGTGGCATGGAAGGTTTCCAATTTTGAGGGACTCAGCAAGGATTGCTCACCCTTGTTACCTGGACCAAGGTCTGGCTTTACTAAAAAATCTTTAAAATTACTATTTCTTTTATAAGCTGTCATTGGGAGACTGGAGAACTCAGGAATAGTAGAACCCAGACCTCTTCTCAACAGTCCCCATTCACGTCTCCAAATCTGGGACACTTTTCCACTCACATTGATAATTGTCGAAACAAATTCTCATCCCATTATCCTTCTGCCTAGCTCCTGTGATTGCCATATTTTGTGTCATACTATATATTTCATTTTTATAAATATACAAAACTTGTCTCGGGTACCCCTGCTGAAGGAATTTTTCACAAATCTTATCCACATTTACATTAAACCTATTTTCATCCTCGGTGATACATCTCATCCGTAATAATTGGCTCCAAGGTATTGCATTTATTATAGATTTAGACTTAGGCCTCTTTCACACTTGCGTTGTCCGGATCCGTCGTGCACTCCATTTGCCGGAAGTGCCCGCCGGATCCGTAACACCGCAAGTGAACTGAAAGCATTTGAAGACGGATCCGTATTCAAAATGCGTTCAGTGTTACTATGGCACCCAGGACGCTATTAAAGTCCTGGCTGCCATAGTAGTAGTGGGGAGCGGGGGAGCAGTATACTTACCGTCCGTGCGGCTCCCGGGGCGCTCCAGAATGACGTCAGAGCGCCCCATGCGCATGGATGACGTGATCCATCAATAAACCTGAATATATACCATTCAGATGACTATAAAATAGTTTCAATTCCTCTAATGAGCCCTTCCAGATAGCAAATACATCATCTATATATCTTAGCCAGTTGTGGATGTGCACCCAAAAGGAAGAGGCATAAATATATTTCTGCCCTACCACTACCATGTAAATATTAGCATATTTAGCATCTTTTGCGGCCCCATTGAATAGGTCCGCATCTGAGCTGCCAAAATGGCGGTTTGGATGCGGACGAAAACAACGGCCGTGTGCATGAGGCCTTAGAAAAAAGAAAACAACTCAGTGCGATGAAGCTCTAATTCAGAGGGTAAGCATCAACCTTCAAAAAACAGGTGGGGATGTCAATAAAGAATTGTCATTACATGGCGTTGAGGTCCATGTCTATATGGAGGCCGACGACTTTTGGACTGTGGTTGCAGGGCTAGACAACCTGTTGAAGAAAGGTAAGAAACTCTTACAAAATGAAGAATTGATTGTCATGGACAAAGAAACATCCAGACCAGGGGACAAAGTGATTTTTATTCTGATGAAACTCAATTTGAAATGAAAGATCAAAGTTTGTTCAGCACTCACCTTGAGAACTTCAACATCCAACAAGCGTCTCATTGCACACACTGCACCCCTGAAGGTACATATGATGAACAGTGAAAAATATGTGGCTATTTTGAAGATGAAACTGCTACTAACACTGCAGAAGGGGTTTCCAAGAGGTGATGTCATGTCCCAGCAAGACCTGGTATGCCAAGGAGTTTTTGGCACACAACATAAGCTTGCATTATTTCAGTGGCCTGGATCTGAACCCAATAGAAAACCTGTTGGCTATTATGAAGTAATGAGTATGAAAAATGGATTGAGAAATAAAAAAGAGAATGGTTGTGTGATGATCAAAATGTGTGGTTCCAGGTTCAAGAAGTGAAAGAGATGTGCAGAAAGAATCGATTCATAAGAAGGCGAAGCTACTAATTGCGGCACAAAAAGGACACATCATGTACTGAAATTTGTGAATTAAATTAGACTTTATACTTTCATCTCTTTATTATCTTCTTTGTCTGAAATAATTTTCTCAATACTTGTAAAAGGGTTTTTGTTCAGTTTTATCCTTGAGAAAATGTAGACTGCTGAGCTTTGTGGGGGGCTGCTATTCAGACACAAGGTTCTACCATGGTTAGAAAAATGTAAACTGTAAAGACAAAATATTGTGTATTTAATATTTGAAAAAAATACAAGACACTTCTGATTTATAACAGAGACAATTAGTTCAATTAAATGTAACAGATTACTGTTGCAGAACTGTTAGAACAGGACGTTTTGGAATTGCCAGCTTGGAGATGATCACTGAAGTCTTCATAACAGATAATTAGTTCTTTAATTTGTAGCTACACTTCTGTGTAACCAGCGCTAACAATGTACAAACATGAAAACATTAAGCTGCATCTGCCAGAAACTCTCATTAGTACCACACAGTAGCCTTAAATACACATGTAATAATGCCCTACTGATTACTCCACCGGTGAAAGTCCACCGAGGAGAAACGGCAATGGTTTATACTGAAATGAAGGCATAAACATTGGTAGGACCCAAAAAGATCCAAGGCAGGGACCAAGCTATGACATTATCAGGGTTACTACTGGTACACTCAATACCTCCTTGACCTGTTCAATTAATAGTGCCGTGCAAAGCCTAATAAACAATACAGCCATATAGTACGCAACTATGCTGCTATACATAGTCCTAATAAAAAATACAGGCATACAATTATCACCACACAGTATGTAATTGACACCACCATTACAGTACACAATTATTACCACTATAAACTGCAGTATGCTATTTTTTCCATCATAGCGTACACAAACACTAATTGAATAGATAATACTGCCATAAATAATAAAATTATTATACCAAAATGCAAGTTATAAAAACATACCTGACAACACTTGAATGTATATTTTTTGGGACATTTAAAGGCTATGTACACCTTTGGAGGAATTTTTTTTTCTGATTGCATTTCACTCATATTTTCAATTGGCCTTTATTAAAAAAAATATTGAGCCATTCTGACACAACTTTCACTTTGTGCCAGTCATGAAATAACCCTCATCTCTAAACTACAAAGAGGTCATAAACATTTATTTAAGGCACATTCTTATCAGTAAGATAAGGATTGAGCTTTGATGAGTGTTTATAAGGTCAGAGAGCAGAGATAAGAGGTCTGTCTGCTCCCCAGATGATGAAAAAGACAAAAAAATCAACAGGCTTGTCAGCTCTGTACATAAAAAAGGATTCCATATTTTTTCAAATAAAGACCAATTTAAAATTATTCTGTGTAAACTGAGTGTGCCTTTTCAAAAGGATAAAATATAACTTTTATTCAGATGCATTTAAAAATCAGTTGAAAAAGGTGGTAACTAAAAGACACAAGATAGGGTTGGATGGCCAGGATTCACCCTGTATACCAGCTGGGGTTCGATATAGATGGCGGTACTCCTAAGTCGCTTCAGCCTGCCGCTATTTTCCCTAACAAACCCTATCTCAGGTTGGGGAAATCTAGCATGGCTTCATGTCGGAGCACTCACCCTGAAAAGAGCGACCTTCAGCCTCTGGATACCTTGGTCCTGGTCTAAAGCATACCCTCACTTTATCTTGCTAAAGTAATTCTTGCTGAATTATTCCTACTAGATAGCTTCTACGCGTTTTGCCTATAACATACGGCTCTTCAGGAAGCAAGTTTGTCTAGTGTCAGCAACAGATTAAGGCATTTGTGATGGCGGCGGCTCTGTTCCTGAGCCGCCGCCATCAGCAGCGAGTATCAGCTGTATGCTGACACTCTGTTGTAACCCCTTAGATGTCGCTGTCCGCAGCATCCAAGGGGTTAACAGAGGGAGGGGACTCCCTCTCTCAACCATCAGGCTGTCGCGCTGTAATGGCAGTGGCCTGATGGTTGCCATGGCAACCAGACTCCTTGCAAAAGGTGTCCAGTGTTGCTATCTATCAGTGTAAAACTGATAGTATTATACTTTACAATGCAAGTCCAAGTGGGACTTGATAAAAAAAGTGAAAATAAAAAAAGTTAAAAATTCATAAATAAAATGTAAATTAAAAATAAAATTCTGCTTTTTCCTATATTCGCTCATTTAAAAGAGATAAAAAAAAGAAAAAAAAAGTAACCTACACATATTAGATATCACCGCATCCGTAACGACCGTATCCATAAATCAATCACATGATCCACCATTAAAAAAAAGCCATTTTCGTCACCTTACATCACAAAAAGCGCAACACCAAGCGATCAAAAAGGCGTATTTACCACAAAATGGTACCAATAAAACCGTCACCTCATCCCACAAAAAATGAGCCCCTACATAAGAAAATCGCTTAAAAAAAATAAAAAATATAGCTCTTAGAACGTGGAGAGACTAAAACAAATTTTTTTTTGTTTCAAATATGCTATTATTGTGTTAAAGTGAAATCAATTTTAAAAAGTATACATATTAGGTATTGCCGCATCCGTAACAACCAGCTCTATAAAATATCACATGACCTAACCCCACAGCTGAACACCATAGAAAAATAAAAATAAAAACAGTGACAAAAAAGCAATTTTTTGTCACCTTACTTCACAAAAATTGCAACAAGCTATCAAAAAGGTGTATGCCCCCAAATATAGTAACAATTTAACCGTCACCTCATCCCGCATAAAAACGAGATCCTACCTAAGACGATTGGTCAAAAAATAAAAAAGTTATTGCTCTCAGACTATGGAGACACTAAAACATAATTTTTTTTTGTTTCAAAAATGCTATTATTGTGTAAAACTTAAAAAATAAGAAAAAGTATACATATTAGGTATTGCCATGTCCATAATGATCTGCTCTATAAAAATCTCACATGACCTAACCCCTCAGGTGAACGCTGTAAAAATAAATAAATAAATAAAAACTGTGCCAAAATTACAAATTTTTTGTCAACTGTGCCAAAATTACCAATTTTTTTGTCACCTTCAGTGTAATAATGAATGATCAAAAAATCATATGTACCCAAAAAATGGTACCATTAAAAACATCAACTCTTTCTGCAAAAAACGAGCCCCTGCACAAGACGATTGGCAGAAAAATTAGTTCAGAAAATGGAGACACAAAAACATAATTTCTTTTCAAAAATGTTTTATTATGTAAAACTGAAACAAACAAAGTAGACATATTGGATATCATTGCATCCGTAACAACTTGCTCTATAAAAATAACACGTGATCTACCCTGTCAGATGAATGTTGTAAAAAATAAAAACGGTGCCAAAACAGCCATTTTTTGGTTACCTCGCCTCACAAAAAACTTAATATAGAGCAATAAAAAATCATATATACCCCAAAATAGTAGCAATAAAATTTGAACCTTATCCCCTAGTTTCCAAAATGGGGCCACTTTGTGGGAGTTTCTACTGTACGGGGGGCTTCAAATGGGGCATGGGTTCTAAAAACCAGTCCAGCAAAATCTGCCTTCCAAAAACCATACAGCGCTCCTTTTCTTCTGCGCCCTGCCGTGTTCCCTTACATCAGTTTACAACCACATGTGGGGTGTTTCCATAAACCGCTGTATCAGGGTAATAAATATTGAGTTATGTTTGGCTGTTAACCCTCAATGTGTTAAAGAAAAAAATGTATTAAAATGGAAAATCTGACAAAAAAGTGAAATTTAGAAATTTAATCTCCATTTTCCTTTAATTCTTGTGGAACACCTAAAGGGTTAACAAAGTTTGTAAAATCAGTTTTGAGTAACTTGAGGGGTGTAGTTTATGAAATGGGGTCATTTATGGGGGGTTTCCACTATGTAAGTCCCACAAACTGACTTCAGACCTGAACTGGTCCTTAAAGGGAACCTGTCACCGGATATTGTGTATAGAGCTGAGGACATGGGTTGGTAGATGGCCGCTAGCACATCCGCAATACCCAGTCCTCATAGCTCTGTGTGCTTCTATTGTGTAAAAAACCAGATTTGATACATATGCAAATTACCTGAGATGAGTCCTGTCCCTGACTCCTCTCATGTACAGGACTCATCACAATATGCTTGTCAGAGCTATGCGACAGGCATATTGCAGATGTGCTAGCGGACATCTAGCAACCCATGTCCTCAGCTCTATACACAAAATCCCGGTGACAGGTTCCCTTTAAAAAGTGGGTTTTGGAAATTTTCTTAAAAATTTCAATAATTGCTTCTAAACTTCTAAGCCTTCTAACGTCCTAAAAAAAATATGACATTTACAAAATTATGCCAACATAAAGCAGACATATGGGAAATGTTAAGTAATAAATATTTTATGAGGTATCACTTTCTGTTTTAAAAGCAGAGAAATAGAAATTTAGAAAATTGTAAATTTTAAAAAATTTGGGGTAAATTTGGGATTTTTTCATAAATAAAGGTGAAATATATTGACTCAAACTTATGACTATCATTAAGTACAATGTGTCACGAGAAAACAAACTCAGAATGGTTTGGATAAGTAAAAGCGTTCCAAAGTTACCACATAAAGTGACACATGTCAGATTTGCTAAATTAGATGTGGTCACGGGGGTATCAATGACCCCTGGTCATGAAAGGGTTAATGTAAAATACAATAATACTTAATTTGCAATGCCCTATTCATTGCATAGTAGGGATCGACCGATTATCGGTTTTACCGATATTATCGGCCGATATTCAGTATTTTGACCGTTATCGGTATCGGCATCTATTTAGCCGATATTCCGATAAGGTATGGGGAACACAGATCGCGCTGCTGACAGCGCTCTCCGCGTTCCCTCAGCAGCACAGGGGAGAAGGAAGCAGTGTCTCCCTCCCCCTGTGCTGCCGCTGCCGCCAATGAGAGGAAGGAGGACAAGAGAAGGGGAGGGGTTATGGCCACTGCGCCACCAATGAAGAGAAATCTCTCATTCATTCATATACAGGAGGCGGGAGCTGGCTGCAGAATCACATAACCGGCTCCCGACCTCTATGACAAGTAGCTGCAATCTGCGGTTGTTAACCCCTCAGGTGCCGCGGATCGCAGCTACCGCTCATAGAGGTCGGGAGCCGGCTATGTGATTCTGCAGCCAGCTCCCGCCTCTTGTATATAAATGAATGAGAGATTTCTCTTCATTGGTGGCGCAGTGCACCCCCCCAAGCTCCCCAGTATTAATCATTGGTGGCGCAGTGCGCCCCCCACCCCAGTATTAAAAACATTGGTGGCGCAGTGCGCCCCCCCCCACCCAAGCCCCCCCCTCCCAGTATTAATCATTGGTGGCAGTGGCCACAGGGTCCCCTCTCCCCTGCTCCTCCGATCAGAGCCCCAGCAGTGTAAGCCTGGGGCTCCGATCGGTTACCATGGCAGCCAGGACGCTACTGAAGCCCTGGCTGCCATGATAAGCTCCATGCTGCTGTGTGCACAAAGCACAGAGCAGCAGGGACAGTGTGAGCTCCTATTCACCCTGATAGAGATCTATCAGGGTGAATAGGACAAGGGTTCTAGTCCCTAAGGGGGCTAAAAGTTATTAAAAAATAAATAAAAATATTAAGTATAAATGAAAAATAAAGATTTACAAAAAAAAACTACACGTTAACAATAAACATATTCATTTTCAGCAGATTTGTGTAGGATTTTTTTTTTCAAAAATAAAAATTCCCAGAATATCGGTATAAATTATCGTCTATCGGCCTGAAAATTCACAAAATATCGGTATCGGCAGTAAAAAAATCTATATCGGTCGATCCCTATTGCATAGTGATACTTTTAATGAGATAACGTCTTGCAATGGTCTCTAACTTTTCAGACAACTTTGCATAAAAAAGTACATGTGAATTTAACAGATATTTGTGAATTTAAGATATACCGTATTTTTCGCCCTATAAGACACACCGGCCCATAAGATGCACCTAGGTTTTAGAGGAGGACAATAGGAAAAAAATATTTTTCATTAGACCTCAGATCAAACCACCAATCAGACCCCCAATGTTATCAGACCTCAGCTCACAGCCCCAATCAGACCCCCAATGTTAATAAGACCCTCAATCAGACCTCAGATCAGACCCCCATGCCTCAGATCAACCCCCCAGCCTAATGTATGCAGCCCCCAGCCTCGTGTATGCAGCCTGTTGCCCCCAGCCTTATGTATGCAGCCTGTAGCCCCCAGCCTCATGTATGCAGCCTGTAGCCCCCAGCCTCATGTATGCAGTAATCCAGGAGTGGTGGCCATGCTTACACACTATAGGAAAAAGCTCCTGCCTATGCACATTTCTACAATCTTGGACACCAGAGAGACTGGCACCTTTTCCTATAGTGTGAAAGCACGGCCACCGCTGATGGATTACAGGGTGGTCATAACCCCTAGAAACGAGCAGCGTATGTAATGTGATGGAAAAAAGTGAATCAACCCCTTTAATATTCTAAATCCCTTTTAATATTTTAAACCCATTTTATACTTTAAATATTTTTTTTATCAAGTAATAAAATGCAAAGTGAGTGAATAAAAGAGGAATGTAAATCAAATTGATATTTGGTGTGACCACCCTTTGCATTCAAAGCAGCATCAATTCTTCTACGTATTCTTGCACACAGTTTTTGAAGAAACTTTGCAGGGAGGTGGTTGGGAAACTAACCACAGATCTTTTGTAGATGTAGGCTTTCTCAAATCCTTCTGTCACCTCTGTCAGTAACGGACAGACTTGATGATGTTGAGATCAGGGCTCTGTGGGGGGTCATATCACCTTCAGGACCCCTTGTTCTTCTTTACACTGAAGATAGTCTCCCTGATGGTACTACATGATGGATAAGCATCTGTCTGTTTTTAATCTGCACAAGTTGGACCAACCTTTAGTAGTCGTACCTGATGATCAGTCTTCTTGATACATGATTCAGGATATTTCTGCTGTCTTGCTTTTCAATAAACACATGACAAAGTACTGTTTCTGTCTCTCAGTTACATTTCAAATTTGCATAGTCCATTGACTTCCTGAATTGCAAATCTGTTAAAAATCCTTTTGTATGGTATCATAACTAGAATAAACATGCTTCATTCTATAGCCAAAGATGCACCATGAAACTTCTGGGTCTTAAAACCTGTTAATCATATTGTGGTATGTATGGCATTGCTGTCCTGCTATGTGGCAAAGAGATCTTTGTTCCCTCAGTCAACAAGAGTTGGAGGAAACTGTAAATTGCCTTCTGCTATTTCTCATATCTACTAACACGGTTTTCCCAAGTTTTAACTAAAAACCTTTTCTAGGACACGGACCACGACATACAGTTATATCATGGTGCAGTGCTCACTGTATAGAGCAGGCATAGGAGCTGAGCCCGCTCCATATGTGGCAGCTACTGGCTGTGTAATACAGAAGGAACTCGCTGCAATTACTGGGATTGGCGATAACCCTGATCCTGGTCATTTAACCCCTCTAATGACACAATCAATAGCGATAAGTTTCCTAGGCCTCTCATGCCTAACTTCCTGCAAAGCAGTGTTTGATACACAGCTTCATATGCAGAGTGTCAGAAACCCTGTAGCCCATAGACAAACTGTCTCTGAGGAGGGGAAAAAATTGTTAGCTGCTGGGGCTATTAAGGAGTCTAAGAGTGGGTGGTCCAGTCCCATGTTACTGCCAAAACCAAATGGGTCATACAGGTTCTGTAATTAAGTCCTCAAATGTAATTTCTACCCTATGTCCAGGGTGGATGAATGAGAGGTTGGGGCCAGCTAGTTACATTACAACCATCAACCTCACAAAGGGATATTGGCAAATACCCCTCTCAGAGGAGAGAAAGGTAAAAACTGAATTTTCAACTCCTGAAAGCTTCTTTCAGTATACTAGGATGCCCTTTGGGGTACAATATGCACTTGTTACATTTGAAAGAGCCATGGACAGGATTTTGAAGCCTAACAAGAGGTATTGGGCTGCTTACTTGGATGACATTGTAGTCATTTCAGGCTGTACGATACTCTCTCAGGAAAGCTGGTTTTACTGCTAACACTGGCAAGTGTGCTACTGGTTAGTGGAAGCGTTTCAGAGTTGGCCACCCCCTCAAAAACAAGTTAAGCTAGTTGGGTAATACCACAGGTTTTGTGCAGCACCAATGACTGATCTCACAAACGGTAGAAAAACAGCTATTGACCAGTGGTCAGCTGAGGCAGAAAAAAAAAGTAATTATTCAATTTTTGAAAGGGAATGTCTGACTATATAATAGGCATTGGGGACAGACCATGCTCCATTAAAGCAGATGAGCAGAAATACAGAGAATAATGCACTACAAGATTATGGGGCACATTTATCAAACTGGTGTAAAGAAGAACTGGCTTAGTTGCCCATAGCAACCAATCAGATTCCACCTTTTATTTTCCAAAAGAGCTGTCCAAAATGAAAGGAGGAATCTGATTGGTTGCTATGGGCAACTAAGCCAGTTCTACTTTACACCAGTTTAATAAATGACTCCCATATAAATGCAGATGCCATGTCACGGTCCATTGCCTGTCAGCTTCAAGTGCCCAGTCCTCTGGCCTTGGGTGGGGGATGTGTAAGGTACCTGCCACTGAGGCTGCTACTCTCAGTGCTATACATTCTGGAAAGATTGGGGCACTGAGTAACATTTAAGAGTATTAGATTCTAGGGTTTGAGATTTAGCTGTAGTAGTGGTATGTGGTAGTAGTATGTGTAGTAGTGGTATGCACTCCCTTACTACACCCTTGGGGGATATTTATCAAAACTGGTGCAAAAGAAAACAGGCTTAGGCGACCATAGCAACCAATCAGAATACTCCTTTCATTTTCCAAAGGAGTTCTGAAAAATGTAGGGTAGAATCTGATTGCTTGCTATGGGGAACTAAGCCAGTTTTCCCTTGCACCAGTTTTGATAAATCTCCCCCTTCTGGTTTTTATCCTACTCAACTTTAAGAGTTCAGGTGAGGCTATAAAGGTAATGAGGGTACACTGCCTGTGAGGAGAGAGAAAAGCCGTGTGTTCAGAGCTGTTGAGACCAGACTACTGCCACTCTTGGACTGGCTTCTGGTGACCTTTACAGGGCGAGCCCTCTTACGCTATCACTTTTATATGACCATAAGGACTATGTGAAACTTGCCTAAGGATAAGGCTCATATTGTTTATCGTTGCTGAGGAAAGCATCGCTCCTGCTGCTGGTAAAGCATTCTGTTTATTTTGCCTTTAGTAAAAGTGCTTGCCAAATCATAACCCGCCTACCATCTGATGCTACCCACTCACCATATTTATAATAAAATTATATGAAATATTACATTTATTCTGAAGAGTCCCAAAATCTTTGAAAATCCCCTAAAGTAAAAGTATTCTACTTCATACATTCGCCCAGATAATCCAGAATTTTTCAGGGGAGATTTATCAAGAGTCAGACAGTCGTTTTCTGCACCAGTCTTGTTATCCCCTGCACTGCCAGAGGATGCACCTAATGCAGGGGCGTACATAGAAATCACTGGGCCCCATAGCAAGAATCTGACTTGGGCCCCCTAACCCCGCCCACTGTCCTGGCTCCTCCCCCTGCCACACCCCCATTTGCCAATAAAGAAATGTATACTTGACCTACTGAAACCGTTAGGGATAAATCTTTTTTATTTTATTTTTTATTAACTCTCATACACTGCTGATATGACAGTGCTGTATGGGAGTAAGGATCTCACTGGGGCTGCAGTGAGCCATGCACAGCACACATCACTGCTCCTGCCCGTCTGCTTTGGTAAAGCCGGACATAGATGGGCTATGTAGACTTTAGCAGAGTGGGCACAGGACAGTGGATACAGGGCGCGATATGTATGCGAGCACAGCTGAACGAGTGCCTGTGTCCACTGTGCTAAAGCCTGACATAGCCCATCCCCCACATCTTAACCCCTTTGCTACCAGCACCATTTTTTCATCACTGCTCTAACCCCCAAAAATGTGATAAAAAAGGCGCACACATTCCAAAATGGTATCAATAAAAACGACAGTTCATACAGCATAAAATAAGCACCCACACAGATCAGTAGATATAACTATAAAAAAAAGTTATGGGGGTCAGAATATGGTAACATAGTAACATAGTAACATAGTACATAAGACATAAGGCCGAAAAAAGACATTTGTCCATCCAGTTCGGCCTGTCATCCTACAAGTTGATCCAGAGGAAGGCAAAAAAAAACCTGTGAGGTAGAAGCCAATTTTCCTCACTTTAGGGGAATAAAAAATTCCTTCCCGACTCCAATCAGGCAATCAGAATAACTCCCTGGATCAACGACCCCTCTCTAGTAGCTATAGCCTGTAATATTATTACGCTCCAGAAATACATCCAGGCCCCTCTTGAATTCCTTTATTGTACTCACCATCACCACCTCCTCAGGCAGAGAGTTCCATAGTCTCACTGCTCTTACCATAAAGAACCCTTTTCTATGTTTGTGTACAAACCTTCTTTCCTCCAAACGCAGAGGATGTCCCCTCGTCACAGTCACAGTCCTGGGGATAAATAGATGATGGGATAGATCTCTGTACTGCCCCCTGATATATTTATACATAGTAATTAGATCTCCCCTCAGTCGTCTTTTTTCTAACGTGAATAACCCTAATTTTGATAATCTTTCAGGGTACTGTAGTTGCCCCATTCCAGTTATTACTTTAGTTGCCCTCCTCTGGACCCTCTCCAGCTCTGCTATGTCTGCCTTGTTCACAGGAGCCCAGAACTGTACACAGTACTCCATGTGTGGTCTGACCAGTGATTTGTAAAGTAGTAAGAAAATGTTCTCATAACGGGCATCTATGCCCCTTTTGATGCAACCCATTATCTTATTGGCCTTGGCAGCAGCTGCCTGACACTGTTTTTTGCAGCTTAGTTTGCTGTTTATTAAAATTCCTAGATCCTTTTCCATGTCATGGTGATGTGAAAAAGTTAATAAATTTATTTTTTCAAAGTTTTAATTTATTTTTACACTATTTACACATAAAAAAAAAACTATACATATGTGGTATCATTGTAATCGTACTGACTCAGAGAATAAAGGGCACAGGTCAGTTTTGCCGCAAAGAGAACACCGTAGGAACAAAACCCATAAAACGGTGAAGAATTTTCTTTTTTCACCCCATTTGGAATTATTTTTGCCCGCTTCCCACTACATTGTATGCGATATTAAAGTACAACTTCTCCCGCAAAAATTAATGCATAAACGAAAGAAAAAAAACCCCTCCAGTATCCTAAAAATGCCCCCCAAAATGCCCAGGCACCGCATACAGATAATACTTATGCCCAGTGGGGGGGGGGGGGGGCAGCCAATAGCAGGCCGTGTCGGAAATGAGCCTCCCTAGCGTCACCCGCGATGCTAGGGAGGCTCGTTACCATCGTGGCCTGCTATTGGCTGCCCCCCCCCCATGTCACTGGATGTTTTCATCTGCGTGACGGGAGGGAGGCAGTGGCGGCTGTGTGGGCATCAAGAGCAATGTGGGTGCCGGAGAATGAGGTAAGTACAGTGCCCTGGCATTTTGGGGGGCATTATAGGGGTTAGATAGCACAGTGTGAACATAGCCACTAATCATATCCCCCCCCCCACCCCCGCAAGGTGACTGATGTGCTGGGGAGGGGGGGCCCTGTAGGCTCATAGAGGACTCAGGAGGACAGTGTGCTCCCCCCGGGGGAAGGGGGAGGATTAGGAGGAAACCACACTGTCCTCCTGAGTCCTCTATGATCTTACAGGGCCCCCCACCCAAAAAAAAAAAAACACTGCTTGCTGCTGCCCTCCCCCCCATCAAGAATACCCATCCAACCATACATGAACTTTAACTTTTTGACTGACTGCTGTCTTCTTACTGTGGCAGGCACATTATGGATCGGTCCTTCTGTCTGTGTCGGCGAGGCTGCACTCACTGGCTGATGGGCAGATGGTGGGCAGAGCGTAAGCGCAGAGCGGAGGACAACTACGAGCGCACTCTGTTTGTGATCGTTGAGCCTGTTCCTGCTGCAATACACTGGCCAATTAGCAGCAGGATCTTTGCACTGCTAAATGCGGATTGGCCAGTGTGAAATGCAGCAGACGCCGGGAGCCCGCAGCTGGAGCCTGTAGCCAGGTCAGCTAGGGAGCTGGCGCATAAACCAAGGGGAGGGGGGGCGGGAATAACACAAGTGGGCGGGCCACGGCAGCCTGAGCGCCTCAATTAACTATGAATAAAAACTTGTGCAGAGTAGACTTTGGGGGCGGGGCCTTCCATGCGCTCCGGGCCCCCCTGTGCTGCGGGCCCCATAGCAACGGCGTGGTCTGCCTATATTGGCAGTACGCCACTGACCTAATCTATGATGCAGCTCAAGCCTCGTCATAAATTAGGTGCATCCTCTTGCAGTAAGTGCACCTAACCAGAAATATACAGTCAGCAAACAAAATATGGTAGTACACTGCTGTACATGTAGACAATAGGACTAGGGATTAGAGGTTATTTAGGAATACAGTGGTACTATGCCTACAATACATGAAAAATGGAAGCTCTTCATGCACATTTTTGATCAATCGTGTGTCAAGCCCATCTACCAACGTCAAGGTGGCTTCTGCAGATGGGTACCTAACACAAACAGAACTGCCTCTCTTGGGCCTAACTTAATCCTACAATGTTGAGGGCAGTGTAGGAACCAGCTATATTTATACTCTGGTTAGTATTAGGTACCCATCTGCCATATTTTGTTTGCTGTTTGTATGTTCGCTTTACCTGTGACTTTGGATGTGTCTAAGTTTTCTTGCAGTGCTGAACAGAAATATACGGCAGCTCTGAGCTGCTGTAGATTTCTGGCTTCATTAGCCCTACAAAACTGGTGTAAATGAAGATAAATTTGTCATTGCTGCTGACTGTGCCCCCTTCCTGCCCTTTTCACGCTTTCTTTAGGAAAAGTGGCAAGGGCGCCGTAAAAACTAGAAGATGAAACAATTTTTAAAAAGTTGCAGTTAAAAAGTTGCAAACACACAGGAGTTGATTTATCAAAACTAGTCAAAACTGTCCTAGTTGTCCATAGCAACCAATCAGATTCCACTTTTTATTTCACCAGTTTTCCTTTACATCAGTTTTGATAAATCTCCCCCATAGCTTGTGACTTCTTAATGCCACGTTTCAGGTGCAAGAGAGATGATAAATCTGCCCCTTTGTGTTTCTGATAGTGTACATTTATTCCACAATGGAGTAAAAGAGAGAGACCCTGGCTGTACTGACCACATTTCCAAATTTGTTTTGGCAAAGGTGAGATATCTCCTGACCTGCTGGTCCTGTATTCGACATCTTGCCTGATTCTAAGGCTGTTTTTTCTACACAGGCATTGCAGGTGCGGTGCGGTGCGGGAAAATAATAGCATTCTTAATACAGAATGCTAAGTAAATTAGGGATGGAGAGGTTAAAAAATAAAAAATAAATCATTAAACTCATCCACTTGTTCGCGCACCCCGGCTCGTCTTCTTTCCTCTTCTTTGAGGACCTGACATCACTGCGCTCATCACATGGCCCATCACCATGGTGACGGACCATGTGATGGACCATGTGATGAGCGCAGTGACGTCACCAAAGGTCCTCTTCCTCCCAGGTCCTCAAAGAAGAAGATGAGCCGGACTGCGCGAAGAAGTGGATGAGGTGAGTTTAATTATTTATTTAAATTTTTTAACCCTTCCATCCCTAATTTACTTAGCATTCTGTATTAAGAATGCTATTATTTTTCCTTATAACCATGTTATGAGGGAAAATAATAAAGATCGGGTGCCCATCCCGATCATCACCTAGCAACCATGCGTGAAAATCGCACCGCATCCACACTTGCTTGCGGATGCTTGCGATTTTCACGCAGCTCAATTCACTTCTATGGGGCCTGCGTTGCATGAAAAATGCACAATATAGAGCATGCTGCGATTTTCAGGCAACGCACGTGAAAATCACTGCTCATGTGCACAGCCCCATTGGAGTGAATGGGTCCGGATTCAGTGCGGGTGCAATGCATTCACCTCACGCATTGCACCCGCACGGAATTCTCGCCCGTGTGAAAGGGGTCTAATAGTTCAAATAGGTTTGACGGCTCCGGCTTATACTTGTGTTCCCTACATACAGCCAGGTCCATAAATATTGGGACATCGACACAATTGTAAAATTTTTGGCTCTATACACCACCACAATGGATTTGAAATGAAACAAACAAGATGTGCTTTAACTGCAGACTGTCAGCTTTAATTTGAGGGTATTTACATCCTAATTAGGTGAACGGTGTAGGAATTACAGCAGTTTGCATATGTGCCTCCCACTTGTTAAGGAACCAAAAGTAATGGGACAATTGGCTTCTCAGCTGTTCCATGGCCAGGTGTGCGCTATTCCCTCATTATCCCAATTACAATGAGCAGATAAAAGGTCCAAAGTTAATTTCAAGTGTGCTATTTGCATTTGGAATCTGTTGCTGACAACTCTCAAGATGAGATCCAAAGAGCTGTCACTATCAGTGAAGCTAGCCATCATTAGGCTGAAAAAACACAACAAACCCATCAGAGAGATAGCAAAAACATAAGGAGTGGCCAAAACAACAGTTTGGAACATTCTTAAAAAGAAGGAATGCACCGGTGAGCTCAGCAACACCAAAAGACCCGGAAGACCACGGAAAACAACTGTGGTGGGTGACTGAATAATTATTTCCCTGGTGAAGAAAACACCCTTCACAACAGTTGGCCAGATCAAGAACACTCTCCAGGAGGTAGGAGTATGTGTGTCAAAGTCAACAATCAAGAGAAGACTTCACCAGAGTGAATACAGAGGATTCACCACAAGATGTAAACCATTGGTGAGCCTCAAAAACTTCCTGGCCAGATTAGAGTTTGCCAAACGACATCTAAAAAAGCCTTCACAGTTCTGGAACAACATCCTATGTACAGATGAGACCAAGATCAACTTGTACCAGTGTGGTGGGAAGAGAAGAGTATGGAGAAGGAAAGGAACTGCTCATGATTCTAAGCATACCACCTCATCAGTGAAGCATGGTGGTGGTAGTGTCATGGCGTGGGCATGCATGGCTGCCAATGGAACTGGTTCTCTTGTATTTACTGATGATGTGACTGCTGACAAAAGCAGCAGGATAAATTCTGAAGTTTTTTTCAGGCAATATTATCTGCTCATATTCAGCTAAATGCTTCAGAACTCATTGGACGGCGCTTCACAGTGCAGATGGACAATGACCCAAAGCATACTGCAAAAGCAACCAAAGAGTTTTTTAAGGGAAAGAAGTGTAATGTTATGCAATGGCCAAGTCAATTACCTGACCTGAATCCGATTGAGCTTGCATTTCACTTGCCCCACTAAGGGGCATATACAGTAGGAGATTACAGGACAATGATTTATAATTGAGTGGAATGCATAATAATTATGAAAGAGGCTCCTTCTAGTGGTGGCTATAGGCAGCCTGAATTTTGTTACTTGAAAGGGTTGTTCAGGTGTTAAATATAAAAGATCTATCCTCAAAATATCAATATCAAATCACACTAAGGCTGCCTTCACCCAGTCAGTGTTTGTTCAGTGATTTTCATCAGTGTGTAGACCCCTTTAGAAAAAGAGACTCCTGTAAGAAAAGAGACTACAGAGATAAGGTGGTTTTGCCTCACAATCACTGATCAATCACTTACTGTATGAAAGTGGCTTAAAATAATGGTCACTGAGTAAAGATAAGCATATTTTTCTATACTTATCTAATGCACCATAATTTATTTATCAGTTTCTGACCATTTTCAAAATATTTGTTTGATATGATTTGATATGAGAATGCACAAACCAATGCAGTTGTATCCAGTCCAGGCAATGCTCTGTGAGCTAAATACAGCAGCTGCACAAATCTCATTGATAGTTTGCTACAGTGTATCAGTCTAGTGTCCAGACTATTTGACTCACAGAAATTCACCTAGATACAGTTGTATCCACTTCTCAGCTTTCTTTGGGTTTTCAATCTCCTAAGGCTTTGTTCACATCACCTTCGTTTAGGAGCAGGAGAACGGAAAGGACAGATTCGGCACATAACTGAGCTGAACGGAACCTAAGGACCCCATAGACTATAATGGGGTCCGTTGGGTTTCCACTCAGAAGATGATTTTGGAGCGGAGACAAAAGTTGTGCGCGCAGGACTTTTGTCTCCGCTTCAAAAATCTTCTTCTGAGCGGAAACCTAATGGACCCCATTATAGTCTATGGGGTCCTTAGGTTCTGTTTGTCTCAGTTATGTGTCGAATCCGTCCTTTCGGAGCAGGAGAATGGGAAAGGCTGAACGGTGATGTGAACGAAGCCTAATATGAACAATAGTGTTATTATTTACTGAAGTCAAACAAATACAGATGTAGCGAGCCACCCTTCTGCACAATATACATTCTAATATAATGTGTATGAAGGCTGCTCTCCACAAATAGTGTAGAGCCGTGTGGCTCGCCAGTTCCCTTAAAGTTTGCTACATTTGTACATTAAAAACGGTGCGGAATTTAAACATAAGGTATATATTTTTTCCCTTCTCCATAAATGCCATACATAAAAAATATAATGCTGAAAAAACAGAATCTAACAATCAATCCCCCAAAAATTCACCCCCATCCAAAGCCATATTGGAGAGAAAGGAAGAGAGGAAATCAGAAAACAAGAAATCCTATAACTATATTACCAAAGTCACCTGGAATTTCTCTAGCCAAGATGCCCAGCATGTATTTTTCTGACCTATAGTCACATCCACGAGTTTCTCCAAAATAGTCTCCTCACTTCAGCCACCATTTTCTTTCATATTATGAGTGACGGTGGTTTCCTATTTTTCCAAAACCTTATGATTTTGTAGTATATTCATAGTATCTAGCAAAATAAAAGTCTTTTACTATTTTTGTTCAGAATAGTATAATAATCACCCAAACGCATGTACACATATTAAGATTAATTGTGATATGATGCACATCCTCCAGTGACTGTCACATGATCCCGGTACCTAAAAAGTTTGGAGCACAATTATATTAAATGATCACTACCTTTTCACATCCCTTTGAATAAATCAATAGTCTAAGCAACCGTTAGAAACCTTGTAATATGTCTTATCAGTAAAAAATGTCTGGTTGTAAGTTACCAGCTGTTTACTCCTCTTCCCACCCCCACCCCCTCCCCAGGGTAGGTCATCAGTATCTAGACCTCAGACAACCCCTTTAACCTCTTCCAGACCCTGCCGTTTTCAGTTTTTGCTTTTTTTTTTTACTCTGCCTTCCCAAAGCCAAACCTTTTTTTTTTTTTCCTTTCACATAGCTATATAAGGGCTTTGTGTTTTGCAGGACAAGCAGTACTTTCTAATGGCATCATTTAACAATGCATATGACATATTGGGAAACTGGAAAAAAATTCCAAATGGGTTTTCATTTTATGGTGTTTACTTTGCAGAAAAACTGACCTGTTGCCTCCATTCTCCCGGTCAGTATGATTACAGCGATACTGCATTTATATAGTTTTTCTTGTGTTTTAATATTTAAAAATATGTTGAACTATAACTTTATAGCTACATCAAATTTTTTTATTGGGAGATCTGGAATGTGTATGGCTTTTTATCACTTTTTATTTAATTTTTTAGGAGAGGTAAAGCGACAAAAAAGATGAAACGGCAATGTAGATTTTTTTTCTTGTACAGCATTTACCATATTGGATAAGTCCATATTTTAATACAATGGGCGTTTTGGGACATGAGAATGCAAATGATCTTTATTTTTTCTGTATAAAATTTTTATTATAGTTAAAGGAGGTTATTTGAATTAAAAAAAAATTATATATATTTTTAACCTCTTACAGACACAGGTACGCCCTTATGTCCTGGTACTTAACGACACAGGGCGTACCTGTACACCCTGTGTAGTTCCGATCACCGCCGCGCGGCGGTGATCGGAACTAGGTGCCTGCTGAAATCAATCAGCAGTTACCCTGGGTCAATGCCGAGGGGGTTCCTGTGACCCCCCGTATCAGCGATTGCTGCAGATTAACCCCTTCTATGCTGCTACCCCGTCATAGAAAGGGGTTTGTGTTTGAGGGAGCTCATTGAGTCCCCGTGCTGCTGTTGCGGGGACTCGATGTCTCAGAAAGCAGCCCGATGCCGTGCAGAGGCTGCCCAATGCCTTACAATGCATCGGGAACTGCCTTCTACGGGAGCTGAGGAGATCCAGCCTCAGGCTGGGTCTCCTAGGCAACCTGTTTGTGTACTACTCACTGTAGTAGAGGAACAGGCAATGCATTACATTACAGATGCATTGTAATGCATTGCAGAGGGAATCAGACCACTAAAAGTGAATATTAGAAATAAAGTAAATAAAAAAAGTTTTAAAAAAAAGTGTTAACAATAAAGTAATAAAATTAATAAAGTAAAAAAAGAAAAAAAACGCCCCTTTCCCCTTATTTTATAATAAAAAAGACAGAAAAAAATAAAACCCACACATATTAGGTATTGCTACGTCCGTAATTACCGGCTCTATAAATATATCACATGATCCACCCTGTCTGATAAATACCATGAAAAAATAATAAATAAAAAAACGGTGTAAAAAAAAGCCATTTTTATCACCTTACATCACAAAAAGTGCAACATCAAGTGATCAAAAGGCTTATGCCCCCCACAATAGTACCAATCTAACCATCACCTCATCCCGCAAAAAATGAGCCCCTACCTAAGCCAATCGCCCAAAAAATAAATAAAACTATGGCTTTCAGAATGTGGGGACGCTAAAGAATCATTTTTTTTTTAATACTTTGTTATGTAAAACTGAAATAACCAAAATTTGGGTATTGTCGCGTCCGTGACAACCTGCTCTATAAAAATACCACATGATCTAACCTGTCAGATGAATTTTGTAAATAACAAAAAATAAAAACGGTGCCAAAACAGCTATTTCTTTTTACCTTGCCTCACAAAAAGTGTAATATAGAGCAACCAAAAATCATATGTACCCTAAAATAGTACCAACAAAACTGCCACCCTATCCCATAGTTTCCAAAATGGGGTCACTTTTTGGGAGTTTCTACTCTAGGGGTGCATCAGGGGGGCTTCAAATGGGACATGGTGTCAAAAAAACAGTCCAGCAAAATCTGCCTTCCAAAAACCGTATGGCATTCCTTTCCTTCTGTGCCCTGCCGTGTGCCCGTACAGCAGTTTACGACCACATATGGCGTGTTTCTGTAAACTACAGAATCAGGGCCATAAATATTGAGTTTCTTTTGGCTGTTAGCCATTGCTTTGTAACTGGAAAAAATGGATTCAAATGAAAAATCTGCCAAAAAAGTGAAATTTTATCTCTATTTGTAAAATCATTTTTGAATACCTTGAGGGGTGTAGTTTGTAAATGGGGTGATTTTCGGGTGGTTTCTGTTATGTAAGACTCACAAAGTGACTTCAGACCTGAACTAGTCCTGAAAAAGTGGGTTTTAGAAATTTTCTAAAATATTTCAAGATTTGCTTCAAAACTTCTAAGCCTTGTAACGTCCCCAAAAAATAAAATGGCATTCCATTCCCAAAATGATCCAAACATGAAGTAGACATATGGGGAATGTAAAATAATAACTATTTTTGGAGGTATTACTATCTATTATAAAAGTAGAGGAATTGAAATATGGTGAAATATACCGTGTCCTTAACCACCTCCGGACCGCCTAACGCAGATTCGCGTTCCGGAGGTGGCAGCGCTGCGCACAATCACGCATATACGCGTCATCTCGCGAGACGCGAGATTTCCTGTGAACGCGCGCACACAGGCGCGCGCGCTCACAGGAACGGAAGGTAAGAGAGTTGATCTCCAGCCTGCCAGCGGCGATCGTTCGCTGGCAGGCTGGAGATGTGTTTTTTTTAACCCCTAACAGGTATATTAGACGCTGTTTTGATAACAGCGTCTAATATACCTGCTACCTGGTCCTCTGGTGGTCCCCTTTGTTTGGATCGACCACCAGAGGACACAGGTAGCTCAGTAATATGTTGCACCAAGCACCACTACACTACACCCCCCCCCCTGTCACTTATTAACCCCTTATTTACCCTTGATCACCCCTGATCACCCCATATAGACTCCCTGATTACCCCCCTGTCATTGATCAACCCCCTGTAAAGCTCCATTCAGATGTCCGCATGATTTTTACGGATCCACTGATAGATGGATCGGATCCGCAAAACGCATACGGACGTCTGAATGGAGCCTTACAGGGGCGTGATTAATGACTGTGGTGATCACCCCATATAGACTCCCTGATCACCCCCCTGTCATTGATTACACCCCTGTCATTGATCAACCCCCTGTAAAGCTCCATTCAGATGTCCGCATGATTTTTACGGATCCACTGATAGATGGATCGGATCCGCAAAACGCATACGGACGTCTGAATGGAGCCTTACAGGGGCGTGATCAATGACTGTGGTGATCACCCCATATAGACTCCCTGATCACCCCCCTGTCATTGATCAACCCCCTGTAAAGCTCCATTCAGATGTCCGCATGATTTTTACGGATCCACTGATAGATGGATCGGATCCGCAAAACGCATACGGACGTCTGAATGGAGCCTTACAGGGGCGTGATCAATGACTGTGGTGATCACCCCATATAGACTCCCTGATCACCCCCCTGTCATTGATTACCCCCCTGTCATTGATCAACCCCCTGTAAAGCTCCATTCAGATGTCCGCATGATTTTTACGGATCCACTGATAGATGGATCGGATCCGCAAAACGCATACGGACGTCTGAATGGAGCCTTACAGGGGCGTGATCAATGACTGTGGTAATCACCCCATATAGACTCCCTGATCACCCCCCTGTCATTGATTACCCCCCTGTCATTGATCAACCCCCTGTAAAGCTCCATTCAGATGTCCGCATGATTTTTACGGATCCACTGATAGATGGATCGGATCTGCAAAACACATACAGGCGTCTCTCTGGAGCCTTCCAGGGGGGGTGATCACCCCATATAGACTCCCTGATCACCCCCCTGTCATTGATCACCCCCCCCTGTCATTGATCACCCCCCTGTCAGGCTGCATTCAGATGTCCGTATGATTTTTACGGATCCACGGATACATGGATCGGATCCGCAAAACACATACGGACATCTGAATGGAGCCTTACAGGGGGGTGATCAATGACAGGGGGGTGATCACCCCATATAGACTCTCTGATCACCCCCCTGTCATTGATCACCCCCCCTGTCATTGATCACCCCCCTGTCATTGATCACCCCTCTGTAAGGCTCCATTCAGACATTTTTTTGGCCCAAGTTAGCGGAATTATTTTTTTTTTTTCTTACAAAGTCTCATATTCCACTAACTTGTGTCAAAAAATTAAATCTCACATGAACTCACCATACCCCTCACGGAATCCAAATGCGTAAAAATTTTTAGACATTTATATTCCAGACTTCTTCTCACGCTTTAGGGCCCCTAGAATGCCAGGGCAGTATAAATACCCCACATGTGACCCCATTTCGGAAAGAAGACACCCCGAGGTATTCCGTGAGGGGCATATTGAGTCCATGAAAGATTGAAATTTTTGTCCCAAGTTAGCGGAAAGGGAGACTTTGTGAGAAAAAAATAAAAAATATCAATTTCCGCTAACTTGTGCCCAAAAAATTTTTTTTTCTATGAACTCGCCATGCCCCTCATTGAATACCTTGGGGTGTCTTCTTTCCAAAATGGGGTCACATGTGGGGTATTTATACTGCCCTGGCATTCTAGGGGCCCCAAAGCGTGAGAAGAAGTCTGGTATCCAAATGTCTAAAAATGCCCTCCTAAAAGGAATTTGGGCACCTTTGCGCATCTAGGCTGCAAAAAAGTGTCACACATCTGGTATCGACGTACTCAGGAGAAGTTGGGGAATGTGTTTTGGGGTGTCATTTTACATATACCCATGCTGGGTGAGAGAAATATCTTGGTCAAATGCCAACTTTGTATAAAAAAATGGGAAAAGTTGTCTTTTGCCAAGATATTTCTCTCACCTAGCATGGGTATATGTAAAATGACACCCCAAAACACATTCCCCAACTTCTCCTGAATACGGCGATACCACATGTGTGACACTTTTTTGCAGCCTAGGTGGGCAAAGGGGCCCATATTCCAAAGAGCACCTTTAGGATTTCACAGGTCATTTACCTACTTACCACACATTAGGGCCCCTGGAAAATGCCAGGGCAGTATAACTACCCCACAATTGACCCCATTTTGGAAAGAAGACACCCCAAGGTATTCCGTGAGGGGCATGGCGAGTTCCTAGAATTTTTTATTTTTTGTCACAAGTTAGTGGAAAATGATGATTTTTTTTATTTATTTTTTTCTTACAAAGTCTCATATTCCACTAACTTGTGACAAAAAATAAAAACTTCCATGAACTCACTATGCCCATCACTGAATACCTTGGGGTGTCTTCTTTCCAAAATGGGGTCACTTGTGGGGTAGTTATACTGCCCTGGCATTCTAGGGGCCCAAATGTGTGGTAAGGAGTTTGAAATCAAATTCTGTAAAAAATGACCAGTGAGATCCGAAAGGTGCTCTTTGGAATATGGGCCCCTTTGCCCACCTAGGCTGCAAAAAAGTGTCACACATCTGGTATCTCCGTATTCAGGAGAAGTTAGGGAATGTGTTTTGGGGTGTCATTTTACATATACCCATGCTGGGTGAGAGAAATATCTTGGCAAAAGACAACTTTTCCCATTTTTTTATACAAAGTTGGCATTTGACCAAGATATTTATCTCACCCAGCATGGGTATATGTAAAATGACACACCAAAACACATTCCCCAACTTCTCCTGAATACAGAGATACCAGATGTGTGACACTTTTTTGCAGCCTAGGTGGGCAAAGGGGCACATATTCCAAAGAGCACCTTTCGGATTTCACTGGCCATTTTTTACAGAATTTGATTTCAAACTCCTTACCACACATTTGGGCCCCTAGAATGCCAGGGCAGTATTACTACCCCACAAGTGACCCCATTTTGGAAAGAAGACATCCCAAGGTATTCGCTGATGGGCATAGTGAGTTCATGGAAGTTTTTATTTTTTGTCACAAGTTAGTGGAAAATGATGATTTTTTTTTTTGATTTTTTTTTCTTACAAAGTCTCATATTCCACTAACTTGTGACAAAAAATAAAAACTTCCATGAACTCACTATGCCCATCAGCGAATACCTTGGGGTGTCTTCTTTCCAAAATGGGGTCACTTGTGGGGTAGTTATACTGCCCTGGCATTCTAGGGGCCCAAATGTGTGGTAAGGAGTTTGAAATCAAATTCTGTAAAAAATGACCAGTGAAATCCGAAAGGTGCTCTTTGGAATATGGGCCCCTTTGCCCACCTAGGCTGCAAAAAAGTGTCACACATCTGGTATCTCCGTATTCAGGAGAAGTTGGGGAATGTGTTTTGGGGTGTCATTTTACATATACCCATGCTGGGTGAGAGAAATATCTTGGCAAAAGACAACTTTTACCATTTTTTTATACAAAGTTGTCTTTTGCCAAGATATTTCTCTCACCCAGCATGGGTATATGTAAAATGACACCCCAAAACACATTCCCCAACTTCTCCTGAATACGGAGATACCAGATGTGTGACACTTTTTTGCAGGCTAGGTGGGCAAAGGGGCCCATATTCCAAAGAGCACCTTTCGGATTTCACTGGCCATTTTTTACAGAATTTGATTTCAAACTCCTTACCACACATTTGGGCCCCTAGAATGCCAGGGCAGTATAACTACTCCACAAGTGACCCCATTTTGTAAAGAAGACATCCCAAGGTATTCGCTGATGGGCATAGTGAGTTCATGGAAGTTTTTATTTTTTGTCACAAGTTAGTGGAAAATGATGATTTTTTTTTTTTTCTTACAAAGTCTCATATTACACTAACTTGTGACAAAAAATAAAAACTTCCATGAACTCACTATGGCCATCAGCGAATACCTTGGGGTGTCTTCTTTCCAAAATGGGGTCACTTGTGGGGTAGTTATACTGCCCTGGCATTCTAGGGGCCCAAATGTGTGGTAAGGAGTTTGAAATCAAATTCTGTAAAAAATGACCAGTGAAATCCGAAAGGTGCTCTTTGGAATATGGGCCCCTTTGCCCACCTAGGCTGCAGAAAAGTGTCACACATCTGGTATCTCCGTATTCAGGAGAAGTTGGGGAATGTGTTTTGGGGTGTCATTTTACATATACCCATGCTGGGTGAGAGAAATATCTTGGCAAAAGACAACTTTTACCATTTTTTTATACAAAGTTGTCTTTTGCCAAGATATTTCTCTCACCCAGCATGGGTATATGTAAAATGACACCCCAAAACACATTCCCCAACTTCTCCTGAATAAGGAGATACCAGATGTGTGACACTTTTTTGCAGCCTAGGTGGGCAAAGGGGCCCACATTCCAAAGAGCACCTTTCGGATTTCAGCAGCCATTTTTTACAGAATTTGATTTCAAACTCCTTACCACACATTTGGGCCCCTAGAATGCCAGGGCAGTATAACTACCCCACAAATGACCCCATTTTGGAAAGAAGACATCCCAAGGTATTCGCTGATGGGCATAGTGAGTTCATGGAAGTTTTTATTTTTTGTCACAAGTTAGTGGAATATGAGACTTTGTAAGAAAAAAAAAAATCATCATTTTCCGCTAACTTGTGACAAAAAATAAAAAGTTCTATGAACTCACTATGCCCATCAGCGAATACCTTAGGGTGTCTACTTTCCGAAATGGGGTCATTTGTGGGGTGTTTGTACTGTCTGGCCATTGTAGAACCTCAGGAAACATGACAGGTGCTCAGAAAGTCAGAGCTGCTTCAAAAAGCGGAAATTCACATTTTTGTACCATAGTTTGTAAACGCTATAACTTTTACCCAAACCATTTTTTTTTTACCCAAACATTTTTTTTTTATCAAAGACATGTAGAACAATACATTTAGAGCAAAATTTATATATGGATCTCGTTTTTTTTGCAAAATTTTACAACTGAAAGTGAAAATTTTAATTTTTTTGCAAAAAAATCGTTAAATTTTGATTAATAACAAAAAAAGTAAAAATGTCAGCAGCAATGAAATACCACCAAATGAAAGCTCTATTAGTGAGAAGAAAAGGAGGTAAAATTCATTTGGGTGGTAAGTTGCATGACCGAGCAATAAATGGTGAAAGTAGTGTAGGTCAGAAGTGTAAAAAGTGGCCTGGTCTTTCAGGGTGTTTAAGCACTGGGGGCTGAGGTGATTAAGGGGTTAAAAACTTTTTTTTTTCAAACTCTAGGGGAGTTGTTTGATTGCTTGTCCCATAGACTGCAATGAAATACTATTGTAGCCAATGGTAATTTCATCACAGGCAGAGTTCCATTCCATAAGAACTATTGCTGTGGTATCCTCAGAGACTTTAGAAGGCTCAAAGCACCCACAATAAACAAACGGGTCTCAGAGTGAAAGAACTGTTAGGTCCCCAGGAGTATAGTGCTCCCAGAGAAAAGCCTCTCAGATGCTGTGACAGCCACGGCTCCATGTTTAAGACCTAACTTTGACTGTACGTCTATGGCGGAGCTTGGGAAGAATTTAAGTTTACAATCAACAAAAATTCTACAATATGTCCAATGTCCATGTCAGTTTTATGCAGTGTTCTCCCATTTAGTACCATTAACATAATTTTCCCCTTCCTTTGCACTGACTATTACTTTTATTCTTTTACTTTTACTAAGCCTCCAACTTACCCAGATCCTTCTCTACCAGTACACTGTCTGCTTGTCTGTCAATCACTTTTTAATCTGCAACAATTGATATTTTACTGCACATTATCTCTGGATATTAATACATATATTAAGAGATATGGGTTTTATGTTTTTTCCTCGTTGAACTTGCATTACTTTGACACGATATGGAAGCAATACATAAGCCAAGGTATAAATGACATTTTTCATCTGTTTCTGCACTAAATTATAACTGATTGTTGCCTCAAAATGATTATGTCCATCATCCAATAGCACTTTTGCAATTATTTCCTTGAAAATGTGTTACTACTTAGCAAGAAAGAATACTACAAGAGGAAAAATAATAATAATTCAACCCATACTTTGTATGCCCCCTAGATGGTGCTGTGCCAGGCTATGCCTGTTCATAAACAGCAATGCACAGACATGCCAAGCAAAATTAACGTTTTGTTCCGTAACCATGGCAGGCAAGCTCTGTAACATATTCACACAGCTTGGTCACTGCAGTTTGGTCTTTAATAAAAATAATAAAAAAAAAAAAACTGATTTCATTAAGAAACCAAAACCAAATCCAGGCTTCTGTGTACCCAGAGCTGCCAGTACTTGTACAAGATACAATAAGTGACTAGCAGAGGAAGCTTTGTAATACATGGCACATTGAACAGCTTTTGTTTACTTTTAGTCTCAAGAAGGATATACACTTTATATAGATGTTGGCCAAGTTGTTGGTTCTTTAAAGGTAGACCCTGTTGCAGCAGCTTATCTCCTATGGGATTGAAGGCTGAGGCATATTGAGATTCAACATGCCCAGTCCCTTTTTTCCCTGAGATTCCCATATGCATTTGTTATTTTATCAATCAGGCAGAAAACTTAAAGGTTTATTCTGGTTATAACAAGTTATTCCTTATCCACAGGATAGGGAATAACTATGAGATTGGTGGGGGTCCTACCACTGGGATCCCCACCGATCACAAGAACAGGGGCCCCATACTCTGTGGAAACCCTCAAAAAGTGACCTAATTTTTAAAACTACACCCCTTTAAAGAATATATTAAGGTGGGGGGGGGGGGGGGGTTACTGAGCTCTTTGAGCCCCTAAGCATTTTACAGAATTTGGAAACATTTGGCTATGAAAATAAAAAAGTTTCATTTCTTCCAAGAAAGGGAAGGAGCGCCATATGGCTTTTGCAGTGCAGATTTTGATGGATTGTTTTATGGGTGCCATTGGTTTTTATTTTTTTGCCTTATGTGGGGGCTAATTTTTTGTGGGATGAGGTGGTGTTTCCATTTTGGGGTACATAAACTTTTGACTGCTTGGTATTACACTTTGTGTGAGGCAAGGTGAAAAAAATGGCTGTTTTTGCCATAGTTTTCTTTCTTTTTTTTCTTTTTTTTACAGCATTCACTTGAGAGGGCATATAATGTGATATTTTTATAGAGCAGGTTGTTACGGACGCGGTGATACCCAATATGTCTATCATTCTTTTTTGTTGTTGAAGGGTTTCTGTTATCAGAAAAATTGTTATGTAGCTGGCTGACATTAGCGTGCTAATGTCAGCAGAACATAACTGTATAACTTATATCTCCCTGCCTGCCGCCGTTCGCGCTAAATAATGACTTTTAGAATATGCAAATAAGCCTCTAGGTGCTAGTCGGGCGTTCCTGCAGCACATAGAGGCTCCGTCCTCTCACCGTTTGGCACGCCCTTGTAAAGAGCCTCTAGGTGCTGCAGCAACGCCCCACTAGCACCTAGAGGCTAATTTACATATTATAATAGTCATTATTTAGCGCGAACGGTGGCAGGCAGGGAGATATAAGTCATACAGTTATGTTCTGCTGACATCGCTAATGTCAGCCAGCTACATAACAATTTTTCACAGTGAAAGCCTTTTTGAACAGAATAAAATCTTGTTTTTGTGTTGCCATTTTCTGAGCCATAGTTTTTTTTTTTTTTTGGGCCAATTGTATTAGGTAGGATCTCATTTTTTGCGGGATGAGATGACGGTTTGATTGGTACCATTTCAGGGTACATAAGACTTTTTAAACGCTTGGTATTACACTTTTTGTGAGGCAAGGTGACCAGAAAATGTCTGTTTTGGCACTGTTTTTATTTTATTTATTTACGGCGTTCACCTGACAGGGTGGAATATGTGATATTTTTATAGAGTTGGTCGATACGGACACTGCGATACCTAATATGTCTACTTTTCTCTTTTTCCCTACAATTTTTTTAAACTTTATTTTGGGAAAAGGACGCTTTTTTTTTTACTAGAAACTTTACATTTTTTTTAAACTGTATTTTTATTCTTTTTTAACTTTATTTTTTGTCACTCTTTGGGACTTCAATCTGATCCCCTTTACAATGCATTACAATACTTCTGTATTGTAATGCATTGGCTGTAAGTATATTACCAGTGTAATACACTTACAGTTTCCTGCCTGTGAGATCCAGGGGGTTAGATATCACATGCTCACACGGATGACAGCCACAATGCCTAAGGAAGGCATCTGTCTGCCGTCCAAGCCATCGGGTCCCCGTCACAGCAGCGCGGGGACCTGATGGACACCCCACATCTAGCAGGATACCGCACATGCAGCGGTCTGCACTGACTGTGGCAGTGCAAGGGTTAATGCGCTGGCATCAGTGTTTTCACCGATGCCGGCGCATACAGCAGGGGTCCAGCTATTAGTGACTGCCGGACTCCTGCAGCTGATCTGGCGGGCGCAGCTACGGCGCTGGGATTTCCTAGCGGCTAAGTTTATGTAAGACAGCCTTAGGTACGCATTTACAACATAGTCTTTATTTATAGCCCTCAGTTGATTTAAACACAATCATGTAAAAACCCCATTCTCAGTTACATAATCCACTGAACATCACAAAGAAACAACGTTTTGGCAAACACAGTAGTATATATGGTTGACGGCATTGATGCTTTTTAGATTTTCTATGCTGGTCATCATAAATTGATGGGACACAAGACAGCTCTTATGAAAATGAAAATCTATATGAAAGAAAACACTTGCAGACAACAGGAATAATTTTGGTTTCCGGTATACAAAGAATTTCTGAGATAAAACCAAATTTTTTTTTAACCTAAGAATCTTTCCTGTTATCCTCCTGGTATCTTTCCTGGTATTTTAAAGGAATAAATATTCCTTATTCTGTCTCCTTCACATCTTGTATGGTATTTCAGAACATTTCAGAGTCACCATTCAGCACTTAAAAGTTGACTTTGATACATCGTCTTTTCAAGGATTTTGTGTCAATGTAAAGTTCATCTTTTATCCTTGAAAGCATTGCACTCTGGTGAGATAGACTGAAAGAAAATGCAGGATATAATGGGTGTTAATGTTAGCTATGTACTATAAGTAGTAGACTGATGAGAGTAATCTGCAAATCTATGCTAAATAGCATAACTTCTGAAAGCAAAACGTTGACTTTAGAGCCAGTTTGATATTGATCATATTGGTATCTGTTAATTGTCCAACTTAATTAATGTTCTGCCTTAGGATTTTCAAGAAACTTGTTCCATACAGCCATTTATATATATATATATTTTTATTTTTATTATTTCAATTATCTAAGAAACATGTACAAAATCAGAAAAATCCAAAGATCCATATTACACAAATCAAGAATATAAATCAAGAATATAATAACATTTTACACCAAATACCCACCCCCCACCCTTTGGAGAAAGAGAGAAAAAAATAAAAATAAAATTAATAAATAAATAGAAAATTACACAAACATCCGGCCCTAGTTCAACCATTTTTCCATATTTTATCAATTTTTTCTGCTCTCTCACTATATCTCTCAGACACCCGTTCCAATTTAATCAAATTAGCAACTGCTTGTTGCCACTGTCCCACTGTAGGGGGGTCTTCATTTACCCATTTCCGAAGTATGAGAAGTCTAGCTTGAAATAGTACTTTACCTAAAACCAATCGTATCTCTTTATTTAGTTTAAGATATTCTGTAGCCCCTAATATACAAACTACTGGGTCTTTAAAAACTTGAACACCCAGAAATACTAATACAATCTCTGCAATTTCTTTCCAATACCTAAAAAGTTTAGGGCATCTCCAAAAACAATGTATAAGATCCGCCTTCTCTCCCCTACATTTTGGGCACTTATCAGAAGTTCTCACACCCATTCTCTTTAACGCCCAAGGAGATCGATGTAACCTATGAACTATAAAGAACTGAGAGATCTTATGTGAGGCCCTTTCCGACACCACAGTATAACTTCTAAGAGCATCATTCCATTTTTCTTCCGTAAAAGACGGAAGCTCTTTTTCCCATTTTCCTCTGGCAAGTATTGTAATCCGTTTTTTTTTCCTTCCATCAAAATCCCATCTTTTTGCCGTTGTTTCTCTTTTTTCTCCTCCATTAGTAAATGTATCTATTCTATCTGATTGTTCCTTTCTATATTTATCTAAGTTTGCCGATGTCCTCATAGCATTTTTGAGCTGAAGATATTTATAAATATCCTTTTGGGGGATACCAAACTCCCTTACCAAGGTGCCAAAATCCTTCAGTTTATCTTCCTCAAATACTTGACCTAGATATTTTATCCCCCTTTTATCCCAGTCTATATAAGACCTAATTATTTGCAATTCCTTTAAGTTAATATTTTTCCATATAGGTGTATACTGCAAATAACCTTTAATCTCTAATATTTTTTTAACTTCCACCCATATATATTCCATTGAGTTCAATATTCTATTTTCTGTGCAATTTTCCCCAGTGTTCCTGACTCCAAAACCTCTAAGGGATTAATTTCCCCTCTCCACCCCATTTTCATTAAATCCTCCCTTCCCACTAAACCATTTAAACTTCCCTTTATCTGACTATATTGTGTTATTAAATAATAAAAAAAACAATTAGGAGCTGCTAATCCACCCTCTCTTACTGGGAGCTGAAGCACTTCTCTCTTTAACCTAGGAATGGCACCTTTCCAAATAAAATCCCCCATTAAACTGTCTAATAACCTGAAAATTTTCTTCGGCAACCTCAAAGGGGCATTTTGTAAAACATACAGTATTTTTGGGAGAAAAATCATTATTATTAAATTCACCCGACCCTGAATTGACAACGGTAGTCTTTTCCAAATACACTGCGTGCAGAATTATTAGGCAAATGAGTATTTTGACCACATCATCCTCTTTATGCATGTTGTCTTACTCCAAGCTGTAGAGGCTCGAAAGCCTACTACCAATTAAGCATATTAGGTGATGTTCAGCTCTGTAATGAGAAGGGGTGTGGTCTAATGACATCAACACCCTATATTAGGTGTGCATAATTATTAGGCAACTTCCTTTCCTTTGGCAAAATGGGTCAAAAGAAGGACTTGACAGGCTCAGAAAAGTCAAAAATAGTGAGATATCTTGCAGAGGGATGCAGCACTCTTAAAATGGCAAAGCTTCTGAAGCGTGATCATCGAACAATCAAGCGTTTCATTCAAAATAGTCAACAGGGTCGCAAGAAGCGTGTGGAAAAACCAAGGCGCAAAATAACTGCCCATGAACTGAGAAAAGTCAAGCGTGCAGCTGCCAAGATGCCACTTGCCACCAGTTTGGCCATATTTCAGAGCTGCAACATCACTGGAGTGCCCAAAAGCACAAGGTGTGCAATACTCAGAGACATGGCCAAGGTAAGAAAGGCTGAAAGACGACCACCACTGAACAAGACACACAAGCTGAAACGTCAAGACTGGGCCAAGAAATATCTCAAGACTGATTTTTCTAAGGTTTTATGGACTGATGAAATGAGAGTGAGTCTTGATGGGCCAGATGGATGGGCCCGTGGCTGGATTGGTAAAGGGCAGAGAGCTCCAGTCCGACTCAGACGCCAGCAAGGTGGAGGTGGAGTACTGGTTTGGGCTGGTATCATCAAAGATGAGCTTGTGGGGCCTTTTCAGGTTGAGGATGGAGTCAAGCTCAACTTCCAGTCCTACTGCCAGTTTCTGGAAGACACCTTCTTCAAGCAGTGGTACAGGAAGAAGTCTGCATCCTTCAAGAAAAACATGATTTTCATGCAGGACAATGCTCCATCACACGCGTCCAAGTACTCCACAGCGTGGCTGGCAAGAAAGGGTATAAAAGAAGAAAATCTAATGACATGGCCTCCTTGTTCACCTGATCTGAACCCCATTGAGAACCTGTGGTCCATCATCAAATGTGAGATTTACAAGGAGGGAAAACAGTACACCTCTCTGAACAGTGTCTGGGAGGCTGTGGTTGCTGCTGCACGCAATGTTGATGGTGAACAGATCAAAACACTGACAGAATCCATGGATGGCAGGCTTTTGAGTGTCCTTGCAAAGAAAGGTGGCTATATTGGTCACTGATTTGTTTTGTTTTTGAATGTCAGAAATATATTTGTGAATGTTGAGATGTTATATTGGTTTCACTGGTAAAAATAAATAATTGAAATGGGTATATATTTGTTTTTTGTTAAGTTGCCTAATAATTATGCACAGTAATAGTCACCTGCACACACAGATATCCCCCTAAAATAGCTAAAACTAAAAACAAACTAAAAACTACTTCCAAAAATATTCAGCTTTGATATTAATGAGTTTTTTGGGTTCATTGAGAACATGGTTGTTGTTCAATAATAAAATTAATCCTCAAAAATACAACTTGCCTAATAATTCTGCACTCCCTGTATGTATTTTAGTTCTAAGTTCTTTTATTAAGGGGAGTACATTTAGCTTTTCATATTCTTCTATATTTCTAGAAATTTGTATACCTAAATATTTAAAACTCTCGTGTTTCTCAAGCACATGCACCCTTGAGCCATTCTGTAGTTGCCCCTTCCCTAATAACATCATATGGGATTTCCCCCAATTAATGTTTAAACCGGAAAAAAAAACGAACTTATCTATTATATCTATTACTCTATTAAACTCATCCCCAGTGTTGTGCATAAATAATAGAATATCATCGGTGTACATTGATAATTTTTCATTTCCTTCCCCATATTGAAAACCTTTAAACTCCATATCATTTCTTATTATACATGCCAAGGGCTCTATTGCAATAGCAAATAGTAATGGGGAGAGAGGGCATCCCTGGCTGGTGCCCCTGTAAAGGGCAAAAGGCAGGGACAAGCTCCCATCCACCATCACCCTAGACCTCGGATTAGAGTATATAAGTTGAATCCATCTTATGAATCCCTCCCCTATACCAACCCTTTTCAAAACTGCCCATAAATACTCCCACTCGATACAATCAAATACCTTTTGGGCATCCAGTGAGAGTATAGCTTTCTCACCAATTTCTGTTTTATTAGCTTCAATATTGAGGTACAGCCTTCTTATATTTGAATATATCGTTCTTCCGGGTATAAAACCTGTCTGATCTTCATGAATTATACCTTTAATCACCTTAGAAAGCCTACCTGCCAAAACCTTTGCCAAAATTTTAACATCCATATTTAACAGAGATATTGGTCTATATGAACCGGGGTCTAGTTGTTCTTTACCCTTTTTTGGAATCAATGTAATAATTGCTTCTTTCATTGAGTCTGGTAAATCACCTATTTTTTGGGCCTCACATAGTGTCGCTCTTAATTCTGGTATTAACACCTGCGCAAAGGTCTTATATATTTCGAAAGGAAGTCGTCACACCCTGGTGTTTTTACAGGTTTCACCATACCCAAGACCTCTTCTATTTCTAAAATAGATATTTCTTATTCCAGATATTCCTTTTGGGCCTAAGATATTTCTCTCAGGACAATCTGATCGAGATATTGGACCAGATCTTTTTTTGTACACTGCTCAAAAAAATAAAGGGAACACTTAAACAACACAATGTAACTCCAAGTCAATCACACTTCTGTGAAATCAAACTGTCCACTTAGGAAGCAACACTGAGTGACAATCAATTTCACATGCTGTTGTGCAAATGGGATAGACAACAGGTGGAAATTATAGGCAATTAGCAAGACACCCCCAATAAAGGAGTGGTTCTGCAGGTGGTGACCACAGACCACTTCTCAGTTCCTATGCTTCCTGGCTGATGTTTTGGTCACTTTTGAATGCTGGCGGTGCTTTTACTCTAGTGGTAACATGAGACGGAGTCTACAACCCACACAAGTGGCTCAGGTAGTGCAGCTTATCCAGGATGGCACATCAATGCGAGCTGTGGCAAGAAGGTTTGCTGTGTCTCTCAGCGTAGTGTCCAGAGCATGGAGGCGCTACCAGGAGACAGGTCAGTACATCAGGAGACGTGGAGGAGGCCGTAGGAGGGCAACAACCCAGCAGCAGGACCGCTACCTCCGCCTTTGTGCAAGGAGGAACAGGAGGAGCACTGCCAGAGCCCTGCAAAATGACCTCCAGCAGGCCACAAATGTGCATGTGTCTGCTCAAACGGTCAGAAACAGACTCCATGAGGGTGATACGAGGGCCCGACGTCCACAGGTGGGGGTTGTGCTTACAGCCCAACACCGTGCAGGACGTTTAGCATTTGCCAGAGAACACCAAGATTGGCAAATTCGCCACTGGTGCCCTGTGCTCTTCACAGATGAAAGCAGGTTCACACTGAGCACATGTGACAGACGTGACAGAGTCTGGAGACGCCGTGGAGAACGTTCTGCTGCCTTCAACATCCTCCAGCATGACCGGTTTGGCATTGGGTCAGTAATGGTGTGGGGTGGCATTTCTTTGGAGGGCCACACAGCCCTCCATGTGCTCGCCAGAGGTAGCCTGACTGCCATTAGGTACCGAGATGAGATCCTCAGACCCCTTGTGAGACCATATGCTGGTGCGGTTGGCCCTGGGTTCCTCCTAATGCAAGACAATGCTAGACCTCATGTGGCTGGAGTGTGTCAGCAGTTCCTGCAAGACGAAGGCATGCTATGGACTGGCCCGCCCGTTCCCCAGACCTGAATCCAATTGAGCACATCTGGGACATCATGTCTCGCTCTATCCACCGTCACGTTGCACCACAGACTGTCCAGGAGTTGGCAGATGCTTTAGTCCAGGTCTGGGAGGAGATCCCTCAGGAGACCGTCCGCCACCTCATCAGGAGCATGCACAAGCGTTGCAGGGAGGTCATACAGGCACGTGGAGGCCAAACACACTACTGAGCCTCATTTTGACTTGTTTTAAGGACATTACATCAAAGTTGGATCAGCCTGTAGTGTGTTTTTCCACTTTAATTTTGAGTGTGACTCCAAATCCAGACCTCCATGGGTTGAAAAATTAGATTTCCATTTTTTTATTTTTGTGTGATTTTGTTGTCAGCACATTCAACTATGTAAAGAACAAAGTATTTCAGAAGAATATTTAATTAACTCAGATCTAGGATGTGTTATTTTTGTGTTCTCTTTATTTTTTTGAGCAGTGTATATTGTACCCTAGACTTATAAAGTTCCTGAAAGTAATCCACAAAAACTTTTTTAATTCCTTCAGGTGAACTGACTATTCCATCCGTATTATCTCTAATCGCCCCTATCCATGATTTCCCTCTTTGATTTTTTTTTACTATACCTGCTAAAATTTTCCCAACCTTTTCTCCCTCTGAGGCTAGCTGAAACCCTTGGAAGAACAATTCTTTCCTACTTCTCTCTATCTGGTAAATTTTTAGCTTTTTATGTTCCTCCTCCCATTTCGTATTATTATTTCCAGAAGGGTTCATTATACATACTAATCTTGCTTCTTCCAAAAAAAATTCCAGTAAATTCCCTTTTTCTTTAGTAATTTTCTTCCAATAATTCACCTTTTTAAACAGCGATCCTCTTAGATATGCCATTTATATCTGCCTGTAGTTAAGCTGCAGATCTTTTGGGTTAACATAGGTCGGACTGTAAATTGGAGTAGACCTTTTGCTGGTTGGCATGTAGCCAGTGGCGTGTGGGAGCCTGATCAAACCAGGCTCCCACACAGGACAAAAGGTTTCAACCTAAACCCCTTTCATTGACCCTTAGACCATTTTTTCCACTGCCCCATTTGCTAAAAGTTGTTCCTTTAGAGGGTAAAGTCCTGTCAAAGTTTTTACCCCCAGTAGCAGAGGGAATGATCCCAATTGGGCCCCCTCTTGCCCTGGGCCCCATAGCAGTCACATGGTCTGCCACTATGGTAGTTATGCCCCTGCATGTAGCCTTTAACCACAAATGGGAAGATTTATCATGAGGGAAACATTTTTCAGGGTTCTGCATTGCCCAAATTTATCAAATGTCACACACTGCTTATAATTATAAATGTTGTGCATCTTTTTAGTGTAACACTGCTGTTACTCCAATTTCTACTCCACCTCTTTACTGGAGGTGGGTAGAAAGTAGTTTAAAAAAGCTCAACAGGCTAGCCATGTCCACTTTCTCACCCACTTTTCGAAACTAGAGTGAGTGCAAAAAAATTCTAAATGACACAAAATGTTTGTGCAAACAAAACAAAGGCTTATTTTTTTACTTTTTGAACTGAGAAATCTGTAGTGCAGGACATGATACGTTCACTCATAGTAGCTGAATTCAGCTTTTGCAACAGGTAAGGATAGAGAAAAAAGTCCTACATAGATACAAAGACACAGGAGTGCAGAAGATAAAGGGGCCCACTACTGCACCGTAAGCAGTTACAGGTTCATATTATCTATTAAATGGCATGTAAGACTGAACCAATTCATTTCTGATCAATTGTTAGAGATATTCGGGAGAAGGATCTGTAATGTCACAAGACATTGGTGCCCCTAGGTTGGTTACCTAGTATTACTGTCTGGCGAATTCATGAATAGCTTTTAATGGTAGCATCAGTGGTCTCAATCACAATGGTCATCATAGTCCTCACCCTTTCCACCACTTTTATCAGGTTGTGATATGTCATTGTGGGCTCCGTGCACCCCCTACCAATTCCCTCCTCTGCATTTGCTGCAAGTGACACTGTCAATCAGGGGCGTCGCTAGGTCAAAACATTCGGGGCTGGAGCCCCGGATGTTTTGTCCAGTGCCCCGAATGCAGGGCCGGTGGGGGCCTGCGGCGCGGCCTGCTAGCTAATTTATTCACTTCACTTGCCTCCGTGTAATCTCGCACAGGCGCACTGGCAGAGGCATCGTCAAGCGAAGTATGCATGCGCCGTCTTCCAGCGCACCTCGTTCGACTATGCCTCTGCCAGTGCGCCTGTGCGAGATTACACAGAGGCAAGTGAAGTGAATAAATTAGCTAGGAGGCGGCACTGGGCGGGGAGGGGATCTGAGGATGACACTTAGGAGGATCTGTGGATGACATTTATGGGGATCTGTGGTGGATGACACTTAGGGGGATCTGTGGTGGATGACACTTAGGGGGATCTGTGGATGAAATTTATGGGGGATCTGTGGATGACATTTATGGGGGATCTGTGGATGACACTAATGGGGATCTGTGGCTGACACTTATGGGGGATCTGTGGATGACATTTATGGGGGATCTGTGGATGACACTAATGGGGATCTGTGGCTGACACTTATGGGGGATCTGTGGATGACATTTATGGGGGATCTGTGGATGACACTGATGGGGATCTGTGGATGACATTTATGGGGATCTGTGGGGGATGACAGGGGGATCTGTGGATGACATTTATGGGGGATCTGTGGATGACACTTATGGGGGATCTGTGGATGACACTTATGGGGGATCTGTGGATGACACTTATGGGGGATCTGTGGATGACAATTATAGGGGACGACATTTATTCCAATCCAGGAGTGTTAGATGTTACTACACAGAATGTGTAGGGCTTTTTGTTCTGTTTTTGTAAAAGTTTTGTTGGTCATGAGTGGGTTAATGCATTTTATTAAATTTTTTTGCACTTTGACAAATCTGGAGGAGTTTGGTTAATCCAGAGTTTTCTGCAAATACAATGTCCTCCTACATGATAATATATATCTTGAGTGGGCAGCAACCAAGAATAATCTCATCAGTTGTTTAGTGCTGTTCTGTTAGCAATTATAGTGCAGTACAGAATCAATAGAACAACTGTCTTTGGGGACATGTTTTTTTATTATATGCGTTGCTAAGCAAATTAAAGAAGGAGATGTAGAACAAGATCTGGATTGCTGGTTAAATCCTGAAGTAGCCATATAGGAATGAAACATTCCTGGTAATATTAATGATATTTTTGAAGGAAAACTAGGATAAATTTCCAATCTGCTGTTCTTTTTAAGGGCTGCCATCAGGAATTTTAGGCAAACCTTTGGGGGCCCCCTTCTCCCCTCCACCTTCTCGGATTCATAACTAGTTATAGCGTCAGGACATTTTGCCATACACATAAGTGAAATTTCAATTTCTAGCAAGTTTTATTATGGGTTAAAGGGCATCTGTCAGCAGATTTGTACCTATGACCTGGCTGATCTGTTACATGTGCGCTTGGCAGCTGAAGGCATCTGTGTTGGTCCCGTGTTCATATGTGCTTGCATTGCTGAGAAAAATGAAGTTTTATTATGTGAAAATAAGCCTCTAGGAGTAATAGGGGTGTTGCCATTACACCTAAAGGCTCATTTGCATATATTAAAGCTTTATTTTTCTCAGCAATGGGGGCACATATAAACATGAGGCAACAGGTAAACAGAAATCTGCTGACAGAAACCCTTTACCATAAATTACTAGATCACCAGAAATAATGAGTTCACTATATTGCATGGGTTATTATAATTACAGTAATGCCAAGTACTGTTGTATGATATTTAATAGTATGTTAGAAATACACATTTATTGTAATGATTTTTGCTTTATTCTTTAGTAACATTAACTTAGTAACTGTTACGACTGTAGCTAAGGACAGACAAGGACAGTGAGCCCTAAGGCTAGAACCCAGCCCCACTTTCCCTACTTACTTACAGTACAAGCCCTAGATAGCTAGACCCGAACTGGTGAACGGTTCCTACGGTATTAAAGTGCAGAGATGGACTAACAAACAAAGACAGATAAACACAATACCAGAGTCATACAAAAAGGGTCAGAACCAGATGGGCTATGCAGTACCAAACGAGAGACAGAGAGTGGTCAGAAAACAAGCCAGAGTGAGAAACACGAGCAATCCAAATAAGCACAGGAGCAGGAACCAGGAACACAGATAGTGAGTCAAAGACTATCAGTGGCACTGGTGTATGGCCAGGAAGGGATTTAACTAGAGCGCCAAGTCCCTGAATCAGAACCTGATAGGTCCATTGAGTCGGCGCTTCATTAGTTAGACACACTAGACACAGTAATAGAGCAGCTGAGATAATCAGCCCACTGCTAATCTCCCCCAGCACACGCCCGCTGCAGGGAGAAACAGAGCATTGCATCCGTTTACTATGGATGCTGTCACGTCACCAGGGGATGTGGCTCAGCAGCGCATCTCTCCTGACATGGCCATGCCAAGGATCGCGTCACTGGGGCCAGGAAAGGTAAGTTTTTTACAGTTACATTAATGGAACGTTTCGTTATGTCAGAAAAGTGGTACAGGTATGGCAGGCTGATCGGGCCACCCCCTGATCAGTGGCAGGGGTCTGGCTGTTCTTTACAGTAGTGCCCCTGCTGTATACGCTGGCAACTGTGAACACACTGATGCCAGTGCATTAACCCCTTCTATGTTGTAGCCAGCACTGACCGCGGCATGTACAGGGTTTGTGGAGGAAGGGGGCTGGGGAGGCAGCCCAATGCCTTCCACAGGCATCAGGGCTTGCCTTTTACAGAAAGCCTGTGAGACCGAGGCCCCTGGGTCTCACAGGCAAGCAGGCTATTAAAGTATTACACTGATAATACACTGACAGTCAATGCATTACAATACAGATTTATTGTAATGCATTGTACTGGGGATCAGATCCCCAAAAGATGAAGTCCCACAGTGGGACAAAAAAAAAGTTTAAAAAAGTATAAAAAAGTGTTTTTCACAATAAAAAAAATAAAAGTTTCAAGTAAAAAAAAGTGCCTTTTCCCCCATAATTAAGGCTCCATTCTCATGTCCGCATGAATGGTCCAGATCCATTCCGCAACGTTGCGGAACGGATCCGGACCCATTAATTTTCAATGGGCCAGAAAAGATGCGGACAGCACACAGTGTGCTATCCGCATTTCCGATCCAAGGCCACGAACTTCTAGTCAGCGGCTCCGCAAGAAAATAGAGCATGTCCTATTCTTGTCCGCTATCCTCTATTAAGTGCCGGCGATGTGTGGCATCAGTGTTTTGCGGTCCACAATATGCGGACCGCAAAACACTACAGACATCTGAAAAGACCCTTAGTCATATAAAAAATAGGAAGAAAAAGAAAAGTAGACATATTAGGTATAGCCATGTCCGTATCGACCGGCTCTATTAAAATATCACATGATCCACCCAGTCAAGTGAATGCCTTAAAAATAAATAAATAAAAATGGTGGCAGCTTGAATCGCAAAAAGTGTAATACCAAGCGATCAAAAAGTTGCATGTACTCCAAAATGGTACCACTTAAACCATCATCTCACCAAGCAATCATCCTGAAAATTTGAAAAATATGGCTTTTAAATATGGCAAAACAAAAACAAGAATTTTTCTTTTCAAAAATGATTTTACTGTGTAAAACTTAACAAAAATAAAAAAGAGGAATATAAGTTGTCGCTGCGTCTGTAACGACTGGATCTATAAAAATATCACATGATCTACCCTGTCAGGTGAATGTTGTAAAAACAAAACAAAAAAAAACTGTGCCAAAACTGCCATTTTTTGGTCACCTTGCCTCACAAAAATTGTAATACCATAAAAATGCTTTGTGTAAGGGTGCAAAAGAAAAAAAACTTTCTAAAATTGGTATCTCTGTCATTTTTTGCATCATTCACCATAACAAGGTGCTGTAACATTTAGGGCACGAGGGACAGACAGAAGGAGTCTCCCTCGCTCTAACTTCTCAGATGCTGCAGTCATTATCGTCCGTGGTGTGAGAGATAGGTTTTATTTCTCTCTCTCTATATATATACTGTATTACTCTTTTCTGTCCACAAAATGGCAGCAAACCAGATGTGTGAGCCTCATGTGCATTTCTTTGTCTTAAGATCACTGGGGGAAGTGGGAGTTAGGTTGCCATTTTTGAATGTGCCAATGAAACTCAGGGATAAAGTTGGATAACTACACCCATTTTGTCAAGAAGTCTTTTCTTAAGGAATACCCCTTTTGTGATGTCATGTTTTCTATGTAAGTGAATGTATCTTGAATAAAGCTCTCTTGCTCAGGGGGATGAGAAGATGCTTTCATGAAACCAACTTGTGTGTCTGGTCTCATTATGAAAGCAGTATGGTGCATTCATACTTATACTTCTAATTGATTTGGCCCCACACAAAGAAGATGAGAATTGCATGAATTGCGATAACAATTTGGCGTCCCTGGGTGGGAAGACAGCTTGCATAGCTTCCAATTCAAACGCCACGAGAGGACTTGCGCAAAACCATCAAACGAGGTCAAATGCTGCAGCAAGGTAAGAAAGCTTTATTTCTTACCTTCTCTGAGCCTTTTGCCCAATAGATTCTCAAGAGTTGAATTGGTGTTAACACGATAGGAGGGTTCAAATTATAGCTGATCTGTCCTTTAGAATGAAAGAACTCGTTTAAATAATTCCTTCTTTGTATGGTAGGACGTAATGAAACAAAGCGGAAATTGGTAGACAGCTGAGTCGGATATCCGTAACATAGAATTGGATCCCAGCCAAGGTCTGATAAGAGTCTTGAGGATTTATGAGTAGGGTTAACACCAATTATCATAGGCGATTGGAAGTTATTAAGATTTTGTGTCCCGGTGAATGGACCAGGGGTTTTCACCAAAAGATTTGTGGGTTCGATAGTGATTAAATATCATTTGATCTTTGTGTAACTGCTCTTAGAGGCGGCTTTGATAGTAATCAGATATTGTTTGATCTTTGTGCAAAAATGGGAAATTCTAATGTTGCAGGATATAGTGAGGAGATGTCAACAGCAGCTCAGCTGATGAGAGAAAGAGAAGGAAAAGTTTCAGTTAGAAATTTGAAAGCATTTTTGTGATTCTGTGTAGCAGAGATATCCAGTATTATCCAGAAATACGTAGTATTGTGTAAGAGTTCCCCTAGAGGCTGCATATAGAAACTGCATAAGAAGGAAACGGCATAGGAAGAAAAGTGCAGTAAGAGGTAGATTAAATGAAAGTTTGTAGATAAGTGTATTGAAGGATATGGAAAGTTGATTAAAGAGTAATAGGCTGGTGCAAGCTGAGTTATGGTGAAAATTGTCTATGAAAGTGATTGATAGAAATGAAAGTAAGTTGGAGAAATGAAATGAGCAGCATTTCTATTGTAAGATAGAGGATTTGGATGTGGTAGAGAACAAAGAAGTAACCAAGTGGCATCCCATCCCCCTTTCTCAAAATCTGCTGTAACCCACACTGGCTATTCTGTGTCTTTTAGTTCTACAATAACTTTTCCTGTTTTTCTTCTCCCTCTGGAATGTGCTCCTCCAGAGGGAACCCCTCTTATCGTGTATTCTGCTGCTTTATTTCCATTCCCCTATTGTGCTCTAATGAAGTCCCCCCCCCCCCCCCCCCCACACAGGAATTCAACCCACCTTATGGTGGGGGCTGGTAATTGGTAATGCATCTGCAGACTGTGAAGATACTGACATGTGTGTTATCTATAGATCTTCCAGACAGGGCTCCATTCATGTTATGGGTCCCAGTATTGGATTAGATTCGATGATGTCTGCAAATAACCTTTCCCAATTGTATGTTTCACTAGTTTAAAATGTGCCGCAGAAATTATTCTAATGATGCCAACTGGAAGTATCCCTGACCAATCCAGTCAATCTAAGGTTACACCCATTCTAAGTCCTTATTCAGATGAGTGGATTACAGTCACAGGAAAATGTGAGATTTCTAGCATCATTTTATGATGTATGAAATCTGCTGCACCCAGTATCCCCAGTAGTAACATCAATTTTACCCGATGAGTGGAATACCCAATTCAGAGGACTTACCTATGCTGCTTTGTAAAGAATTAGTTAAAATATGGAGAGTTTTCTCATGTTGTTAGGGAGATTTAGAAGGTTTAGTCTACTGTAGAGCTGGGGATTCTTTCTCTCAAGATTGTAGCTTCAACAGTGGGTGGGGGAGAAAGCATTTAGGTGATTATCCTGTCACATTGTCTGAATATGCATCAGGACAGGGCAGAGAGTATGGAGAAAGTTTTCACTAGACTCCAGAAAAGTTGAGTGGATTTGGGCTTTGAGCATACTTTATCTACTTGCCCACTTCCTCGCCCATGGGAGGAGCTACAAATGTTCAGTGCAACGCCCATAGGAAATTAACAATCCAGAATCAAATGCTAGATCCCTATTATCTATACAATCCTTAGGATCTGCTGCCATTGCCTCATAGCAAACATGTTCCATGATCTCTCATGGCTAAGGGTAGTATCACATGTGTAGGAGTAGATAGTAATGCAGTTCCTACTCCTCTCACCAACTGTTCACCGCCTTAAAGGTGCACAAATTTAGATCCGACTACTCTGCTGCCTCTGGAGGGGGGAGGGAGTAGTAGTGCCTTCCCACCTCTAAAAATAAAAATTACTGTCTCCAATTAATAACCAAATTTTTGAGTTTTGGTAGATAATTTTAGGTTCTAGGAAGATGGATCATCTCGGACAGGATATACTGTTCCTACTTAATCTGATGTTGTCAAGAAAGAACCACTCCCTCCAGCAATGTAAGTGCAGGAGACAGAGCTGAAGACACTCGCTGAGGTTTGTAAGATGGCTGAGGGTAAGACTGCTAACATCAATATTAAGCCAGATATGCCTTCAGTATTACTCATTATTATGGTCTAATCTGGTGAAGCAGAGACTTTGTTTGATCCAAGGGTAAGTCCATCAATAATAAATGCTGAGTGTATGAAAGATGTTTGATGCCCTGATATTGCCTGAGAAGGTAAAGGCCAAACTATTACTTGAAGTCTACGCTAAGTGGAAATATGTGTGATATGGGATGGCTTAGGGCCAGTAGACTTCCAAAAAGTTTGTCTTTTTCAGATACAGGCTACAGAGGCTGAAAGGAAACATCAAAGGACAAAGGAAGAAGTGATTATTGAAAATGGACTCTGGAGGGCTGGTAAGAAACTCTTCCTTTAGAGGGCACTCTACCTAAAGAGGATGGATTTAGAACATGGGCAAATCAAGAGAGGGAAGGTGTGATTGGGTTCTGTGGTGGATGGCTCCTGGGTTTAACAATGCTGCCACTAAGTTAGTTGAAGGTGAATGTTATAATAATGATGGGAGAACTATGGGAGTTCCAGGAAGGCATATGCCAAGGTCATCTTACCCATTTTAGAGACTGTGGATTAACTACATTCAAAACAAAGGTGGAACAGTGTGAATATGTCTTTGTCTGTATTGATCTCTTTCCAGGAGATTCGAAGATTTGGCCTGTAGCAAAGGCTACAGCTCAAAGATACAGACTGAGGTGAGAGTACCTACCCCTGGGGCTTTTCTCCATCCGGTACACACCTAACCGGAAGATAGGCCTAAGTCCTTATGTCAAAGTGGGGAGTGGGGGAAACTCCCCACCGTACAACGAGGAGGCAACAGGGAAGCAACAAGGCCAGGAGGAGGAATAAGGGAGCAGGTAACCTCCTACAGCGTCCCTAATTCTGACCCTGACTCATAACCGTATGAGCCAACCCAGATGGTAGGAGGGCTCATACTTCGGAACCTTGGGGCATACAGCATATGGAATTGGCAGGTAAGCCACAAATAAAACACACTTACCTGCCACAGGCACACCGACTGGAACCCGTGCAGAAGTGCTGATGTCCACTGACACAGCACATACAACAACCACACAGGTATCCAGGACACACATAGCTGTGTACGGACAATTGGTCCCTCCTCCGGAGAACCAGAGACCCCCTTCCGGAGGATACAACGTAAGACAGGGGAATGTCTAGCAAACCTGCTGGACGCCAAACACCAACAGACATGTAACACTAAACTAGACATACAAACACCCAGAACATAATCCACTCCAGACAAATAGGGATATGAAGGGAAGGAAGCCCTGGGATGACATTGATGACAACTAGGATGGCCCTTGGATGACAAAGAGCTAGGAGCAAGGTCCTACTCCAACAAAGTCAGGCATCCAACTGATCTCAGTCTCACAGCAACAAAATATAAAGAGACAAGAGACCACACCCAGCTCACCCAAGCACACCAGGAAGAAAGAAAAATTCTTAAAGGGAAAGTGTACACACATGCAACAACAGCATGCGTGGCAACCGTGTCACGGCGCACACAACATAGGCCGTGACACAAGAGCCGTGACACCTTATGAAGTACTCTTTAGGAATGCCCCTAGATTAGGTCTCTATTTCCCCAACAGCTCAAGATGCAGCATAGTAGTTTTTCAAATTATGTTGTTTGGTGCACAAATTGATTGTCTAATGTGTATTTCCAAGTTTAGTTGTTTTCTAGAATCCAGACTGTATAGAAGCAATTTATTCTTTACAATCAGGAGATTGGGTAGTGGTGAAACGAGAGACGTGTGGAAAGTCCTAGAGCTACGGTTTGAAGATCTACATCAAGTCTTGATAACCACTGCCACTGCTGTCAAAATTGGAAGGAGAGCCTAATTGGATCTACGTGTCATATTGCAATCAAGTGTCAGGACTATAAGAGCCATAATGTTTTGGCATGTCGTATTGTTTGTTTCATATTGAACAAGGGGGAAATCACAGTCAAATCAAATTCCAATAGTGTTATATTATCAAGATGAATCAGGAACAACTAAGTTGACTTTTGCAGTATAGTGGACTGTAAGACAGATGACAGATAGGATACTTGGTTTTGGTCTGATAAATACATCTGCGTGACTGGAACTGACCCAGTCTATGGTAATTGTGTTTAGATATGACCATGCCAACTGTGGGTATTGGAGATTAACAGAATGGAACACTAGTCTGAAGTGTTGGGAAAATAAACCAGTGGAAACTACCTCTAGAGTCAGTAAAGGTGAAGGTTTGTAGCAAAGGATGACTGTCCTGAAGGGAACACAACCAAACAGTTGTAAACATAATGAGTGTAATCCTCTGTTCCTGTCTATTAGAAATCCTATCCAACAGGATTCGGGGATATATGTTTTAGAAGTATTTGTAAGTGACAAAGATCCCCTAGGCGAATTTAGAATATTGGTAAGGGAAAGTCCTCAAAGTTCAGTTTCATCTGTGGCTCCTACATCCTTACCTATAATTGGCATTAAATATTTGGCCAATTTAAAAATATGAAGACAAACTGGCCTTAGAGACAGGATTTTATAAAGGAAAGCAATTTGGTGTTTTCCCTCCAGGAGATTGCTTTTACATAATTCAGCTGAATAAGTAGTGACTCTGATAGTTTCTGATATTTGGTTTATCAACCAAAATTATCAAAACGCAGATATCTGGTAATTGTGTGGAGATTTGAAACTCCGACCCGAGATGCAGGTAGAAAGAAGTGGCCAATGTACCCTAATCAAGTACTGATGCCATTTGTTCTATTCTCACCTCCTGAGTGAGATCAAATCAGTAAGCAACACACTGTCCAGTCACAACAAAAGAGGTCACTCCCTACATCCTTTGACTCACATGTATACATGGATGCCATAGGAATCTGTAGAAGAGTTTCTGACGAATTTAAGGCTAAAAATCATATAGCTTCAGGATTTGAGTTAATTCCCACAATTAGTAGTACTAAAAAAAAAAAATATGGATTTGTGAGAGATAGGTTTTATTTCTCTCTATATATATGTACTGTATTACTCTTTTCTGTCCACAAGATGGCAGTAAACCAGATGTGTGAGCCTCATGTTGTCACGGATGTAGTAGGCTAAAAATCATATAGCTTCAGGATTTGAGTTAATTCCCACGATTAGTAGTACTAAAAAAAAAAAATGTAGATTGGATTAACAACTCTATTGTCATCACAAATCTCTGTTGAATTATACCTATGATGCTGCCAAGGGGATTGCGGAACAACTGAGCTCTTTTTCGGTGATGACTCTACAGAACCGACTGGTCCTTGACAGCAGAAAAATTATAGGTCTACAAGATCGTTGGAAGTTCCTGCTGCATCTACATTCCGGACAACACTGCCCCTGATTGAAGGATCACCAAGGATCTGAAGAAACTGATGGACTTTATCAAATGAACTGACGGGAAAAATTCGGAAATTAATCACATCATGGCCAGAACAATGTTTTGGGAACTGGTTCAGTGACTACAGTGTTTTTAGCATTTGGCTTTAACAGGCTGTTATACAGGGAGTGCAGAATTATTAGGCAAGTTGTATTTTTGAGGATTAATTTTATTATTGAACAACAACCATGTTCTCAATGAACCCAAAAAACTCATTAATATCAAAGCTGAATATTTTTGGAAGTAGTTTTTAGTTTGTTTTTAGTTTTAGCTATTTTAGGGGGATATCTGTGTGTGCAGGTGACTATTACTGTGCATAATTATTAGGCAACTTAACAAAAAACAAATATATACCCATTTCAATTATTTATTTTTACCAGTGAAACCAATATAACATCTCAACATTCACAAATATACATTTCTGACATTCGAAAACAAAACAAAAACAAATCAGTGACCAATATAGCCACCTTTCTTTGCAAGGACACTCAAAAGCCTGCCATCCATGGATTCTGTCAGTGTTTTGATCTGTTCACCATCAACATTGCGTGCAGCAGCAACCACAGCCTCCCAGACACTGTTCAGAGAGGTGTACTGTTTTCCATCCTTGTAAATCTCACATTTGATGATGGACCACAGGTTCTCAATGGGGTTCAGATCAGGTGAACAAGGAGGCCATGTCATTAGATTTTCTTCTTTTATACCCTTTCTTGCCAGCCACCCTGTGGAGTACTTGGACGCGTGTGATGGAGCATTGTCCTGCATGAAAATCATGTTTTTCTTGAAGGATGCAGACTTCTTCCTGTACCACTGCTTGAAGAAGGTGTCTTCCAGAAACTGGCAGTAGGACTGGGAGTTGAGCTTGACTCCATCCTCAACCCGAAAAGGCCCCACAAGCTCATCTTTGATGATACCAGCCCAAACCAGTACTCCACCTCCACCTTGCTGGCGTCTGAGTCGGACTGGAGCTCTCTGCCCTTTACCAATCCAGCCACGGGCCCATCCATCTGGCCCATCAAGACTCACTCTCATTTCATCAGTCCATAAAACGTTAGAAAAATCAGTCTTGAGATATTTCTTGGCCCAGTCTTGACGTTTCAGCTTGTGTGTCTTGTTCAGTGGTGGTCGTCTTTCAGCCTTTCTTACCTTGGCCATGTCTCTGAGTATTGCACACCTTGTGCTTTTGGGCACTCCAGTGATGTTGCAGCTCTGAAATATGGCCAAACTGGTGGCAAGTGGCATCTTGGCAGCTGCATGCTTGACTTTTCTCAGTTCATGGGCAGTTATTTTGCGCCTTGGTTTTTCCACACGCTTCTTGCGACCCTGTTGACTATTTTGAATGAAACGCTTGATTGTTCGATGATCACGCTTCAGAAGCTTTGCAATTTTAAGAGTGCTGCATCCCTCTGCAAGATATCTCACTATTTTTGACTTTTCTGAGCCTGTCAAGTCCTTCTTTTGACCCATTTTGCCAAAGGAAAGGAAGTTGCCTAATAATTATGCACACCTAATATAGGGTGTTGATGTCATTAGACCACACCCCTTCTCATTACAGAGATGCACATCACCAAATATGCTTAATTGGTAGTAGGCTTTCGAGCCTATACAGCTTGGAGTAAGACAACATGCATAAAGAGGATGATGTGGTCAAAATACTCATTTGCCTAATAATTCTGCACGCAGTGTATACATCCATGCCCACACTATGTATATGTGCTGTGTCCCTGTCAAAGACAAAGATTATTCCATCCTGAAGTAAATAAAACCTTGTTGATGGTTGTGGGGTAAATTGGACAAGGTAAAGGCAAGCTCGAAAGGGAGTTGAGGGGACCTGGTGAAGCATTAAGGAAAGTCCATTGGGAGAGTACCTCACTTTGTCTGTTCACCTTTGGTCTATTTCCCGCAAAAGGAGGGATTTGTGAGAGATAGGTTTTATTTCTCTCTATATATATGTACTGTATTACTCTTTTCTGTCCACAAGATGGCAGTAAACCAGATGTGTGAGCCTCATGTTGTCACGGATGTAGTAGGGGAGAACACTAAAAGAAAAGACAACAAGAAGGAAGGGGAAAGACACTAGGCCTCACTGCTAGGGAAGGAAAAGGGTCACCACCTATAAAACCCTGCTCCTGGCCCTAACTCCTATCCGTATGGGCACCTCTCAATGGTAGAGATGTAAGTCTCCAGATTCTGATTAGTGCGCTCCGTCTGTCCGTTCGACTGAGGATGAAAAGCCGAAGAGAAGGACAATTGTACACCCAGATGAGTACAGAACGCTTTCCAGAATCTGCAAACAAACTGAATCTCTCTATCAGACACCACATCAGAGGGAATGCCATGTAGTTTCACAATGTTTTCGTCAAACACCTGTGCAAAAGTTTTAGCATTGGGTAGACTAGGTAATGCAATAAAGTGTGCCATTTTACTCAAATGATCGACAACCACCAGAATCATGTTTTTTCCCGAAGAATTCCGTAAATCTGTGATAAAATCCATGGACAAATGGGTCCAAGGTCTGGATGGTATGGGCAATGGAAGCAGAGATCCGGAGGGCCGAGTATGTGTCACCTTAGCACGTGCACAGGTACCACAGGCTGACACATAGTCCTCAACACACTTACGCAACCCCAGCCACCAGAATCTGCGAGAGATGAGATCGACAGTCGATCTACTCCCAGGGTGCCCAGCAAGCACAGTACAGTGATGTTCCTCGAACACCCTGTGACGTAATTCGGAGGGAACAAACAATTTCCCCGGAGGACAAGAGTCTGGAGCATCCTCATGTGCCTCCAACACCCTGGCCTCGATATCGGGATAAAGAGTGGATATGACTACCCCCCCCAGGAAAGCTACTCAACAAAGCATCCGCCTTGACATTCTTAACCCCAGGGCAGTAAGTGACGATGATAAATCTGGTGAAAAACAATGACCATCTGGCCTGCCTTGGGTTCAGTCACTTAGCCGACTCCAGGTAGGCCAGAATCTTGTGATCCGTAATTACTGTAATAGGAAGAATTGCTCCTTCCAACCAATGCTGCCATTCCTCCAACGCTAACTTAATGGCCAGCAATTCCCTATTCCCCACATCATAATTCCTTTCAGCAGTCGAGAGTTTTTTTGAGAAAAATGCACATGGGCGCCATTTACTGGGTGAAGGACCCTGCAACAAGATTGCTCTTACCCCTACCTCGGACGCATCAACCTCAACAGTAAATGGTTGAGACACGTCCGGTTGCACCAGAATAGGGGCCGAAGCGAAACATTCTTTCACAGCAAAAAAAGGCCTGTAATGCCGCATCAGACCAGATAGATATATCAGCACCCTTCCTAGTCATGTATGTTAAAGGTTTAACCACTGATGAATAGTTCAAGATAAATTTACGGTAGTAGTTGGCAAACCCCAAAAACCGCATAAGCGCTTTCAGGTTTTCGGGTCGATCCCAGACCACCACAGAACGGACCTTCTCAGGATCCATACAAAAACCTGAGGATGAGAGCAGGTAACCCAGAAATTGCACTTCCTGTACAGTAAATACGCACTTTTCCATCTTAGCATACAACTTATTCTCTCTTAGGATCTGTAACACCTGTCTCACATGATCCTGATGAGTCTCCATATTAGGCAAATAAATTAGTATGTCATCAAGGTATAGAACGACAAACCTCCCCACCAGATGATGAAAGATGTCATTGACAAAGTGTTGAAAAATCGCAGGAGAATTGGTTAACCCAAAGGGCATGACCTGGTTTTTAAAATGACCCTCAGGGGTATTAAATGCGGTCTTCCACTCATCCCCCTCTTTGATCCTTACCAGATTATATGCCCCCAGCAGATCCAATTTAGAGAACACCTTGGCACCGACAATCTGACTTAACAAATCCGGAATCAAAGGAAGGGGGTAAGGATCACGGACGGTAATACGATTGAGCTCACGGAAGTCCAGACATGGCCTCAGGGTACCATCCTTTTTCTTTACAAAGAAAAACTTAGCAGCCACTGGGGACTTGGATGGTCTAATATGTCCCTTTGCCAAACTCTCAGTGATATACTCTCGCATGGCTTTTCTTTCGGGTTCCAAAAGACTATACAACCAAGATTTGGGCAATTTAGCTCCGGGAATAAGATTGACGGGACAGTCATACTCCCGGAGCGGAGGCAACTCTTGATTACCACTCTCAGAGAACACATCAGAAAATTCTGAAATTAACGAGTGTACAGTTTTAGTGGTAACCATAGAGAACGATGCATTAAGACAGTTGTCCATGCAAAAATCACTTGAATTGAGAATCTGTCTCATTTGCCAGTCTATGTTAGGGTAATATTTGCTTAACCATGGTAGACCCAACAACAGCGGAGCAGGCAGACCCTCCAACACATAACAGGAGATAGATTCCTGATGAAAATCATCCACTCTTAAATGAATGTCATTCAATTCCTGCGACAGGCATTTTTGGGAGAAAGGGGCTGAGTCAATTGCAAAGACAGAAATACTTTTCTCTCATGCATTAGGAGTCAACCCAAGAATGCAAACAAACTGTCCATTAATCAAGTTAACTCCTGCCCCACTGTCGATAAATGTTTCCATTTTCATAGCTTTGGACTCTAGCGCCACCTCGGCAGACAGAAGAAAACAGGTACTACCAGTAAAAGACAAAAGTAGTTTTTCTTGCTCCCCACCCACACTACCAATAGTAATTTGGGGATTAAACGTCTTTTTCTTTTTGTTTACACCTTGATGCTGCAAGTAAGAACAATTATTCACAAAATGTCCCTTCTTGCCACAACAAAAGCAGACTCCTTTCACATGACCCAAGCTTTTGCCAGTAGTTCCAGGAGTAGCTCCTCCTAACTGCATAGGCTCAACCACCAGTGTCTCTCCACCATAAGTGTTAAAAGAAGCAGTACCCTTGTTGGACAGTACGTCCTGAAGGTGAGGACCCCTAGATCTCCCCCTCAGGTGTCTATCAAGATGTACAGCAAGGGACATAGCTGCTTCCAATGACTGAGGATTTTCATGAAAAGCCAACGCGTCCTGCAGTCTCTCAGAGAGACCCTGACAGAATTGGCTATCGTGAGCAGGATCGTTCAACTCTGTATCGGTAGCCCATCTCCTAAATTTAGAGCAAAAGGTCCCCGCGGAACGTTCTCCCTGCCGCAAACCCCGTAACTTGGTCTCGTAGATAAGACCCAAGGCTCTAAAGAATTAATCTACCGACCGGAGGGATGGTGATCCACTCGGCAGAGAAAAAGCCCAAGATTAGGCATCCTCTTTAAGCAACAAAATAATCATACCCACACGTTGACACTCATCTGAGGAATATAACTACAGGGGGCACTGCAGGGGGCATTATAAATACTGGGGGCGCTTCAGGATGAGCATTATAACAGTAGGGGGCATTATAAATACTGGGGTGCACTGTGGGGCATTTTAAATCTAGGAGACATTAGGCGTTCTTATTACTACTGGGGGCTCTATAGGAGGGACTTATAGATCCCTCGGGCTGGTGCGATGATGTCATATCACCGCGCCAGCCCACGTGGACTTGGGTGCAGGCATGGGTGCACACGCCTGCAGCGTGGGAAGACAGGAGTGGGAACGGCCAGGTTTAAATACCCCGGCCGTGCGGCGCTCGAGGGAGAGGATCCCAGACACCCCCCATAAGAGGAAGAGGGCAGGAAGCACTCAGAGGAGGAACCCGACTATCCCCAGCAGAGAGCGCACACTGCACTGTGCTCAGGAGGAAGGAGAGAGCAGCCAGCGCTCAGTATGCGGTGACCCCTGACCTGCCCCAGATGAAGGAGAGCGCAGGCAGCCCTCAAAGCCAGCTAGAGGGAGAAGGGAAGGAAGGAAGACCAGCCCCAGGACAAGCATCTGGCTGAGTATTCCTGCATTGCCCTGATTACCTACCCCTGCGTACCACCATTAACCTCTATTGCACTGTCCTGCACCTCCTTAACCCCTGCATTCCCAGCAGCCACTGCTGTGTTAACCCTTGCAGTGCTATCATACCCCTGATCTGCATTGTGTTCCCTGGCATGCATGTATATTAACCCTTGCAGTGTCACTTTGTTTCCCCATAGGGACAGTGTGTAGTTAGGTGGGTGGGTTGCTGCTATTAGGTGTGTGTGTGTAAGTGTATTTTAGGTAGATTTGGGGAGGAATTGTGTAGATATTGTACTGTGTAGTGTAGTTAGGTCTAATATTATATTGCCGTGTTGTATTGCTGTACTGTGGTGTGTGTGTCTATATGTATATATATTTATAACCATTCATATATATATAAATATATATACCGTATTTTTCGCCCCATAAGAAGCACTTTTTCCCTCTAAAAGCTCCTGCGTCTTATGGGGCGAATGCTTCCATTTTACATCGCAGCGTGCGATGTATGAGCGGGGAGAGAGGAGGGGCTGGAGTCCGGAACTAGGGGCGGGGCCCGGTGCAGTCACTGTACTCTTACACCGGGCCCCGCCACTCACCGCAGTATTTCTATCCGCAGTATATTATCCTTAACCTGTTAATAAGTTTAACTAAAGCTGCGCTCTCCCCTGTATCAGTACAGCACTTAGTAACAAGCTTCCATAGCAGGCAGAGCGGACGGCAGCAGTAACGTCACTCACTGATGTTGCGCGCCTGCTCCTCCCACTTTATGAATGAAGCAGGCGGAGCAGGCGTGCGACGTCAGTGAGTGACGTTACTGCTGCCATCTGCTCTGCCTGCTATGGAAGCTTGTTAGTAAGTGCTGTACGGATACAGGGGAACAGTGGCGAGCGCAGCTTTAGTTAAACTTACAGAATTAACAGGTTAAGGATTAATGTCTAGAAATACTGCGCTGAGCAGAGGGCCGGTGTATTGGGGGGCACTGTTATGAGGGGGATCTGTGGATGACACATATATAGCAGTGTCATCCACAGATCCCCCCATAACAATGCCATTCACAGATCCCCCACCCCATAACAATGCCATCCACAGATCCACCACCCCATAGCAGTGCCATCCACAGATGCCCCTCCCCATAACAGTGCCATCCACAGATCCCCCATAAACAGTGCCATCCACAGATCCCCCATAACAGTGCCATCCACAGATCCCCCATAACAGTGCCATCTACAGATCCCCCATAACAGTGCCATCCACAGATCCCCCATAACAGTGCCATCCACAGATCCCCCACATGACAGTGCGTCATCCACAGATCCCCCACATGACAGTGCGTCATCCACAGATCCCCCACATGACAGTGCGTCATCCACAGATCCTCCATAATAGTGTCATGCACAGACCACCATTAGTTCAAAACCCACCAAAAGCACACCTTTTGGTTAAAAATTTGTTTTTCTTATTTTCCTCCTCAAAAACCTAGGTGCGTCTTATAGGCCGGTGCGTCTTATAGGCCGGTGCGTCTTATAGGGTGAAAACTACGGTAGATATAGCGTAATAGTGGACTGTAGACGTGTTATTGTGTGTAATAAATTCCTTTTATTGTTCAGGCTCTGCTCCTGAGTCTGTTTCATAAACTAATTTCTGACTTCAGACATACAAAGAAGGACATAGATCAACAGACTAAAGGGTCACTGAGAATGCTAAGACCCCCACCAATACCTAGAACGGGAAGAGCTTACATATCGCGTTCTCTCTCTGCTGCAGGAGTTGGGCTCAGTAAAAGTCTATGGGCCCATCTTGATTCCATCCTCTGTAGTGATAAGAGAGAGTGAGATAGGCAGGTGCTTCTATCTCTCATTCTCATAATTGGTGGGGGTCTCAGCGCTCAGACCCCCACCGATCAAAACTTTGGATATGTCTGTATGACATATCAAAACTTTTACCAAAACTCAGTGACCCTTTAAAAGGGTTTTCCAGAATTTTTTATTTGATGAACTATTCTCTGGATAGGTCATCAGTATCTGATCGTTGAGGGTTTGACACTCCTGCCGATCAGCTGTTTTGAGAAGGCACTGGCGCTCCTTTGAGCGACGCTGCCTTCTTGCAGTTCACTAAGCACAGCTCCGTACATTGTATAGCGGCTGTGCTTGGTATCGTGCTCAGCCCCATTTACTTCTATGGGGCTGAGCTGCACCTAGGCCACGTGACAGATGAACGTGTCTTCACTCAGCCTAGGAAAAGCAGAGAGAAGGCCGTGGCACTCACAGAAGCACTGCTGCCTTCTCAAACAGCTGACCGCTGGGGGTCCCTGGTGACGGACTCCCACCAATTGGATACTAATGATCCATCCTGAGGCTAGGTCATCAGCACTGAAGTCTCAGAAAACCCCTTTAAAGGGGTATTCCCATCTGAGACAATGGGGGCATATTGCTAGAATAGGCCCCTATTGTCTGATACAGATGTAGCAGAAGTAACACACAAACTCTTAACTCAAATTTCTTAACTCATCACCTTAACTTGAAACCAAAGCCATTGAAAAGCAATTGCTTAACGCATTTAGTTTAGATAACATGTCTCATAAAGCATGTGTGTTAACCCTGCTACATGCGTAGGTGCGAGTCTCACCTACACTGAGAACAATCCGGAGAAGGTGGTCAGGGTGGTGGCCGGAAGATCCCGGGTCTGGCCACCGCCAAGCGCTCTCACCATAGGATTAAATGGGAGCGCACTGCGTTTGCGTGGACACTGCTCCCATTCATTTCTATGGGGCTGACGGAAATTGCTGAGCCAGTGCTTGGCTATTTTCGGTGGCCCCATAAAAATGAATAGAGGGCGGCTGCGTATCTGCAGTGCGCCCTCCACTATCTTCAGGGGTCTGTTCTCGACGTAGGTGTGAGTCCCAGAGGTGGGACCCACACCTATCAGACAATGGGGGCATATTCTAGCTATATGCCTCCATTGTCTAAGATGGGAATACCCCTTTAAGGTCTACAGAACAGCTGCATGCAGCAGGTTGTATGGCAGCACAGGAAATCTATTGAAAGCTACAGTATATGTTGCTCATGTGGCAATATATTTCTGAGTTATTTTGCCATAGAAGCAATGCTTCTAGAGGAAAATAGTTCCATTCAATTACTTAAAATTACACCTACTGAAACTAGAGATATATGGAGGTACAGTAGGTCCATGCAGAAGTGCAAGAGTGTCTTTTTATGGCTCTACATAGCCGTCCTTCAGCTAAACATGCAGGAATCTTTGAAATGTCTTCTTACAGAATACATTTTTGTGCTGTTACTGACAGGGAGTGTAGGTACATTTTTGACATGAGTCTTTCTAAATATGTCTGTGAAGGTTCTCATTTATCCATGTCATGGTATATCTGTAAAGAATAAATCAAGGCAACTGGACTTCTGGACTGTAGATTTCTTGAAAACATTTCACTCGTTCTTCCAACGAGCTTTCTCAATTCTGAGTGACTGTACAAGAATTCTCTGGGAATAAATATGTAACTGAATCAACATCTGGTAATTATACCCAGCATGGGGTCAGAGGTCATTATGCAATATATGCACGTAAAATTGTCGTCTTCACTAAACAGTTGAATATTTCTCAACAATAATTGAAAGGAATGAAACGGGTTGCACATTTTGTCAGCCTCATATATGTTTGCTTTTTGCACGAGGCAATTGTAAGTCGATGGGTTCCAAAGAATTATTTGGATATGCTACAGCTTCTGAGCACTTACCCAGATGCAGACGTCAAAAAAGTGCTCTCACAGTTGCTAAGAGACACCTTTGGTATCTGTCAGAAACAAACAAACGTAGGATTAGCTTTTTTGGACGAACGTATTAATCAGGCTGTTAAGGAAAATATGACTAAAAATTTAGAAACCAAACCTGCAAATAAAAAGGAAATGAAACGATTAGAGGGTAAAAACCTAGTTTTTGAAGGAAAAGACCTGAGCCATTTCGTTACTAATAAAACAAAGACGTTCTTTGAATTGTTTGGGATCAACGACGTGACAGAATACTGCAGTGATTCTCTAAGAAGCCATGTGAACACTCTTAAGGTGATCAATGATACCGGAGAATGAGGAATTGCTCTGATAAAAAAGTTTAACGAATCGGTCAGGGACGAACAACAAAAACAATTCTTGTTGAGGGTAGTCGAGCATCACGGAAAAGTCGTCACCAAGCTAAAAAAAGAAGGGAATGCATCATTCAAAGGTGATAAATATAACACATGCTTTGCCTATCATACTACCTATTTATCTTAGTGTCTAGTTTTAATATTATTTTAAGATTTCGATTTCTAGTTTTCCCAATAAAAGTAATTAACATTGAAAAATTTAATTTTTTGCCTGCTTTTACAAAACTGATCAAAGTGTGCAACCTCTAAATATTATCCAATGTTCTTGAAATTTATACAATATAGCTTTTACATCACTGAGACTTTGGGCGTAAGCAAAGTCTGCAAAAATTTTTAATTTTATTTTTTTCCATTACAAAATGAAACACCCTAATGTAGGTGAAACGGGCATCGAGCACATAATCCCTAACAACTGTATCTTGTAATTATCATAGCCTGACAACTCATGCAAACACAATGAATGTTGGAATACACAGGGCGGTTTCAGCCATGAACTGCGCCTTATAGAAAGTCATGAGATCACAGGCCTGGATTTGGTTCTAGCTACCACAATAGCTGGACTGTCTTCCCTGTAAATGGCAATAGTGCACGAAAAACGAACAAAAAAATCATTATTTGTAGTGAGTTTTACATTTCAATATTGACTTTCAGTAAATATCTGGCCACAGCATTTTTGCAAAAAAAGGAAAAAAGCTGGAAAAATTGTATTTTGATTTTGAGGGCCTTTCAGCTGAACCCCACCACTGTGCCGGACTTGTGGAGGGAAGCATACTTACCTGCTCCCTGTCATTGGGTTCTGGTTCCTTTGCTCCCCTGCCACTCTCTGGTCTCCAGGTATTTAACGGTTGCTGAGACCTATCACTGACCGGAGCAGTGACTCGTCCCCTGACTCACAGACCCACTTATCCGATGCGTCTATTCACTAATCCAGATACCTAACCAGCCAATCATGTGGCCACCGCTCATTTTATAAAAACATGCAGAGATGATCAGGACGTTCAGTTATTGTTCAAAACAAGATAGGGACAAAATGTGGTCTGAGTGACTTTGACCATGAAATGATTCTCTGTGCCAGACGACCTTCTTTGAGTACTTCAGAAACCACTTACAGCTGTGTCTAAAGGTAAAACCGAATTTTGCTAAAGAAAAACATCCAACAGAGAGGTCAGAGGAGAATGGCCAGGCAAGAAGACAGGAATAACCTTGTGGTACAGGAGCGGCACGAAGAAGATCAAATGTGAAGCCCTTGAACCTTAAAGTCAATTGGCAAAGATGTTCCTGTCAGACATCAGAGGTCTGAGGCTATGGAGGGGGACAAGCTTCCCAAAACTGTACAGAGGAAGACTGTAAACACTTTGCCTGATCTAACGAATCTTGATTTCTGGAATGCTATGGCCAAACATAGGCATAGACCGCGTGAATGCATGGACCCATCTGCCATGAATCAACTGTTTGGACTGAGATTGTGTAGTGTGTCTTATGCGGTTCTCTAGACCTTAAATGGAGGGACAGCATACATCCTCGTCTGTCACTCCATCCAAGCATGGGACAAAAAAAAAACATTCTCAAGATTGGTGGGGGTCCCAGGGAGGGAACCCCTAGTAATCTGACGCATCAGAATTTCAGTCTTTGGCCAACCCCTTTCATAGCGTAGCTCCTTCCTTTATATTTCTCGTTCCATTTGAATCCAATTTTGGCTTTGGCTAAAAAAAAACTGCACCACAAACTGCAGTACCTACTAAAAATACCCAGGCATCTTTCACACGTCTGTGATGACATCCATGACAAGATGGTCAGTGGTTCATCCGTGAAGATGTCAGTGAAGGACCCGTGTGTCCATTTTTTGCCCTCTGTGTTCCATGTACAATTTATTTTCAGAGCATCTCCTACCATCTCCTTCAGCGCTGTGGAGTCAGTGATCTAGAAGGCAGGAACACAGAAGAACAGTCCCTGCTCAGCAGCTGCAATCTCTGAAGGGAAGTTCTAAAACTTCCATTCAGAGATAAATCCAGACAACTAGGACATTTATAGTCAATGGGCCGTCGGGAAGTGGCTAAAGTGGCCCTAAAAAAAAAACAACTAAAAATGGCCCCAATATTGTAGGTGGGTTCAAACTGACAGAAGGTGGGGCAACACTTGTAGACTGCGCCAATACAAGTAGGCAGGGTCAGTAATACCACCGTGCAGAACAGAATACCTCCCCAGAAGCTGTCCCTCTGTGGTGGCCATCAATAGCTGCTGGTTCATACTTACCTACATATCAGTTGGTACAATCGGGACAAATAAGCCCCAACTCCAGGAACTTCCCAGACCTGCCCTAATCGCCCACTTACGGACAGAGTTTTTGTTAGCCCCATCTATTTTTGGCCCAAGACAGCGCAACTTCTCCAGGACTGTCTCTGAAACTCAGGGATAGTCCTGGCAAATTCGAGACAGTTGGCAGCTATGCACGGTCCGTCCTCCTCCAAGTGTCTGTAATATGGATACGGAGCAGGGGGCGACATGTGGGCTGCAACTCCAAGCAGGGGTGCACCTAGCCTTTCTGCTGCCTGGGGCGAAAATTAAAACAGAGCCCAAGCCCTCCAGCCCTACTGTTTAAGGCATACTGTGATACAGTTGAATATAGATATTCCCACAGCCCTGCCACTGCTCCCACTTGTCTCTGGGTATTGCCGCCTGAGGCAATCGCCTCATCTGGCCTCATTGGTGGTGCACCCCTGACTCCAGGCCAGCCCGACCTTCAGCATGCTGCCTGGACATCCTCTAATAATGACCCCAGGAGTATGTACACAGCTGGCGGCAGTGAGGAGGGCCCCGGTGGCCCTATGGGCATCTGCCCATTGGAAAAAATTTCCTGTAGAGACTATGGTCAGTGCGCCACCACATGGAGGTTGCATGTACTGCAGTTACACTGCAATCTGTATGATAGCAGCTGGTCACCTGCAGAGGGGTACACTGCTAAATGGAAGGGTGCAGTCCTGAAACCCAGCAACACTGACTGTTGACTCTTCGTATCGTCAGCCAAAGGTGCTGCACCCGACGTTTCACAATTCGCAGCCGGACTTGTCTGCGACATGAATGATGTCGCAGATGAAAAGCCAGCTTGTCCCCAGCGCCAGGACTGGTTCTCGTCCGCCGCTATAACCTGAGGTGACAGGTAACATTCCCCTCCGTGACAGGCTTCAGCCGCGCTCCATGTAAACCAATGCGGTCGGCGATGGGCGTGGCCTCTTGTGCGGAGCCCCTCCCCCTCCGGACGCGCTGGGATTCTGTATGTTGGTGTCCGCTGCACCTGCAGAGCCCCATCCTCGCCGGGTCCCTGGCACGTTGTGACCGGGCGCCGCCCGCCGATGGCATGGCTCTAGCCGGACTGTACCCCGAGCAGTGACACAGCAGCAGCAGCAGCGTCTCGGTGCAGAGCCTCCCTGTTCCATGGGAGCCTGGAGGACATCTTCTCTGTGCATTCTCCAGCAGAAGGCGAATTAGCAAATTACCGAGAGCGGCTCCGGCAATAACAAGGCGTCAGCCATGCCCGCGGGGAGCAGCGAGCCCGAGAGCGCCCTCAGCTACCAGGTAACCAGTGCCCGCTGTCTGTAGGGGTGGACCCGGGGACTGATACTGGGCATGTGCCTCCTGCCCTGCACAAATGTGTGACAAAGAAGGGGCTCAGTAAGTTACTGCAGTGCAGACCCAGGGGGAGGCCACCCCACAGATGCCCATTCCTGCCACTGCCCGTGATCTGGAGCAGCCATGGGTAGAGAAAAGCCTGGTTCCCCGGTGGTCATGGTGTTGGAGAACATGACATCCACTTTGCAGGTCCACTGATGAGCCAGTGGCATGTTCTTCCTTTCTGGTAATGTCACCTTGTGTGGAGGTCATTGGAGAGCACTGTGCCATAGGGGAACATGCTGGAGGAGATGCCTCCTTGTGTCTGCAGGAGGGGTGATGATGAAGCCCCCCTGGCATTCTGTATTTGAAGTCCATATGACCGCATTTTGCATGGCTGAGGCTAGATGGCCAAGCGTCCGCGATGATGGTGTACCTGTTAGGCCAATACTAAACCACATGTCTGGTGTTATTGTCCCCGGCTGCTGTATACGCAGATCATGGTGGCCCATATGTGAAGCAGGCAGGGCTTCCTCCAGGATCTCGGCAGCTACGTCTTAGGGCTTTGTGCTGCGTTCTGGCCACTTCAGGACTAGTACATGTTTTGCTTTGGTCCTAGTTACAATGGCAATTGTACTTCTATGTGACTCCTAACATTTCCAAGTTCATCCAGCGAGCAGTGATGACACCACACGTGAGCTTATGATCCCTTATGGGATCCGTTACGTCAAGAGACGGACGCAGATACTGCATGCGTAAATATTTCCGATTGTCATATGGCTATAACGTTT